>NW_026914718.1:4822746-5425590 GCF_034315485.1 Pezoporus occidentalis | reverse complement strand
TGGATCTAATCTGTAACAGGTACATACATAAAGCATGAAGTAATTCCTGGCATTCTTCAGTTGATACAGTATCTGAAAGTTGGGGAGAAAACATTAGAATCCAGGAAAGCTACACAAAGTATTTTATGGTGGTTTTTTTTCCTGCAAGTGAATGAACAAGCATTACAAACATGCCCTACACCTGTAAGATCTAGTTATATGGCAGGTAACCAGGGAATATTCTGTGTTTTTAAATGAAATCTGCACATTGAATCAGGCAGAGAACAGCTGGCTTAGAAATCAGCCTGAGAATCGGAATAATCTATGTAAGGTATTTGTGTTAGCATTAAACATTTTTGCATGCTGTCGGTGCAGAAGATAGCCTCTGAGCTTTGTGGATTAAGGAAATGGCTGGTATGACTTTCTGGAATTGGGTTGCCTTGTTAAGAATGGAAAACTCAATTAAAATTTAGTTAGGAGAAGGCTATGTGAGCCCTGGTAATTTACTGCTGCTCAATGTGGATTCGTATTTTGGAAAGCAGAGTTTTCAGTCAAATTCATGTCAGGTTAATAGAGAAAAAGGTTATGGTCGTTTCTGCAGCATGTCATTATTTTTTTAGCAAAAGCTACATACCAATATGCGTGTGTATCTAATAGGCAATAGGAAGGCAAATGAAGATTAAAAGAAACTATTATTTAATAGCCAAATACACGTACAGTTGGAAGACTACAACACAAACTGGGGGGATGCATTCCTGTGTATAAGAAACAACTGATGATTAGGCTTTGTTAAATGGTACTGTGTTTAGGAACACCAAGGCAGAGCAGGCATTTACTTAATACAGCATCTGTAGTTCTAATGCTAGGATGTAAATCCCGTTTTTCCCACCAACTGGACACAGCTACTTTGAATCCACCTTTTTAGAGACATCATTGCAAACTGAACGTGGACGCTTTTCCCTTGGATTTTGCTTGGGATTGCTCCTGTATGAAATCATTTACATTAACTGAAAATAGGAAATTCTAAGAGAAAATTAGCTAAAATCGGATTAACCAAAAAGCCAAAATTAAATGGAAACAAAACCTGTTAGTATGGAACAGAAGTGCCCACACACAGGCTGGTTCCAACACAACTAATTGTATGTAGCAAAACCAACTGTTACTTTGGTTCCGCGTTTTTTGTGCCGATTTTGTGCCGACAGCACCTCTGTCGATTAAAATATAATTGTTCTGGTGATGCAAATATTTACAGCCACGCTAAGGCCCTTTCAAATTGTCTCTGCAGTATAAAATAGACACAGCACTGCTGAAAATGAAGTCAGAAATAGCAAGGCCAGAGGCATCAAGGCCCTTCATATTTCATAAGGATTTTCAGGATACAACACTTGCCAATCGCATGAGGTAGAAGAAAGGAGAGGAGAGGTTGAAGGGTTTGCAGTGAAAAAGCAGATCATGGAAAGCAGAAGGAATACAGTAAATGAAAATCCACAAGTACAAATGGCAAAGGATCAAAGGTGAGGGGCTGTGTAGGAGGGAGGTGCTACTGATGCTCCCAGACAGGCAGGGATGGAAAAATTCCTTTAAAACTAAGCACCTGCTGCTTACGATTCGGGCTTCAAAATTACAAACCATGTCAGTAAAAGCATTTTGCTTTGCAGTTTAAAGGGGACCTAAAGGAAAGAGCCGATGTATTGGAGGTGGAAAAAAGAGAATGGGGAAATATTTTAGCAAAACTAATCAGCACACATGTATGGTGGGATATTGCTTAGGCATGGCTGGCTTCAATCAGACTTTAACTTTTATTACCCAGGTTTTCAGTGCTTTCTTGAGCAAAGGGAGACGCTTTTTAGTTTAGTTTTGTTTAGTTTAGTGAGGGGCCGGGCAGCTGAGCTTTGGATGGCTTCCTAACCTTGTGCCTCATTCCTCTTCGTGGGTGTGTCTGACTTCAATTTCTGTTTCTTAATCCTACTCTAGTCTTTGTGGGTGAGGAGAGATGATTTCTGACTCTTTTGCCCATCGTAGAACACAACACTGAAATCCTTCTGATGGAGTAAAGGCTGGCAAATACCAGAAACCACAAGAACTTAGATCCAGAACCAGCCTATACTTAACTGCCATACACATGCTCACATTGGCATGCCTGCACAACCAGAAACCAAACTGAAGGCTTCCTCATTTGAAATGGCTTTCCCCTGCCCCACACTGCTTTGATATTTGCAAACTGATGAGCTGAATATCACATGTCAGGGATTGGCAGCAGACAATGGAAAGCCATAAAGCTGTTCCCAGTCCTTCACACTGAGACAGAGCTGATCAAACTGTCATTTATTAATCAGTGGAATAAACCAACCTAATCTGCTGTGTGCCCTCTATCTGTTCTCACTCCCAGACTCCAATTTAAGCACTCTGTTTCCCTTTAAAGAATTTAAGATTAACCTGATGATTGCTCTTAAATAGGAAATAGAAAAAAAAGAAAAAAGTGGCTAAAAGGAGTTATATGTGTATGCAGAGTTTTACTTTCCCCTGTTCAGTGAAGGGATGCTCGCTCTTCTTGTCTGCTTTGAATACCAGATGTCTCTGCACAGTCAAATTGAGACGTCCTGAAAGAGGAAGATTTTCAGATGTCCTCAGCTTTTTCTGGAAACTGGGCCCCTTTAAAGATGTCTCAAGTATGACACTCAAAAACAGAGCTGTCCCAGATTGCACAGTGCTTTTCAAAACTCAGCCAGCATTTTTAGTAGCCTGTGCCTCAAGGAGTCTGGGCACCTCACCCAAAAAGAGCTAAAAATGTAATTTGCAGTTCTTCAAGTAATCCAAAACAAAGTATCAAATCCCTTCCCATCTTCCTTTGCCAGGGAAAGTCCCTGTGCACTGGAACTGGCCTCATTCTGCTGCACAAGGGACTGCAGAAGTAAATGGAGGGTGGAGTGGGAGAGCTTTTGGAAGAGTGATCAGGCTGTGCATAGTGCTCAGCCCTACTTAATCACAGATGCCTTGCTTGAGAATCGAGTTCCAAATATTTCCATGGTGCTCAAACACAGTTACCTGGCTGTCTTCTGTGCTGAAGAATTTCAGCCACCACAATTTCCTTGCCTGTGCTGCTGCTGATGGCTTTTTCCATTATTTTAATACTCACTCAGCAGATACTTACTTGGTGTGGGTCACTAACCAGGCAAGAAACTATCATCCGACTGTTGGATTTTCCAAATGTGAAAGTTTTTATGCCTGCGTATTATGGCCACAGAGGAACAGTCTAAAGATGTGCGGAATGAATGTGCATGGCAATATGAATACAGCACATGACAGATGCATGATTTGACATCTAACTACACGTCTGATCTTTGCCTTTTTTATAACAATACACCTCTTCTGAGACCTAATCCTTGGGCTAAAACAAGGGATTATTGAGGAAAAATCAGTCAATGTAAAAGTCTTAAGAAGTGATTGAAAATAGTTTTGCTACAGGTGGACTGATGAAGGGTTTAATTTCTCAGTCTCTTAACAGGCTAAGATGGATGTTGTAGCATATTAATCATCCTAAATAAATTAATAAATCACCTGTACTAGTATACAGATGGGTTGTGGTGAGGTTAGGGAACTAAAGCAAAACAGTGTGATAGGCTGCTTCTGTCATGAACCATTTGCCACCCAGCTCACTTTCTATTCTGGCTATCAGCTGTTGCTGCCAAAGGAGCTGTTACAGCAGATTTTAATACCATCAGACAGGAATGCCAGGTAGACCTGTGGAACTGACAGTTCTGGCTAGAGAAGAATGATTGGAAGCATCACAAATAACCGACTTAACGTAAATTCCCATTACAGGGTGTACTGAACAGAGCTGGTCCACTCTTTAGAGGTATAAAAGGGGACATAGAAAAATGCTTTTTCTTCTCTGCAATAATCTGTGCCCTGTTCTGATTTCCACGTCTGCAGAGGGGCACAGAAATAACTAGGCAAAGACTTCAAGGACAGGCCACAGAAAAATGTTCCCTAGGAGGTGGAAGATGAGACTTGTGAAACTTGTAGGGTGTTTGTGAACAATAAACGCAGTTTTAAGAGTTGCTTAGGAGAGTGTTTTGAAAATTCTTTCAAATCTGTGTTAAAAGAAGGCCCCAAAGTTTTGAATTTGTAGTTACTTTTACCAGTTTAGTTATTTTTACCAGCCTCCTACCCTGGAGAGTGCCGCTTTAGCAAGTGATTGATTAGAGAGAAAATTATACCCAGCCTTAGGGTTTAATAAAGGATCATGCTGTGTATGTTCTTCAGTGTGCATCGTTTTGCATCCCTGAATCAAAAGATTTGAATCAACTTCAGGTATTCTGGCTTCAGCTCGTCGCCTGAAGTGTAAGGAATAGCTCATCTGCAAGGAAGAACTCATCTGCTCCCACTCTGATGATGCACAGCTGGCCAAGAGGATTACTTTGGGGGTCTCTGAAGAGCTGGAGAATCTAGCTGGAGACAGGACACAGGAAAGAACAAATTGGTGTACTGAGGAGACACAGGCACTTTCTGGGTTGGCTAGCGTGTCTTATTCCAGCATGCAGGGTCATACTAACCACAAGGCACAGGACTTGTAAATAGTTTTCACCAGGCTCAGTAGGAGGGACCGGAGGAGCTTCTTGCCTTCCTTCACAGCTGGGGGCATGATTCAGCTTCCACGACCATGTGAGCGTGTTGCAACGGGGCAATTCTCTGTCCTTACAAGAGGCTCATTTCAGGTAGCGTTGTGATTTTTCATGTTCCACACTAGGTTTCGTACTTCTCGTGAATTACTCTCCTTAAGATACAGTAACTAAGACATTTGGGTTTACAATAAAGATGTCTACCTGAAACAATATGTGGTTTGACCTGCTACATGTCAGAAGGGGATTCAGGTAGGCCGTGTTAACCCCAGCCCTGTGTATGGGAACAGTTTTGCTTATGGGCATTTGTGAAATTCATATGTTCTGTGCCCAGAAATACTTAGTATGATCATATTGCCTGACCTCCTGCCTAGCACAGCCCTTTCAGCCTCACCCATAACTTCTGCATTAGGTACACCTCTCGTGGTTAACACATCTCGTGTGGTGGGATTATATATTGAGTTTTGTACTGATTGGATTATGAGTTGAGACAAATCATGGTTTTATCTTGGATTTTCAGTACTTTAGGCTTGCCTCTGTATGTTTTTCCTTTTAGAGTTTTGCAGGGCTTCTCCTAGTTACTCTTCTTTGCCATCTAGTTCTTCAGCTCCTTCCTGCAAGAACAATTTATGTTAAGCTAGAAGTCTCTTCATTTCCTTACTTGGGGTTTGCACAGCCTGAGTACATCTTCCACAGCACTGAAGGAAAGATGCCTAGAAGTTGTTCCGTGAACACTGGAACTAGATACTGTTTTCCTTCAGACTTACATCCTCTACAAACTGTATATGTAATCCTTAATAATAACTTTTGAACTTTCCTCATGTTCTTTATACCTTGTCTCTCCAGTGAAGGACACTATCTGCTAGGTGACTCTTACAGAACTCTCTCTGTACTTCCTGGTGAGCCATTTGCGGCCAATAAGAATATATAACAGCTGTGTTCTTTGGGGTTTTTTAATGTCATCAGGGCAGTAATTTGGGTGTCTGTCCTTCAGCAGTTGCCAATTTTCACAACACTGGTAAGAACTTAATTTTCCTTGGGATTTCTACACTTCTGTCAAGATTGACAGGTTTGGAAGTTACTGTGTGTGGTGCGGACAAGGCAGACAAACAGATGATTAGAAAGACAGCACAGACACATAAACTTGTTTCCTTAGGAAACGGAGCTACAGATTATTACCTAGGGAATTTATGGTTCTTTAAAATTGCTGCCTCTGGGTATTCATTCTAGTCATCTTCCTTCCTGTCTTTGAATCTTCTTTTAAGGTCTTTGGGGGTTTCGGGAAGGAGTGGGGCCATATGAGTCTGGACAAAAAAGTTAGGCCACATTTTGAGCATTGTGAAGCAGTACCTGTGGGAAGCAGTAGACACCACCTTACTGCAACTTTCTCACAGCTTTTTGGTGCCAAAAGCCCTCTCACAAAATTGCATTGTTTGAACGGTGTAATTATGCGGGATTACTCTCAAATATGCAACCAGAGTGACTGCTAAATGATTTCCTTTACTCCAGCACTCATGCAAGATTAATTAGGTACAGTCAGTATGGTGACACTTTGAAAACGTAAAGCATTATATAAATGTTGAGTGGTATTTGCACTGATTATATCCAGGATGTTGGTTAATAGGAAATACATGAAATGCTGGGTTTTTTTTTAATGCATTTCTATATATGCAGCTTCAGGTAAGAAAGTACTTTTATAAATGTGCTTGGCAAAGGGGTTTAAGAATTATGTCATGGATGCTTTGAATGCCGAAGTATGGGTTCAAAAGTTGCCTGATTTTCAAATGCCCATCTATGGCTATCACACATGAACTAGATTTATGCTCTGCCTTTCAATTCATTCTCCACACAATACTTCACTCTACATTCTCTCCTCTTGTGATGCTGGATGGTCCTTATAGCTCTCTCATGGCAGAGACCATTGGCCAAAAGAGAAAAGGTAAACAGATGGCTTGTAGATATTTCTAGCATCGACACTATTTCCTGCCCTAGTGATTTTACTGTTTACTACTCCTGTTTACTGATTTAGTTATAGCTGTGTTTGCATGGCACCTAGAAGAAGGTTTACTTTATTTTATTACCATTTGAAAAAGTTTGCCCATCCGCTCCACTCTCAGTTACTCATTCCTACTTATCCTGCCAAAGTTTTCCACCCTCTCAGCTGTGCTGGATGCCAAGTGAACACTTTGTGTGGCTGTGCTCTAAGTGGGGGAGGAAGTGGAAGCTGCAGTGAGGGAAGGAGGAGCAAGTCTTTGAATATTATCTCCTTAATTGCTTTTTTCCAAATCTATTACGAGTTGTTCTTTAAAGGTAAATCAGCAGCTCTAATGTAATGCAAAAAGGAAGGATTTTTACCAGCAATTAAATAGATTCCTGAAAAGTCCCCCAAGCTCCCAAACTTTCAGATCTGTGGTAAGAAATAGAAAAATGTGGGAGTTCCCTAGTTAAGATGAAGTGCATCGTTTATTCTGGAGATTTTCTTGAAGCCTGTGTGCACTACTTGTACTCGTAGGACTTTTAAATGTGCTTTCTTCTCTGTGTGTTCTTTTCTACTTTATGTCCATCAAGGGGAAAAAGCCTGGTGTAAAGGCAGTGTAGCCAAGCTGGGCTGTACTGTGTGCTCAGGCACCCCATCTTCTCAGCTATGAACAGCAGACTGACAGAAGTCAATCTCTTCCAAAGGGAAGAGACCAAACATTCAAAATGAAGTCTCCCTGGTCTAATCCTGGTAACATATCCCTGCACACATGACTTATAATTCTCAAATATCCTTCATGGTAGCCATGAAACTCCTCTTGCTGATATATTCTTTATTGTTTTCCTTTTCATTGCCTTAAAAGTCACTGCTTGTTTCCTGCTGATCCTCCTTTAGGCCAGTTTCATAACCAGCTGATTGCATGCTCCGAGCACTTGACCTGTAGCATATATGGGATCTGGGTCCAAATGTATTGGCTCTGGGCCATCTCTGTTGACTGTTGATGATACTTCATTGAAATTGCAAAACTGTTATGTAGCAACACCGTGTTACTGGAAGAGGCACAAGTGTTTCATTTGTGTGGTGGGTTGACTGTGGCTGGATGCCAGGTGCCCACCAAAGCTGCTCTATCACTCCTGCTAGATAGGGTGAGAAAATATAACAAAAGGCTCATGGTTGGTATAAGGAAAAGGAGGGAGATCATTCACAGTTACTGTCATGGGCAAAACAGAATTACTCCAATGTGGGGTACCTCACAGCAGACAGTCACCCGCAAAATTCTCCATGTGAGTCCTTCCCATGGGCTGCAGTTCTTTATGAACTGTTCCAGCATGGATCCCTTCCATGGGTGCAGTCCTTCAGGAACAGACTGCTCCAGTGTGGGGTCCTCCATGGGCAGCAAGGGCACAGCCTGCCTCACCATGGGCATCACCATTGGCTGCAGGGGAATCTCTGCTCCAGCACCTGGAGCACCTCCTCCTCCTCCTGCACTCACCTTGGTGTCTGCAGAGCTGTTCCTCTCACACGTTCTCACTCCTCTCTCTGGCTGCAGTTGCTCCAGCACAGTAACTCTTCCCCCTTCTTAAATACGTTCTCCCAGAGGTGTTGCCACCGTTGCTGATGGGCTTGGCCTTGGCGAGGGATGAGTCTGTCTTGGGGCCAGTTGATAGTGGCTCTGTTGGACATGGGGGAAGCTTCTATCAGCTTCTCACAGAAGCCACCCCTATAGCTCCCCTATGCCCCCCACCGCTACCAAAACCTTGGCGTACAAATCCAATACAGTTGGTTTTCAGTTGATTCCTACATGTATATAAACTACTCTGTGAGCTGGGGTGGAACTAATGAACAAGTGGGGTTGGGTTTCTCATTGTTCTTTCTTGCAAATGTAGGTATGTTGCAAACAGAATGTGTACACATACATTAGCTCAAACTTCCCATTTCTTTATTCCTTGTCCCACTTGAATAATAATGAATAATCATTACTTTGCCTGAGCTTGGCTGTCCGCAGGCCTGATTCCCTCTACGTAGGTTTGAGAGCTGGATTGCTTCAGTATGCTCTAACCTGTGCTGTAGAAAAAGTGTTACCCTGTGACTGCTGTACAGAGCTGCAGGACTGTTATTTGTTAGGACAAAGCAAAGGTTATTACCTTTATCCACATTTATATACTGTGCTTTGCACAGTTGCCATTGTGGTTGCAACTGATACAAATTTTGATTTATTGTTGCACTGTTAACTCTTGTACATTACGTGGTGTACACAGCATGTGTTTTAGCAATGTGCCAAAGTCAAGATGATAATAATAATGGAAGAAGATTAGCCCAGAATTTAAATGTGGTGAAAGCGCTCTTTGGATTACTGGCAATGAGAATCAAAGCAAAAAGAGAAACAGGCTCCTTTTAATTTAACAGGACAAGAGTAAATCACAGCTACTGCTCATTCCTTCATTGCTTTTTTTCAAGTGACCATGTGTCCCTTTAACTACATGGCTGAATTGAGTATAGGGTCCTGCTCACAGCCAGGATGCCCAGGTGACTGCAGTCTTACCTCTTCCACCCTCTTACCTCTTCCAACCAGTAACCCTGCTTCTACCCTAGCAAAGGCCTGTTTTCATCTGCAGGGCTCCCTGTAACTCACCCACATGCAAATGCTTCTGACCTTAATTAAAGCAGTTCACCTCTTTCTGCCTCAAGGGATGGTTTCCTCATAAGGCAGTTGTGTTTAATTAGCATTTGCATAGCATTCTGCTGGTTGCTTTCCTGGAGCGTTGTTCAGTAGGAGCGTGGGATTGCTGAAGCCTGACTGGCAAGCTTTGCACCCTCCTAATTGACACAGAAGCCAAGTAGAAGTTACACAAGGAAAGAACAGAGAATCGTTAATGATGGATCATTAGCAAGTAGCTCCTTTGAATGCATGCAGATAACTTTATAACTCTATCAAAGTGAAAAGTAGCGTGATGAATTATGCATCAGACAATAAAAGCTCAAGGAAGACACTGGTTTTATAATTGCTGTGCAATTTTCTAGCATGCTCTAGTTTGTAAGATTAATTTTCTTTGGGGAGCGTGAAGCATTCTATGCCTGTTGTACACTTAATGTCAGTTTTGGGTTTCTCTCATTAGAGGTTTTATTCTGTGTCTTTTCGTATCACTGCAAAAATTCCCAGGGTGAGAGGCACAGCTTTTATACTAGCAAAAATGTTCACAAGCAAGTGAGAAGTATAGCTACTAAACTAGTTCCTTTGAGGTTTGCTGATGTCTCAGTATAAAAAAGGTCTCAGATACACACATCTGAAATAAGATTGCTTTATACCTGTATATTAGTATACTTTTTAATAGAAATTGCCCAGTCATTTTGTGGCTTTGTTGAATTTCTAGACTAATAAATCTCTAAGGGGCATTTTTGCTCTGAAATCATCTTCAGAAGCATTTCAGTTGGCACAAATAGACCATTCCTGTGGCTTGCGCTAGTGCCAGTTCAGCCCTCAGTCAGTCCTAGCAAGAGGAATTAATACAAATATTGCCTAGTGATGTCACCTGTCTCTTTAAAACGTACTGATCTCTCACTTGAGATTTCCTCTGAAAACTGAACTGTATTCAAAGTGAGTAGAATTAGAGGAATAAGTTAATTGAAAAGTTATCCCTGATGTGAGCTGTATCTTAGCTTTGATGACTATTAGTGGGTGAAAGGGACTGTGAGAGATCATCTGATCCATCAGTAAGCCCCAGGGATGAGCCATAAAATCAGCTATGTTTGAATAATTCTTATTACTGAAGACCGGACTAATAAGAACTCCACAACCTCCTTGTATGCCCTGTTTCAGCATTTTAATATCCCTGCCATTATAAATGTTTTCTTTTATAATTTTCTAGTACCTCACTTCAGGTTCCTCTGTTGCAATTTAAATCAGTTATTTCTGTGCTGGGTTGGGTTGGGCTTTTTTAATATATTATTTGAAGACAAAAGCTGTTTTTCCCTCTCCTTTCTCTTCTAAGTCCACAATCCCACTTTGTTCAGACTGTCCTGTTTTCACTGATTGTTTTGGTCGGCGTCCTCTAGAACCTCTTCAGGTGTTCCAGATGGCTGTACAGTGGGAGCACCACACTAGGCAGTGCTCCAGCTGCCACCTGCCAGCTCTAACTAGAGCAAAAAGATTATTCGATGTGTCCTGCAGGCTTATCTCTTGTTTGTATGTGCCTATATGACGCTTGCCTTTTTCACAACAGCATGATGTTGTTGACTCATCCTAACTTTGTGATCTAGAATAATCCCTAGCTACTGCTACCTTGCTATTTGTCCCCTGCCCTCTGTTTGTATAATTAAATGCAGTCCCCTCCAACTGGCATTGCTGAATTTCACCCTGCGTTGTCAGACCTTTTTTCCAATGTAGCCAAGTCATTGAAATCTGCTTCACAGTTAGTCTTAGCTTGAAGTCCTCAGAAACCTGAGCATGTATGCTCTCAGTTCCATCAGCTGTCCCACTAAAAATTATGGAATCACAGAATGATTTGGGTCAGAAGGGACCTTAAAGCTCACCCAGTTCCAATCCCCTGCCATGGGCAGGGACACCTTCCACTAGAGCAGGTTGCTGCAAGCCCTGTCCAGCCTGGCCTTGAACACTGCCAGGGATGGGGCAGCCACAGCTTCTCTGGGCACCCTGTGCCAGCGCCTCAGCACCCTCACAGGGAAGAACTTCTGCCTAAGAGCTCATCTCAGTCTCCCCTCTGGCAGGTTAAAGCCATTCCTCCTCGTCTTGTCACTATAGGCCCTTGTAAGAAGTCTCTCTCCAGATTTGTCAGCCCCTTTAGGTACTGGGAGCTGCTCTGTGGTCTCCCTAGAGCCTTCTCCAGGCTGAACAAGCCAAACTCAGCCTGTCTCCAGGCAGCCTGTATTTGTGCTTGGGATCTCCCCAACCCAGATGCAGGACCTTGTGCTTGGCTTGGTTGAACTTCATGAGGTTGCCATCAGCCCACCTCTCAAGTGTGTCAAGGTCCCTCTGGATGGCATTCCTTCCCTCCAGTGTGTGAACTGCACCACACAACTTGGTGTTGTCCGCAAACTTGCTGAGGGCACACTCAGTCCTGCTGATACATGCTGCCAGCAAAGATGTTAAACAGCATCAGTGCCAATACCGATCCCTGAGGAGCACTGCTTGGCACTGGTCTCCACTTGGACATCGAGCCGTTGACCGCAACTCTCTGAGTGTGAACAGCCAGCCAATGCCTTTTCCACCAAGTCGTCCATCCATCACATCCATCCCTCGCCAATTTAGAGACAAGGATGTCGTGTGGGACAGTGTCAAATGCCTTGCACAAGTCCAGGTAGATGATGTCAGTTGCTCCTCCCTTATCCATCAGTGCCATGGCCCCATCATAGAAGGCCACCAGATTGGTCAGGCGCAATTTGCCCTTAGTGAAGCCATGTTGGCTGCCACCAGTCACCCTGTTATTGTTCATGTGCCTTATAACTCAGAGTACCCCCATATATGTACCACTTGGAACAATAGGAAGGTTTTCTTAAAATTGGGCAGATTCTAAGTTCAGCAGTTTTGTATTAGGTGAACTACTTAAAACTTGCTTATTGTTACATTATTGTGAACTGGAATTTTTGCAGTCTATAATTCCAGAATATAACATTTCTGTGGTAAGGACTGTGATAAGACTGCTGTGAAAACGAGATACTTTCCTTTAAACTAACATAGACACTTCAATATAAATATGGGCAGTAACTTTTGAAAATGATTGCCCTCCTCTGCTTCTTTTACAGGACCAGGTGTCAGATACAGTGATTTTGCTATGTCACATCCGAAACCACCTCCTCTTGTCGGACAGCATACACTGGAGATACTGAAAGGCACACTGGGGTATGAGGATGATGCCATAGAAGAACTGCTCCGCACTGGTGCTGTGGCTCAGCATGAGGTCAGATAAGGAACATTAGCTACATTCCTTCACACTGAGTTCACCTTACTTTGTCCTCTCTTTGCTCCCTTCAGCTCCCCTAATGGGACTCAAAGAGAAGACATAATTTAATTCCTAATTTTCTTCCATGTGTGTTTGTATGATTTTAACACTGATGTATCAAATAAACAATCTCGTACTGTCTGCGTGAAAGATTTTCTTGTGGGAGGGTAAATGTAGCTATACGGTCCTGTGTGGCTACTCATTTTCTGTACTTCATATGAGAAATGGAGTTCTTATCATAATTACAGTAATTGCCTAAAATGTTTGTCCCCAGAAAGGCATAATGTTAGTGAAAAGAAGCAGAACCTTTAAAATCTGTATGCTAGACTTTCTACTTGCAGAAAACTGCCTTGTACAATTATTGTAGTGGAAAATCAATCATAGAATCATAGAATAGTTAGGGTTGGAGTGGACCTTAAGATCATCTAGTTCCAACCCCCCTGCCATGGGCAGGGACACCTTACGCTAAATCATATCACCCAAGGCCTCGTCCAAACTGGTCTTGAACACTGCCAGGGACGGAGCATTCACAACCACCCTGGGCAACCCATTCCAGTGCCTCACCACCCTAACAGGAAAGAATTTCCTCCTTATATCCAACCTAAACTTCCCCTGCTTAAGTTTCAACCCGTTATGCCTTGTCCTATCACTACAGTCCCTAATGAAGAGTCCCTCCCCAGCATCCCTATAGGCCCCCTTCAGATACTGGAAGGCTGCTATGAGGTCTCCACGCAGCCTTCTCTTCTCCAGAAATTTACAAATTGGTGACTGATCTGATTGACTTTGAACAGTCATGAAGACTTTATTCTTCTCTGGTATAAATCACGGGCAGAGTAACAATTGCAAAACTCACTTCTGTTCCCTGGTATTCCAAATTACCAGTACGTCTTTATATTACATTGCATGGTCATGACAGTCCCAGCGTGTCCCAGCAGAAATAAGCTGAAATTGGCACAGTTCTTTAGTTATGAAACAAGCCTATTCCAAGACTAGTTGAGAGATAAACTATGATTGAATAGTCTTTTGTAATTTTACTCAGGAAGGCCCAGGGTAGTGTTGGTTAAACATCGATCCACACAAAACCACATGCTGAGTGTCAAATGCCAGGACCTGCCAGACTTCTCAGTCTGGTTCTGTGAGTAGGTAGCAATCCCTGTCTCTGCCTTTAGCTGCCATCCAAAGCATCTTCTACTATGGAGAAAACACAATTTGAGATCTGTGCAAAACTTCTGACTCAGTCCCACCCTCATGATTAAAACATGGCAAGTGTTGACAAACCTGCCTCAAATGTAGTAATACCATATCCTGCAGTAGGGTCACTCTGAAGAGCAGGGCACCATGCACTGCAGGAAGGTGGAAAATTTTGATCCATGACAAATAGCAAGGAAAAGATTAAAGAAGAGTCATTTGTTCTGCACAAACCAATTTGGCAGTACTTCACTCACAGAAGGCATGCCATGCTCCTCTATCGCAGTATATAACTTAGAGCTAAAGTGAACTCAGCCTATGGGAAGGGCCTAGCCTTTGTTGTGTGCACCCTGGGGGTGAGGCAAAGCCTTTCTGTTCCTAGAGCTGAATAAAACTAACTCAAATTGACACTCAACACATAATGTCCGCATTTCTCTCAAGTATCGGAAATGGGCCTGGCAATGGAACTGGCTTGTCACTTTGCTTCCACTCTAACAAACAACATCCTCTGTATTACATTTGAACTTCACCACTCTGCATTACCTTCTGGGGGAAGAAAAGAAGTTATTACATAATCAAATTGCAGTGGAACCCCACTGTGGTTGCTCATTTTTGAAGCCCAGTGTGTTTTGGTTCATTTGTTTGCTTGTTTTCTCTGTGGTTTTGTATTCTGTTTTTTCAGATCTTCTTTTTTTTTTCCCCTTTTTTTTCTTCCTCTTGCACTGCATTCCTGGCACCAAACTCCATACTCCGTCCATGTGGTAAAGACATCATGAGATCCTGGAAGAGTGACTTCTAAAATAAATACAGAAATAAGTCTGAATTGAGAATAGGGACACCATAGGGGAAGAATTGAAACTGGATTGGAAGAGGTTTTGATGTAGTCCACCTTCCTTTTAATCTAAGGGGAACATCCTTTTCTTAATGAGAAAAGCAGTGTTTTGAATCCAGCTTCACATAAAACAGATAATCTGGGATTGAATTGAACTTTGTTTACTAACGAAAACTATTTAGTGCTGTCAGATAACATTCACAAATACATTTGCTGGTTTTACTTCATTAAGAGCTATTTTCTTCCCATTTCTAAGAAACACATGCATAAAATACAGCAAAATATTGCTCAGTTTTGTTCAAGGATTTTAAAAAATTACTTTTTTCTGTGCTTTTCCAGGCAATGGAAATAGCTAATCACCACATATCCAGCTACAATAAATTGGCAGAGCTTCTTTGACTTGAACGTAACAATGCTGGTTTAAATCAGCTGAATATCGGGCTATTAACTCCATAATGTATTTCGTGCAGAGTTCACACGCAAACAGTGTTTCCCTTTTTCTTTTTTTAGTGTTTTCCCTCTGCTATGTTGCTGACAGCCAAATGCCTAAAGGGATAATCAGAGGTGTTATTTTGTCTCACCTCTAGTACTTACTGCAGTAGGAGAAATCCAGATACCATTTCTCAGTGTTACACAGTCACACACAGGCTGTTGCTAACTCTTCTTCAAGTCAGAAATAAATTAAATCTTCAAATAGGTGGCTGTGTGGGAGCCTAAAAAGCTTCCAAGATCTGGTCATGAAATTTTGCCCTTTCACAAGGTTTAGTCCTTTGATTTTGGGTGAGTTGGAAGACAGTTAAATAATTGTCCTGATAATATCCAAGCTGTCATATAGTGCTCTTTTCCTTTAAAAATGAGCAAATCAGTGAAGAAAAAGAATATTTACAAAATTTACTGCATTCTTCCCAAGAATCTTCTTGAATACGTGTCTCTGGAGTTCAATTGCTTTTTGACAATCTTGTACTTTCAAAATGGTTTTCTCTTGTACTGCAAAACTGGAAATCAACCATCACATGGGATTCTGGATCTCATAAACTGAGATCCCTCCAATTTCAAGGAAGGGATGTAGTTAGGAATGACTACACAGCTGCCTCTGGCAATGAATGTTTGTTTTTCACTGCTTAAATTGGAAAGGAATCTGCTGGTGCTGCCATGATGTGTGTGTGGTATTTGCTTTAATTTGACTTGATTTACACATCACTGTATTAATCACTTTAGTAATATAAAGCTTCTCTTTATTAAAAAACAAGAAAGAAGAAAGAGATATAAGACATACCTGTTGTCTGGTTCAGAGCTGAACCCATCTAAAGCTGTTTGCCAGAAAGCTATAACCACCATTGGAAAAGGAGGTTTCCATTTTGATGTCTGTTCTGACTCCATGGTCCATAGCCCCTTTGGCTCCATTCTCTGCACAGGGGGATCCCATTGTTCTTGTATTATCTTCACCATGAAAAATGTTTCCTCAGCCCTCCTCATGTAACACTCTTCCTTTCTTTTCCTTGCAAGCTAGTAAAGCTCTTCACCAGGTATAAATCACCCAGAAAACTGCAAAATTGGTGGAGTCAGGCTGGTTTTGCATAGCCTGAGGATCTTGCTGAGGGATATTTTAATGCATCAAAGGAAAGTTCTCATGAACCAACAGGCAAATGGACAGTAATGGATTTTTCTTGCTCCTACACAGCTCATTTTCCTGGTATCCCTTCCCCAGAATCTTCCCAGACACTTGGGAAGTCCCTGCATGCTTGTCTGCAATGAGCTGACATTTAAAAGGGGGTCTTTTTTGATGAGTGACCAGTTGGAACCAGTTACCATTAGCAGAAGCCCACCAGCCTCAGCAGCTATCCAACCTTTATGTAAAGGCCAGTGAAGCCATGTTCATGCGAAGATTGATCTGTTGAAAGGGATCACTTAATTGTACTGGAAGGAAATGCTCCTTTCCTTCACAGGTTTATAAGGTCAAAATCAACAGAAAATAATTTATTTTGTAATTATTTCTTTTCTTTTGTATTACAAAAACAAGCAGAGAAAAATATCCCCGTTCTTGACTTACATACAAAATATAAAGCTTCTCCTTTTTCAAGTTCATTGAAATAGAGGCTTTTGATGCCTGTTGATATTAATTGGAGTTTTGACCTTGCTTCTCCAAAGATTAAAGCTCAGCCAAAGATGTCTAATGACAATGTGCTGAGGCTAAAGTAGCAGTCAGAATAAGTCTTGCAGTGAGTGTGCATGCCTACTCAATAACTGTGGAGAACACTTTCATTAAATTGTCATATAGCTCTGCCGCTTACAGAGTACTGTAAATCCTCAGCCTGGTGAACCTGGGGATTAAAGGCAGCTAGTCATCTCTATGACTAACATGGTCATGATTTCTTTTAATATCTAAATGACAAGACATAGTTAATCCTTTGACCTACCTAACATTATAGCACTGTATTAAAACATATTTATTTCCCCAAAATGTATTAAAATGTATTTAATTGCCAAAAGACAGAGGGAAGGTAAAGTACTTTCAGAGTTCAGGAATGCTGGCACAGCTGCTCATATTTCATGTCAGTGACATTAAACAGTGCCAGATACAGTACTTTTCTTAACTGCTTGTACATTGAGTTTAATGTGGCCTGGTGAAATGCTAAACGCTATTAGCTGGTGAAAAAAAAAACCCCAACCAACCTCAGAGCAGTTCCTGCAGGATCAAGTAACCTCCCTACACAGAGGTCTGCATGATACTGCCCAATGTGATACAAATACACTGATAAACAGTGACATAGTCGCCTTTTTAAAGCTGACAACCAATCAATTCAATTACTGTATGGGTCTGTTGTGACTGGAATTTGGACCAGACTTGTGAGAAAAATGCCTGGGATCACATATGCCAAGGACCCATGAAACTTTTGCAACAAGATCTCTTGTTTTAGCATGTCAAGTATTGAAGGGGTGGCCAAGCAAGGGTTGAGGTGGGGACAGACAAGTTATTAATGTTTAGGTTTTTTTCCATTCTCCAGAGCTACAGATAAAAGTCAATTAGCAAGCACCAATTAGCCCCCAGTTAAAAAGGAATCATAGGGTAGAGGGTGAACTAAAACTGCCTGCCTTAAAAGGCCTTCATGATGCTCCAGTTTACAGTGAGCAGTGTCACAATGCTAATTTACAAGGTACTCAGGGAAGCAGGCTGGGGAGGAGCCCACTTCAGTGCAATTGCTTCTGTGCTTCAGCTGTTTCACTATTTGTCTATCTAATAACTACCTCAAACTAGCCAAAAGAGCTTTAGAGTACAAGAAGAAATTTGAAGATATGTAACTTGGTAGACGAATGCATATGTAGCTCTCATCTCTTGCACATCCATTTCAGGAGAAGCTAAAGTTTCATGTTAAAACGTTGCATATAGAAAAGCAGGGTAGTGTGTACATTTCCCTCTGATGCTCTCTTCTCCTGGAGGATTGACAGACGCAAACCTTGTGTGAGAAGTGATAGTTCTCTGATAAATTCTGTAGTCTTTTATCTGAAGCCTTTCTCTCTTCCAAAGCCACAAGTGAAGGCTTATAGCTGAAAGATGGAAATACTGATTCAGCAATGCCACTGCAGAGCTTCCTGCGAGTCACAGTTCAAGTATCTCATGCCTGTTTCATCCTCAGGCCAAGTGGCCACGGGACTCCTGTGATATCTCATGTGAATTTGTCATGAGAGCACACTGTTTGCTTAATGGGAAATGCAATCTAGCCAGAGGAAAATGGGATCATGAAGCACTCACTCTACAAACTATACATGAGTCACTGGGGCACCCTTCTCCTGAATTCAGGTTTTCAGGAACAGCACTGTCCAACTGCCTGTACTCCTATCTAGTTGTGCCAGCTCAGTATAACATATCCACTCTACTAAATTCTCAGTGCTTTAGGAAATGTATTTGACAGGGAACAGCTTGAGATAGGGAAAAGACCTTAGGAATAATCAGGATTGAAGAGAAAACACTGCTTGAGACTTACACTCAGTTACACCTGTGTTGAGAGGAAACTCCGCATTCTGTGGTATGGTAAGTAAGGCTGATGCATAATCTGCAGCCCTTGTGTGCAGCCCAAGCCTCCCCATACTTCTGCAGAACAGCTCTGGCTGTAACAGCAGCAGACCTGGCAGGAGCTTACATGACCAAACAAGAGTAGTAGCAGATACGGGTTGAAAATCAGTATTAACTGCCTTAGAGCTGTTGAGTTGTGAGGACCTGCTACTCTCAGTGATGTTAATTTGGTAAGAAATGTTAATTTGTTAACAAGTCTGCATTTCTTACTTTTGAAGAGTCTCTCCTGCTTACTGACTCATTTTATGTGGTTTTATGAACTTGCCTTCTTCAAATTCTCTCCTTACGGACCAGTTGTCCAATCTCCTTTGCATTTACAACTGTGTTTGTGGAGGTTTAGAGCATGTGTTTCCAAAGCACTGTACTTCTAACCAAGCAATAGACTCTCCTAAAGCATGAAAACTATTAGAAAACATTAAAGATCTATTTTGTGCCGTAAGCTCTGGAGAATTAAAAGCCTAATCCATTGCCCTTTGAAGGCAATCAAGGGGGATTCAGATTGATTTCAGTGGACTTGGAGTCTGAACCTAAGTCAGCATCATGAATTTTTTTCACGTTTGTGAATATGCCAGATTGTATCATTTGCTTATAGACAAACTATTAACATATTTTATATCTGGAGATGCTTTAAACTTATTAGACACATTCCAGGTACACAAACCCTCATTTTTTTTAACTTCCTATGGGAAAAGCTTTTATATTTTAATATGCTGTCATACAGAAGCCTGGAACGGTTGGGGGTTTTGTTTCTTTGGTAGGGTTAAAAAGTGTTTCCTCTCTCTCTTGTCATTGCACTTTCACTTTAAGTTATAATATGATCTAAAATTTAGGTGTTTCTTAAATGCCCCACAAGGCTTTATACAATATTTGTACTAGCATTACAGCCATACTATTAGCAATATTAGTAGGTGACATTGGTAGAAGACTCATTTACTGAGCTGTGTTTGAAGAAAGGAGAAATTCTAACCTTTTTTGTGAGTAGATAATTGTGAGAAATGTGGACTATTGCTAACCTTAAATACCCAAATACCCAGAATCAGACCCTGAAAGAGTCAGGAGCAGTTTAGAAATTCAGAAGAGAGTTCTAAAACCGCATGGTAGAACAGTATACATCAATGAGATTTTAGAGGAAAAGAAGCAGTAGCAAGATTTGTGATAAAGTTGATAGAGCTGCTACATATTTGTCTGTGAAACAAAATGCAGGTCATTGCTGGCTTCCTTGTGGATGTGGAATCTGTCCAGCTTGGTTCCCTGGGCTTTAGGGAACTGATTTTGGGGAGGTTTTTTTAGGAGTTTGTTGGAAGTGAATTCTGCTGCTGATTTTTTCACTAGCTGGTTGTTCAATCAACAAGCTGAATTTCAATCAACAGCTGAACGCTGGAATCCAGTTGCTGTTACTTGATAAATTGAAATAGATGCTCTTTCACGTTATGCATATGCATTCGAGTGGGTTGGATATGAACACTTGCAATGTTGTGAAAATAAGCATTGTGGTATTGAAAGCTGACTTAATTGGACTGGTCAAGTGCATTCCCCACCTCTTTCTGCAAATAAAATCAAAGGCATTTCTTCCAGTTCTTCATAGAAGAAGGAACCAGAAACCAAACTCTTAAGTTAGGATGAAGATCGATCACAGCAGATTTATCACAAGTTGAAATGGTGGAATTTATCATGGCTCTGCGGCCTTCCATAGCTTTTCGGGATATATCCTCATGTGAAGAAGACTGGTCCAGTGTTTGCTGGGCTAAGGGCTATCAGAAAATCTGCATGCCATGGATTTCCTGTTTGATGTTGAGCAAGTCCCATTCCCTTCTTTTAAGCTGTCTGTATGTAGTTTGGTACTTTCCAATCGGAAGGACAAACTAGAGATTGCAAGCTGACCTGATAGCAGAGGCCATCTCTGTTTAGACAGATGGAATCCATTGTCTGTCTTGCAGAGCCATTGTGTTCATTTGAAAATGCATGTGTTGCAGCATAGCAGAGAAGTTAAATAGTTTTGCAAAGTGAGGACATTCTATTTTTTTCCCATAAAACCAATATGAACAACCGCAGTTTCCCAATCTCCCGTTCCTGAAGCAGAGAGAAGCCTCCCCAAAGGGCTTGTGAAAGACCTCCAGAGATCGTTTGGGTATAAACAGATAATATCTTTATACCTAATGGTTGCTTATGTAAAAAAAAAACAGATCACAGACTTTTAGAGTTTGTCCTTTCTGGCAGCAACTGCAAAAAGTTCAGGAAGTTGATCTCGTTTTCAGACTGGGATAGTGACTTCAAGGTTAGGGAGGTTAACTGCAACCTATATTCCCAGGAAGAACTATTGGCAGCACTAGAAGCAGCTGGAAAAAGAAGATGGTTTTTCTTGTAAGGTGAAAAAAAGTAAAGAAAGATACAGAGAAGAATCTGTCATATATGTTGCTGCAGTCGATCCTTCTGATAGCTCTGATAGTGATAGACAGTATTAAAGGTGTGGTGAATGATGACAGCCATGAAAAGGCAGAGAGCACTGGCAGCAACCCAGGCTAGCACAGTTGAGGGATTTCAGTTGGGATGCGGGAAAGCCTTAGGCACTGCGTGGCTGATAATCAGTGGCATGTGCCTGGTGGTTACCAAGCAGAGGAGTGAAATGACACAGGGGAGGACAGACATACAGACAGAGCATCAAGCAGGGCTACCTCTGCCACCAGGGCAAGGGGGAACCCAGGGAGAACTGACTGCAAACAGGAAGTCTCCAAATCTTGGAAAATTTGCTCAGAATAAGCTAGGCAATCCTTCAGGATCAGTTCTCTGGTCTGGAGGTACATGCTGATCGCTTGGTTAGGAAACTTGCTAGAAGGGTGGACAAGAGACTTTGCCTTTTGAAAAGCAGAAGGTAACACTGTGTTCTTTTCCGTATTCCTCAAATGAAGGGCCTGATCCCATGCCAAGTGGAGCACATGGAATTACTCCCTTTGCCTTTGATACATTCTCACTCAGCGTTTCATTAATAGACTTGATTTTATAAAGTTTTTGGTCTTGAACTTTTCACTCCACCTTTCTCAGATAGAAAGATGGGACCCACACTTATGAATTTCAGATGGGTTTTTTTGCTTTCAAGGTGTGTGCATGGAGACCTCTGAACTTCCTGGACACAAATGATCATGAAATTTGGCCTACGCTTAAAAGTAGGTCTGAGTGATGCCAAAACGTTTTGAAAGTGAGTTTCAGTCTGATTATATTTGTAATGCTCCTATGAATTCCAGGAAATGCTGAAATATTTGAACTCCAGAAGAAGGGAAAGCAATGAAAAGTGGCTTGAAATCTTGCATGTTCCAATACAGAATACATCTTAAGCTGCCCAAGACTTGCTAAGCCTGTCATTCAAGCCTTGCTGATTTGTTACTGAAATCTTCCACCAGGGAAAAAAAAAGGAAAAAAAAAGATTCCATTGGATTTCAGCTAATCCCCAGTTTTGCAGCCTGCTCTCAAACTGAAAAATAAAGAGAAATTGAATTACATATAGTCATGTCAAACCATACAGTGTAAATGAAAGTCAGAGTGGAACTGCATCAGCTTCCAGAGGAGGAAAACCAGCCGCTCAGACTGTTACCCAGACATTAATGTCAGTAACTCATCTTTCAACCTGCCATGCTGAAATCTTATTTTTTCCTATTTAAAGTTCAGAAGAAACTGAAATTCTGTGAAAGAGTATTTGGGCTCAAATGTCACTTAATTTGGACATTACCATCTGAAAAATGTCCCCGCTTTTACATCTCTAGGCTACACTGCCAATGCAAAGGGTGTTTGCTCCAGGGGAGCAGCTGGGTATGGGCACCCCAGCAGTGGATTTGCAGCTTGACTCCTTTAAAAGGAACCCCAAACCCAAGAATTAAGGCAGAGGTGAGGGGTATTGCTGTTTCCTCCCTTCTCCTGCAAGAAAGGCAGTGATGGGCATTGCAGGGGATATGGGCACCTGTGCCCATGAAGGGGGGTTAGGAGCCAGCTGGACTCACGCAGCTTACACCAGATGAGGAAAGAAGTTGGTCTTCAGGGAGGAGTCAATGTGAGTGTGGGGCTGGGGAACCAGATGAAGGAGGGAGGCCTTGTGAGGGGTTTGGAAATCAAAAGGTGTTTTGGTCCCTGTTTCTGTCTCTTGGAAAGGAAAGGTCTCCTGAAATCCATTCCAATGCAGCTGAGATGCCTTGTAAAGCTATACAGGAGTCAAGGGGGGCTGTGGGGCAGGGCAGCTCCTGCTGACTGTCAGCCATATGATTTGGGCCACTCTATCATGCTGAATCTGCAAGTGCGAGATGCTCTTTGATGTATTTTACCCCCAGGCTTGTCAGAAAGCCTGTCTGTGGGAAAGTAAAGCCAGCAAAACTTCTAAAGCATTAACAGCGCTGCAGGTTTGCAAGTTAAAAAAGCCCAAGGTGCAATGATGTGTCTCACCTGAAGCTCATGATCAGAAATTAATGGCAGGTGGTTTGTGTACAAAAGGGCGTCCCCTTAGCTTTCTGTTTCCCTGCGGATGAAGGGTTTCTCTTGCTTGCCTTTACTCTCTGTTGCTCTTTGGTTTATCCAGTTGCTTTGCAGTCTCTTTGGACCACGACTGTCTGTGTGTTTGAGCAGCATAATGAGGTACTGATTTTGCTTGGATGTTACAGTTGTATGAATGACTAGTGTCTTGTTCATCAGCTATAAATTCTGGGAAAACTGGCTCGCTTTCTTGTGCTCTTGGACTATGTCACCAAGAAAGTATCTGATTTCTTCTATCACTATGGGTTTGGGCTACACTCAAAAGACCTGACTCTTCTTTTATTGCTTTTGTTCCTATTTCAGTTCCTTAACCCTTAAAACTGCCTTGCACTTATCCCTTAGATTTCAGACTTTTTTTCCCCCCTTCTGAATGTTCTTTGTTGTTGTCAAAAGAAGAAATGTGATAATTTGGAAGGTTCACAGAAAGCATGTTTTGTGATTATTGTTCTTGTGATCTGTCCAATGTAAACTGCTTCAGAAAAACTCTGTTCCAGCAACTTTAATTCACTTTTGCAGAATACTGGATTTGCCGTTGGCTGAAGACAAGGGCTTTTCTTTTAATGGTTACTCTGAGAGGGATGCAGTTTAACTGTTCTTGTTCTGTCCTGGCTTTTAGCTCTGCTTAATGGTGCCTGGGGGAGTCCTGTGTGGTTAACTTAAGGCTAATCTTCTTTTGCCCCTTTTTTATTGTGGATAAGGGGCAAATATGTTCCTTCCAGTGCTTTTGAGTGTGGTGGCCCATGGCACTGTGCTACTGGGCGGTTTGAGGGTGCCCTGTCAAAGGCCAGATCCTCATCCCTTAATACGGTCTGGAACAGCATCACAGAAACGTGTGTGCCTGCTGCAGCATGGGAGTGACTCTGCTGCCCATGAAGGCCAGGGAGGGAGATTCCCACAGAGCCTCTGCATGCAGTTGCGTTGCAATGCCTGCTCCCCCCGTAAGGGCCACTGGTACCTGGGAGCACGGCTTCAATAGGGGAGCCGAAAGCATGAAGCTTGGCTCTCCATGGTGGGTGGAATGACACCGCTTCACACCAGCTGGGAACCCAGCCTGGTTTTGTGCTTCTCTTCACTTTAGAGTCCTTTTACTGGGTGTTTACAAGGTTGCTGATGCCTGCAAAGGCAAGGCTAGGTTCCCACAGCTGACTTTCTCTCCCTGATCCTGGAGAACTGCTGAACGATCTCTGGGGTGTATGCCAACTTGATAGGAAAGACTTACCCTGAATCTCTGCCTCTTTGTTTGCTCTGTTGCTGTGGTCCCCTGGCAGCAATCATTCCAGGAATTAACTTTTCTAAAATAACATTACTTTTTCGTTCACTTTTTTTCCCTCTAATCCTTTAACTTCTTTAACTCTTGCTAAATCAGAACAGAGGTGGTGGTGGTGAACTTTACCAAGTTTACCACTTCAAACTCATTGCTCCAGTGACTGGATTTCTGTTTTCCACCTCTTCCACTGGAAACTGCAGAGATCATGCTTGCTTAGCACTTCCACTGCGTGGCAGGAACCATGCGCTTCCATATAGACAAATGGTGACTAGAGGGCTATGGCTAATAGCTGGGTATGCGTAAAGGCAGCACTGGCTATAAGGCAGTAATGTCCTGTCTTTTTAGTACAGGTTCTTAAATCTTGAAGGATGTAAGCTTAATCTCCCAGTGAAAAACAGGCAGAGGCATGTTGTTTAAGAGCACACTTAGTCTCAAATGCAGTAGAGCCATGAACTGTGGTCTCTCCCACCATCCTTAGCTTTCTGCTGCCATCATTAGGAAAGTATCCACCCTTGTTGGCATGGCAAGGTGGTGTAGCGATGGTGCTACAGCAAAGCTGTCCTATCTCCCTTATTAAGGGAACATGCGTTTCTGCTTTGAAAAGAGATCTCTGGAAGGTACGTAAAGAGATGCAGCTATGTCATCCAATGGAGTTAAATCATGACAGTCTTCTGAGTTTGAATTAGATGACAGAAGCTTTGCCTAAAAGGCAATGCCAGTTTTGTTTGGTTGTATGGGAGCTAACAGCAATATAACAAAGAGCTCCAATCTTGAAAACCTTTCTAAAAGTTCAGGTTCTTGTTACTCTTTCTGATGCCATCTGTTAACCTTCAGAAAGCTACGTGAGTGTTTAGAAGAAGAAGGTGCTCTATGTTAAATGCATTCTTTATCTGCTTAAGATAAAGAATGGATTTTTGGCAAGAGTTGCAGAGCCAGAAGAACGTTCTGCAAGCTGAAATAGAGGATTGGTGTTTCCTGATCTTTGCAAAAAGCAGAAGAAAGAGTTGATTTCTTTTTTTCTTTTAAGACTTAATGCATGTGGTGTAGGTCCCTTTTCAAGAAGGGCTTGAAGAAACTAAATCTCTATTTGTGGATTGTGGTGACGCACAGAAATTCCTTAAAGCAAAATTTAATATCTTGTGGAAAAAGCAAGAGCTGGTTTTTAAATGCGTTTCTAAACATGGTATTTTTCTTCTTGTTTTCTTTAGAAAACAGATTCTGATTTGGATGATTTGACTTGATGCAGTCTTTTTTTTGTTCTTTATTGTTGTGTTATTAAAACATTTTGGTGCATGTAATTAATCTAGTTCAAGATTAATAATGGAATCTTACTGACTTGAAAATTCTGGAGCACAGGTTGACATTTAAGTTCTCTTCATTGATTGTATAGTAATATATGAATAATTAACCCTCAGTTTTTACTCGCATGTGGATTCCATATGTCCATTGATTTTAATTCATGCTTTTGCATGGTCTGTGATGTATCAGATATTCCTTTTATGTAGTACAGGCTTTAGTGTTTCCATCAGTAAAAAGCACTGATCAAGGTTCTGCTCCTGTTGCACAGATAACTGGCTCCCAGTTCTGTTTGGAACTCAAATATATCTTATGCTAAACTGTGTTTAACAACTATATCCATTTGTTTCACTGAAGTGTTCAGAATATCTGCTTGATTTGTGATTTAGTCTTCTGCCATTAGTGTCCTTGGTGGAATATTGTTGTGAGTAAAGGTCACTTTTGTGGAATAAAGATGCTCTATGCTGCAAAATGTAAGAGGGAAGTTATGGACCATACCCAGACAGTGGATACCTAGAGATCAGGACAGCTTTCTTGTTCACATGCATAATGTGGTACTGCCACAAATAAAAAGCCATTAGGTGAAAACTTAGAGTGCCTGAAGTTGCTGGAGTGCCTGAGGGGTAAGTCAGGTTCTTGCTGTGAATGTATAAAAACCTTGTGAATGACTGAATTAGTACTTCAAAGCTAGTTCTCTTCCATTTTAATTAAGTAGCACTTAAGCAGCACTGGTACTTGACATTTAGGTCTTAGTTTGTAACAGCATCTGCTGTTAGCTTTGGGAGCTTCAGAAGTTCTGAGTACTCATCTTGTCACTTTTGGCCTGATTTAGAGAGAGAGAGATATATCCCCCCACAAAAATATATATAAAAATGCACATGTGCACACACATACATTTATATGTATTTTTATTTGTGTATTTATATATGTTTCCCATGTTTATTTTAGTATCTCTAAATATCATCCTTGCTCTAACTGCGCATCCAGAATTATCAGTTGCTTGTAGGAAAGCATGGAGCTGGGTCTGTGGCCCCATCTTTCCCTGTCCACGTGTGCTAGAAACCCCCTGTAAGCAGGCCCCGTGGTTGCTTGTTCTGTCTCCATTTATGCCAGGTATGTAAGCATAAGCCTCACGTTAAGCATGTTTAAGAGATTGTGTTGATTACAATGGGAGTACTCCTACAGCTTATAGCTGTGCAAATGTTTACATACCTGACTGGGTCTGGGCCTATATAAAGATCCGTCTCTTTTTCCCTTTGAAGCCTTTTCTGTCTGCTGCTTTGAAATTTCCCATGCTTCATGCTTTCCTCTAGCTGGAGGGAGTCTGCCCAGGTCCTTACTAGGAGAAGTCCCAAGGTTTGAAGACAGCAGCTTGCTGGAGGTTTAACGACTGGCTAAAACAACAAGCCATGCCTCAATAAATGAGGGCAGGCTGATATAATAAGGTTCATGTTACTGGAGTTTTCACTCGTCTCAAGTCTGCCAGGGTGTTCCAAACGTGTTCTTTGTCCCTTGTTTCCCTGCTGTCCTGGACAACAGCCTCACATCATTACTTAGACAGTAACTGTTGTCCTACATACCTTAAAAAGAAGAAATGAACTTTGTCTGCTTGTATTGCTGCGGTTCACAGAGAAGACTGGATGTTGGGGCCATGTGTCTGGACAGCCCTGCTCTCCATGTAGCTGCATGCGTGTGAAAACAAATATATATTCATATATAATGTATGTGTGTATGCAAGCAAAGATACCACCTTTTCAAATAGATTTTCCTTCCAGAAGGTAAAATAACAGGAAGACCATAGAAATAACTCGTTGGTTGTTCCATGAGGTGAATGCATTTACGTTGGTGAAAAATAAGGCTGGTTTTCAATCCTTCGCTTTCTCTGTTTGCTTGATGATTACATTGTTGCTCTGTAGAATTAAAAAATAACCTATGAAAGGAGTCTTTTCCGGACTCAAAAGATTTATGCTCTGGTTTGTTGATGTTTTGCACTAGCACTTATGTCAGTCCTGCTCTTAACTGAGTGCGGTAATGAGGCTTTAATATATTTTAAAGGGAATTTTACTTTTTTTAAGTAGTACATATGTAATAGTTATACAGGTTTAAAAACCAACCTGCTGTTTATGTGCTGTAATAGAATATACAGTCAATGTTTACTTTCTATCAGCAAATTCCGTGTGCAATAGACCTTTATAGAACCAAGCCTAATTTTAATGACTGTGAAATTGCCCGTGTCTATGATGAAGGCCCTGATTTTGCTAAGCAGTTGGACATATGCTCCCTTTCACCAAAAGGCTCTTTAGTGCTTGTCAGGGCTGAAATGCTGGAGTGTGCGCTTGGTTATTTTATGCCCCAGAATTAATGGGATGTGGAAGTGGCAGGCGTATCCATGTTTCCAGAGTGCCTCTCGAAATACAGCGTTAAGAATACGTCTGTTCTGGAAATGCTGGTCATTGTGGCCTGTGATGTGATGGAAAGAAGGTCCTGAGGGAGCTGCCAGATCAGAGCACGCAGCCACAGTGGGCAGTCAGGCCTCCCAAAGTGCCGTGGTTACTGTTAAAATGTTTATGGCTTTACCTTGTGCTTAATTAGTGTGCATGTGGTGTTTGTGGGCTTCTCCAAACCCGCAGAGCACTGCTGAGGTTCAGTAGCACTGCATTTGCTTAAACAATTTGTATCACTGTCGGCTGTCCTAATGGACCGTTTTACCCCTTCTGCTGTATGCAGTAGCTACCTTGTGCTCAGAATTTAGCCATGTCTCGTCTCATCTTATTGTATTTGTAAAGTTACATTGGGTTCATGGATAAAGGAATATTCATAGGTATTTCTTTAGAGCAATTCTTACATTTGCAATGAGAGATGGGCACCCTGAGTTTAGCAGTAGGAGATTGCTGTGGAGGAGCTACCTTTGAAGCATTACAAATGCTTCTAGCAAATAAGCGTGAGCCAGCTTCACTGGGAGCTTTGAATAGTGCTAATGCTTAGAACAAGCCTGGGGCTGCACACGGATAGAGCTGAGAACTGCAAGTCGGCAGGAACATTGCATTGATGAGCCTGCAGTGACAGCCTCAGCCTCTCTTGAGGGCTGTCACCAATCCTGTTGGTAGACAGCAACAGCAGGATGTGACAGGTCTGAGTTAAAAGTGATATTGCAGCTGTGTTACAGGTGTCCGATGTGACCTTAAGTAAAGCTTCTGAGTTGTTCTGTGACTTGGGTCTGTATTACTATAAGCAAGAAAAATAGTATCTCCTGTATCTCTTCTGTTTATATGGTGAGTGATTCGGGATGGAACGCTCTCACAATACCACTGTGCAGCACATAGCACAGGGGAGTCTTAAGCAACTAATATAAATAAGAGATGTTCTTCTTCCAGCTCAAGGGATAAAAGAATGTTTAGAAATCTAGCTTGTTTAAATGAAGCTAAACAGATTGGATTTGGTATGATAACTATTGGTGTTGCAACTGTCACTCTTGCTGCTCAAGCACAGTCTTATATCGGTGTGGAAAGATACGAAAATAAAGGGTTATTCAGAGTATTGTAAAAGCCTTAGGCTGCTCTTTCAGTATGCTTCTTGTAAAACAGCAGCCATAGCCGTTGCCAGTCTTTGGCCTTCTTGCCCCTTGCATCTGCTAAGGGACAAAGCTTGCTGAGGAACTGAGCCCACTTACAGTAGATCAGACATCCCAGGAATCCTTGACACCTCCCTTCCCTTCCTGTCTTTGGCTTGCTCCCTGTTAACATTTCTTTCTATTGAGAAAAGGAACAACAATATTGTTCTATGAACTGTTATCAGACATGTAAAAGTACTTTAAAAGTATGGTTTATTTTTCCTGACCCTGTATTTATCATATAAGTGCATTTAGTTTCTTTATCATAATGCCTTTTAAAAACAAAAGATGTCATTATAACAAAACATGACTTAGATCCATTCTATTCAAAACCTGATTGTAGAATCATGGAATGGTTTGGCTTGGAAGGGACTGTTAAAGGTCATCTAGTCCAACTCCCTTGCAATGAGCAGGGACATCTTCAACCAGATCAGGTCACTCAAAGCCCCATCAAACCTGACCTTTGCTTTCAGGTATGGAGCATCTACCACCTCTCTGGGCAACTCATTCCAGAGTTTTGTTGTTCTCATTACAGGTATATTTTTTATTATTTTTCCCTTATATCTAGTCTGAATCTCCCCACCTTTGGTCTAAACCATCACCCCTTGTCCTATTGCTATAGGGCCTGCTAAAAAGTCTGTCCCTATCTTTCTTATAAGCTCCCATGGAGGCCTTCTTTTACAATCTAATGAAGGAAGGATGAGGCATATACTCAGACACATTACAATAGAAAAGCCTAAAATTGATGGCTAATCTTTTATTTTACTGACCCTAAGGAGATATAAAAGCAAGTAACTATTTCTCCCAGACGGAAATTTATACTTCAAGCCATATTGCAAGTTTCTTTTCCATAAGGTTTCAGTTTGAGGAATAAAGAATTTGCAAGAGATTCTCAGAGTTAATTTATGTTTAAGAAGGATGAACGAAGAAAAGGATCTCAATATATAAATTCTAAATTATTGCATCTCACAACTTTAATCCTTTGTCATGGTTTTGTGGAAACGGCTCATGCCAGAATGTAAGTTTCCCTGTTTTGATGAATATGTATTCAAAGGTTCTTTGGAAGGGAACTGAGCATTCAAATCTGAAGGTGCTTTTGAAATACCCATTCCCTGAGCGTTTCAAGCATGCTTCAATTCTTGCTGTAGGTGATTGCCAAGTATTCGCCTTGTGTTAGTGAGCGTCTTCAAAGCAACTTCAGCTGCTGCTGGGACAATACAAACCGACATTGACGTGACTTTACTAACGTTTCCACAGATTTACCAAAAGCCCCCCCAAGATCCCAAATACCAAAACAACACCCGTACCTAACTCCAAAAAGCTACAGGGAGCTTTAAATGAAAAAGAAAACAGTTTGATATGCAGACTGTTTCTGTGGGAAGTTCTTACAGGGAAGATCATCTCCAGTGGAAGAGAGTATGAGTTCTGTTTTCATCCAAATCTGGAATTTTAACCTTTTCCTGAAAAGTAAAAGTGGAAGTTCACCCCATATATTTATTTGTTTATTAGTAACTGGCTAAATATTCTCAGAACTAGGAATGAAGTTATCTGACCTGAAGGAACATAAACTGGATTCTTTTTAAGAAAGGTATCGTCTTCTGTCACTTCAAACCTGTTGTCATTAAATTTGTGTTTAAGATTTGTGTTCACTATATTTAAAAATATACATGTATGAACAGTTGTACCTAATCACTAAGAGCTTATAAAATGTGCCAAACAGTAGTATTTTAGTGCTCATGTTATAACATGGGGAATGTGGCTGCTACCCTCTGTATCCAAACTGCTTGCAACGGTTCCGTGTGCTGTGAGTGTTGTTAGGAGAGCTACCAGCATGATCTTCTCACTGGTAGTTTGTCGCTGCTGTTCTGCTGGCTGCTCTTGTAAATACCATGTTCATGTGTGTTAGTGGGGCTCAAGCAACCTTCTAGAGCTGTGGAAATGCAGAGCTCCTGAGAATGTAAGCCCTGCCTGGGATGAATAGGTGAACCTAGGATGTGAACTTCAAAATGACCTCTACCCATCATGTATTGTTGGTGACTTGGCGATGCAGCAGCAAGCTCTTTTGGATTTCTTGTATAATGGGTTCGTGTGTTTCTCTTCTAAGAATAAAAATTGAGGAAGTAATGCTTGCGCAACTCTACGATGCATGGGTAAAACATTACAGAAATGTTGTAATTGAAAGTTAAATTTACACTTCAAAGAAGTCCAAACATGCTAAGAAAGACAGAACCAAGGCCCAAATGATGCCTTTATTTCTACCTTAACCTGATATATTAATCTTTGTGCCTTTACACTGTCTATAAATATCTGTTTTGCAGGCCACTGATTGTGCTTTTGGTATCACAGATTTGGGAATGTGAACAAGTGAGTAGAAAACCCTGTTTCTAAGCCACTAAAATGTAAGACTACTTCTGAAATATTAAGAAGGGAAAGGTGGGTTATACTTTTAGGAACTCACCTATATGTGTAAGGATTTTGAACCTGTAAGCCTAGCTTCAGCTGGTGGTATGGTATCAGTTTTTAGGATAATGTGAGGATTGCACTATTTGTGAAAGGGAAGGTGCTTCAGGACTTACAGTTCCTTCTGTTAAGTCTGTACCTGGTAAAATGCAAGGGTAACAGGGGTTTGGTTGTGCCTCTATATATGTGCATCTATGGAAATCTTGGAGTGTATATGCTGCAGAAGTTGTAATGCATAAACTGCTCTCAGGGTAAGTGCCAAAGCAACATATGTGAGTTGAAATTGAGGAAAGGAAAAAGGTAGGCTGCCTCAAGTAATGCTGATAAGTATTAACTTACAGTGCCTTGTTATTGTCTTTTGTTATCCTATCTATTGTTAACCTTTTTACCTGGCCTGTTTTCAGAGCCATAGGCTGTAAAATAGACAGGTAGCAGCTGTCCTAATGCCACCTTGTTACCTAATGCATACCATAGTGAGCTTCTTAAAGAGCAACCTTAGATGCCACCATAAGGAAAACAACAGTAAGAAGAACCTTCTAGGGGATGCTGTTAATGCATTTGTATTCTTAATGCATGCTCTGTAAAGGTTAGTGGCTGAGGACGCTTGGAGTGTCTGTGTTAAAAATGAGATGTTGCACACACGCAGGTCCCTCTCTGACCTGTTAGGGAATTGCAGTGCTGAGGATTGGAATGACCCTCTTCATGCTTAACTAACTGTGCTACTTCTGCGTGTGGCTGAGTCTTGGACTAAACCTTCGAAGTTAACTTTGTCAATCGTATTCTAGCTAGTGACGTGGTGATGGTGGGACAGTGGTGAAACTGCAGAGAAGCCAGATACCTCGGGTACCTCACTGGTACCCTTGTACAAGATACTGGACAGCTTAATTTAGGATATTGCATACTTTTTTTTAAAGTAACTATGTCAAAGTTGAATTGGAGCTAGAGCATACAAAATCTATGGAAAGTCTTGCGGAGGTAGTAAATGTTTGGAAAGCCTATCTTATGGGAAGGGACTGTAAGAGATTGGCTTGTTTAGTTTAGCAAAATAGAGTTGAGAGGGGATTTGACAGCACTCTATAAATACATCCAGGGCTAAATGCCAGAGAGGGGAAAAAACTATTTAAACCCAAGAGCAATATTTGCATAAGAACAAGTGGGCATAAACTTGGCCCTGAATAGGCTTAAACTGGAAATCAGATGGTTTCTACCCCTCACTGTAGTGAGATCCTGAAAATGCCTTCCACTGGGAGCAACTTGGGCACAAAATACTTGTTCTGGGCAATGAGATGGATTATGGTGCATAGTTGCCTGTGTGTACAGAGCCCCAGGCTTCATGGGTGTACAGCTTTGTTCTGGCCCTGTATTCCTAACTGCATGCATTGGTACAGTGGTGATGGTCATGTCCTGCCACTGGTGGTGGCCTTCTGCCATGAAAACTACCTTCTCCTTCTGAAAGCTAAAGTAGTGGTGTTAAATTACAGCTGTATTAATAATGTCCTGTAACGGTCTGGGGAAGTTTCTAGCACCCCTTGTGCCTGTACATGTGACACTGGATGCCAGAATGCCTACTGGTACCTCTGGGGCTTTCATATTAATAAGGTTCCTCTTGTAAGGAAGAAATGCAGGATTAAGCTTTTAATTGTGTAACCCAAAGGAGAAAACGTAGCTTCCCTGACTGGAAGTGGCAGCAGTATCTCAGAAAAGACAGTACAGAGAAGGACTTTTTCATAATTCTAAGTGATTTTTTTTTTTCTTTTGATGCTAAAAATTCATAAGACCTTTAAATTCGAAGCTTATGATCAAAACATTCCCTTCTGTACTGCAGTTAGACTAGCACTATGGTATACATTGAGCAGGTAAAGGAACCGGAGTGCAGAGGATTTGGGGATGTGCGGGCTAGCATGATGATGCCACAACACCGGTCTGTTTTTCGACCACATGGTCTGCCTATTGAACCATCCATCCGTGCTGAATGACAGCACCCATGAAACTACAGTGTTTCTGTTTTCACTTGCTGTTTTCTGTTCTTTCTGAATCTTTGGCCTTTTGAGCTGAAACTTTCCAGGCTTGCTTCTTTATTTATCAGTGATATTTTAGGAACCCCTCTCCTCCCTAAAGCTTAAAAAGTAAGTGCATGCAAACTTGGTGGTGGACCTCTCTGTTGCAGAAAGAGCTGAGGAGAAAAAGCTGAAGCAGGCACAGAAATAGCTTCCTGGGGAGCAGATTGACATGTAGTACTTTGGTAGCTTTGATTTGAGTCAGCTGTAACTTGCTGAAATTTGTACTCTGTGTACAAAAGTACTTTCTGTACTTTTTCTGGCAAAATGCATAGTTAACCTTAAAGATTGTAGTGGTACCCAGTCAGCAATGTGTCAATTATGGTAATTTTCCCCCGGTTTTGATTGCTTTTCCTTACACATTCCTTCAGTGTAGGATAGGGAATGTGCCTTGCCTTAACATTGTCCGTAGCTTGCTCCTGTTCTGTGCCATCAATGAACTGCAGTAAGGAAAAGGTAGTGTGTGTGCCATTTCTGCTCATGCTCTGGAAAACACTGCCCTGAGAGAGAGTGAAAAATACCCAGACATTTCTGGTACTGACCTCCATCATTAACCTCACTTTTCATGCCTTCCTCCACAGCATGGTGTTAAGGAAAAGGGAAGCTGGAGCCAAACATCATGGTCTTCACTGCTCCTTAGGAGACTGGGATGAAGGCTTTCTTATGTATAGAATTGTTTCCCAAAAGTTAGTTTTGGAAGGTTTTAGGACTTCACAGACTGGGCTGAATTCCAGTCATGTTTTAATTAAAGGAAGAGAATTAAGTGCGTTTCTTGCAATATGTTTTAAATGAAAAGTGTTACTTGGGAAATGCACAATTCCTTCAAATGAAAAATGTTTTAAGATAACTTTGTTTAAAACAAGACTTAAAAAACCCACAAACACACCCCCCAAACCATGGCATACACCTTTGAAATAACCAAAGCAGTTAAATAAATCCAAGCAAGAAGAAATTACATTTAGGAGGATGGGTGTCAGACTAAATGTGGGAGTTAGTATCAAGTGGGGTTTGGGGTGGTTTTGGGTAAGAAAGTCTGTTACTCGCCCAGCATCTACTGCTTGATGACTTCAGCTTCTTTCATTCAGAGCAAGCCATTTTCCTTCTTGAAATAATGTAAAAATACATCCATCTATGCATTTACATTACGGCTGTCACCATGCTTTCTTGGCAGCATCGCATGAAGTCATTTTAGCTACACTGTATTTGGGTTGAGAGAGGGAGTTTGTTTGTTTATGATTTTAAGCAAAAACTATTTTGGCTTCTGCATTCTCTCTTTCCAGGAAAAAAGTGCCACAAACACTTGAATTTCTTTCTGATGTTTAAAGACTTGGAAAGCTGTATCTTGGGAAGGTACAAACATATCTAATACCCCTTTTCATAGTGCCTGTGTCTGTTTCACAGCACATAAATCCTTACAGAATTCTGCTTCCAAGAATAATATTCTATTCATATATATATATATATATAAAGAAAAAGAAATGAGATAAGTTGCAGATTAGCAGATGGCAAATACTTAGCAGCCTATGTGAACTACTTTTTTTAATGAGTTCAGTTCCAGGTGGGTAGCTGTCCTCATCCCCAAACCTGCAGTAACAAATTGCTGACAAAACTGAGTAGGGAATCTTTTCCCACCTACTTCAGGAAGTTGTTCCCAAAGTCAGGGATAAGGTAAATTTTGGAGGGATAGTCTGGGGATGCCCACATCTTCCTTACTCGTGTTTTCCCTTTCTGCAAGTAAACAGAAGCCTGCAGTCTCCAGGGCTGTCAGTGTAGCACCCTTCACAAGCCTGAAAATTCATCCAAAATAAAAAGCTACTACGTAGGCACACCAAAATTTGCTATAAACGGGTCCTAAGTACATAATTACATGATAGACCCAAATGGCTCCAAAAGAGTTGCTCCAGGCTATTGTGTAAGCAATACTCCTTTGAGAAATGTATAAATACATGTAATTCAGTACATAATACACATGTTAAAAAACTACCTAATTACATATTTTCCCAGGAGAACGAAAAGGCTCCAAAAGAGCTACTCCAGCCTCTCCAGTACACAATGTGTGTTTTATAACCTTTCATGAATCTCTTCCATTCTTTTTCCTTTAGGAGGGGGGAAAAAAAAAAACAGTAAGGAAATTAAATACAAAACACCTACTGTATATTTAATTTAGAGGACAAAACGCAATGTTGAAATAACATTAAGGGTGTGACGCAAACCAAGGAAAGCCAGGAAATTGAGTGTAAAGGCTGTTACTCCATCCTTAACTCACGTCACTTGTATAAGGTTTCAGGCCACTGTTCTGTAATGGCAGATTTTAAATTTCATCACTGAAAGCAGACTTGTGGCCTGTATGCACTTACAGGTACTTACAGGGGCTGTACTGCTGGAATACCTGAGTGCTGCTCATGTGTTTGTTTATATGCCAGAATATACAATACACACATGTTTTTAGGAATACACACATGCTTTTTTCTTTTTACCATTTTTTGTCTTTCCTACTGCTGAAATTACCATGGCTTTTTCATTTGCCTGAGAACAGGTTCACATGTATCGACATGATGAAGGGAAAGGAAGAAGCGAGTTTTGCCTCCAGCTCTGATGATGGTGGGATCTGTGGCTGCTCTGGGGCATTTTAGGGGGAGCAGGGGAGATGCACCCTGAAGTCTGGATCTGTCTCTAGGGGAAATCCTGCTGCCCAGACTTGCTTTGCAGGTGCTGAACTGCATGCTGCCTTGGCAAATAGGCGGTCTGATGTGTTTGTAGCAACCTGTGTTACTAAGCAGATTATAGTGTTTTCCCTTGTGTTTTCCATTTGGTGAAAACGTAAGTTGTGCCCTCTCTTTTGCATCATTCCCTGAAAACAAACAAAATGGTGCATACCCTTCATATTGTCAGAAGGGCACAGCACATGCAAGTATGTTTCATTCAATTGTATGTTAATTTCACCATGGAGCCCAACAGAATACACTGCCATTTGCTTCATCTGTGATGGGTTTTGTGAACGCTGCTTGTAAAAATCATACTGTGGGATAGCTATGTTTATCCCAAATGCTGGTGCAGGTAGAACAACAGGGATACAACAGGGATACAGAAAGCAGATTACATTTCTGTTCTTATTAGATGGATACAGTCTCTTCACTGGAGTGAACGCAAAACCCCAGAGTCTTTCAGAACTTTTCTTCCTTCCCATCCCCTCTCCCCAAGAACAAGACAGTTTTCCTGGCGTAGATGTACCAAGGATGTGAGGTATTCACCTGCGATGCAGGAGACTCTGTGAGTGTTTGATTAGCAAAGCAGAAAGGTTCCCACAGGAGAAACCCAGGAAGCCTCACCTGAGAAATAGGAAGGAGACCAGAGTAACTATCCAGAGGATGAAGCCTGTCAGTGAGTCTCTGGTCTGAAGGAGGGAAACATGGCTTAGGCCAGGTCACTGGTGTCCTTGCGAGGTGCTGTTTGGGGGCTCCGTAGCATTAGCTTCTCATCAAAACTGGGAAGATTATTGCTGAATCCAAAGCTGCCACTTGTTCATGTGTTCTTGCTGATTCAGCAAATCAGCGTGGGTTTTCTCCAAATGCTCCCAAGCAGCTCATCCCTTTTCTCAGTTTTTTCTACTGCTAATTGTTTGCTGTGTATGACACCTCATACACTAAAATAGTTACAGAAAGCCTGATCTTTCATATTCCTATGGGTTTGGGGTTTGGTTTTTTGTTTTTTTTTTTTAGGAAAAAGTTTTTAAAGTTGCTTAGCTGCATTTTTTTTCCCTATTGGATCTGCCAATGCGACTGCCTTTGTGTTCATGACATCCTGTTCCTTTGGGTGACAAGGCAAGGTGGTTAAGAAAATAGAAGGGACTTTTAACTTTCAGGGGTCACAAAATTGGGTGGGCTGAGGGGGAGCTGCAGCATTCGACAGGCAAAACAGAAGGTGAGATTAAAGAACATTAAAATAAAGAACCCCCCCTGCAGAGAGTACTCTTTACGTAAGTGTGGCAGTCTCAATCTGAAACAGGATTTAACAGTGTTTTCCAGCCGAGTGGTGCTGTTGGTGATTAGCAGCCTTTAGAATTGGAGGTGCCTCTTATATCTAAACAGACCCAGAGCATTAACTAGGTTGGTATGTGCTTAATAGCAGTACAGATGGCAGAGAGGGAATGACAGATAATGTCCTTACCCACTGTTTTACCTGACGGATATCCAGTTTTCATATTGGGTGGTTCTGTTTGATTTGGCATAATGCAGACTTTTAGGTTAGAGGAGCACTTGCTTGCTGTTAGCAATGGGACTGCCAGTCTTGTACAGGGTCCCCTGAAGATGTTTGCAACCGAAGCAGGAGGATGGTGAAGGCATCTGCTTAATGAAGTGTAGCACACCAGGGGTGCACATTAGTGGCGAACTTGCACGCTGGAGTGCATGAAAGTGAGAAGAAAGCTGTGTGGAGACCTCATAGCAACCTTACAGTATCTGAAGGAGGCTCCAAGGATGCTGGAGAGGGGCTCTTCATCAGGAACTGTAGCAGTAGGACAAGACGAAATGTGTTTAAACTTAAACAGGAGAGTCTTCGGTTAGATATATGGAAGGAGTTCTCTTCTGTGAGGCTAGTGAGGCACTGGAACAGGTTGCCCAAGAAAGCTGTGAATGCTTTATCCCTGGCAGTGCTCAGCGCCAGGTTAGAGAGAGCCTTGAGCAAGCTGGTCTGGGGGAAGGCATCCCTGCCCATGGCAAGGGGTTGGAACTAGGTGATCTTAAGGTCCTTTCCAACCCAAACCATTCTATGATTTCTGTGATTCTCTTAATATAGACCATAATAACCTAGTACAGGCGGCAGGTAAGTTGGCATTGGCTAACTGTGGGTGAATTAGTGGGTGCTGGCTACCCTGCAGCATACCCCTGTGTAGGGTCTCTTAACCTGCAATACCTTTAACCATTCAGTACTGAGCTGCCCATTGAGTTGCCTCTCATCTGGTGCTGCTGATGACCAGGATGAAAGCATGCAGTGTGGCCGTCCCAGTTCAGGCCTTGCTCCCAACATGAGGTTTTCTGGCTTGGCGTTGAAATGGAGCTGGCCTCCGTTCCTAGATATGTGTACTTTTAAATCTGAATCTAAGCACTGAAGGAACCTGAACCCAAGATGCTTTGACACATATTTCACCTGAGCCAGCAAGGGAACATTAAAGTCTGTTATCATCTACAGCAAACACTGGGTGACTTTTCAGCTTTGGGCTTTGCCTGGCCCTAATTTTAATAATAAATGCATGTGCAAATGAAAACTAGACACTGTGTTGACATCGGGTAATTTATAATTATAGGATTTTACCTTCATTTCCATAGCAACAGCCTGGGATGCAGCAAACAAAATTATGAATTGAATTCTGGTTTCAGTTCTACTTACAGTGCTCCAGAATATCCCCATTCATTGGTGCCAGTATCATTATTCTGTTGATAGAATGGCTAACTGGAGCCTTCATCTGGCCTTCCTGCCTTCTTTTGAAAGGCAATAAAGGAAAAGGAGTGCTGTGAGGAGAAAACATCTGGAATTTAGAGCTTAAATGATACTAGGGAGAATAGGAAATTAGTTGTTTATGAAGATAAGCACATAAATAGGCTGTTGTTTGGTGAGTTAGTGCCTTAAATTTATAGCACACTGGTTAATCCTTGATCACTGCTTCTGTGCCTATTATTTTGCTGTTAGTAAAATGTGCAGGCACCCTTGCAGGGCTCTGTAGGAGAGATGAAATTAGTAAATAGATAAGCAGGAATAATACCTACCTCACCCTATCTAAAGTTATTCTGTCTTTTAGGGTTACATCAGAAACCTCTGACCCCCTGACTCCTAAGACAGAAAGCAGGACTATATATGCAATCGGGAACATACTTGTTGAATACCAGAGTGCTATTTTTACGCTCAGAATAAAGCTGCACTCGCAAAGATTGTTTTGCTTTAGGGCTGGAAAAAACGAAATCTGGTGGGACTGCCTTCTAAAGTAAATGCTTGATTTTAATTGAACTCAAGGAGAGGTAGGATGGTTCAATGAATGGACAGTGGTGACAGAGATTCAAGCTGCCACACGTCAACCCAGCTCCCTGTGTGATGGTCCTTGCATTGCTCATGGACACAAAAATGTTACTAAGTGTGACTTAGGCCCACCAGGTTTCTCTGTCTGTGCATTGCAGGCACAAGGGAATGTGTTCATTATCTACAAATGAAGTGATATCTGCGTTTTTAGGTTTTGTTTCATTTTGCATCATGACAAAGAGCTGTTGTGGTTTAAGCCCAGCTGGTAACTCAGAATTCTTACATTATAGAAGGTATTTCTCATGCAGTCTTTTCATGTTCATGCTTTCCTCAGTCTCATCTCTTAGCTTAAATGAAACTCACTTTGCTTGCATTTCTGAAAGTTAGATGTCTGTGATAAGCATTTCAGTATCTGTCTACTTGTCTTGTACCCTGAGGGCTATGTTGAACTTTTTCTTCTGCACACCTTGCCTTTGGATGCCAAGATAGTGTCTGAGGACTCTCAGAATGGTGCTTTGCTGCTAAGCCTCCCTTTCACTGCTGAATAGCTATGTACTCTTTTGATTTGTTCTTTGCCCTGCAATCACATCCCTTTGAAGGTGCTCGATAGTGTTGAACAGGGCTCTGTAGGTGTAGGCCAAGCCTCAGCACGTTGCTATGAGTTGTCCCTCTCTTGCATGACAACACACCTCAAACCTGGATACTTGCCCATACTGTCCCACTCACCCTGCCACTCATGACTGTCCAGCCTCAAGGAAAACCTGTTGGGCCTCCTATATCATTGTCTAACCCTAGACAAGACCCAAACCCAACTGTGCTTAACTGTTGAGATCAGATGAAATGGTCGTGGGCAAAACACAGTCTGTATGTGTGCCAACATGGTGATCCCCATCACAATCAGCAGGCAGGTCCCAGGGGTATCTAAAGGCCATTCAAAACCTTCAGAACTCTCAAATGATGCTGTAAATAGTCTGGCGGGGGGGCTGGGAGTGTAAGGGAATGTCTCCTTCATAGGTTGACCACCCAGGTGGCTTTTGGTAAATGTGAAAGTTCCCCCACCCGTTGCTCTCAGTGTAGTTTTTAACAGCCCATTGTACCATTCGATTTTCCCAGAGGCTGGTGCATGGTAGGGGATGTGATATACCCACTCAGTGCCATGCTCTTTGACCCAAGTGTTTATAAGGCTGTTCTGGAAATGAGTCCCATTGTCTGACTTGGTTCTCTCTGGGGTGCCATGTTGCCACAAAATCCATTTAAGGCCCAGGATAGTGTTTCGGGCAGTGGTGCGGGTCACAGCATATGTTTCCAGCCATCCGGTGGTTGCTTCCACCATGGTAAGCACATGGTGCTTGCCTTGGCGGGTTGGTGGCAGTGTGATATAGTCAATCTGCCAGGCCTCCCCATATTTATACTTCAACCATCGTCCTCCATACCAAAAAGGCTTTAACCGCTTGGCTTGTTTAATTGCAGCACATGTTTCACACTCATGAATAACCTGGGCAATAGCGTCCATTGGTAAGTCCAACCCTCAATCATGAGCCCATCTGTATTTTGCATCTCTGCCCTGATGGCCTGAAGTGTCATGGGTCCACCAAGCCAAAAATAATTCACCTTGTTGTTGCCAATCTAAGTCCATCTGAGCCGCTTCAATCTTAGCCGCTTTATCCACTTGTTGGTTGTTTTGGTGTTCCTCGGTGGCCCGACTCTTGGTACATGGGCATCTACATGATGTACCTTCACCACCAGGTTCTGCACCCAGGCAGCGATATCTTGCCACAGTACAGCAGCCCAGATGGGTTTACCTTTGCATTGCCAGTTGCTCTGCTTCCATTGCTGCAACCACCCCCACAGGGAGTTTCCCACCATCCATGAGTCAGTATAGAGACAGGGTATTTTCAGAGTGGTGTGGCCATAGGCATTAAGCATTAACATGCCACCAAAGAAGTCGTTTGGTTTTCTGGGTATTGTCCTCTTGAATCTTATATAGTTCAGAGGATAATGCTGCTATTCTTCCAGGAACAGGAAAATTCAGATCAATATTAGAAATAGCTTCTTGAATTTTTGCAAATAAGGATTTGCAGTCTTCTTGAGGATCGTAATAGTCACCAAGGTTGGCAGGAGGAGTCGTTTGAGAAGCATCTGATTGCCTAGTGGCAATGGACATCTGATTCAATGCAGTAGTGGTTCCCAAAACCCCCTTTATTAAATCTAAATAATGAGCCCCCCATAGCACGTGAATGTTTCTTGAGTCATTGTTAAGAAATGGAGTCAAGACAACTTCAGTGTGTTCAATCAGTCGTTCTATTTCAGGAAAGAAATCATCAGGAAGTTTTTCAATATTAAACAAAGACTGAATAATTACAGGATCCATATATAAATGAGAAACAATACAGATTTTGGTATCACAAGGTACAGCCTATAGCAACAGTAGATACAATTGTAAATATGCCCTGGTTCTGAGCTCGCACGGGGGTGTGAGTAACTTTCTTCACAGTTCTTCAGCATCCCTCTTGCTGGCCCATTTTCATATCACAGTTTAGTTAAGGGGGCTAGAAGCTTCAGAAATTACTACCCAGACTCACCCGTTTTTAAGATGCTGATGAGTAGCTCCATTAGGGTAGGAGCCTTGAAATTGTCCCATCTGATAGGGGTCTGTCTGGGTTGAGCCACTTCTAAAAAATCAACCTTGTCCTGTGCAAACACTTGTTCCCTGTCAGCCTCTCCAAATATCCTTTCCCCAACTTTTATCTTTTTTTCCTGAATTATCACCACCCTTTAATTTTGGCTACAAGAGCTAGAAGTTAAAAGAAAACGGAAAGGTTACTTCCACTCAGGTTGTATTTGCCTTGCTCCTGCTCATCTGCCATGCCTGGGTCCTCCATGCAGAAGACTCCTCTCCAGGCCACCCCAGTGTGACCCAGCAGGGGAATGGCCCACGTTCTCAGCTGGAATAGGGTAGTGGTGCTGCATTTCTGTTGGTTACTATAGTGGAGCAGCGCTGCTTTATTTCAGCTAAAGATTGAATCCTCCTCAGCACATCAGACTTCACACATGTCCTTGAATTCAGCTGCATTTTAGCTTTGCCAAATAAATTTTGCTTCGTAAAGTGAGAGCACTAATCCTTGCTGTGATAAGAGGAATTTCAGACCCATCCTGCCCTGCACATACTCCTGAGTGAATGTGATATTGTATACGAGATCATACCAAAACTCAGAAGTTTACCACGAATGTTTACTGTGATTTAATTCCCCATTAGTTCTAGTCATGCAATGGCTATTTTTTTGTCCCTTTAGAAACATTTTTCCTCCTGACTGCATTCCAAGGTAGGTGTGAGATAACTCACTAAATCACCGTTTAATTTATAACTTTGTCAGTCACTCAGTGAGTCATGACTTTATTATTGCAGGAATGCAACCCACAAACAGATTTTAGGTTTTCTTTTTTCCCAGCTTAAAGCTTCAGTTTGTTTGGTCCCAAAGAAAGCTTTGGTGCCACATTGCCCAAGAGACATGTACAGACCATGTTTCTACCCAGGGCTTCTGCTGATGAACATTATGCCAGATTTCCCCCCACCCCTCTTGCATCATCTTCTCTTTTTCCCATTGTGTGCAAGTAGCTTCTCAGTATTTTTGTGTGTGCTGGTGCTTGCAGGGGCACCTTGGAATTGAGCTGCCTCAAACCCACCCCCAGGCTATGCTTTTTCTTTCAGCCATTGTTTATGAAGTAGTCAAAAGAGACAAACAGCATGAGCACTATCAGTGAGAGCACGCTAGAAATCGCTACCTCCTCCTCTTTTACAGTCAAAGCCGACAGTATTTGTAACCAGAGACGGCCTTATGCAACGCACAAACATCTCAAGTATGGTAAATGATTTCCAATTGTTCCATGTGTCTAAGTAATTCCTGGTCCCCCACTTCTGATATCTTTTGCAATTATTATTTAAAAGATTACTTATTCCTGTTGTATTAGCGTCTGGATATTTTGTGTGCACAGTGCCTAGCACACTGCAGATGTTTTCTCTCCTGAAGACTCTGCAGCCTCGTTAACTATTTAAAAATAAGAATACATGCTAAAATTAGGGATGGGGTATATGAAAAATCCCAAAGAAGGAAAGAAATGTACTTGTTCTATGCATTTCCAACCAGCAAAACTGAGTGGGGTGTTGTACTGCAACAGGTTTCTGATGGTCATTATCTTCTGACTAGTGAAAATCTTCTAAAGGGAAGCTCCTCTTCCATTTAGAGCTTTGTTGAGGAAGTACAAATCATGCTGTCGAGTGTCATTTCTTTTAAGACATTGGATGAATGTTTTCAGTCTGCCTGGAAGACCTCAGAGCATCTCTGCATGGTCATCTCACTTTACGGGCCAAGATCTGGAGCCAGGGTTTTATAGAACTGACAGGTAATTTTGAAGTCCTTGTTTTGGTCTGTATCTGAGGTACCTGGATTTTGAGTTAAGCATGTATTTTGGGATGGATATTCTTACCTCCCTGTTTATGATTGAAAATATCAACCAAATAACAAGTAACTATTCCTGCTATTGTTTTTTACAAATTTAATCATATTTCAGTAACACTATTCTTAATCAAAATTAGGTGCATCTTAGAACAATGGCTTCCTCTTTATTTTTCATCATATCCCCTGTATTGTGGTTTGGTGTTTTTTTGGCATTGATCACCTTAGAAAAGGCCTCTAGGAAAACTAAAAGGGATAGCATTGGGTTTTTTTTTAAATTTCCAATGTAGGATAGTTTCTTGGAGATCTCTTTATTTACTCCTTCAGCTGACTGAAGCTGACTGTTAGGGCTTCTTTTCTGCTAAAACCTGAATTGGGTTTGAATAAATCCTGATGCTTTACACCACAGATGTGATGGCTGTATCACTGTGACATGTTTTGGGATCATGTGCTAATCTCCATGTTTTACTGCTGTGGTTAACCCCATTGTTCCACAGGCAGAGCAGTCAAGTCATCAATCTTTCTGTCACAGACCACAGGCCTATTAAAGTTTGGGTTTCAGATGTGTCGCTTAGGATATTGGTAGGAAAATGGTGATGGGTCACTATGGAAAGGCAGGGAAAATAAAAGCCCACTGAGTATGTGGGTACTGTGGTACTTGGAGCTGGTTCGTGTGGAATGGAGGGACCTCATGCTATGGGAGTACGAATGATAGAGGTATAAGAAAGTTACATACAAATATATGAAATAAAGCTGCCTGACTGTTTAAAAGTTTTGGTTTCCTAAGCACTGACTGTAGTGCAAGCAAGTGCTGTTTATGACATTATTCTGCAAAAAAAAAAACAACCAACAATTCTTCAAGCAAAAGTTTGCATAGGAGAGTCTGGAAAGCAGAGGATGGAAAATCTTCAGGACAAGGATTATACTTTATGGCCCAAATAGGTGTCAGTGATGGATTCCCCAGGCTGCCTCATTGATAAGATACTGAAAAGCCAAGGCATTTTCTGCAGTAATATCAGCATGATGAGTGAAAACACATCACCAAGCCTGCAGATTCTCTGAAATGAGAAAATGCCAAAAGAAACAGAGATTTTTATTTCCTCAGCTGTTATCATGAGATCACAATCCTGTTGAGCAGTAAAGCAAGGCTGCTTTCTAAAACAAGCCGCAAATTAAGTGATCAGAGACAAGACTTTTTCCTTTATTTTGTTCTTTTTCCCCTTTTTCTAAAGCCACTTCTGGTGTTTCTAGTGGGATGTGCATCCACTGAGTCTAGCCTTTTTTCCAGAAGGTGTTGAGCACTTCTGCCCCCTCCTCCAAAAAAATACCTCAGGCTGTGTAAGGGAACAGAAGGTCCGGAGGGATTTCCTCTGAAGCTAATACACAAACAGCAGTCGGAGGGCTTCAGCTCCTTAAAGTATAGAGAACCTTAAATAGATGGGCTGGGATAACTGGGAAGGAGAGAGAGACATCTGTTGAGTTGTTGAAAAGATATATGCTCCTAGCACTTCCTTTGTCATGCATTGTGGAAATCTTTTCTCTCTGAGTTTATTGCTAATATTTAATTTAGAACCAGATTTGGATTGTTGACAAAATTATAACTTGTAGAAGGACACTTTCCCCCACCTTCCTTCCCAGCCTAATCTGAGCAGCTCTTGCTCATCCCAGTTCATGTACCATGGTTCATACTGGAGAAAGGGGGTCCTTGCCTTGGCCTTACACAAGAGGGCAAAGCTGGCAGGGGAGTGGGGAAGTGATGGTTTGCAACTCGATAACACCTCCCTCCTCCTGTCACCCTCCAGACTAGTAACCACGTTTATTTCAGATGGAAAACGTGACTTTATTTGTGTGTGTGTTTGTGTATGAGCACTTAATGACATTTCAAGGCATCCGACAAAAGCCTAATTCCTTGGATAGGTTTCGTCAAATAATAAAATGACTTGACATAAGTATAATTGAAAGCAGATGTGGAAATATGGAATTTTAGCAGTCATTCTGCCCCCCCCCCGCTTTTTCTCTTAACTCTTGGTTCATGCCAGAAATATTTTCATTTTTGTTTCCTACTTCCTCTCCACAGAACAAAGCCTGGGGAGGATGAGTTCTGGGGCAGGGAACCAAAGGGTATTCACTGCGCATTTCCATGTCTCCTTGCAAAATTTCCACCTTTTCCCAGTTCATTTTCCATGATGAAGTGAAGCTTTGTGTGCCTCCCCTCCTCTCTCCTGATTCTGAACTCATCCCCTAGATGAACTCTGTTATATAATCGTTCCTGTCCATGATGGCTGTTTGCTGCTGTTGCTTGAGTCTGAAGTTGCAGGTTGTGTGCTGGGCTCGGCTGAGCGTTCAGCCTGTTATGTTTTCGCCTTCCCTGCCTGGCTGGATTGAGTAAGTGTTGGATGGAAGATGTTGTAAAGATGCAGAAAAAGAAGCTGTGGAATTTGCATGTATGCACACACAACTGTGGGCAAACGGTAGAAGGGTTCTTCCCCAGAGTTTTACGCTATAAAATACATAGGTTTTATGACTCCTCCTTAGACTGAATGTAATAGGATAAAAGCAGCAATGAGGATAGCAAATGTATTATTGGCTACTTAAAAGACAACAATGACTTTACATAACTTACCATGTCAAACCAGCATGACTGTAAACATTAGGGGCTTGGGCCACAACAGTGGCAGTTTAAAATCAGCACTGATTTTCTTGAATCTTCAGCCATGCTAGCATCACTGTATCATTGCTCACACTGTTTTGGAAAGAAACAAGACTTTTAAAAAACTATTACCTGCTTTGATTTTGTTGTCTTTTGAGAAAGATGTTGCGTGCTTCAGGAGAATCAGATGCTCTGTTCCCATTTCACTGCATAATATCCTGCCAAAATCTAGGTCTGGAGTATTAACCGTGGTCTTTTAACCTTGAGATATTTGTGTATGTCAGTCTTCCTTGAGATTTTAGTGCTTTCTGGCCACTGGGAATAAAAAAAATAAGGTATAACTGGGAGGGCTGGAAGTCTCTAAGCTGTTTATGGTGCCATAAAGTAACATGCACATAGGTGGTGGAAGAAGGAAGAGGTGCATTACGGCTACAGTACTAATGTAGAGGCTGCCAGTGCACAAGGTGTTGGAGTCTGAACTTGTCCTTTCTTAGAATCCAAAGTCAGCCCCATGTAATCATCAAGTCCACCAGAAATGAGGGTTCAGGCTTTCAGCTGCCTGTGGTACTGTTGGTTCCTTCCTTCAAAGCTGACATGGCTGGGCTGTGTATGAAGAGGACTCAAGTCTGATTTTTGAATCCTAGACACTAGTCTTAAAAGTTTCTTCACCTGGGGTATGGTGGACCTGGTTTCCAAGAGCACTGAGACCACAGAGCTCCAACTGCAGACACCAGTAACTTAAGGCGTCTTTAGTAATCAGTCTCCATTAATAAGATGTGTAGTAGTACAATGCCCAGTTTAAAAACAGCAGAAAATGGCTTAAGTAATCTATTCATTACTGGTAAGAGGAGATTTTAATTGTGCAAGGTGAAGTGTGCAGGATGATGTGCTCGAAAAACACAGGGAATGCAGGAAAGCAGCTGAATGTGTTCAGAGTTGCCAAAAAGAGAGGGGCAGTGGAATGCTCTGCAGAGGAGGGCTGGTGAAGCCAGCCAAAATAGGAGCTGTGTCAAGGGGGATAATCTAGTAAAGACAGTTCAGCAGAGGTGTTAGTCCAGCAGAAAAGTGTCTAAGAGGAGAGTGTAAGACAAAGCAGCCTCCTGCTTTGGTGTACACGTGCACCCTGACAGACATACCCACCACTTCCAACAGCATGCTCCTATTTCAGGCAGGACTGCGGTGTGGCAGTATTAGACCAAACATACTGAAAGCATTCTTTAGCCCATCTTTCGCTGTCCTGTGAATCTCAGGGCTCCTCCAGGCTGTCAGCCAACCTGAAGTAAGAGTGATGAGGAGGCATCAGTCTTTCTCTCTGTTGGACAGATGTTGTAGTAGGCCTGTTGAGCTTAGCCAGACTAGCATGCTGCTCCTTGCAGCACACCACACTGCCAGTGCGATCAATTTGTGCTATGAAGGCAGTGTAGGCTCCACAGAGAGCTGAAATGGAGTATGCTTGGTTAATGTAATCTGGTGCTCAATTTAGTATACTCCTTTTAAGAAAGGAGCCCTTTTAATGAACATTCTGAATATCTTAGAGTATAAGGCTATATTAAATGATTGCTTTTTTAAAAATTAGTAAAACTTCTTAGAAGGTAGAAGTCAAAATTTCTGAGCTACTGACGATTGCTGTCTATTCGGGTAAGTTCATACTGTCCTTTCCAACACCGGTAGTGCTAAAGAGGCAGCTCTTAAGTTTTTACAGGATAATGTAACAGGATATGTAAATACGTGCAAAGCTAACAATTATACTTACCTGTATACCACAGTGCATCTTGGGGTTAGCTCAGAGAGAGAAGAGGTTAAAACCCATGTCTCTGATTCATCTGCCAAGCATGTCGGTGAAACCATCCACTTGTTTTGAAACTGTTGATTGCATGGTTCAGCTTGCACATGCAGTTTCTTCATCTGTGCACACACTTATCAGATTTGTGTGGACAAAACAGAGGCTTGCACAGTATTTATGGAAAACTCATGTGAATGTTTGCTTTATTGCCATGATCAAAATGTCAAGATTGTCAGTCAACTTTTCATATGTACAAACTGTTCTAGGGTTTGAAAAACATAATCAGTGGGGGCACGTAGTCATCAGCTCCATCAGGTTGTTTTGTTTTCTGTAGGCTTCTGTGTAGTGTAGACCTTAGGTAAGTTTCCTTCAATTCATCTGTTAAACACATAGAAGACAAGCATGTGGCTGTGTTTTCTACACTGGGCTAATTTGGCATCCCAGACTAAATGTGTAATGACAAGCTGAATGTTGTCTCGTGTTAGGAGGTAGAACACTGTTGACCACAAGTATCCTTGGTTTGTCTTTGCTGAAGGTGGTATGCTTATGATTGAGAAGAAATTTATCCCACTGTTGAAGGGGTTCTGCAGAGCCAGAACTTTCTGGATCAGAGAAAAGGCTAAGTGAGTTTTTGCTGGAGTGGCTGTGGGGAAGAAAAACCCCAATGGGGTAGGCCTTCATGTGATGCTCACTTTTTTTTCTAATTAGCATGAAACTGTGTGTCCCCAAACTGTTAACACTGGCCCTTGCTTCCAACATTTGAGCGTCAAGTCCCTCAAGCTGTCAGTTTTGACCTGAATTTTGAAGGAAGCTTTCAGAACTCCTCACAGTATGTATTTGGGTCATTTCCATTTGTACCTCCGAGTCAGGAGGCTTCCATCAGAGTCACTCTTCTCTGCTAATCCTCCATGGTGGGAGGGACACATTCTGTGTACCTCGTCCTTCTCCCTTTCCTTCTCCAGCCTCCTCCATCTCATCAGGATCACTAACCATGCTCCCAAAGAGCATGTACTGTGGGTATTTATTCTGCTACCTGTGTCCCACAGCCTCCATTTTCCTGTAAAGGCCTGGGTTTGCATCTCTCACCTTCCACTTCCTTCCTCCCATTATTTGGGAAAATAAGATACTTGTTGGGAGGCAGCACAATAACCTCTATTAGAAAGATGGGATGGGAAGAGATGAGAGAGCGGTACTGTTATTTCAGAAAACATTAATGAATGTTGTCAGCCAAACCTTTGACCGAAAAGGGAGTGGTGGAAGCACAAAGCAGATGACGAAGTCTCTTTGGTTTCCCCATTACTGTTGTGCTCGTTTTCCTTGGCTGTGAGCATCTGGAATAGTCTCTAACATTTTTAATTGAGCAAATGCAGCGTTCCCAAACTGCTGTGTGACAGGCAGACAGACGTACAAAGAAATGCCATGAATTTGAGTGTGTGGGTTCACAAGCTTAGTCAGTTATTCACAACTAGAAAAATAAGGTTACATAATGGTCAAGATTTTTCGAGAGTGACTAACTGTTTTGGATGTCTTATTCTTTCAATGATCCATTAAAAGCACCTTAAAAGGGTTTGTGCTTCAGCACATAGGTTCCCATAACCTTCTGAAAAATGAGGTCTTTACACATGTTTCATGGTGGACACCAAGAAAACCCAGAAATCATCAAAATCAGGTTTCATCTGAAAGCGTTAGCCGTAAAGTTATGCTTAGGGGCATTGTTTTCTGGTTTATATCAGTCTGTGAAGCCTCCTCACATGTTTGTATACAGACTCCACAAATAAATGTTAACAGTATGTTTTATAGGTTACGTTGTATGTGGAAGCACTTTGCTAGGAGCAGACACAGTTGTAATGGTCTGAAAGGTTGGGAAGGGAGGCCTAGGAAGAGCTCATCTGTTAGGTCTTGCATGTGGAACTGTTTACGCAGAGTATTTTAAAAGGGAATGGGGCATTGCAGCATTGCTTTGCGACATTGCTGGAGTCTGAAGCATGGGAGAAGAACATATAAAAATGCCCTAATGTACTGGAAAAACTGAGTGGTGGCAGGCCCTAGTAGACCTTTTTAGGGTTGCTACAGAATGAGGGGTTGCTTGAGGTAGGCAGGATTTTAATGGGCACAGCCACAAACTGATCACTGGGAGGAGCCTGGAGAATAGCAGCTGAAAGGTCACACAATCCATCCAACTAAACAGTCCTGGTGGGTGGCAGTCTGAAATAATTCCTGAGCTATTAATTAGGAAGATGCTTCTTCCAGGTTCCGGCCGAAGCCATAAGACATGCCAAGGCAAGGAGCCAAAAGATCAAAAGGACACTAAATATTTTTCTTAAGCTATTCTGTGGAGGGAGGAAGGACAGAGCTGTCTGGGACTGGTTCACACAGGACATGCTGATGGGGCTTGGCTTCGATCTGGGATATGAAGCAGCAGAGTCTGCCTGGACCCACTCTCCTTGGTTTTCATGTAAAGATAACTGTGGGTTCTTTTATCTTAGTTTTGCCTTCTGTCTTATCTCCTACTATAAAACTAGTGCCGATGGTACCTTGTGCTGCCAGTATTAGGGTGGCGTGGTATCTTTGTTTGAAAAGGCTATGAAACTACCTTCCTAACCATTTGATACAAGTCCTTGAGAAAGACTATTGCAAGTGTTGATTGCAGGCGAATTTCCTAGTTAAGTATAAGTAAGCCCACCACGCTGTAGCTTGAGACTCACCTTTAATGGCACATGAAATACTTGAGTTAATCCAAGAAAAGACAAAGAAGTGATACTTAGTGCTAAAGAACAGGGGAGAGCGTGTATATCGCGTACATGAAGACAAGGGACAGGACAAAACCCATGTTTCCTAAAGCAAGTAGTTCATGAAGAATACAACCCACAGAGTCCGGTTTCCCACAGACTTTTAGAGAACAGATTTCTCCTCTTGTTCCTGTTGTTTTCATGAGCCCCTGTTTATATCCTCTGATGTACGGGAAGGGTTTATGCTGCAACCTTTCCCACATTGGCTCTGCATACCAATTCTCCCTCATCCTGCACCCACCATTCTATCAGACTTGGATGAAAATGAATAGGGAATTTGAAATTTATTGGGGAGAAACTGGTATGAGAAAATGGCTGGTTGACAGTGTGGTATCTTAAATCCTTACTTCCAAGGGAGCTTGGCTGAGCAGGGTAAGTTTGGGGAACTGAAAGAAGCATGGAATTGATTATTGCACGAAAAGCCTGATAGGAAGGACACCAAAATATCTAAACTTGCTTTGTGTCCCATGGATTTGTTTCTTTTCTTCCTCACTGCAAAATGCAAGATAGAACTTGAACATTGAAGTTCGTCATTTATAGTGAAAAAGAAAGCCAGAATTTTGCAACCCAAACAGGAAACATGATGGTTGGTCCTGACTGTATAAAATCTTTCTTCTTCTGCCATTCCTCATGTGGTTGCGCAAGGGAAACCCCCTTTTCAGTGGAATGTTTTTGTGGGGTCTTGACTGAGATTCCAGCCTGGACTCTGTTGCAATCTTAAACTTGGAGCAGCTGCCATCCCTCCTTAATGACGTCAGTGACCTTATTTTGATAAAAAAGATCAAGTTCTCACAACTTTGGTGGAACTCACAAAGTCATTTAATGTGAGAATAATCTTTTGTTTAAATGTCATTGCAGAAAGGAGGGGTTAGAACAATAGATCTGCAATATACCACACTTGATTTTTTTGATGCCTCTTTCTGATTGTGTATGCATTTCTGTGCATAACTGAAACAACCACCTTTTTAAAAACATTGTTATTGAAAGGTCTATTATGTCCAGTTCAGTTTTTCCTCTCACTTTAAAAGGAAATAGAGAAAAAGACAAACCTACCAATTATTTCATGTGGTTTCTACTAGTGAAAATGCATTTACCCCACACCTGGAAGGAACTAGAGTGTTTATACTTTTCAGAACCACCTGAAGGCCATGGGGATTGTATGTTGTCTTGTAAATCAGGTCAGAGGAATGAAATTTGAACTCCTAAATGATTCTGAGATTTGCAAAGTACCACCAGTTAATTCTTAAGACAGTTAAGGCAGTTAATTGGTAATAGATTCATATAATGAATGAAATCATTTAAGAAGGTATTAACGTTCAGTAAATGTAAACTTTTACTCACATTTAAAGGAGTGAGCAGAGTCTTTCCCCTACAGTAACCAAATGTGTTTAATATTTCCTCTGAACTTACTGGAACTGTACACGTAAGTGAAGCTGATTATACATCTAACGTAGAATTTGTAGAACACCAGAAGTGAAATGTCACAATATCAAACCATTTATTCTTGTCAGTAATTGATAGATGTGAAGTCACATTTAATCACTGATTTGCAACCACCCCCATCAGAAATATCCTAAAATTCATAAATTTGTCAATTTAAGATAATCATCAATAAAACTATCTCTGGTGTTTGATCCAGCCTTTACTTTATGCTTTATAACTGTAAGCAACAGTTCTAAGTGATTTCCTTCTGGCTATGATGCTTAGCTGATAATATTTCATTTAGAAAATAATAATGTTCTCATATTGTTGAAGTTTTACATAAAAAAAAAAGAAATTTGTCAAAATCAGACAGGTTTAACCCTTTATTTCACTGAGGGAGAGCATGTTACTCCTTTTCTATTCTCCATACAAATGCTGCCTTATAAGATGGCTGAGTGTGAGAAACTTAGAGCATCACTCTGCAGAATGATAAAATTTGGCACTATACAGGGATTCTGTAGTTCCTGAGATAGTGAAGAGGAGCAGCCCTTCCTTTTCCACTACTCAGGCTCCTGAGGGCTGTGCATTTATAACATATTAAAAAAACAATTCCCTCCCAAAGCAATAACAAATTGCAGAGTATCTACCAAAGCTTTAAAGACAGCACTCAAAAAGTGACAAGGAAAAGAAAACACATTCGGAGTGATTCTGTTCCACAGGTGTGGACTTAAGCATATGTTGCCTGCAGTTTCCAGGCACATGTACGGTAGCTTGTTGTAAAGCTTAAACTTGATCCTCATTGACAGCTATAAGACTGAAAAATATGTTGGGGCAGGACGTAAATCCGTGCAAAAATTGGAGATACAGCAATGGAAAAAAGAAATCTTTCCACAGCAGCAGTGAGGAGGAAATACGTATTTTGAACTAAAAGGTTAACCTTGAGGATAAACTCATTACTTTGTGGTCCTGTTACATAAGGCATTGTCACAAATGAATGCCAACCTGTAATCACTTGGTGATAGATACTATATGGCCTTTGTGGAAACTGCAAATCTGGGTTGCAGAGTGAGTAAATGCCAGCCAAAGAGAGGCTGGGTAAGTGATGACAACCCAGTACAAACCCAAGCATGCTTGTGACCTGAGGGAAGATTAGCATTCATGAGGAGGCACAATACAACCTGGAGGGTCAGGTGACTCCTGAAAATTTGTATTCCCATCCACTGGGGCAGACTGTAAGCTTCCAGTCTTCTTTAATTTGCCTTAAATTGCATTGTGTCCGAAGCACAGTTATGCGAATTGGGGATCAGCGTGGTGCAGGGATTTTCTTGTGACACTGCTTCTCTTCCAACCTAAGACTGTCATAAAAGTCTTGGGTTGGATCACAGATTACAAGATCAGATCTCTGCCCGCTGAGATTCATAACATAGGGCTTGCCCTGCCATGGATTCTTTGCCTGTGTGAGTTTTGAAGAGCAATGAAGAACAAAATCACCCCATTGGGGTTATTTCTACAGCTAAAGGCAACTGTTCTGTTGTTCCTTGTGTTGTCTTCCTCTGCCTGCCGTGGGAGGAGGCAGTATTCTTGGGGTTAGGGTAGATTAAGTCACATTACTGCATGGTATTTAGCACAGTGACTGATACGGGTGCATTTGAGACTAAATTTTGGTATGCTGTGTGCCAGCTTTGCTGCCAAAGCAGTCTGAGCTCTTTAGAGGCTGAGCCTTTGGTGTGAGCTGGGCTGCCCTCTTCCACTGCAGGGGAAGGACAGCAGCGCAAGATAAAGGGTTACACAATCACTGGGTCACCTCTTCTGCTTATTAGTATCCGAGTTTTGCACTGTACTCTCCCAGATAAAAGAAGGGGAAGAAACCCTGAATATTTAAGGGAGAATGAAAAAAAATTATTTCCTTGTCACCACTTCTTTGGTGTCTTTTCCCTTGAACTATAGTTTTTCATATGCCTTGTTACCCAACATCTGTTTGCTGGATCTGATTGTGAATCCACACTGGATCTCACATTATGGGTAGGTTGTAATCTCTCTGTACATAAATTATTTCTTACCACTCTGGCTTTGCTGTCAGCTTGTTATGTTGGTGGCCTTTGAGACTTTATTGCACTGTCTGTTGATGAAAGAGAGTTTTGCATTAGAGATTATAACTTCTGGAGCTGGGGGAGGAATGGAGCATGCTTAAACAAGCTATTTCAAGGCCTTTCAGGAGAGAGGACCAGAAGAACAGGTGACCCAGAGCTTCTCCTATCCCAGAGTCCAGTGGCAGTGAGCAGTGTGTATTTTTAAGAGGAGATAAGGGGAGTGCAGTGTTCCCATTACATCCCTCTCGCTTCTGGCAAATTTTAGGAATGAGCTGAAGAATGTTCCCGAACCATTGTGTTTAATAGCTAATGACTTTTGGTTAAAGAAATCTGATCCTCCCTTCGGTCGGTAACATGTACTGAATAATGTCTTCAGATCCCTGCCAGCCATGTTTTCCATGAATCTTTGAAGGTCTGTGGAAATCTGTAGAGCTCATTTTTCAGTTTCTCGTTACTCAGATCAGCAGAACTGCTCCAGCTGAGGCCATCTAAGGATCTGACCTTTGGATTCATGTCTGTGCTAGTGTGCTTTCTGCTGCTGCTATGCTAGCATTCTGCCACTGTCTTCACTGCAAATAGTCAAGTAACGCGAGGATCTGTGTGACTGGTAAAGAGTCTGTCTGACGGGCATGATTCAAAGAAGTAGGAAGAGAAGGCTGTTTCTTCTTTCTGAGCGGCCTTTGGGGTTGAAAAGGCTTTTCATTAGTTGTTAGGTGTGTATACATATGTGTATGTATTTGAGGAATAATTTTCCAAAATGTTATGGTCTCATAAACATGCTGGGTTTCATCTTTTAAAAGCATGGCCCTGGTACATGATAGGAAAAAAGAGCTTTTGTTCTGAGAGAGTTTTCTCAGTCCTAAACCATGCATTTTAGCTACTGAACTTGCCCACATTTTGTTACTGTTTTCCCTCCAAGTATACAATACAGTGTCAGATTAGACACTCTACAGTGTATTACAAGTCTTCCTTTTAGTTTCACATAAACAAAACTGATAAATATTGTCAATCAGAGTTGCTATTTTTTAGCTGCGTATGGTGAAGTTGTGGTCATGAGCGGTGTAAGCCCAGAGAGCTTTTGTAGCTCCCTTTGCTGACACTAAAGGTTTTGTAATTTTCTTTTTAATTTCTTTGAACTATAAATAGAAGAAATGCACTGCAATGCTTTATTCCTGATGACAGAATATACAACAGTCCATATGCCTGAGTTTTGGCTCAGTATCGGTCAGATAGATGTTTGTAGTTTTTTCATGTGCTATTGATGATTCAAGGGTTAGATAAATTTACTGTGGTGGGAGGTATTGGCAGAAGTAATACTTGAATAAACATGATCCTTTTAGTTATAAAATAAAAACTACCACTAAATCACTCCCAGTTGCACACATCCAGAAGTTCTTTCTCATTCCCTGAGACAAGGTTTGGTAAGTCCCTTCTGATCGTGAGTGGCTTTCAGAGGATGATTTAAACTGTAGATAATTCTTTTGCGTTCTGCTAGGAAATGGGTTGGCAAACACAGTACATTTGCATCCTGGTTCTCAGTGTCAAGGGGTGTAATAGAGATGCATTTCAAGGACGTTTGGTTTGGTTTCATACACCAAGGTAGTAAATAGGCCACTTGTTAGTAGCTGATGTGTATGTAGCTTCGTGTATGTCCACGTGCATCCACGCAGAGTTGATAAATCTGTACTTAATAGTTGTCTGCTATTGACATGAAGAATGCTGATTCATTTCCAGATGCAGCTTCCTGCCTGGGTGCTTCTATGCAGTGCAATACACAAATCTTAATTTCAGTCTCTTTTGGTTGTTTTGTTTTTAATCCAGTTGCTCACTGATTTGGAAAATTCCTCCTGTGATTTGTGCCTACCTGCATTGTTATAGCATCACATTTTTGTGGCAGGGACAGAATCATTGTTTTGGATCTTGAATTCAGATCCAACTTGAACATGAAATGAAAGAAAATCGCCTTGTAGGTCACTCGCTGGACTTTCTGACATGCAGTAAGCGCTTGACTTGTACCTTCTTTTATGTTATACTGTGAAAACCTTTGTAGGTCCACATGGTAAGGATTCCTCATAGAAGAGGACTGTTCAGTTGACCATTTACATCAGCTTTAAGTTTGTGCAGATTTGACAAAAGTAAAAGATTTGGATGTCTGGAATATGGGATCTTGGGTATTTTGGTGTGCTTGCAGTATGTAAATGCAAAGCTTTTAATGTGGTTGGGTTGTTTTCTCTGCATTTGAGAAACAAGAAAATGGAAGCATAAAAGATTTCAGGTGCCTTTTGTGTTTTTTTTTCCTTCAAAATTTTAAGGACCTGAGTATTTGGAGCTGTGACAAAACTCAGTCAAAACTTACTACCTCTTAAAATCAGTCTGTACTTGCTTGAGCTCCTAAATACAGAGCTAGAAGCAAAATTTTAACAGCTATTTAAAAATATGTATACCTAAATTGTACTTTGTATTATTATTATAGGTGTCTATGAAGAACATGCAGGCAGTGTTTGTGTGGGTATTTGCATATGTACCCATGTGTATATATATCCATGTGTATACATGTGTGCACGGTATTTGAAACACAACGTGAAGATGCATACAAAATAAGAGAAAATAGCAATGCTTTGATTGAATTCAGACTACATTTTTATGGTTTCCTGCTGGAAGCCAATAGCATTAGTGAGGCCCTGGGAACATACTTGCTCATTTCTTCAAGGGAGCTTTATCATGCGTCAAATGATTCAACAGATCTGGAGGTCCAGCAGTCACAGGATGCATCAGAAGATCTCAGCGTTGAGGTTAGGGTTCTTCAGGGTGCTGGCTGCTGTCATCCAAAGCAGCAATTCCAAAGAGTCGGCAAGAATTACTTGGTGTTTCACAGCATGGGGTGTTCTGTTCCCACCGGCTAGGTGATTGTATTTGGGAAGAAGTTTGAGTTGAAAGGCATTGTTTTATTGGATTGACTTCAAGAAGTATTTATACAGTTACGCACACAAGCTTTCTCTTTGTGACTCAGGAGTGTGGTTTTTCTAACTATGAAACGTGGTGTTATCTACAGCTCAGAAAGCTTTTGTTTGACAGCTCTGGTAATCCCTTATGAACATCACCAGATTACAGTTCTGATTTTGCTCTTCATTTCTTTTACCCCACATCTGGCCACACATATATAGTGTATATGTATACACAGTCAAACTGTTCAGTTCTAGTGCTGGTGACTTACTAAAGATGACTTCAGAAAGAAACTAAGCAAAGATTATTTGGAGAAGCAGTGGATGGCACTGTTGGATTATAATTATAAGGCAATAAAGCATGCAAATCATAAACTACAATATTTTTTGAAAAATACTTAAGATACATTATACACTCCTAATAGGTTTAAATTGAGGTTGAGCCTCGGTAGAATGTGATATTCAGATGGGCATTGTTGCTCTATATGGTATATTATAAAACCCCTTAGAGATAGATGAACTGAGGCCATGACAGTTTGGGTTCCAACATTTTGTGATATTTCCCTCATCCCAGAACTGCTCCTTATAAAAGATGTATTTTGCATTGAGGAGTCCAGCTGCTTAGGGGGAAGAAGGGCTGGTGGCAGCATGGAGCCGTGCTGGGGTGCTGCAGAAGCAATGCTACTTCTGCCTCTTCAGGCAGGCTCACATTTGGTGTCAGGAGTTGAGAGGTCCCTGAGGGCACCAGCAGCCTGCAGACACTTCATGTAAATCAGACTGGTCTTGGCCTATGCTAAGGAAAGCATAAATTTTTACATAATTTTGGCTGATAATAAAAATTTATATTCTTTTTCACCGTGCTGCTTCCATGGATAGATTTGTAGAGGTACAGATTACACAGAACAAACATTTTTAAGTGCTTGTTCCACTGCAATAATAATAATAAAAGATCCCCCACCCATTATTTATTAGTGACAACAACCAAAGTAAAAAACTGCAATGGCCACAAGAGATGAACTTGTGTTAAAGCACAACCTGGTGAAAAAGCTCCAGTCTTTATCTGCAGAATGTTATGGGTTTCTTTTTCCTCCAGGTCTTTCCAGTACTGGGCTCCTCCCTTACAGCTTGTGCTCGGTTGTGCTTCTACAGAATGTGATGTGTCAGTCTCTGAATGCTGCCTGGTCTGCTCTATGTCATACCATGCGTTTCTAGCAGTGAAAATGCCCACTGTGCCTGCTTTGCAACTGCCAGAGGGTGCAGAACGCTGCGCAAAGTCTGGGAGCTCAGGGAGATACCCCTATGGGTGTTTTAGCTCTTCTTTTAAGGAGTACCAGGCCACAGCAGTCAGACTTAGCACTTCTGAAGATGACAAAGCAAGCTGAGCTGCGTGGTGGAAGCTGTTTTAACCTGCAGCACATAGGCTTCAAGAGTTGAAGGCTTTTATACCAGAGTCAGGCTGTCACGCTTATTGCATTTTGAAAGGAGGAAGCCAGCTCCTGGTGCCACCTGAGAAAGGGAAAGAAATTAAAGGAGGTTTAGCAGAAGGTATGGTAGGCTGGAGGAAAGTACCTGCTGAGCCAGCCCTGATGGGAAGCAGCTGCTTCCAGCTAACTGCTCAAGTAAAAGGAGAAAGCATCCTTGGAGATGGAGAGAGGGAGGAAGAGGAGAGCAGAGGCTGAGAAGAGGGGTGGAGGGTTTTGGAGGCACTGACCGTACCTTCCACTGCACTCCTGCCCTTACCACAGCTGGGGTGCATCACCTTGGCATTGCTGAAATGGGAACCTGTGCTGTATGGGCATGGGGAAAGGGGGGGGAGAGTAAAACCAGATGTCAGATGGGAGGGGGGGGGGAGGAGGAGGTTTATTAGAAATACAAAATACTGTTTGTTTTTTAAAATAAAAAATAGTAGGAAGTGTGATGAAGGAAGCTGAGTGTAGGTGGGGAGAGTGCAGAAGGAAGAGGAAAGGAAGGGGGGAGGAGAGATCTGAGGAGAGGTGAAAGGGAGATCAGGGCAGTGCTCTCTCCTTTAACTCAGTATACCATTTGAAATGGCTATATATAGTTAAGAAATGCTAACATATGGCACTCATATAGCATATGGCACTCAAAATAGTTAAGAAATACACTTGTCTTGCAGCCAAATGCTGCCTTCAGTTGCATGGGTGTAAGTGAGGATAGGATTTATTTCATACAAGAATGTTTCTCAGATTGCTCCGACTGTTAAAATAAAGAGATGAAGGGAGCTCCCCTTCTATTTTATCTTGAACCCTCTTTCCTCTGTATGCAGAAGCTGAATCCCCAGGGCAGTGTGGGATATATGTACCAAAAAGATTCCCCCAACTCTCCCAGTCTCCATCTGGCTTTGAGTTCATAAAGGCTCTTGCTGAGGGTTCACAGGAGTCAATGGAGAGACTTACAGTCATTTCAACAGCTGTTTAGTAGGTTCATAATATCCACATATTTGGGACAGTTTTATAAGTTTCCTTTTTATTTTATTAATTGAACTTTGTAAAAAAAATTATATTTTTTTTTTCCTTTGGAGATTAAAGATTATGCATAAACCCATACTGCCAAGGGAGATCTTGCTCCTTTCTTTGGAAAATATATGGATTTGTGGATTAGGCGAGAGTGGAAAATCTTGATTTCTGTTTCTTGTTCTGTCCCTGACTAGCTTTAGTAATCATTTACATCTGCATAGCAGGTCTTAAACTTCCTGTTGCTTGGTTGCATTTCAAATTGGAGGTGCCATTTGAAATGGGAGACACACTATGAAAGATGTTGCATGCACATGTGGAAAGGCGTAGTCCCTGTTCCTTAAGAGTTTATAATATAAATGGACAAGAGACAATGTGGGGGTGAATGGTACAATTATGGTCCCAGGTGAAAAGCTAATTTTTACTGCATGGATGAAACACTTCAATACTTTTCTACTTGAAGAAGTCCCTCCACTGGAACCACAATTTACAGAAGCCATCCAACCCTTTGCACCAGCGAATGAGGAAGCAGTATTTATTCTGTCCAAGGAAGGAGGTGGCTTTTCCTGCTGCTGTTGCTATCTAATGATGGGACCCTGAGAGTCCTCAGCTACTGCTCTCCTGTTCAACAGCATGGTCATGGTAGGAATTATAGCTCCGTGTGCTAGGTCTCCTCATCCCAGGTCCTGAGCTGTGCAATTTTAGACCACAGTGGCTTCAGTCAAGCTGATGAACTTTCCTCACTTAGATATGGGGATGGACATCTTTTCCCAGATTCTCAGTCCTGATTTCTGCTGTTCTACAGGGATTAGTTGAGGATATCCTTCAAAACATGCTCATTACTTCCATCCTTCAATAAAAGGAATGCTTTAAGTGGGCTTAAAGGTGAAGGAAAAATGCTTATGTGAGTTAGAGACATCGTACTTAGTCATGCTAATTTCATGCTTGGCACAGATGATGAATTCGTGTACTAATAATTGTGGAGGGACAGTGATGATGTATGATAGAATAAGCGTAAGTTGCAGGAGGGAACCCACTTTACTCTTTATCCCGAATTTCTCTGGAACTCCCCAGATTCATGACTCAAGTGGCACCTTTGCTACCTCTGCAAGAACTGGAGAGCACATACCCTCCTCCAACTAGTCAGTGGAATTCTTAAAGTGCTATTCAGAGTGCTATGTAATGTGGTTTACAAACTGAGGTTCAGTTAATGTTTTGTGCTATTGTGTATCATAAAACCTAGGTACTCTCCTCTCAAAATAGCTGGGCATATGAAATACAGTTCAAGTAATGGCGATGTCAGGAAAACAATGTCTCCCTTCTAATGCATATTCCTTCACAAAAGTAAGCCAGGAGACAAAGTCGGGAGACTTTTTCTTGTTTCACAGTCAGTCTTGGTTGTAAACACTTGAAATTCTTCATTCCCACATTCTATATTCTTCACCCCCCTGTTATATTATGTTTAAAGAAATCCTAAACAAAAGGAACCATGTGTATTACACATCCCATTGGTAAATATCAGTTTTGGTAAGATTGATGAAATGCTGGTAAATTCATAACTAAAAATATATAGTTTGCCACTGAACATCAGGAGGACAATTTGCTTTGTGCAAGCCGTCCCTTCAGATTCACAAATCATGAGCAACAACCTGAAACATGAGCACACCGTGTATTATCTCCCCCAGCTCTGCCATGAGAGAGTTCTGAATTTTATTGAAGTTTGCTATCCTTTCAGAGCATGTGAACTTCTTGGCTCACTAGGACAGCAATGTCTCATACAACCCAATTAGAGTTATATCACCATCACTCCCTATCATTCTACTCCTGATCTTTTATTGCTTCCTCCGCCTGCACATCCTTCATTACCTTTGTAGTTTTTGTGGAGGTTTCCGGAGTGTGAGCCTACACACCACGGGATGACCCAACAAGCCATGCCACACAAAGTGTTTAGTGATGTGCATGTTAGTCATCTGCCTAATTGAAAGTTACGCTTATGCCAGTTGTTTGCAGATACCCTAGGATGCTCTTTTGCTTACTATAATTTCTCCTTTAGAGCTCTTAGTCACTTCTTAGTCAGACCACCCCCAAGGGAAAACTCTCCCCCAGACTTCTCATCTTTTTTTCTTTTCTTTCTTTTTTTCTTTTTTTTTCAATGCAACCTCCAAAGTAAGCAGATTTCGTGAATGCACCTTGCAGCTTTGCATTAGTCAGAATGCTGTAATAAATCACATCATTTTCTCCACTCTCCCCAGCCTTGGAGGGAGTGGGGAGGGTTTCAGCATCTATTTCCAGTGCCGGCTTCTAGACAGTTATTGAATTCTACTGCTATGGAATGAGAAATCAATCTCTTTCCTTTTGTTTATGAGGACTCCTTAGAGAAAGCAGATGAAAATTAATCTGTGATTAACAACTCGTTGCTTATTTTGCCATCAAAAAACCTACTTTTAAAGCAACCATTTCAATCATATTAACATGCCTTCACTTCAAGCCACATAGCTCATCAAGCTCTCAGCATCCTTCCCCCTGATCCACAGGCCAGTCCTTTTGCTGCAGGTCACCCTTCCCTTGCTTTGTGCTTAGTGCTCAGGCTTTGTGACGGCTGGCACCCCACTTGCCTCTGGATCTGCCACCAGATCATTGTGGCCTTATTCCCTGGCTGTCTCAGGAACATCACCACTGCCTCTCTCCCATTACAGTCCTCCTTGTCTGAGTCTGTTATATCAATCACATTAAAGAAACAGGGAATAAACGCAAGTCCACTCTGGAGCCTTAAACCTACAGTCACAGGGAGATTTTTCCTTTCAAGAGGAGGAAAGAATCTGAATAGCCTCTCCCATGAATATCCCACAGTCTTTATGTAACTTCTTCTAAAATTAAATTCATCCATGTTATGTCTATTCCTTTCCAATGTTTTCCTGATTGTACGATGTGATCCTTCTAGTGGAGACAACTGGTTTATATTCCCTTGTGAGCAAAGTGGAAACTTGTTAATGAAAATGTCATCACAGCAAATGCTTTTAATTCTCTCATAACCACAGGCAGCAGTATGTATAACATTCACTTGCCAGCCCCCTGTATGCCTGTCCATTGCAGCTACTTCTTGCTTTGGGGCAACTGTGTGGTTCTCTTTCTACAGATGCTAGTAGAGGTTTTGGTTTTTCAAGGAAATGTTTTAATTTCATTGGAAAAGTTTTGACCTTTGCCAAGTGGTAGCCAGTCAAGTCAGAGCTCCTGATACTTGGAGTTAATCCCTTGCATTTCCACTGGTGCTGTGAAAGATAACGCACCCCTAGCAGTAATGCTTCCTATGCACATATCCTATTGACAGAAGTATTTGGGTATGTTTCTACCTTTAAGCATTTGGGTCTACTAGAATACCTGCAGATATCAACATGGCTCATCTCTGAGCCTGAAACCCTGTTCATCAAAGCTTAAAACCACACACTTCAAGAAGCTGTTCTTAACTAGGGAGGTGGATTAAAATATAAAGGCTAGACAACAAAGGTGTCACAAGAACAGAATATATCCATGGTTCCATAGCATGTATAGATGCAATACCTACCTGGTTTTGTGTGCATGCTTGCTTATTTATGTGTGTAGCCACTTGGTTACTCTTAAGGCAGAAGCTTGCTGGCCAGAAGATGATGCACCGACAAGCCTGGGAAGAGAAAGAAGGTAGAAAGGTTTGAGAGGGTTATTTAGCAAATAAAAGCATCAGGAAGAGCTTCAAGCTGGAAATGGAAATACTATACCAATATTTTTGTGCTCAGTAGGTTGCTGGAGGTGCAGCTACCAGATTTGCACCTCATCATTTAAGTATTCTGCTTAAATCTTTTTCCCAAGGCATGTACCCTGTATTTACCACCAGATTAACCCCTGGCCTCCTGGTATGATATGCTGGCTGTTTTCTGGCAAACACAGTTTGAGTTGCCTTTTTCAGTAGTTCACACTTCATTTTATACCCTCAGATAAATTGGTACCTTTTCAGTCCAGCTACTATTTTTAGTAGAAAATGTTTTCCCTTATGGAGCCAAGGAAATGTGAAACAACAGTATTTACTGAAAAATCCATCTGTCCTTTTTTTCCCTCCTGAATTTTAGGAATTTTTTTCATGTGCCTTAATATGAGCTTCCTAAACGCATACTCCTCCCTCTTAGTGTTCTCTCATAACTCATGTATTTGGTGTCTTAGGAGATCTGTTACGGTACACATCATCAGTTCTGCAAAGGTGAGCAAGCAATGCCTTCAATGTGGTTAGAGAAACTGGGGAAGCCACCTTCAGTGTGTGTTGACCAAAGCAAACTGTGCTTTGTATTGCATGGGAGACAGCAGCCTGACAGCAGAAGCTGCACAGGATTACAGTGAATTTTATTTCCAGGTAGCTGTGTAGCAGCACCAGCAGCCTGGTTTAGCACTCTGAGGTATCTCTGTCATTCACCAAGCACAGAAGCCTAAAAAGGCTTGTTCCAAAGCAAAAATTATGTGATATCTTTAAGTAAGGATAGACAAGTGCATCAGCACCTCTAAAAGTGTTTTAAGTATTCTTAATCATTGTGTTGAAGAAATTCAGTGGCTGAAAAGGTGTGTGTGTGTGGCGGGGGGGAGGTTGAGACTTTTTATTGCATCAGGTCTAGCTGTTGTTTTGGAGGGAGTTACATTAACACCCGGTTAAATATTGCTAGCAGTGCTAACAGGATTTGGGCCAGTAAAACCTCTATTTACAGATTTTCATGCCTTTCTGACTGGATTAAGATTTAAGATAAACGTATGTAGTGGTGGTATGTGACAAATAGGAAAACAAAGCTCTACACACAGTATGTGCTACCTATAGAGTTCAGTTACTCTGTACATAATAACCAAGTACAACCTGAGCACAATGAAACAGGTTGACTAAGTATGTAGGAAAAACGTATAAAAGGAGAAATTGTTCTAAACAGTTTAAGTGTCTTCAGCTTCCCGTTCTTGAGCCAAGCTGCTTGTTTTTGGATGCAGAGAGATCTATTGCTTAGTTTTCCGAGACACAATGTGTTTTGTATGTACATTTCCCCTACTTCTCCTCTGGACTTATCTGAGCATCTTCCAGGCAAGATTTATCTTGACAATTACTAAGACATTTTTATAAACCTCTTTTTACTGCTTATCACCAGGGGTGCTCAAATCCTCATAGCTGCCATGGCTTTAACTGTACTTCTGAGTGTGATGAGCTAAAGCCACTAATGGAATTCTGATTTTTAGGCATCTTGGTACTATTACCTCAACTTTCAGTTAGGCATCAAGGCTGTATGTGCTGTGAGTGGGATGGATCTTCAAAGTGGTGTTCACAACTATTTCAATGATACAGCATTAAATAAAAAGGAAAGAGATTTATGTGTGTGGTGACTGGAAGTGGGTTGACACTCACATGCTTATATGATGGGAGTTGGTAAACTCAGTTTGTGTGCATTTGTTCCTAGTTACAAATGCAGCTGGAAACTAACTGGCTGAGGATAACATGAATAAACATGTGTCCCTCTGCAGGCTTAGGGGCTTTAATTCTGATCTGCAAGAATGTACCCTCTTCCCTTGGGTTTGGAGATGTTTGTAGATCTAAGATTACAGCCTCTCATAGGAGGATCAGGTCTCCATTCTTTTATCAAGGTGAAGAGCAAATTAACTTGGGTCTCCCCTAATGCCAGTTAGTCTCCTATTAGTTTCTGCTGCATAAAAGACAGTATTAGCAGAAAGAGTATTTAAATATATAAGGGAGTAGTCCAAGGCAGGATTCAGGCTTGTAAGGCAAGTACCTACGTCATTTGAAGTCAAACAAGCAACTGCTCCTGATCTTTAGCATTTCCCATTGATTAATATGCCAGTGCCTTTTGCTGGCCACAGCACCCCAAAGTGGCCAAAGAGCTTTTAAACAAAACCCAAACCAAAATGAAGAAGTAAACACAAATTTTATTAAAATCAAGGCCAAGAACTTTTTTATTATTATTTTATTTCAGAGCACTCAAAATAGTGATATCAAACAGAACAGAAATTTCACAAAGTTAATATACCCCCCGCACACCCCATATCTTACCAGGTTGGTTGTTGCTTCCAGCCAGCTTGGTGATTTTTTCCCCACTAGCACCAAGTGTTACCTAGTCACAAGAAGATTCTTCTTCACACTCTGACCCCTGCCTATCTATTTCATCCTAAAGAATCCCATGTCACTTGAGACTTTCTTGCCTGCTACTTGACCTTGCAGGCTCAGTAGCTGTCAAGGTAGGTCTTTATGCTCCCCTTTCTAAAAGCACATACAACACGTAGCTGTTACAGCTGATTTTGGTGGCTTTTGCCTCACCATGTGCATTGTGGTGGAGTCCACCCTGGCATCAATCTCTCCATCCCTGAAACAGGAAATTCAGGCAACTAACCAAGAGCTGCAGTTTGGATTGTGAAGGTCAGATGTCTAAGAATGAGCTGCAGCCATGCTCAGCCCTTGGCTGTGCACTTAGAAATGGGGGGCTAACCTACAGCAGACACAGAACATTACAATATTTTTTTAAGACCAGGAGAGGAATTTTTCAGCAGTCGGTCTGCCCTCCATTGTGGATTCAGCTCAGAATCAAGCATTATTCTTCATGGAGAAGGTTACTAGAAACAGGTGTGCTGTGAAACCAAGCACGTACAAAAATTACAAGTGTCAAAAGGTAAGAAAAGTTGCAAATCTTTTACTAAGCCTGCTTTTCTGCAAGAAAAAGAGGCTGGAGGGAGGCAAGAGAGAAGAGACTATCAGGACCTTCGCATTTTTCTCAGATGTTGGGGGTATTGAGCTGTTTTCTGCCTTATTTCTGATACCACAGGTGCCTCTGATTTTAAAATACAGAAGACTCTGGATTTAGAATAACTCCTTAAAAGCAAAAAATTTAAGGTTCTAAGAAGTTCAACTATAACAAGGATATTTGATAACCATATTTGGACTAACTGAAAAATACAAGGCCTTTCCCATGAGAAGAAACAAACATTTTCTGTCTAATTCAACAATATTTACTGCCTTTTCTTTACGTTTTTCTGGGAACAGAGTTAAAGCAATGATAGAATCATAGAACTATAGAATGATTTGGGTTAGAAGGGACCTTAAAGCTCATCCAGTTCCAATCCCCTGCCATGGGCAGGGACACCTTCCACTGGAGCAGATTGCTCCAAGCCCCATCCAAGGTGGCTTTTGACCACTGCCAGGGATGGAGCATTCACAACTCCCTTGGGCAGCCTGTTCCAGTGCCTCACCACTCTCACAGTAAAGAACTTCTTCCTTATATCTAACTGATGTGTGTGTGTAAGCAGGAGAGGAGGAAGGACTGCTGCTTCAAAGGGACAGGAAGAGTCTTTTGAGGTGTGAAGTACAAAAGTGGGTAAAATCGTACTCATAACATCCACTGATGTTATTGTCACACATTTTTTACACTGTGGTTCTAGGGCTACTGCCCTCTGCAAGAGTCAGTGCAAATTTTGGCATGTGTTAGATTAGAGTTTTGGTGGTCCATGCAGACAAAATGCAAGTAAACGTCCTGGGTTTCCTATGATGATTCTCTAGGTACTTCAACCACCCAGCCACAGCAAATAAATAGGCAGTTAGAGTGTGGGTGTCTAGTTGGCAGCCTAAGGAAGGATTTTAATGAGCAAGAGTGCCCACTCCTCCTCCTCTTCCTCCCATTTCCCCCTGTTTTAGAATGAAATTGCAAACACCTTCACTGGGGGACAGCTGGGAAAAGCAGTTTCTTCATTTATTGGAGTCTTTGCTGCTTCTCCAGTGTTTCCTGTTATCATGTGCTCAAGCTGTGCCCTGGCTTGATTCCCTGCCACAAAGGAGTGCTCCTCAAGGCATGCTGCTGCTGGGACAAGGTGCCCAAGTCCCTCACCTTTCCATCACCAGCCAAACCCTATCTCCCCTTCAGATTACAATACTCCTTTATAACACACAATTGTATTCTTCCCTCTCCCCACACCCCCCCTTCCCATGGAAACATATTCCATAGGTTGGAAAAATCTGCATTAACTGCCCCTCCAGGATCTTGTATCTCCTGTTTCAAGGCAGCATGCTGTAGGAGCTCTGGCCCCACCAAGCATTCCCTTGCGGCAGTAAATGGTACTTTACACTGTAGCTCAGGAAGCTTGCTTTTCCCTGCGTAGCTGGGAGTGTCATTGATAAGACTCAGTTCTCTGTTGTCTAAGGACCATCTGTTACTGCAAGAGGCAAATACTTTGCATTTTTGGTGATAATTTGTTCTATGAGAAAAGGCGACTGCTGAAATGAATTGATGGCTTAGTCCTGGAAAAGCGACTTTAATGATAAACTATGTCCCCACATTTGGTATTAAGTGGCATTAAATGCCATTACAGTGAGAGTCACAGTGACGAGGTCCAGGACTGAGTAGGCAGGGATCAGTTCTTTTTTAATTGGTTGGTTTTCCCTAGTAGCAAAAGGTCACTTGAGAGCATGCATTTAATGGATTAGAGATGCCTCTTAGGCATCATTCCTGGGTCTCGCCACATTCTTGAGTTGGGTGCCAAAATGATGCCAGTTGACACACTGCTGTCATTTCTTTCTTTATTTTTCTGTCCTGCAATGAGGGCTATGTAGGTCAGAGCTGTAGCACATCTGTGAGGTCTTGTTTGAAAGCTTGTACTACCTGTTCCTGACTTGAACTGGTTTTGGACTCAGCTGAGAACTGTGCTTTTCATACAAGCGCTGACTTTACCAGGAACTGTCAAATGGAGAGGGAAAAAACTGCTGCAGAGTTTAGTAAATATTTAACTCCAAAGGCAGCTCTTCTTTTTCTATGGGTGCTTGTGCAACGTTCAGGCTTGCTGTCTATTCCAGTCACTGATGGAAAAAGCTCACCCTGCAGCCCTGCACAGAGGGAGGAACTGGCAAGTTAAGCAAGTATAGCAAGCGAAGATGACTTGTCTAAGTGAATATATCATTGAACCGAGAGGGGAACTGAGGCTCCCAGTCTCTTTAATGTTATTTGCTAAACCAGCAATTCCCAAACGCGGCCACCAGGGACTTTGTGTGCAACCGCCATGTAAAAACTCACTTTTTATTACTCTGTTGTGTGTCTGGCAACTGCGACCACTGTGAATTTGCTGTGGCTACGTGTGCGACCACAGCACAAATTAATCTGAGAGCTCTTGAGTCAAGGGTTGTTTTCCTACTGCTCTCCTTTGGAACTGTTGTGGGCTATCATGTGCTGAAATGATTGTAGGTATTTTAAAATGCTCCTGCTATACAGCAATATTGTCAAGTTCAGAAATACATCCGGTGATTCCTAATCAGACTATATCGTAGCCTGATCCATTGCCCATGGCAGGGGGGTTGGAACTAGATGATCTTTAAGGTTCTTTCCAACCCCAACCATTCTATGATTCTATGCTTAGGATTATACTTTGAAACTGCCTGCAGTAACAGGTGGTTAAAGCTGATATTGTAGGGAGTCATTTTTAGCTGTTGTTCCTAAAGCTTTCTGTTTAGGTAGCTGGCAGTAAAGGTTTTCTGTGAGTAAATGGAGCATTTATACATGCTTTTAGGTTATAGGCTTGAATTTCCATGGCTAGTCCAAAGGAAAATGCCAACAGCTGAGCTGTAAGTACTGGAAATATGACATTTATAATAGGCATATTGATGCAGTGTTAGCTGTGGTAAGCAGCAGGGTGGGAGCTGTAATAGCACAGTCTACAGGAATAGGAGCCGATGAGAATTAAACTTTCCTCTTTCCTAATCTTCCAATAAGTGAATTCCTGAAGATTCTCTCTTCCGACTTATATTTAATGCTTGAACAGAGGTTCTTTTTGGTAGTGCTAGAAGATAAAACACAGGCATATTCAACATGAAAGGTTCTTTTATTGCTGTGATCTCCCTTTAAAGGTTAGGTTTTGGGGTAGGTTGGGTATTGTGGTTCAGTGAGGCTTATGGTACCTGCTGGTTCTCTGGAGGTTCTACAAGTAAGGAGTATTTAAACCTTCTGTTACCATGAACATTTTTTCCTTTTTTTGCCAATGGTTTGACCATTTTAGATTTTAACGTTTTTAAGAAAAGTGTAATTACTATACAACTTAAAGCCGCATTAGCTACATGTCATCTTTGATAGGAGGCATGCCCATGAGAACATAGAAGAAACCATGTAGATAATACCATGTACAGCCAATAAAATAAGGTAGTGTTTTTTGTTAATCCCACCTGAAATGGGGCCAAGAAGATAATATTCCTGTGTGGAGTGGCTAAAAAGATGGGCTAGCTAGGTGCATACACATACAAGTATTACTGAATTTCTTTTCACCTGAATCAAAGATGAACTTTGCTTACTCTAATTTTTTGCTTAACCTCCTATGAAGACAGGCTGAGAGAGTTGGGCTTGTTCAGCCCGGAGAAGAGAAGGCTCCAGGGAGACCTTATAGCAGCCTTCTAATACCTAAAGGGGGCCTACAAGAAACCTGGAGAGGGACTTTTGACAAGGGCATGTAGTGACAGGATAGACCATTTCTGCCTGTAGAATGGCTGACATAAAGAGCAGTGCTGTGCCCGCAAGTCGCCGTCTGCAAGTTTTCAGCAAGACAAAATGTGATCTTTTTGACCTGGTTGCACTTTGCCTCATGCCAAACGTAGCAGCAGGCTGGTAGCATGGTTTGATCTGGTGTATGAGCTTTGTGGGGAATCTGCCACTTGTGCTTCTGGCCCTGCTTCCTCCAGGAGGCTTTCAAAAGGTCTTCCACATGCACATGGACAGTGTAGTAGGTCTAAACAAAGGGAACCAACAGCTCTAGAATACTGCTGTTGACATGCTTCTACTTTGAGATCCCTGCAAGCAGGTTTTGGAGAGGAGCAAAGGGTTTGGCTTTATAAGTGCTGATCACAAGCATTTTACTTTTTTTAGACCTCCTTCTAATGCATACAGGACATTTGGCAAACTGTGGAGTTCTCCTGTGCAACGTGGACTGGGAGACAATTGCTGATGTAGTCAGGAAGGAGATAAGGCTTGGTATGGGAGAAGGGAGGTCGAGAGGGATAGTTGTGATGGGAGGTCATGAGAGGAGGCCATGAGTGGTTGAGCGAAGATGGTGAGGGGAGAGGAGGGTGGCCGTGAGAGGTGAGGGGAGATCATGAGAGGAGAGCAGGGATGGCCATGGGCTGTGGCAGGTGGCCATGATAGGAGATCTTGAGAGGAGATACTGAGGGGAGATGACTGGTGCTTGTAAGGGGTAGGGGTGGGTGCTACACAGAGTAGGCCACTATGGGGGGATAGATGAGGGGTGACTGTGAGTGGAGATCATGAAGGGCAGCCATGAGGGGAGATGTTGAGGGGAGGTCAGTTTGCCCTTATTGATGTGGTTTAGTGGTGGGCATGGCAGTCCTGGGAGAATGATTGGACTCGATGATCTTAGAGGTCTTTTCCAGCCTAGTTCATTCTATGATTCTATATAACAAACTGGATTAAAAGTACTGGCAAAGCTTTGAGTAGAAGCGAGCGCAGCATCTGCTTCTACTATGTTGACTTCAGTCAGTGATATCAGATATTTCCCCTCCTCCCTTCCATAAGAACCGAATTTATACACAAAACTTAAAATAAAGGTGGTAGGGGAATTTAGAAACATTGTCTCTGGGTATAGCTGGTGTTAATAATCTATAAATTCAACAAGCATTAGATTTAATCTTCTCTCTCCTCGGAAAACAGTAAGGGAAAAATTATACAGGAGATTGTCAGCCTACGTTTCAAGTTGGCTTTGAAATGAGTTAGCAGCAGTAGAAAATCCCCCTCATCTCCAAGTGTTTCCAAGAGTTTTGTTATCAAGGATAATAATTTTTTGGGGTAAAAAAGAAAAACATATGCCTCATGCAATATGCTCTCAAGATCACTGATCAAAAATACTGTCGCTGTATTATGAAGTCTACTTAATGTATGCTTTACACAATATAGCTACTGTAAACCACAATGGTATGAATTGGAGAATGTTTTGAGAGTAATCCAGAATATATCATTTGAAATAAAGACTGTAAATGTTTTAATATATTTAATTGCATGCAGTTGACTCCAGTAATAATACTGGGATCTGGCTGAACAATTCCTGGTGAATGATTTATTCAACACATTTTTCTATTACTCCTGCCACAGAGTGGCCCTGACCAAAAGTAAACAAAGCACCTTGTTGGCACTTATGCAGTGTTTTCCATGCTCAGAGCACTGGAAAAATATTAATTAATTTTCATAATGCTGTTGTTATGGATATGCTACACTAGTACGCACTGGGACTGGAGGTTTCGTTGTTCCTGGCAATGTACTTTGATGTACTAAGACCTAGATCAGCTTCTGAAGGATTTATAAATGAACCAAACAGATAAAGTTCATTGATAAGATTCCCATCACTGCTGGCTTGGAGAACAGCTGCTCTCATCTGCTTTACACAGAGAGTCAAACTAGAGTGAAAAATCAAGTGATTTTCCAAAGGTGGCACAGTCTGTCTAGTGGTAGGTTTATGCTTTGCCACTATCCATGAATTGGATGAGAGAAAAATGAAGAATTTGGGTATATAGCTTATTTTTTCAATAAATTACAATAAGGCATTATTTTACATTTCAGAGAAAATGCTATTCAGATAATGCATCTGTAATCTGGAAGATAACCTAGCCTGAGAACAGCCTAATATTTTACATATAGAATATACCTCTCTAGATATGCATGATTTACACAAGCTGTTTTCAGGCTGATAATACCACCCAAATGTAAGAGTAAGAAGGTGATGATCATTTGGTGAACAGCTAGATGGGATACAGCTTCGTGTTGTCGGAAGGAGCTTGAAGGCAGGAACAATGCGTGAAAGACACCAGAAAGATCCTGGGGATTAATTTTAGGCAAGTGGGCAGGGAACACAAATAAGGGAGAAGAGGGATATAGGCAGAAGTGGAGATTACCATGGAAGCATGAGAAAATTCCTCTGAGTGAAGAAAAGCCTACAGAGGGATTTGAGGGGAAGAATGTGATTAGATGGGTGAGGGAGGAGGGTGATTTTTTTAGCAGCATAATTGGTACTACTGAGTGAAAAGGAAGGAAGGCAATAGTAGTTAATCAATTCTAGAGTGGGGCGAACATAATACAAGGAATGGCAGTAGTTTTGAAAGAAAATCTTTAGAGGAGGGTAAGCTTTTTCGGACCTAAACAGTCATCAAGGGAAGAACCCCAAATTTGCAGGTGCTCCCACATCTGTAAATTGCTGAGATTCCTTTTAAACCCTACTATATGGAAACAGCAGTTGTAGAAGAGATCCAGGCTAAAAGTTTTGAGCAGCTTAGTGAGCTATCCGCACAATCTTTGTGTTCTCATGGCTTCTGCCATGTATCCAGTAATCAAAATGGGAATTTTGTATGAGTAGTTTAGCTGTCTTTCCTATGGAAGAATATATTTACCCTTGCTAGTTTCTGAGGACCTCAGAATGATTTGCAGCCAAAATGTTAAGCCTTTGCTAGAAGGAGTTTGTGTTACTCTTGTGTGTTAGACAGCAGCATGTGCAAGAGTCAAACCATGTTATGCTAGTGTATGGGGTCAGCAGTTGCAAACCCAGCTATGCAGCTGACTCTCCATAACCAGTCAACTTGCCTATGCTTTGAAGGAATAAAGGGGAAACGTGGCATTTAAAACATGTAGGCAAAAATACCTGGCAAATCCTATTGAGAATATCCATGCTGTGTGTATGCCACTGAACTGCTCCACCCGCACTCAACTGGCGGATGCTGCAGCAATCGAAGTGCAACACAGAGGAACCTTACACCAACACGCACACGCAAACATGCACAACTGTGGAACTATGGTGTCGTGCAGCCTGTAAAGGGATCCCCTCAGCAGTCATCACCTGACAGAGGGCTGCAGTTTGAGATTAACAGGGGCACCTGAATGGTGGGGTTCAAATGGTGCAACAGCCTTGGAACGCATTTGTACGGTTAAAACAGCGCCCTGGTGACAATGCACATAAATTTGAATGAGCTCACTTCATCTGGGCAGTGGACAAAGACGATACGCTGGAAGGAGAGGGAGAGTGAGGCATAGAGGGCAAGGGAGCAAGAACTCTGTTTGCTGCAATAGATATTGAATTTCAGGTTTTAAGAGGGAAGTGTGGAAGCAAAGAAAACATATTCTAAGAAGTCATGGAGGGTATGCCCTGGCAGTAAATCATCCCTAAATGACCAGTGCGCAGGGGGAGGTGCTCTTTAATCATGCCTTTAGCAGGTTGGCATCTTTACTAACTCATCTGAGGGTGGGGGGCGGTGGGAGCAGGTCCTGGCTGGTCGCAGCACAGCTGCGTTTTCTCAAGACCTGCGTCGATCCTGAGAACCGGAAAAAGTCCTTTTGAGCCCTGGGCTGATACGCTGTACCATCTTTTGTGCAGCTGTAATTTTGACAGGGGGAGCCAATTTGAACTTCTGTAATCCTCAGCCCCAGACACCTCCAACGCCTGAGACTGTGTGTGTTGTTTTTTTTTCCAAAGGTTTTTCAGCTGTGCTCTTGAGAAAGTCACTCCATCCAAAGAAAGGAGGAGGGGGGGAAGAAAAAAACATCTGTCTGACTCCGTCCAGGAGATTGTTTCTATAGCTGTAACATTTTGAAAAGCAGTAAAAAAAAAAAAAAAAGGAGTTATTTTTCCAAGCCTGCCTACCCGTATTTTTCATTTTTTATATCCTCTGTGATGGACATCATTTCCTGCCCCTCCTTTCTCTTAACCACTGTTGACAAAAAAGAAAAAGGGAGAAGGGGAAAAATAAACCTAAGAAACTGATTGAAACTTGACTTAGAATTGCACAATGATCTTAAATTTTCCCAAGACTTATATTTTGGGAGGGAGCTGTTTTATGAATGGATATAAGGCTGACACATGAAACGCGTGGGATCTGTCTGAGTGCCTTGTCTGGGTCAGCTGTGACATCTGGCTCTTATGAATCTGGCGTAATGTGACTCACTAATACACAAATAGTAATCCTTGATAGTATCCACTTGTGATGCTTTGAGGGTGTTGTCACAAACAATGTCAAATGCCAGAGAATGGCCTTAATTCTGGCCTGTGCTGCTATCCCAGGCTGAGGTTGCTAGTGGGGCTCAGCACTGAGTAGGGGTATTGGGGGGTTCTCCCTGCTCCCTTAGCAGAGCAGTGACTCCCCATGGTGCTGCTGGGCACATGAATGATTGCATCTCACCAGTCTGTGGGTTGCTGCTGTTGATGAAGAGGATGCTTTGTGGCATAGGTTGTCCCTAAAGCTGTTAATGACAGCAAACCTTTCACCCTCTCAGCTCTCCTCTGCCACCCCATATCTATGTGCTAGCAAGGTGAGGAGCTTGGTCCATGGCCCCCATCAGCTGTGATGAAGTTTGATATCAGAGAGAATTTTGTACCAAGACCTTGATATATGGGTGCCATTGGTGCAACAAGTGTCATAGTCACGGTAGGGGAAAGTGCGCAGATAAATGCTGCCCTCCTGATACCTGTGATGTTGCCTAGGCTGGCTTAAGGAACATGTTACAGTGTGATAAGGCATCCCATGTTGTGATACAGTTCAGGATAAAGTACAGCTAGAATTACAGGAGGGAATTAGCAACAGGGGAATTCACCTCATTTAACAGCAGCTTTTCTTCCCTGAAACTCAGGGACTTGTGAATTCAGAGTGGTTCAAAAGGTGAGGCAATAGCATGCATAAAGTCTGGCTTGTGTTTCCTGCACCTCTTCCAGCTGGAGGGGAGGTCTTTAGGATGGCTAGGTGCTAGCCCTTGTCTTACAGCTTTGGCTGTTTGGCTGTGGAAAGCTTGATACCTGGCTTTCTGAAGTGCTGCATAATGAATTAATTACTTTAATCTTTAATTTGCAAACAGACTAGCTACATACAGAGCGGTGACCATGGTGAGGGAAAGACGCAGCTTGCCGAGGGACTATGCTGACCCTAGCTCATTCTGGATGCCAGGAATATCATGGGCAAGCTCATCAGTGTTGAGGCATGACAAGACAGTTTAAAAATGAGGATCAGTATTACCTTTACTGTTACACAAGGATGAATTTCAAAAGGTTAGGATTCAGGAGCAGTAGTGTCAGGTCCTCTCTTCCTGCATCTGCTCTGGCAATAGTGTATGCCCTATAAAGGCTGACATCCTAAAGTTTGAAAGTATTTTAGTGTTGCTGCTTGTGCCTGCCCATCTACCACCCTGAATCACCTGAGCTGGTGGAAGATAAGGAATCCTTGCTGGGAACCCGCTCTATAGACTGCATCATTTGGTGGCCACATGTGTATTGACAGATTTGTCAGGGTCCTCCAGAGGCTGTATTTTCATTCTGTCCTTGGTGATGGCTTGAACCTGCATAAACGCTGAAGCCTGTGGTGTGTGCTGAGCCCCACATAACTGCCTGGAGTCCCCATATCCTCTCCATTCTTCACTCCTCAAGTGCGTGGTAAAGGAGTCAGCTGCATTGCAACAGTGAATATTTTTTCTGTCATTTTTTTTTATAGCAAGTGAGGATTATTTGAGGATTATGGCTATCTGGGGAAAACTCTGCTCTAAGTCATTCTTGATATGAGCAGGGATAGGCAGTTGTGTTTTTTTGCCTGTGGCTAGAGTTCACACATTGTGTAAAGTTTTAGAGCGGATGGAAGGCAGTGATTTATTAGTGGTTTTTTATTATAGCAGTACCTAAGATACCTAGTAACAGGTGAAGGCTTCCACTGCCCTGCGTGTTAATTGTGCTAAGTAGCATGCAAACACATAACAAAACACAGCACTGAAAAACTGACCTTTCAAATGCCAGACAAGAGTCTTGCTGCTTCAAGGGGATGAGTGATAGATTTTGAAACAGGAGAAGAAATGTGTTTCAGAAGGTTTTTTGTTGTTGTTTTGTTTCCTTAAATTTCCCCACACATGAACAAAATCAATCCAGAAGAGCCAAGAAACCTGTAATGGATGAAATGTTTTACACATATGTGATGGAAAACTCTGCTCTGCTAAGTCAAAAAGCAGCTTCTGAAGAACTTAATGTGGCTAGAAAGTCACAGGTGCCTGACCCTTCTGGCCCTGTTACATCACTGCAGCATATGCTTGGACTTCTTTCACCACTTTTTCAAACCTGCCATATGGGGAGATCATATTCTGCTAACCCGAATCTTCCAGAACACTTTGCGGGACCGCGTGCCAGAGAAGATTCCCCACATCTCACCCTTTTATCCTCACACAGGAGCATTAGCAAACTAAATATCTCTCATTTCAACTTCCTCCCAGCCCCACTTTTTTGGCTCGTGGATTGTATCTCTTTTCAGCAGCTGTTTTTCAGCTGACATTTAAACTAAGCTCACATCCTTAAGGTCGATTTCTAATGTTTCCTTGGAAAAAAATAAGACACACACACACATACAGGCACAGACACACACCTTTACCGTATTCCACCAAAGCCAAGTATTGCAAAGCACAGGGTAATACCTGCTTTCGGCAGCTGCTGGTGTCCCAAACTCACATTTATGGTGGGTTACAGACTATTCACCAGAGAGAGCCCTAGCTCAAGGGACCACTAACAGGCTATGCACCTCTAAGATGTTGGTTCAAATCCAGCTCAGGTCTGTGGTGACTGTAAAAGTTTATTACCATGTGATAGCTATTTGGTGGTCCTTGACCAGCAGACAGGTGTCCAGCTCATAAAAGGGAGCAGAGGAAGAGCGCTGTGGTTAACACACTAGGCTGAAGCACCACATTTCTTGGTCCCCTTCCCAGGTCTGCCACAGATTGTATAGCCATAGTCAAGTCCTGTGTAAACGACGATGATATCCATGCTCCTCATGGGAGCAGTGTGAGGATATGTTCATTAATATCTCAGATGCTTGAATTCATTGGGAGCGAGGAGCTTGGTAGAACTAGAAAAGCAGCTATTGTGTGTTGGCAACGCCAGGGAGAGGCTGGGAGACGGATGGGTGTAATAAAGGGTCTGCAAATGAGCTGTGTGCACATAAATGACCTGTGCACTCTCAGCGCTTGGACTTAACATCTCTAAATGTTGATGAATTACTACCCCTGCGCGACTTGTCCTGTGGATAAACAAATAGGAAACTGATGGTAGAGATTACGTGCATTTTTTAAAGGGAGGTAATGCTTGGTACAAATACTTTGAGTTGCCTGGCCAGCTCTAAGCAGAATATATCAGCCTCCAACCCTGTCATTGTAGCATACCTCCGCAAATGGTAACAGAGGCTGCTGTAAGGAGGAAACTTCAGTACTGTGGACCATGGGCCATCCTACCAAAAGTGCTGCCTAAGGATGGTTGCTCTTCATGCTTTGAGGACTAAACCTTTGCTGTCACCTCAGCTCTGGAGGAAGAGAAGCAGGATGTGACCCACCTTCTGGAGTTACATTTCCTCTGCTTCCCCCAGGGTGGAGAGAGGGGACAGTACTCACAATTGGCAGAGCAACATTTTCCAGCTGTAAGAGAAGCTGGTATTGCCTTTTCCTTTGCAAACTGGTGTGTCCAGGCCCCTGTTAAGAGTGCAAGCATGCTGATAGCATTGAGAGGTAAGGAGGGAAGAGGCTCCTGCTGCCGGGAGTGCTCTGTAAGTGGAAGAGTTATGCTCCACAGAGGTTGGGGTATTGTGGATGCCCTTACAGCTCAGGGGCTGCAGAAGGTGTTTTTTTGAAGCATGAGGTATTTTTGATAGGACTTTAAATCCCAAATTTCTGTTGCTTTGTAATGGCCCATCCATCCCTGCTCACCTCTGAGCACCTGGGCACCGGTCTGTTTGCACTGTTGAAGTTAATGGAGTAAACAGTAAGAGGTAATATGCTTACAGAGTAGGGCTCCAAGTTTGTTCTGCTGCCTCTTGCAGTGGTTTTGAAGCTTTCTTTTATCTTGCTTTATCTTAAGCATTTTGCTAAAGCTACATCAAATGGCTGAGAGATACTTTTTTATTGTTGTTCCTGATGGCAACAGAAGCAGAAGAGCAAATGCTGTGGTTTGACATTTGAGAGAGAAAAAAAGAACTAATTATTGTTACCCGAATTAGCTTCGGTCAGGAGTAAACTTAAAACGCGGAGCCACGCGGAGAAGCATTTCGTTTACATTAGCAAGCAGTTACCCAAGTTGTTCCATTGATTCACCGGGGCGGCTCCGGTGAGTGCCAGCCCATCTGCGCCAGCAACCTGATCCTGGAGACTGAAAATCCTCCTGCTATGCCTGCGTTTCAGACAGGCGTGCTGAAGTACTTCTGTGCTCTTCCCAGCTTCTCGGAGTACTTGCTTCACAGCATTTGCAGAGCCTCCAACTGGCACCACTACACCTCTGTAAATAAAGTATTTTCCAGTGCGCTGGAGGTCTTCACACCTTGGTGGTTTAAATGAAACAGGTTGGGAAAAAAAAGACATGAAATGGAATATTAATTAATTTTCTGCTACGAAAATAGCTTTTCGATATATTAGGAGAAAACTGATTTTCAGTTAAAAAAAATAACCCCAAACACTGATTTTATAGCTGCCAAGAAAATATTGAAATAAATCTTCAGCCTCCAAGAACTTAAAAAGGGTGAGTTTTTTTAAATGCTTGTGAAAGCGTTTTAAATAGTGAAACATTTTAATACAGGCAAATCTGCCTTTTTCTCTTGAAAAAGATTTTGCCTGAAGAATATTGCCTAGCTCTGACTGAATGCAGTCCTTCTCTTACAGCGACGCTTAGTCTCTTTAGGTTGGGGAGTATATTTTGAATTGGAAGTTCAGGACACAGGTTCATGCTCGTTGATTAATAGCAAGGTAAAAAGGAAACTGCTGATAGGTTCCTAAAAGAAGCAATTGTAGATTAAACCAGTGTGTGATTCAGAGACTCCTGCTTGGTCTTTTGGCAAAAGGTTGGACCTGAATGCTCCATGCTCTTGAGAATATGAGCTCACTATTCCTATTTGACTATTGTGTTGGCTTAACAATGCTTAGTGTCACTTGCGTGAATAAGTAAAATTACTATATGTCATCTTGGATTTCCTTAAGCTGTAAAAATTAATCATGGCATTAAGTGTTTTCAGGACTTGAACTTTTTAATATTATTTCCAGTGATCAAGCACTTGGCGGGAGGGAGGGGAGGAGATAACTGAAAAATCATGTGTTGAAAATTTTATTATTTGGGGGGAAAGTATCAGGTAAAACTGTTGCTAAGAAAGACCTGGTGGAAAAATGTGTTGAGATGTGGGTAAACGCTGCCAACCTCCTGTTCCAAACTCTGCTTCTGTGCTGCGTAGCCTTGGTTTGGCCCTCCAAGAGTCTCTGAGATTACACTAGTCTTGCGTTGCATTTCTGGAACAGGGATCTGCCCTTTCACTGTTCACAACCAGGTGTTTCCTTTACCCAATAACCATCATTTTTGTCCCTTTCTGAACTTTGCTGTGTTACAAGATTTGGATTGGGCCATGACAGTCAGGAGCTAAGTGCATATTTCCTGCAAAGTTTGAGATGCTTTGGAAGTAGTCTTTTCATTCAGCCTCTTCACTGAATACAAATTTTGTGTACCTAAAGGACTGGGAATTCTCCCCCTTTCCCCAAAAACGTGATAAAATGTTGGTAGAGATAGTGATGAAGCAGGAAAGGGGCCGGGGGGGGTGTGTGTGTGTGTGTGAAGAAAAGCACATTTATTACTGATGGTTATGGCCTTCACACAGAATAATACTTTAGGGGTTTCACTGATATTGTGTTGTTGTTCCTGATCTGTGTTCTTTCTTGGAATAATTATGTTTATTACTCGATTGCTTCTTTACATAATAAAGCCAATGAAGTCCCTGAGCAGTATCATATAGCCATGACAGTTATGGCTTTGCAGAGTCCCATCCTTTTCTCTTAAACTCAGCTTTGGTCAAGGCGGATCATCCATTGTCCCAAAAGTGACCTCAACACAGTGCCAGCCAGGGGAGGGCCAATACCGCTGGCCCACCATAATGTTATTTATTTTGCTCTATAAAGTTATTGACTTTCCTGGTTCTTTTCTCATCCAAAATATTGAGTATGATCTATGCCAAATATATAGGAAATAAATGAGAACCAGAAAGCCATCCAAAAGCCATTACTAGACATAACAAAAATCATATTGGCTCTCCAACTGGCTGGGCTAATGCGGGAAATATATCTGTTTAGAAAGCTGTTTCCATTTATTTTTTTCATCTAAATGGAGGGGATAGTGGGTATGCAGTCATTCTGTGTTATCTTGTCCACTGCCTAATAATAAACTGTTGAAAGCTGTTTATTCACAAAGATAGACTGATTTTGCTCCCAACTTCCACCACTATGGCAAATATACTAGTGGAGGGTAATCATGATCATATAATATCTTTGTTGTCGGATCAACTTAAAACTTTGATGATTGATCAACAAGGTTGCCAATTCTCCCAGTTTTTTAAGTGCTTATTTTTGAACTCATGGGATAACAGGAAACCTCTGAAAAAGAGAATATCTCACTTGTAAAGAAAAGCTTGAAAACCTAAATCTTAATCATTAAAATGGCAAAAGGTGAAAACTATCGACTCTGTTGTTGATGGAGGTTAGCAAGAGGTTTTTCTGCACCTACAACATCCAGCAAGGTTGATTCCTTCTCACATGTGGCCATGCTGTTTTCAGGGACAGAAAAAATACAGAATTAGGGTAGTATTTTTTAACAGTTTTTCCTCTTAGCCAGGGTATTACAGCTACCCTCAGTAACTACTGGCCAAAATAAGAATTTCCCATTGAAAAGATGTAATAGCAGCAGGCATCTATTAGAATGGCTTCATGATTTTGATGCATGAGGTTGACATTAGTGCTCCTCCCATGCTCAGTTTTGAAGAGTTGAAACATGAAATCAACAGGAAAGTTGCACACAATGATTAATATTAATCTGTGCACATTGTGAACATTAATTCATTAAGGCTTTAGTTGACTGGTTGACATTTAATTCTGTGAGACAGATAGGAAAATACAGAGTGAAAAATTGAAGTAGAATGTGTGATATTGGGTACAATGAATGTGTGAGAATTAGAATACAGGAGCTACTTATTACTTTTTTTTTCTTTTCCCTCTTGTCTGCATGATTCAGTGACTTACAGACCACAAGAATCCCTTCCCAATTTGCCAAAGATCTGGGAGAAATCCTTTGTCTTGAACAGAAATATTGGGCTTCACAGAGACATTTCTGAAGATGCTTTTAAGTTCTGTTATGTGTGAAATTAGACTGGCTGCTTCTGATTTGAAAATGCACGGATTATCAGGGGATCACCAAATGAATACCTTCTTAGAGAAGAAGAATAATCTGATTAAAGGAATATTGCTGGCTGAATATGTTTAGAGATATTTGCAGTGTTTTCATAAAAGCAGGTCTTGTACAAAACAAAATGTCCGCATATTCTTGGTGCAAGTAATTTTAGTTGTTATAGTGGCCTTATTCAGAACCTCCTGAATTTCTGTAGGGGAAAAAAGGCTTCTAAGACAGGTATTTCAAGGAGTTAGAAGCTGTAAATTTGGGTTAATATTTTTCTCCTTTTATGAGGTTCTTTGAGTGGAAGTACTTCTCTCAGGGAGCTGGTGGTGCAAGTACTAGAGCAGCAAGGAGACAATGAACACTTGGTGTTCCTGCACTGCTCCTACAGGGAACCCTGTGGCCATCCTATATCTCCAGTGCCTTTGGCTTTATTAATTTCATCTGGAAACTGTTCCAGGCTGTATTTGCCTTCCTGTGCATAATCTGAATGGGCTGTAATCTCAGCTGAGCCTTATGGATGTTAATACTTCAGCAATTCTGAGGTTTTTGAGGGCAGACAGGTCTATTAGATGGTCTAATCTGACAGTATATTCACACTGGCCATAGGATTTTGGAATGCCTTCAGGAAATAAACTCTTGGATGAAGAGCAGCTGGCTCAAGTTGAACACAGGCAAGACCAAAGCAATGCTAGTCAGAAAGGGGGAATGCTTTGAAGAGTGGGCCAAGGCACTGTCTCCACCTTCCATTCATTGAAGACATACGGCCTCTATTTATCAAAGTTGTGCAAAGGCTCTGGGTCTTGCCCAGCATTCATGGAAAGGTAGCATTGCTTTCTGAAGATTTCACAGCTAGTTGGGCAATGTCCCTTCCTTTTGCCTAGACAGTGATAATCTAAGGGGAGGAGTACACAGCTCTGGGTTCTTGGAATTCATTTGATCTAGATGTGCTATATCTGGTTGTAAAAACGATGCTCACAGGATGAGGTTGATGCAGCTACCCAATGCGTTATATGTCTGTAGATGTTGCTGTTGCCTTTTTCTATGTTGTATGCTACCCTGGACATAGCCATTCAAGTCCTCTCCTGACACTTGGTGAGTTTCTGATGTAGCTTTCGGTACTAAGAGTGGTTAGTGAATCAACACCAGCTAATCAAGTCCAAATTTTGATGTGTGAACCACCATGACAATAGTACTCCTACTGACTGAACGGGAACAAATCACCCAGAAGAAAGTATGTGAGAACCGGATACAAAACTTTCTTAATCAGAGAATGTGGAATTGTCTTGCAGAGATCAGACAAACCCCGAGTCTGACTGATCTTCAGGAAAAAGGCTTTTTTTTTTTCCATCTGTCATACTCATGGTTCAAACAGCTTTTTATTACTTAATATTTAACAGTGCTTTATTTGATATTTATTGTGCACTAACTTTTTGCAATTTAACAAAATTTTTCACCAAAAAATTCTTGAAGACCATGAACAATCAAACTGGAATTTGTTACTACTTTAAAGCTTTAAATTTTCATATAATAATAGAAATATTAACAAGAAGTAGTTTTCAAATTATGCTTGATATTAAAAAAAATGTGTAATTTTATTGTTTCAGTGTAGTAAAGGGGAAAATGTCGCTTGTGAAATATCATGGCGATTTTAAATGCCTTTGTGAGGGTTGCTGAATACACAAGAAGGTATGAATCTTGGGATCATGCCTTCCCCGAAATCATGGAATCATAGAATAATTTAGGTTGGAAAAGACCTTTAAGATCATCAAGTCCAACTGCAAACCTAACACTGCCAAGTCCACCACTAAGCCATGTCAGTAAGTGCCACATCTACAGGTCTTTGAAATACCTTCAGGGATGGTGACTCAGCCACTTCCCTGGGCTCAGAGGTCTGGGTGCCTGGTATAGTAACTGGTGTTACTGCTAAAGACCGAGGCAAAGAAGGCATGAAGTACCTCAGTCTTTTCCTCATCCTTTATCACTTTTCCCCCCTCCACATCCAATACAGGATGGAGATTATCCTTAGTCCTCCTTTTGCTGGTAATGTGTTTATAGAATCATCTTTTATTGCCTTTTGCAGCAGCAGCTGGATTAAGTTCTAGCTGGGTTTTGACCCTTCTAATTTTCTCCCTGCATAACCTCACGACACCCTTGTAGTCCTCCTGAGTGGCCTGCCCCTTCTTCCAAAGATCATAAACTATGTAAGTGAGAATCTGTTTTCCTTCACTTTTAGGCATACATGATGAATTTAAATGAATTGCGTTGTATTATGTTAAAAGAGAATATGTGATATATCATAACCAAGATTGTCCAGATTGGAATAGATTTATGATATTTTTTCATATGCACATTTTTTTCTGTGTGTTGTAATCGTCCTTCACCTATTCTACCTGTTACTCAGATATTTCTTCAAGGGTCTGTTATGAGAAATCTAGAGTAAATTGAATGCAAGTAGAAAGGATTTAGGATTCTTCTGGTATCTCCAGCATGCCAGGTGGAAAGATGAAAGTGTTAATTCTAAAACTGTCTTGATTTCCAAAACTAATTGGAGATGTGGCAGCTGTGAAGTGTTTCAGATTTTACAAGCACGTTGATTATCCTCAAGCTAAATTGCTCCAAAGCAAATGCAAGACAGAGGCAAGCCTTTCTCCTTTCCTATTTCCTGCAAAAATACCAAGGCATTATGGCCTTGCTGTATACTTCTTCCAAAGCTACCTTTACTAGTTGAGAGAAGGCTGTGCAGGTGCTGGAGTAAAGGACATAACTAGATTAGATCTGAACAACAGTAATTCTTTCCTCCAACAGCATCCCACAGGAGCAAATGATACAAAGACATACAGAAATCAGACTTATTTTGAATCCTGAATTGGGCAGAGTCCTAAATTTCTTCCTCACAGAGAAGGAATAAGTACTCTTTTTTTCTGTCTTCATAGCAATCAGAATTATTATTCTGATTGGAATAAAGAATAATTATCTGGGCAGCTATGACAACAGCATTGGAAGGCATAACAGCAGTGTATAAAAGCCAGCCTTCCTCTTCTGCAACAGTTGTTACTTTGGGCAATTTCCCCAAAGATGCCAAGTGTATGGAAGAAAGCTCTGGATGGAGAAGAACAATCTTATTTCTTTTACCCTAGGAAGCACTTGAGCTGTGAGAAACAGCTCTTTCTTTATGGTGTGAAAAGAAATCTATCCATGAAAGAATAAAATTAAGACTATGTACAAAATAATTGGATCTCCATTGGTCTGTTTGGGTTTTTCAGTTGGGTTTAAGGACGTGGAAAGCTGCCTGTCTTCTGGGTTCAGGGACAGCAGGGGGTGCCCTGCTTCTTCAGGACATGGGTGAGGGTTTCCTGCCCTAGAGAGAGACGGAAGGGCTTGGTACCTATGGTGAGGCACCACCCTCCGTGACTTGTACTTGTGGGAGAGAATTAATCACCGTAGGCCATGTCCTTTGCTCTTTACTGAGGTTTTGTTCAATCCTCTTCTATCTAAGACAAGGTCCAAGTAAGAAAGTGAGTCAGGGCTGGGTGCTCTGTTGCTCTTATCTGAGTAATACCAGTATGATCGCTCCATTAAAGAGGAGGTGATATTCTGAAAGAGCTATCAGTGAAATGAAATTATGGGTAGGACCAAATTACTAGCTTTGCCTCCATCAGCAAGGACCAGTCCCCCAGGAAAAGGAGAGGAATTTTGTGTTACACCAGGAAGACAGTCTTTGTGGCTGCATCCCCATGAGACAGACCTCCATAGGCAGGTGTGTGCACCAGCATTGGGGACATATTGCACTTAAGCTGAGGAAATCTTCTCTCCTGTTCTTTAGTGAGAGCACAAAGGTAGAAATAGCCTATGGAGACTGCTTGTTACTCAGGTTATCAAGACCTTGTCAACATAGCACCATAGCACAGAAAACAGCCATACCAGAAAATGATGTAGAGTATAGCTATGTACAATTAGGAAATAATGCATCTTGATTTACAGGTGACCAGAGGAAGGAGCTTGGACTTCATTCGGCTTTGGTGTGGTCAGTCACAATACTTGCCCAAGTCCTCTATTTAAGAGTCAGTTTACTAAGCTCTGATTAACATGAGGTGCTTCTTAGGGGGTGAACCAGAGAGTGGTTTAGTGATGGTCCATCCATTGCTGCCTTCCCGTGGCTCACTGTATCCTCTGGAGACGATGAGAGGAATGTGGTAATAGATCTGGCAACCTGCAGCACAGCATACAGTGCAGCCACTCAGGTAGTGGAGAAAAACAAGTATGTAAAGGGGTTTTCAGGTTCATTTGAGTTTCTGGATTGATGCAGAGGCATTGAAAGCAAGAAAAGGCTATAGCCCACTAATCCAAACTCTCACTTTTGGATTTAGGCACCATGGGGTACACCTGCAAGTTACAGATTATGGCATCATTTAAGTGTGAGGTAATAGGGCAGGAAGATTTGCTGTGGGAGCAAGGAACAAAGAAAGGAACTTCATGTTGCCACGCAGATCCTGAAGGCCCCTGAGTATGAAATTTGGCTCATAATGACTCAGCCGTTATACCAAGGGAGTAAGAAGTTTCTATTCTTCCTGAAATCGTTACAAATACGAGTGGACATTTGACAAAATAAGCTCCTGCTATCTCTCTTAAGCATTTGCAGACAAATTTTGGCATAGTTGAGAATCCATATTTTGGAACATAAAGGTGCTTTTTCATTAATTTTTCATGTTATGGGTTGCTACATTGTGACTCTCAAGTAGTCCTTGATCTATTCCAAAGTCTAAAAGTAGGAAGGAAAAACCTATAAAACATATTGGCTCTTTAAATGAATAAAAGGAAGAGAGTTCCTATGGTGCAGCTGAGGTCAGAAAGCAGTTGATCATAGCAGGAGCCTGGACCCATGCCCTCCCATGTCTGAAATAAATCAGGTTACAAAGAGGGAGAGGATGTTACCTCTGGATTGGACACCTGAACCATATAGGAGGATTTTCATTCTAGTCCAGGGAAGAATATTAGAAAAGCAGCATCTTCTCAAGAGAGGAACCCAGTGAATTCTTATGCCAAACAGAGCAGTAAAATTTCACACTGAGAATGGAGTGACAGTTTTGCCAAACTCTGGATCTTTGTTCGAACAATAATACCATTTAGCATGTTCTTCTGCTTAACTTATTAAACATAGTAAGAAAAGGAGGAAAAAGCTCAGCAAACTTAACAGATTTCCATTTCCAAGAGACGGAGCAGCCTATGACCTGGCAGGGTGCCATGGTATGATGCAGGGCTTTGTGGAAATCGAGTTGCAACAGTGAACGACTTGAAACGAAGTGCTGAGCTGTCAGATAAGTCACAGTTGGTGAATCTTAACTTCTATTTGTTATGTTTTGAAGACAAATACCATACCCACGTACCAGACAGGGCAGGGTTAGACTGTGGGGGTGAAGAAGGGAGGAAGGCAGACCAGAGGAAGGAAGATATCTTTTGTAAATAAATAGAAATGTCAGTCTTCCCCGTTTACTTAGGCTGCATTGCTCATGACCCTGTTACACCAGCAGGCAGTGAGGCGAGTCAGTGAAAGACTATTTCTGTCCTCCCAACTACCATACAATGTGAGTTGTGTTAAATGAGACTTACATTTTAATATATTTATTAACAAAACTTAGAGTTACAGTCAATCCCATGTGAAACCCCATGAAAAACCTTTGGCCCTGTCCTGTTGCATGTTCTTCGCAGATATTTTGTGTATTTTTAGCTCTGTAAACTACAATAATTGTGCGTTGCTCTTTTATTGTCGTTAATGTTTACATTACAGTGGTGCACAGTGTTTTCAGTCAGAAAACACTATTTTGTGATTCGTATATATAATAAAAACCAGGAACTTTTGGAATGATAATATAGGGTTTCATATATATTTTGGTGCACCAGAAATTCTGTGGTGATTACTATGACATAAATAAAACAAGTATTTGCAGACTTTACACTTTTTGTTCAGTACAGCTTGTCAGAGTAATTTTGTCTATCTTTCCAATGGAAAATAATGTTATTAAGAATGATGTCTGTCCCCCCCAAGCACACAAAAGGCAAGAGTTGTTAAAATGGTTGAAGAGATGACTAAAAAGAAATAATTAAAAACATATTTGCAGTTAAAAATGAACAGTTCTAGGAAAATGCTTCTGTTTTCCTACTTTCACTTTTGCGACTGACTGTGCTAAGGGAACTAGAAGAAAAAGAACAAGTCAGCTCCTCTGTTTATTTTGTTTTTGAAGGTTTTACCTAACAAAGCTTGTATTCCAAATAGATGCATAATTAAGGCAACACAGGAGTATTTTATAAATGCACTGTTATAGAAACAAGGCAGAAAGAAAGCTTATTTCTAGGCATTGGCTGGTGTAGTCTGTTACAAGCAGTAGCGTACTGTAAGCTCTCTGATGCTGTTCCAGAAGGTCCTAATACACCATGTCAGGAACAATGGATACAATTGGGCCAACTGTATTACAGCTCCTTTCTTGTGCCTCTGGCAAGTAACAGGATTTCCTAGGACTTGGATCTGGTTCTAAGCCTTTGCTCTTCCAGCCAACTGACTAAGCAGCTTCTGAACAACTTGAAGGTACCTGGCTACAAGTGGGACACAGTGGCATTCAGCAGGACACAGAGCAGTGTCCCCTGCAATTCTGCCAGATAGAGGTGACCCATCACACTTATGTCAGAAGATCTTCCTGCATTTTATGCTAGTTAGGTAAACTCAAAAGTTTCTTGCTCTACTCTGTAATGTATTTTGAGTTCTTCAGCAAAATGGAGTGATTTGTTAGCAAGCAAAAAGCATATTGCCCTTCCCACCATATATAGCAGTTGTCTGCCTTACTGTTCCAATGAACAAGCTATGGAAGTGTTTTCACTTCAGGGCTTGTATTTGATTATGAGAATGAAAGCTAGCAAACACATATAAACATGTTACAAAGCATATGTTTATCTTGCCTTGCTCATTCACACTGAGTTGATATTGGATGGTGAAAACTATGGAGAAGTGCACTGGTTTTTGGGCCCTTAAACAGAATCAAGTGCTTCACTTCCAACATCAGCAAACTCTTGCTTGGTCCCACTGGGGTCTTTGGTCTTGTGCAGTTAGGCTGGCCCTATGCTCAACTGTATGTTAGAGTATTTGAGCTGTCAGGAGAAGCAAGTAGCCTTTCCCTCTTGATTTGGCCTTCCTTCTCTTCCCAAGGGCAGTCACAAACATCTCTTTGCTCATCTCTCCTTTGTCCAGCCAACCAGACAAAGGTGGCAGCAACAAGACCTCCTTTTCCCCTTCCCCAGACCCTCCCATGAGGTATGTTGGTAGTAGGTGTAAATCATCACAATGGTGCTGATAAGGTCTTGTGGGGCGCCTGTTCTAGTTGTTAGTTCTCTGCTCATACACACAGGGCAGTTCACACCTTTCACCACCGCTACTTCAGCCTGTCTACAAATTTAGTCAGGTATATTACAATGGTTACATCTGGTCATGTTTTCAAAGTTTTCTCTTTAATCAGCATAGGCTTGAAGCCCAGGTGCTTTTGTGTGCTTTCATTTGCTCACTTATATTTTTGGTTTTGTTTTAATGGAGTTTGAATGTCTGATGTCTTCACATGGCTTTGATTGTGGGAGCTGTAGGCACACGTTTGGGATTCTTCTATCTCACCCTTATCCTACACATAATTTGGCAGTGTGATTTGATGCAGTCCATAGTTCCATTTCAGAGTGGAGTCGGCAATACAGCATAGAGAGCTATAATCAAAGCCTGACTTTGAAGTATCAGAGAGTATTAAGGTGTCATGGTGCTTTCTTGATGTGCTCCATTTACCACCATTCTGTCTGCCACACTTACACCAGCTTAGAGATCACTGTTAATGAATGAACTGCTTGGACATGGTCTATGGTCTCTTGAGCAATTATTTTAGCCTCTGCTATTGCAGTCTCGATTTGGCTAGAAATAACTATAGTTCTCTGTAAAGTTGGTTCTTGTTCAAGCAGTAATTGCTCACATAGCCGTGGTATGGCTGTTCCCTCCACAGGCATATTCCTATACTGGTATGCATTAAATTCTGTAAGTTAGCATCATTAGTACTGGGTTCTTCCGTTTTCTGAATATGATGGAATATGTGAAGGAGGAGTTCATATTCAGTTGCAATAACGAGCTAAAAGCAGTAGCAAAAGTCAAAAGCATAGGAAGTACTCCAACGCCAGACTACAATGGGCATTAGTAGACAGATTGGATTCTCTTTAGTAACAGAACTATATTCCTGGTAAATTTAAAATGCACTTTGTAGATAAATCAGTATTTTTAATACTGGCCGTGTTTAGGTTCCTGAATGGTTTCAGAATCCTGTTGTGATAGGGATAGTAGAAATACATGTGAGATGCTACATAAAAAATGCAAGGCATCACAAAAGGTCCAATTAAGTAGGCTGTAAAAAGAAGATGAAGCTACAGAAGCTGTATGAGGTTTTTGCCTAAACAAGCCATGTGCACGATTTATAGGAGTCAGATGGGGTAATTTCTGCAGTCCCACCATTCTCAGCTCACTCAGAGGAAGAAAAGTGAAACAAGTTTCATGGGAGAGAGCCAGCATGTTTGATGGCAAAGACTATGACTGTAATACAGTCTACTTTACTCAAGGGCCTTCTAGATAGCAGCTAAAGATTTATCCCAGAATGCAAAATAAGCATGTTCTGGTGTCAGATAGCAAATGTCCGAGGTAACACTTCACCTAACAGGGTGGGAGGAAACTAGGGACCTTCTGGGAGGGCTGCTTAGAAACAGTGTGCCATGTAGCAGAGACTTTGGAAAAAGTTGTATTAGTGAGTCTCAAATAGTTGATGTATTTCAAAAAGGCATCCAGAAATCTGGGTGGTTATCTGAGCTAAACCGAACCTTTAAAGGTTAACCCATCATTAATAAGTTCATTCCCAGGATTAATGGCTATGCAGTACAGTATGTGCGTGTTTAAAGAAGCCACAAATAAATTATGGAGGTTAATAAGTGTTTCTCTGAATGAGGAGAATTATTCCTCAGGGAACCACAAAATATGCTATTAAGACCTTAACAAAATAGGCGGCCTCCACCATTTTGAGATTGTGGCTTGTTTTGTTAAATAAGGCAGTAATTGTTTTTGTTTTAACGGTGTGACTGGCCAGGTATTCCTGCTTGAGCACTCTCTCTGTTTCTCAGGGTGAGAAGGTCAGATCCAACCCTTTAAAATTTGATTTGGAAAATAGAACCTGGGGGTGGGGGTAGAATAGTCAAACAGAATGGGGTTATGTGTGGAGTTACGGGTCTATGGGAACACTTGCTAACCAGATCCTGCGTGCCCAAGTCAGCAATGATCTTCACCAGGTTGCCAGACTTCTCTGTCCTTCAAATATACTTGAATGCATAAATGATGTGCTGTGGATTTTCCATTTAAATAGATGGGGTTGGCCTTTGTGCAGCCACTAGGTAGGATGCTGAGGCAGGAGATCTTGTTTGAGACAACAGAGATGATACTGCAACATAACAGCTTTTGAGCACTATGTCGATGTTATATGAATTGATGAATGGTATCATTGCAATGACAGCACTGTATTTGAGTAGCACTGTGACACAGGGAGAAAGATGGATCAGAGAGAAACACCTGTAAGAAGAGCAGAAATAAGTAGATCCTGGGAGTGACACGGAAATAAGAATAACAAGAAATGAGCAAACATTGGTGGTTATTTTGGTGCTTCTGGGAGACTTTGGTCATCAATATTCAGAACATATATCCAGCAGAGAGAAACTGGCCATCCCAGCTTGGGTTCTGTACCCTCACAGTAAGCTTCAGAGTTTCATTGGTTGCAATTTGAAATGTTTTCTTGAAGGACACATGGGCTCTTTTCCAGCAGACTCTGAAGGGATGGAAATTAAATGACCACTGATTTTCAGAGATCCAGAAGTCAACATTGACGTAAATAATACTGTCAGTCTGGGCTACAGCTGCCCAGTTAAGAAGAACTTTGTAGAGCTTCTGTTGTCCAATCTCCCAAGGCATGAAGCTTTTATGACTCCATAGTTTCTTAGAACACGACAGAAAAAACTCAACCCACCAATCTTTGGTTAGTGTAATGAATTTCAGACGAGCTGGTCCAAAAATGGACCCTGTGGTCATCATGTAGAAGTCAGTGCTTTCCAGGGGTGAAGACATTTTGTTATCATAATATTTCCTTAGGGTTAAAGAGGAAATAAATGTTCCGTCTCAGATACCACTGTATGATAACTGTTGGCATATATTCACCAGTGTAAGTAGTTCCTGATGTTAGCTAATTTGGTCCTGAAACTAGGTGAAAGGAGGTGGCTTTAGCTGAGTTTTGCTGCAAATTTCTGGTTCTAAAGCTTGTAACAAACCTCAAGGCATGAAAATGAAGGCAGAATGACCTCAGCCCAATTCATTTGCCGTACATGAACATTCTGTGGGCAGAATTTGAAATTTCTCTCTTGATCTGGCTCCAAACGCTGCGGCTGGAATCTACTCCAATCAAACTGAAGAAGAGCCTTGCATAAACGCCTTCAAACAGAACCTGCCAATTTCTGTAGAGCTCTGCTGACAAGCAGTTATTTTTCCTGTGCTAATATCGTTAGAGGAAAGTATTTGAACAAGAAAATAAACAAAAAGGCACATTGACTTGAGGTTGAGTGGAAGAATGAGGATAGCTGAAGTCAGTGGGAGTTTTGCCATGGATTTTACTAGAGCCCAGGACTTCATGCATTCTGTTTCCCTCCAAATGTTTGCAGAGAACTGAGATGCTAAATACTGAAACCAATCTCTGGGTGCCAACTAGTGTCAAGAAAATGTGTGTGTGTGTCTGCAAGTGAGTGTGCGTGCACATGCTTGTTATTAAGATATCATTTCATTGTTTCAAATTTAATTTTGAAACTATTCCTTTAACATGGGGACTAGGTCATGTTAAAGATCCTCACTGACAGGAGCATGGGACAGACCAATGTGAGCTGCTTCTGAGCTAGTTCCAATGTGCATTCATACTGACTGGAAACTGCCTTACCTTCTGCCCCTAGTTTCCTCACAAATATTAGGGGCTGATCACGTCAAATCTCCAGGCATTACTTCGTCTTGTTTGCATGTAGAGATTACCTTCCTGATTTTCCTTCAGTAGAAAACTGTAATAAATTATTTTATCTGGTGCTGAAAGATTTAATATATATATTTACTTCACCCTACAAAGGGAAATAGGCTTGGTTTTTTTTTTAGAGAGGTGATATCAGCTGTATCAATTTTGACTTCCCTCCTTAGTAAGAAGCAATGAGTAGTGCATGCAGTAAGGAGTCAGACGCTGCAATGGATAGTAAGTGAAGTATTTTAAGAAGATAAGTATCAATTGCTCACCCTGTGAAAAGTTTTGAGGAAAAAAGAAGGAAGAAGGCACATTGGGAAAAAGGACAATTTCTGAAAGTGGTGGTTGTTACTAGCGGAAGATCGGAAAAAACAGGTAAAGACTGGTTCTGAAGAGAAGTACTGTGGCATTTCCTAGTGGAGGCCAGCCAAATAGATTAGTGTAATATGAAAAACTTCCAAGGAAGTGTGGGACTCAGTCTTATGAGTTGAGTGAGTAAGACAGGCTGCTTGGTACTTTTCAAGTTTCTAGCAATGGGATGAAGTTGCCTATGGGTTGTTTTCACACAGTAAGCTGGTGAGGTGTATAGGTACTTTCTTTGTAAGGGGAAGAGTGTAGTTATATATCCCAAAGTCAAAGTGTGGAAGACCCACAAGATTTTAGAGAGATGCTTGTAATCCTAGTGGGAGGTCCAGGTGATCCTTAGTGCCTCGGAAACATTGTGTAAACTTTTGCAACCATCTTGCAAATTCCCTTCTTGGCTACTGTCAGCTCACCATGCAGCTTCTTGATTTTCCCTCCTCTATCCAAAAGGAATCGCATGACTGGCTTGGACATCTTAAAACTGTGAGAGTTTCAGTGACTACCAGTGTGTTTCTTCATGCTAACTCATTGTTTGGTTTGCCTTCAACAAATACCACTGCTTCTGTTTAGAAAAAAGAATGTGGTACTGAACCTATAAACAAGCAGTATACATGGGAATAATAGATAATTACTATGTCAAAGTAAACTATGATCTAGTCAGAATGGAAAATCCACTTTTGGCCACTGCTGTAGTGAACAGTGATATTAAGAACAGATAACTCCACAATGGAAACTGCTCGGAATTACTTTATTTTAAATGGCAAGCACTTGGTTAAACATAACAATGAGCAACCAAAATAATTTGTTGAGACTTGATTCTCTGTTAATTGTATACCATAGAGTAGCAGGTGTCTAAGCGTGTAATGGTTTGTTTAATCTGTATTTCTGAGTTGCTTTGAGGCTGCCAAGAACAAATAGTCAGTACTGGAAATTAAATCTTAAGAGATAATTTGGAAAAAGCAATTAGCTGGTAGGCCTGGCTGAGTTATAAAGAGTGATTTGTGAGAATCTTCCTAAGCAAGAAGGTACTGGTCTATCAAGAGCTGTGCGGCTGACTTGCTTGTACCTATATAGTACAGGCTTGATTTCAGTAAAGCAAAAGAGCTTCATCTTTCCATGGAAAGCAATATATTTTATTAATTTTAAATTTTCACCTATACTTCCATTTTCTCCCAACCCAATGGTTTTAAAAGGTACAAGTGGGGTTTAGATATTCAGAAGGGGAATGTCTAAAATAACTTCCAAAGGAGCTATTCATAGCATCATCCAGTGTTCTGTTCTGAGAAGATGTATTTGTGTTTTCGATGAAGTACCTTTTTATTCTCTGTGATACAGCCTTGTAGAGTCTAGATCACAACTGAATGAAATGTGATAGGAGATAATATAGGTGATAAAGGTGGATTGGTAATGAAGCATTTTCAAAGGTTGCTTTTGTCTCTTGTTTCAGAAAAAGCTTTACTAATGATTTCTAATTCTCCCATTCTAATTCCTCTGTGATGTTCAGTGTCAGTTATTAGTGGGATTGGATAAATATATGAAATCATGTAGATTACCCCAAATGACACAACTTCTGCAATACACAGAGAAAATGATGAATACATTTAGACTATAATGTTTTCTCTGAGGGATAATTTGCGTAAGTGACATATGAAGCATTTTTAAAGCACTTATTCTACAAAGATATAATAATAAAAAAAATTACATGCCAGTTCAAGGACACAAAGATCGAATTGTTTTGGTGTTGAGTGCAGAATGTCGCCATTGTTTTCTTTTGGTAGTATTTCAGGTAGGCATAAGGGATAATTTTTTTGTGAAAAAGTGGAAAATTGAGAGGTTTTTTGCATTTTTTATATATTTCAGTTGTATCTTTCTTGAGATGTTTCCTTTCAAAGATTCCTTATTGCAGTAGCAATTTGTAAATACATGCTTTTTATAGAAGATAAGATTATTTCAATAGTGTAGTCAAACCACATCAATCCCAATGTAGCTTTACACAGAGCAGCATCAGAGAAATGAAAGTGCAGTCTTATAAATGTAGGATATAAACCTCTGTCTTCACTTTTGCAAAGCAAGAAGCACATACTGTGAGGTGCTCGGCATCTGCTGCCCTAATCAATATAGCTGAGAGTTGGCTTTTCTCGATAGGCTTGTTCTTCTAGCCAGCAACTGTCCAGCTATAAGAAAGCATCATTGTTTGGAGTGAGGAGGGAAAAAGAATTATATCTTTTATGGGAAATCTAAATCATCTTGTCATCATATAACTCAAAGATGGCCAAGTATGTTTTCCCTCAAATTTGTTTAAACAAACAAATGTAATTCTTAGGTTTAGGCCTTGGAAGCCAAGTTTCCGTCCAACATGAATTTAGGACATAAAGATTTGTTTGTGATGGAAACAATGCCAGACACTTCTGCATAGCAGCGTAATGGAGCGCTGCTAGAATGTAGCTTATAAAACCGGATTCGGGAAAACAGAGCTACTCTGTCTAATTTGGCCTGCGCCGTGTGATTACAATAGCATAATTGTGCAGCTTGGAAGCCTTTCCCTCTCTGCTGAAACGATGCAGTATTCAAACACGTGTGAGAGCGTTTCTTTCTACAAAAGACCAGGGCTGAAGCCTCTGCATATCCTCCAAGCCCTCCTCCGGGATGGATCTTCTTCATGCCACTGTGACTTCCCGCGGTGACCGCGTGCTGTCACCTGCACGTGGCTCTCAGGGCATCCCGGTCCCCTGCTACAACTGCACTCCTTTTTTAAGGGGAGCATTCTTTTTTCTAGCAGTTTGTAAAGTAAAATTCCCCAGTAGGAGCATTTGCTCTTCTCCTGTGTTTCACAGAGGTGCTTGCTTGGCAAAGATCATTTGTACGTTTAACTCATATTGATACTTGGGAGGTGTGTGTGTGGGTACTTACTGAGTGGGAAGCATTTGGATTCTTTTGGAGCCTAGGGCAGAGGTTTTTGGAAAGGATTTCTAATATTTGAAAGGAACTGAGGTCTATTTCATAGACAAAGTGTGTGTATGCAGTAATCTTGCTCCAGCAGGAGATCTATGAAAGAAGGAAAAAGACAGTGTTACAGTATTTACCCCTTCCTGTTCACTGCTTCTGAATGTTTCTTCCTTCTGTGATCAGTAGTACAGCATTTTGTGTGTGACAGTCAAAAAAATAAAGACATACTGCATTTTGGTGGAAAAAGGAGAAATTCAGTGAGTACTTCCTGTAAGAGAGAAGACTACAGTATTTCTTCAGCAATATACTATTTGGAAGAAAAAGCAATAGTATTTTTGTTAATAAAGCAAAATTATCTCCTTTATAACACTATATTTTAGGTGTTCAACTTTGAACAAAACAAGAATATTCATTTGGCTCAAAATATTCCTCTGCTTCATCCCAGTGCAAAGATTCCTTTCCTTTTTTGGGGGGGAAAATATGAGGAAATTTTATTTATTTATTCGTTAATGAAGGATATGAGAGATGATGGAAATAAATGTGTTAAAATATATTTGTACATATGGTTATGTGAAAAATGTGCTAGCTGCCACATTTAGAATTCAGCATATAGATATATGCACCTAAACAGACAAGAGGTAACTTCGGTTTATCTTTGCGTTCTTGGTTTCTGGGGAAACAGAATGAAATGTTGTCAAATGCCTGTGTGGAAGACTTCCCTGAACACTCTTTGAACACTTTTGTAACCTGAAGTTAATATTTATACTAAATATATAAAAAGCCAGCAAAAAGAAATTGATGGTTTGTATTTTTTTTTAGAGGGGCTCCATTCCGAGGGCTTGTTTCCCTTTGGAAAACAGAGCTTCCATCTACTTTTAGAATCTTTTGAGAGCAAGCAGTTCAGTAGCTTTTGATCCTGATAGCACCAAGGTCATGGCAGTCAGAGCAAAGGTTTTGGCCTGACTCTGAAATACAGCTCTTGCTGCATGTTCAGGTATTTTTTTAATTAGAATGATTAATGAAATGTTTAAGCTTTTGCCATTATGGCCTCTGGTCAAGAAAAAAAGTCAGAAATACAAAAATTAGGCTAAAATTGGTGGCAACTGGGGAGAGTAGAATTGATGGCAAAATCTCATTGCCCTTGCCTTGTCAAATTTTGGAGGTCGGAATAAAGCTCAATTAGATGAATAGATTTCTGACACCCCATTGCCAGACTGCAGTGGAGGGCATAAAGTCTCTGCCTCCACTCCAGAGTCGCTCATCATGAAAACAAGAGAAATTTTAACTCTGTGGTATGTAGGTCATTTGTTATTAATGGTGGTGGGAGCTAGAAAGAGACCTGCAAGTTTATTCTCTGTCTTAGTCATTTCTGATTGAGCAAATTTAGCATCCATCTCAATGGGAGTTACTTCTGACTCGGTACTGAGTAAGACCTGCTGAGTATCCTGCTGATAGGCTTGCTCAAGATGTTCTAGAGCTTACATCTTAGATTCTGTACTTGGTAAATCTTTTTGAGCTGCATGGATCATCTTGGCTCTCCCACCCTGAGGAAAGGCAGACTAAATTTTCCTCTCTGTGTTTGTATTTGTGTCTGTGCACTTGTTTTTTCCCATGTCCCATACCTAATGGCACTACTGAGTACTACCGTCAGCACCAGCAGCTCCTTGCTTTGGGATGACTTGCACATTGGTGTGATCGGTATCACAGTCTGGAAGCTCAGGCATGACTGCAAATCTCTTAGTGATCTGGGCTGTTTTCAAAGACAGAAAACAGTGAAGGATCAGTTGACCCAGTGGTGAAGAGCCTTTCATGTTTAAATGCCTGCATATATTTCTAGTCTAAATTTGTCTAACTTCAGCTTCAACTTTTGGATTGTACTTTCTCCCTTCTCCTCCTGCCTTCTGAATTATTTCTAAGATGAAGTCTATTGTTATGCAAACTATAAAGACAATTTGAATGATTTTAGGGGAACAAGGAAAATAAGATCTGAAATAATAGACTAGTCTTGGCATCTCATTTGGCCAGTGCCAAATTAAAATTGCACCACAGGTCTTGAATTGTGCTTTTCCTGAAGTGGGGTCTGCTCAGATAAACCATGCTGACTTCAGTGAAGCCAGGGCAGGCGTATGAACCTTCCTGAGCAAAGACCTTTGCAATTTCACAACTGAAGTTAAAACCCACACATTTCAAGGAGTGTCCAAATATGGTAAAATAAGCAGAGAGATACTTCCTTTTTCATCAACCGAGAGCTGCCATTCACAACACTGACACAAAGCTTTTAGTCAATGCTGGGAAGTTTCTTACTACTTGGAGGAAGGGAAGAATTCAGCGTAGTAAGGGTTGTATCTGTCTTATGTGGCTGCTGTTTCTACCATGGAGGTAAACAGGAAGAGGATCTGATAAACTTAAAATAACCAAGATGGTTTAAAGGGGGAATGTGTGATCCTTGCTTCCTGTCTGTGAGACAGAGTTAATCACTGCAAGTAGCCTGCAGCATGTGTTTTCTGACGGAGAAACCCCTCTGTGTCATTTCACAGTATGCACTTCAGTGGCTGTCTTGCTTCAATGACACAAAGATGTACTTTCCTTTCTTCATCATCCTAGAATGTTATGGGGTTTTCCTGCCCTCTGAGAAGATTTGTTTGGTTTTCAGTTCCTTTTAGCAAAAATGACTAGGTAATGAGGCCAAACAAGGAGATACCCTGCAGTTACTATGATGACACACCTCCCTGCCGGTGACTCACCTGGTGATATAAGACTTTCTGTTGATATTTCTGTCAATGACAAAAATAAACACCTGGTAAGAAAATTACTTCATTGGTTATACGTGATTTATGTGCTGAGCTCTTTCAAGAACTCCTAACAGTAGTTAGGAAATAATACACCAGGATTGGAGGTGACCTGCACTGTGGAGAAAGATTACTGTTCACCTGTAGCCTGTGTTAAGTATGAAGATTTTTTTGCACTGGGCGAGGTGTGAGGCAGAGTGTTTGAATTCTGCTCTGGATCCATTTCTAGCTCTCAGCAGGCTGGGGAATACATGTTTGCCGTACCTAATTAAGCTCTGCCTTGGAAAAGGGTAAAGAAAGAATGCATATCATCAGGAGGTGTAGTTGCTAACAGACCAAAACCTTGATTTATTGATTTCATTTGTGCTTTAATGCATCTTCCTAGAGTATTTTTGCCATTATACCTAAGACTCTTGTAAATGACGGTGGAAACAAGCTGAACAGCACTGTCTTTTAGAGCTTTAATAAAGCAGGCATTAGCTATTGTAAATCAACTGGTAGCATTTGTGATCTATTTGATGGAAGACACAGTGGAGGGGTGTACATTTGGACCTTTTGAAAATCAGTCCAAGGTAACTGGAAGGACATTATTCTAAATCTGGTAACTTTAAATAAATGTAAATGCAGGTGTTTGCTTGAGAGCCTTTCTTTTTCTTCTGTTCATATTCTGTTCTCCAGTCGGCACCACAGTCTATCATCTCAGACATCCAGATGACCTAATGTGGCCTTCTCTTTCCCAGGTAACTTCAATCTCATTATAACCATGAGATAGATGTACCATTGGCAGCTGAGTGTGGAACTGGCCAGTACAATTGCTGGACATGGGTATTCAGGGGGCAGATTTAGCTACAGGTGAAACCAGAGGATATCACTGAGAATTTTCATAGTAAGAATAAATGACTATGCTCCTAAATATGAGTATTACTTAACAAAAATTCTGCTTCCTAGCTGGTGTAAATCTGCCAGTTTGTTTAGCACCAGTCAGTGCTTCTCCACCTTTAGAAATCTTCTCATACTCTTGACTACCTATTGACTCTTTTAACAGACTGTACAGAAGATAACTACAGAGACATACAACATTTGTGTAGATGTTATGATTTGGAAGCTGAAGATGCATGAAAAGCAGCTCTTGTGTTCTCCACATCCTAGGGACTAATGGAATTGCATTGCCCTGGACTAAGGATTTATTGGATTTGATGCTCTGCTCTGAGGTATTAAACATCTGTATGGACTTCTCATGCCTTTTCAAGACTAAATAATCTGTTTCTAAATCCAATAATGACCAGAGTTATTATTAGGTTCTTGAAACTGTGGAAACAGTGAGAACTCATTGCATGCCACTTACTGGTGGACTTTGAGATGAGTGAGGCTGGCACACTGTTCAGATGGTAGGTAGTATCAGCCAGTGGTGGAACAAATGGCATTGGCTGGGGTGTGGGGAAAATCACTGCCAGCCATAACTGGTCAGTTTATCCTCATAATTTGTGGACCCTTGTACATGTATGCCTTGCCCACATGCCCAGCTATGCCTATAGTCAACGTAGATGGTCTTGCTGTTTAGGCATTATATACTTGTGACTAGATGGCACGTGTTCATGTTCCTTGCTTGTAAGCAGAATGATCAAGATAGTGGAGTAACCTCATAACACTGTTGTGTGCTGACTCTTCTTCATGTGTCTTCTCCAGCACATGGGGCCTGAAGTGTGTATCTCTGCACGAACTGTTCTGGTTTTGTCATTTGAGTGGGAAAACATGCTACCAAAATAAAAATATGCTCGAAATCATACATTTACATCTCCAGAGAACTTCTAGATAGCAAACACCAGAGGTTCAATTCCCAACCACATTGTGCTCATAAAGATCAAGGATTTTGAAGGAAAATAAAAAATAAATCACTCTATCACAGTGTCTGTTATCTGCATGGAAATCCTGGGTTCTTGGATTAAACTCAGTAATCAAATTTTCTCCTCCAAAGTAGCAGACGTGAGATACGGGTGGTCTGTTATTCCTCCATCTCTGCTCTAGGTCTTGTGATGATTACAGCTAAATTGGCCAGTGTAAGTCTGCAGCTAAGTCTACAGCTAAGATGTAGATCCATTAACAGAAATGTCAGTTTACTATAAAGAAAGCTCTTGTGAAATTTCCTACTGGATACAGGGAGGTGACAAAAACACAGTGAAACATCCTGAGATTTCCCCTCTATTTTTGCAGTTCCAGGAGGATTGAACAAGCAGCTAGAAACCAAAGCCTTTGACTGAGCCAAAGCAAAGAGAACTTTTTGAGGTTCCTCTTCTATTAGTTACAAAGACACTTAAAACCTGTGAGAGACAGATGTGCTGCTGGAAAAATAGAAAAGTAAAAGCTGACTTAAAAGCACTGAGTTCTTTACAGGGGGCTGGATTCTTTGAGCTACCAGAGTAGGTGGTTTTTCAGAAGGTTTAAAAGCGGAAGGTTTGAGATGGAGAACATTAAATTAAGACAAAAGAACAACAAGTGAAGCATGAAAAAGTCAATATTAGCCCAAGATTACAGCCTTGCCTCATTACTTTGTATCAGTCAGCTCCTGTGAGCAAAGCTGCTAACCAAACTCGTAACTAAGAAAGCAAGAAATACTGTTCAGTCATGAGTTGTTATCAAACAGCACATACCAGGATGGTTCACAGTCATGTCACTGGTACTGGACAAAAACATGGGCATGGTAACTTTTCCTGCCTATTGACTATTAGTCATATCTTGAAATAGCTGAAATAGTGTTTAAATATTACAGAAATGTGGCACTTTGCTCAAATAAGGCAAATCTGTTCCAGAAAAATGTTGTGTTTTGAACATTAAAAAGAGAAAGGAAAAGTTTTCTGTTTTTAAAGAACGCATGTGGACATGAAGATGAGTCAGTGGGTTTGAGTGGTTACTGTATGTGAAGTCATTTTGAATCAAGTAAAAATTAAAAATGCTTTGAAAGATATTGCTTTCCTGAAATATTACTTTAATGTTTTTCTTTGCCTTTGTTTTATTTTTATCATTCCATTTTACCAACCACTCAGCGAGGGAGAAAATAGCAAACTTTTACAACTCAAAGAGATCAGGAGATTACAAATGTAGTCATGTAGTTGTGGGATTCTGAATGGAGAGTACAGATAAAACATCAGACGCAACCAAACTCCCCTTTGAGTGTTAAGACATGCCAGTTAAAAGTTTAGGTTTTCTGTAAACACTGGGATTATATCTATGACCTTGATAATTTGACAATTCTTCAAATAAGTGGAACTCGGGGGGTATTCAAAACCTAAAAAAACACAGTATTCCAAGCACTGACATTCCCCAAAGCTGTCTAGAGGTAAACAGGGGACAATGAAAGCTGAGGGGATATTTAAATCCAAGTTGCTTCTAAGACTTTTGTAAGACTTTCCAGGGAGGTAGGGCTGTATTTATCAATTTGCCTAAACATCTTCACTCCATATGTTTTCACATTTTGCTCCTAAGCTTTTAATGCATTTTACATTAAACAGTCATTGAATTAAAAGAAGCTTATCCTGGGGTAATTTCAGGAAGCAGTTTTCCCCCTCTGAGTCGTTTGTGCTGCCCATCAGGCCACAGAGCTGGTGTCTTGCCTGCTGCTGGCCCGGGTGGAGGAGTCCTGTCGCCTTGCCCATGCTGCAACCTACCATCCTGCCTATGGGCTATAGCCCAAGGTTTAGAGCATTCTGGAGCAACAAAAGGGCAAGGGGTTTAGCTGGTTTAGGCTGAGAGAAGGCAATACCTAGGTCTAGGACTTAGAAGAGATGTGCCGGAGCTTTTGGAATTCATGGAGAAGGTGCCTGTCCCTGCAGCACAAGCAGAGGAGCCTGCTTTGCATCGTCAGGAGCACCTGAAACCTTCAGCTATCCTCAAAGCACAGATGTTGGATTCACCTGGAGGCACAGCCATCCCTGTATGCTTGGGGTTTTCCCCAGTGCATATTAGTGTAACTTCATGTGGAGAAACTCTACTTCAACATCTGTGATGAAAACAGCCCTTTGAAGGATGGTTTTGTGGTGAGAGTTGTGGTGCTCCTGAAGTTGCCTGATTGCCTACCCTGGCAGCAAGATCCTCCCTGCCCCTGTAACCTGGGTAAGGTAGTAGTGTAAGAGCATTTCAGAGCACTGAGGTGTTTATCATCCGTGTTATGCTGACTGTTATATTTGGGCACCTGTGTTTGCTGAAGTAGCTGGTACAGTTAACTTTGATGTGCTACAGGAGACAGAAATGCCCAGATTTTTTTTGGCCTGAATTCCTCCGCTGCAAGTGGAAGTTGGAGGAGAATTGTTTGAAGAAGAAAAAAAAAAACCAACCAAAAACCAATGTGCATGTGCTGTTGATCCCTGCTGCAGTTGTGGATATTCTATGGATCAGAATGGTTGGAACAGTGATCCTCTTGTGGGCTGAAAGTAAAGGAATTAAAATGGAAAAAATGCTCCCTGCCCAGTTCAGATTAATTCTAAAAAGTGTTGGTTTGGCATAAAGCTTACAGACCTCTTCTGGAAACTAAAGTAAGAGGACACTGCATCTAAGGCCTCTCCCAAGGGAACATTCTGACATTTGTCTCTGCCCTCCATTCACCCCTGGTACCTCCATTGCAGAAAATCTCTTACAAAGCAAAAGAGTTGCCCAGATGCAACAACCATAAAAAAGAGGCCATGTATCCCTGTGGTAGAGAGGAGCAGAAAATGCTGTAGATAAGCTCCTTATTCCACAGCTGCATGTGAATGCTGTCCTCACCTGCACTGGCAGTGCTTAAGATTTCTTGCCTGATTTCTCTGCCTGTGTAAAACCAAATACAACAGGTAAAACAACCCCACACTCAAGACAGCTGTGCGGTGGCTGGTGTGAGTATGGTGCTGCTGCAGGTGACTTGAGGAGCATCAGCTGGAAAGCATGAAAGCCCCTACCAATTGCAGGTTTAGACAATTTAAATGCAGGCAAAACAGCTGCTGCCTATTACAGCTGATGGCTGGCAGTGCCATTTAGCTTGGGCCTGCTTTGTTTCAGCTTCCGAGCTGTTAGCTGCCTTCTTCAACTGCTCCTGTCTGCCCTCCAGGCAGCAGAGAAAAGTAAAACCTAGTGTAAGCTGGTGCGGCTGAAGTAAGGTATTTTTTTTTACAGTGTGCTGACTTAAAACTGACCTTCTGAAGGCTTTTGGAGTCTGAAATGTGGTCTGCGGATGTCATGGTAAGATACTGAACGCTCTACTTCTGATTAATTCATGAGTACTGTAAAAGTGGTTGGGAAATTCCCTTGTTTAAGAAATGTTGTAAGTTTGAACTGAGAGCTAAAACTTCATGCAAAATGAATAGTCTGAGGGAAAAGTATGCTATCGTTTTCAGAATGCTTTAAACATTTTTTTTCTAGCATTCAACTTATTCTGTTTTGTGTCTCAAACCTAATTCTCTTTATATATGTAGCATTAATATGAAAGTTAATGCAGTGTTTCCCCTTCAGTTTTTGGTTTTGGAGGTGATGCAGTCCTATACAATGGTTTGCTTTAGATAAAACTAAGTTTTTTGCTGATGGGAATAGTTAGTAAGGACCATTTAACCAGCTTTACATAGAGTGTATTTCCTCTTACTGTTTTGATGCTTTTTCTTCTGAAACTGACATAAAACACAAGCCCCAGAATCACACAAACATGAAAACAATGCTCAGTTTGGTGCTGAAGTCTCACGGTGCCCCTCTTTTATCCATTTTTCCCTTCTATGGAAGTTGTTGGTGTACTTGCCTGAAGCGTGGTTATGTCATACTGTCGTATCCCAGATGATTTTGGGCACCGCAGAAAAATCACAGTTAGAGGGAGTGTGTGAAATGTCTGGACCTTTGAAAGGTTCAAGCATGCTATGAATGTACTTCATTATCCTAAATGTAGGATGCCTTCTGCATTCATAAAGCAATACTTTTTGCAGTAGATGAGTTATGGAAAAACAGGTAATGATTCATGAGAAAAACCCTACTTGCACACAGTTGGATGATCATCTTACTGCTACTTGCTTTTTTTTTCTAAGCACGAGTTTGGGTGTGGGTGCGCAGTGGCATGTGGATAGGGGAAGGGGGGACTGTGTGCATGTGAGTTTATATATGGAATTAATATATGGATTGGGATATTCTTTTTAAGCCTGTAAAGTGTGCGTGCTGCTTTTATTCATTAGCACCTACAAAGGACTAATTGCCATCAGGCATGTAGGTGGAATTTTTGGCAGTGAGCAAGAAACGCAATAGGTTTGATGACAACCAATGATCTGCCAAAGCCTTGTCAGAAGAAGAAGCTAGTTTTGCTGTCACTCACCCACCCCTTTAAATTCAAATGCAGATGCTTCCAGGGGGTGTGTGGCACCCGTCCAAGTCAGCGTTTGAAACGGAGGGCTCCTAATACTGTATGTACAGACAGCACTGTGGCTGCTGCCTAATGCTTGAGGTCAGAGGGAAATGGGAAAGCTGAAATGGAGACAGGAGGATATGGGCTGCTCTGCCCTTTCTGCAATGTGACAATAAGGCAATACAGAGCCTACCTAGTGCTGGTGGTGGCTGCCCTGCAGTGTCCAGCGGGATGTCTCGCTGGGTAAGCCAAAGGGAAGAATTGGCTTTCGGCTTGTACACCCCATGAGAGCTGTCATGGGAAATTCTGGGTTTACAAGGATGACTTTGCTGTGGGTACGTAGTGCGACTCTAGCCAGTGTGGTACCCTTGTGGCTGAGCAGTGGCAGTGTCTCTGGCATTGTTGGTATTAGGTTCATATCTGCTGCTGAAGGATGTGACACATTAACAACCCAGTAGACCAGAAAGGGCCTATCCGACCTTTGGCCCAGCCTTGGAGGTGGCACTTTTGCCCTCTTGTCCATTAGCTCCCGTTTTTTAGCTGGAAATTAAAGCTCTTGCAGAAGATCTCAGAAAAGGCCAGCATAAGGAAGGTGTTGTTGCTAGAAACTACTAGTTTGTTAAGTACTTGTGCTGTTGTGAACAGCATGTCATCTGTGGCTGAAAACTTGCTTATCTGTATATCTATTGTGATATCTGTAGCATGGATATCTGCCATAGAATAAGGTGCTATGGATGTCTACATAAGAAACATTATGCGAACAGTGACAATTTTTATCTTTCCATTGAAATTAAGCAAACTAAACCATTTGAAAGAAAACTAAGAAGGAAATAGTATATGTTGCTCTCTGTTGGCCTTTACCTTTGCAGTATTAAGCTCTGTGTCTTTTATTTTGGTGTGGAAATGTGGTTATATTCCTTACAATTAATATGTTTGGATCTGTGGATGAGTTCCAAACTTATGTGATATGTAAGATGGGCCTGCCTTAACGTTGCTTTCGACTTGCATTGAAGCATCCTCTTATGGCAGGATTAGATGTTTGTGTAATGCATGACAAGGAACTGTCTTTACAACTTTTTAAGGTTATTCTAAGGATAAATGTAATCCTTTAGCTGGTTTTGTAGAGCAGGTATTAACTGTCTCTGAGGGGGGCCTATACTGATGTGACTGAGGTTAATGAGATAGGTCTTTTGAGTCAGACTCAAGTTCTCTTTATATCCTGGAGCCAAAGGAATCCTCTGCAGGGCTTCCCGATTGCATACTTCTCTGATCACCTCAGATGACCTCCTTCTTCCCCCCCAAAAACAGGGAGAGGCGCTAACTTTGCTGGAATGTGGCATTTATCACCTGCCACATTCCAGGGAGGTTAATAGGGTTGCTACTGTGTTTGTTTCAATATGGTCTATATTCTTTAATTCATAACCACATCCTTTTGTATAGTTTGGAGTTAGCTAAAAGAAATCAGTGCAGAAGTATATGAACTCTGTGTAGTTGATCATGTAAAATAAGTAAAAATCCCCCCAAAACAGGGGATAGGGTGACAGTGGCAGTGAAAAAGACATGACTGCAAGTAGGTTACCTGTTAAAAATAAGTAATTTGTATGTTTTACATAAATTTACATATTGGACTAGTTGCTGTAGTGTCAAAGTCTTTCCGCTAAATAATATTGTATCTTAAGTGTCTCATGGGGCTGTTATGAGACTAATAAATGCTTGCTAATCGCTTTGACAGCTTCAAAAAAAGTGCTATGAAAGTAATAGTTATTTCTGTTCTGCTTTTTGTATTTTCCACATTACAATTGTGATCAGGAATTGGAACATCTACTTTTATCAAATGGTGGGTGGTATCTACTTCAGTTCTTATGCCTATTTCTCCGAGTCACAAACTGACATTGAAATAACAAATAAAGAAGAAACGTAATTGGGTGTTCCTATGTTTCATTTCTCATAATGTCACACGAAGAGCTCATTCAAATAAAAATAATGTTTCATTTACTGCACATATAATTAGTATGTTTAGGCAGCAAGTTCTATGTATTGGCAAGATGGAGACTTTGGGGGCCAAATTCATTCACACTTTATTACATTTCATGAGACACCTTACCAAATTATTTAGTACTGACCCTTGTGGTGATAAGTACTACTAATTGTAGCAGAAATTGCATGGTAAATTTATTTAAGAAGGGGGAGACCTGTTTTGTTGGGGTCTGATGGTCTGTGGAGCCTTCAAAAAGGTAGTTCATGCCTTTATATATACCCTTTTCCTTATTTCCATTCTTTGAATTAAATTATAAGACAGCTTTGCAAACACAGAACTGCTTTCTATATATGGCCACTCTGGTATTTCCCACAGAGATTTAATAGTCACTGAAGGGAAAGTGCACTTGTGAATGGGAGAGCCCATAGTCCATTAGTATTAAGATAAAAAGAACAACCGAGACTATTTGATTTATAGAAAACTGACAAGAACAGTACCTGAATTTACACTGGCCAAGAAAAAATTAAGTGTATGATCATACTTCATGTTCAAGGATATATGCTGATCAGGAGCTGCAGTTAGGAAGAACTTCCTCCCTATGGCAAACTCATCCCAACTTGGTATTCTGTGGGAGTTTTACATCCTCTGGAGAATTGCATGCTTTCTCATAAGCAAGCTGCTTATTGAGAGAGGACATGCAGCTAACAAGGACATTGAAGTGCTTTGGTGCTGCAGCTTTTCTCCTACTGCTGTACCTAAATACTGCCAGAGTATTTAATGGAACCTTTTTCTTATTTGTTATACAAGTGTTGTGTGTTGTTTTTCAATTCCAGAGTGACTTCATTATCTTGTGATGCTTCTGAATGTTAAGCCACTGATGCTTGTAGGTGGCATTAAAAGTGCTTTAGCTATAAAGGCAAGGCTTCATCCTGAGCATGGTACTGCTCAGAGATGGAGATATGTAACTTCTCCTTTCTTTTGGGGTGGAGTACAGTCCTTCAGACCATATTTGTAATTCACATGTCTATTAATAAATGATCAAATAATGCTTGTAATCAACATATTGGCCAATAATCTCAGGAGTTTGGAACCTTCCATGCAAATGTTCTGTGTTTCCGTGGTAATCTTCCTTTCAGGAGCTTCTGTGATGTTGCTGTTGGTGAAGTAACCTTGACTACAGCTCCTTTCTCTTGTGTAGTAATTTTGACTAGTGGGTTTGCATGGTCAGGCCTTTCCTAGCCCAGTCTTCACTACTTTTTCTCTCTCCAAAGAGAACCTCACTGGAGCAGTAGGATGCATGTAACATGGAACTCCTTCTTTAAATTTCAGAAGGTCTTGCCTTTCTCCCCTTTGAGTTGAACATGCAGTAGTTAGACCAGAGGTAATCCATGCAGCTTTCGTGATGCATGGTCTGTGGCAGGATGCGGCCAACATTAAAAACATTAAGACTATCTCTTGCTTGGTGTCAATGTGCCTGGATCATCTTTTAAAAGCTTCCCATTAGAATATTCTACAGTCTCCCCAGGTAGCCTTTCCAGTGCTTCATAATGATTATAAATTAGAGGAAAAAAGAAATAGCTATGAATTAAGACAAATTCTCCCTAAACTACTCCGAGTGCATGTGGAAAGCACGGATCAGCATTGTCTCCATAACTGCTTCTTACATATTTGAAGGCTGTCATCATGCCTCTGCTCCCCTGTGTCCTCCACAGTAACCAAGACCAGTTTCTTCATCCTTTTTTCATGCTAGATGTCTTTCTGGTCTCACAAATTTGCCTTGATTGATCCTATGGCTTAGTGCTGAAAATGCTACTTGGTTGTATGTTTGAGGCCTCACCAGAATTGAGCAGAGCAGCACAATTATCTTTAAAAGCCAATATAGTTGAACCAAACCAGTTTCTTCAAACATTTTGATGCTGTCAATCGTGTTCCAGTGTAGGTTCAAGTTGACAGTGAGGGTCAATAAAAATCTCTTTTTATTTATAGAGGTAGCCAAACAATTTAATAGAGGTAATAACATGAATGTTTAATTAAAAGAAATTACGAACCATGGCTATTTTCTGAGGTCAAATGAAACAGGAGGATGTACTGTAATTCTGAAGACAGAATGAGATGCAGGCATGCACTTTCCTGATATGCAGTTTTACATTCCTAAAGGAACTGAACTCCACTAGTTGATGTGTTCTCTATTTGCCGTTTGTTATAAATGGACATTGCAATTTGCCAGACATTAAACATATCTGAGCATACCCACAAGCTAATTTGATGAAACATGTGCATGTATGTATAACAAACCATGTAGGGGATTCTTACTGTAAAAGATAAGAGCAACTATTACTATTAACTAGATCACTTTTTATTATACTTTTTTCAAAGTATTGAAGTGGTTTTCAAAGTATTGAAGTGGTTTTCAAAGTAAGAGGCATGTAAGTGAAATGGATGTTTATTTTTTAGGCTGTTTAATAAAAGAGCAAGATTTTCCATTTGTGCAAAACACCACTTCATGAAAAGCCTGTCTGTTGATCACCTAATTTAATGTTTGCATGAAGTCAGCATTAGTTTACAGTATTAGTTAAGAGGAAATGATTTAGAGCCAGGATGTCAGGTTCCTATTCTTCCTTGAAAGTGCAGAGACAACTTTTCAAACTTGAATGACTAAATTTACACTTCTCAATCTAATGTAGAGATCTTAAATCTTGAGGGGTGATGGGCTTGGGAGATTTGGGTTTTCAGCTGGGTTTTGGTGCATGTTTGGAGGGGGGGAGGGAGGGTGTTGTTTGGGGTTTTGTTTGTTTGTGTTGGACTTCTTTGCAAGCAAAGATTTCCAGTGACTTGAGTGTGGGTGCCAGTGGAGGCTGTATGTTCTTTTTATGTTATTACACAAGGCCCCTTTCAAGTGCCTGAGAGCGGATTTTGGTCTGACAGATCTGGAAACTGAGTGCGAAGTTACAAAATAGTAGGAACTATTTATTCATTTGTGTTCAATGTATTCATTTAGATGTACAGTGTTTGTGCTGGCAAGTTCAGCATCTTCACACGAGCAAAGGGTGCAACATAGCATCTCAATGTTAACGTCATCTTGATTCGGGGAAGTGCTGAAGTATGTGCTTACCAATAGGCAAATGCTTAGACAAGTGTCTCTCCTGGGGAAGCGCGTGTGCTGAATTCAGGCCTACAAAAATACTTTAAGTAAATAAATAAAATCTTTTTGAAAAGAAGTCACCACCATCTTATATTCTGTTGGTTCTAGTTACATGGAACATCACACTGCGAGAGGCTGATCCATTTTACTGGAGTTTCTGAGAAGGGCGGCATTAATCAATGTGTGAAGGTGGTCTGACATTAAAAAGCATGGGTATCTTTGTGACAAGTGGTTTCAGGTGGAACGTGGGGCATCAAAGTGTGTGGGCTTTAGGTTTATTTTCTCACAAAAAAAAAAAATCTATTTATATTACCCACCTCTGTTTCACCTGTTGCTCACTAAAGTTATCTCAGTGCTTTCATAACTCATGGAGCCCTCATTTTGTGACTGTTGTAAGATTTAAGGGTCTAATGCTGTCACCGGTCTGCAGTCTATTCTGTTCCCCACAGAGAGCCAAAAGGGTAGTGTTTGGTACTGATTTCTTCATGTTGAAATCTTTTTGAGGAGCAATGCAGGGTTTCTGTTATCTCTTCCCTTCCACCCACCCCAACTTGGGGAAAGAACAGTGAAGCCAAGAGATTTTTGGGTTGTTATGGCTTAATTGAGATTGTGTATGTGCTCCCAATAGGGTGTGACAAGAGAAAAAGGCTTTTACTATTACATTTATTTTGCAATCATGGAGGAATCCCTATCAGGAATGGAGAAGAGACTTTATGCTTCTCTTGACCTGATGCAGGTTTAAAAAGGGTGCTACAGAGGTACCAAGCGGATCTCTTTAGCTGCATAAAGAGTCCTGGGAATGAAAAGTATCCTTAAAGAGAAGACCATGGCTGACAGCCCAGTTCTATTCCATACCAAAGAATGTGTATCTGTTGAACAGATTTCTTCTTGTTTTGCATTTGTCCTTAAAAGTTGTTATTATTCCACATGTCTCTTTCTATGAATCATTCAGTCATGTTAAACAAATTCCCAAGAATGAGCAAATATTACTCGCCTCTTTCCTGATACAGGTAGCTGTGTGGGTGGACAGGTGGAGGCAGGTTAGACTGTAGACATTGCAGTATTTTCAGCATATCCTTTTATCTGACGAGAGTTTTCCTTCCAATCCCTGGAGCAGATCGACTGCACACAGACTGGGATAGAAGTGTTATCCAGACATTCACCACATGACTCAAAAATAATAATAGGAAATAAAAAAACCCCAATCAAAATAGGCAACTTTGTTTCTCATTGGGTTGTGCACATTTCACATGGATGACTCGCCTGGGTATAGGCCTGCATGATTACGCTGGATTTCTCACACCCCACATAATAGGATGAAAACACCAGAAAGTGAAAAGGCATTTTATTTCCTCCTCTCCCCTCCAAAAGGCAAAGCACAACCATGCTTGGTTTAGCAAACAATACTAAAATCATTGTGGTTTAGAGGTGTTTATTGTTCAACTAGAAAATCTATCGTCTTTGACTAAGAAAGAGCCCAGACAGTATGTCATCCTTCACTCCTGATGGAACTCTCCTAAAACACAGGACTGCTAATACTTTCATACTATGTCTGCTCTGTTCTCCAGTTGCTCCAGCAAAGTTATTTTCAGCAAACCGAGTCCTGTGGTGTGGGCTTTGCTAGTCAAATTCTCTTCTATACTTAAACTCTTTTTTGTCCTTTCCTTGCAACTTCTGTTTTGTGTGGTTTTGTGCTATATTTCTCTCTTGTAATGCTGGGAAATCTAGTTATGATAGCTCAAATAGCTATTTGAATGAAAATGTTGTGGACTTCTATCATAGAATGGTTTGGGCTAGAAGGGACTGTAAAGATCATCTAGTTTCAGCCCCCTTGCCACGGGCAGGAACACCTTCCACCAGAGCAGGTTGCTCCAAGTCCTGTCCAACCTGGCCTTGAACACTTCCAGGGATGGGGCAGCCACAGCTCCTCTGGGCACCCTATGCCAGTGCCTCAGCACCCTCACAGGGAAGGGTTTCTTCCTGATGTCTAATCTAAATCTCCCCAGTGTCAGTTTAAAGCCATTCCCCTTTGTTCTGTCCCTACAGGGGACAGGAATCCCCTCCTTCAACCTGTGCTTATGCTCCAGGGATGCAGCCCAGCACACGGTTGGTTTCTGGGTTCAAGCACATGCTGAATGTGGCTCCTGTTGAGCTTCTCTTCACCCAATGCCCTCAAGTCCTCCTCAGGGCTGCTCTCAGTCCAGTCTCCTCCCAGTCTGTATTTATCTTTGGGACTGCCCTGACCCAGGTGCAGGACCTTTCACTTGGCCATTTGCTTTATGGGCCTATCTAACCTAAAGCCAGAATCAATTTAAACTTGATTGCCTCTTAAGATGTCCTTTCTAGCTTCAGACCTTTTTTTGAGCCCTCAGATTGCACCTAAGTTATTAGCAACAAATGCGGTTCTCTACATTTGCATCAGTTCACACATAATGTGTTAACCCCATATGGGTATAAACTGTAACTGGCTGAAGGTCGTCCTTCATTGTAAAATGTATGGGATGATGGTGAAGCTCCAGATTTCTTATAGTTGCAGTCCTGGTGAGTAAATTGTACATAAAACATGAGAGTTCTCAGATTATCCCTCTTTACTTTTATAAATGTGTCTGATGTTACATAAATAGAGTCAGCAATTTATGCTGAATCACTGTGTCAAAACAGTGTCAGCAATGCCAAATTTTGACATATTACTGGAAGACAATGCTTTCTTCCCAAAGGCATTCATATAACTATCTCTAGAGGAAAGGGTAACTGAGCTGTCCTAAAATTCCTATTTTTTATTGTATTTTAAACTATATATATGTATATAAACTACCTTAAATTAATCATAAAGTCATAACTTCAAAATGATTTACAATCCATTAGGAGATGGAGCAGGGAGAAAAGCATGTAAAAGGTGGCTCTTGATTATTGTCCATTTATATATAGCACAGTTCTCAGCAGTAATGAATCTATTAACCAAACAAATGAAACCACGATTACTCTGAAATATTCTGACAGCATACTTCATGAATCCCTTTGTGGGGACAGTAGCCACTCAACCACCAACCAATGGCTAGGTTTGGTTATGTATGAAGATAGTGCTAAACCAGTTTTCTTGTGAGTGCTTTAGCTTTGTTCTTGTTGCAAGTACATCATTGCTGGTATTAAAATTTAATATCATTTATACAATAAAAACCTTGTGTAATTATTTTTGAAATGTGGTGCAGCTTTGATCGCATTTCATGCGGTTTAACATGTTCAGAGAATTAGTTTGAGAAGTCTCACCATTTTAATTAAAAGCAGACATTTATGACTGTTTCATGTCTAAAAGTTGTGTTTGGCTGATGCAAGGTCTGAAAAGAAATCAGCCTTTCTATGCCTTATTAACGAACATAATTTCATATTTATAGAATTCTGACTTTCTGTGTAAGGTTTTATCACTCAGGGATAGGGAATGTGTTCTCAGCAATGCCTGTAGTGACTATAGCTGCCAGCTGTAGCCCACCTCTTCCTGAAGAGTCATGAAATGAGCTGTTGCAGCATGAAAGTTCAGCCTCGCTGCTGGAGAAACCTCCCTGTGAGCTGTTCAGAGTCACTCTCGCTGGCACGTCTGCCTCGGCACTACTGTCTGTGTGGCTCATAGAGGAGCCAGATGGGCTGGCTCTTGCTTTTGGCTGTTAGCCTTATGGAAAGTTGAGGAGAAATCCACAGTTTTTAAGATGTCTTTTATGCACAGCAGAGGCCAGAGGTAGTTTTGCCAGTGTAACCACCACCATGACGCATGAGGAACAGTCTAGAGGGTGTAGAAATAGTGGCAATGGAGGTCACTCCTAGAAGGTTTTGTGATCCTTTGCTGTGAGGTCACTGGAGGATTTTTGTTCCGCTTGCAGTTGGCAATGAATTTTAAAACCAGTTCAAGATTTATTTCCACTCCTGCTCTGGAGGTCTCTGAGTACACCCCATTGAGATGTGCAGTGTAGATGCTACTCCAGGAGCACTGCTGCTCTTAAGAGAGGAGATATCCTGTCTCTCTCTGCTGGTTAGATAAGGAAAAGATGATTTCATCACAGCTCAGAGAGGCAGAGTGGTGGTGGGGAAAAGGGTATGTGATGGCTTCTCAGTTTGCCTTTGCAAAGTTCCTAACTTTGTAATAGGTAAGTAGAGATAGGCCCAAAGCAAACAGCACTTGGGACCAAGTCCTGAGTTACAACTCCATTAGCTGTTGTTGTTTTGTGGCTTTTCTTGGGTGCTGTGTTGTCCCCAGCCCTCCCCAGGGTGTTGCCTCATTGACGAAGTTTTCCCTAGTTGATAGGTGATTTTTATCTATTTTTTTTTCTCTGATTAATTGGGGTAGGGGAACATCCTGTGAGGAAAACCTTCAGGATTGATTGGAGTTTTCATTGAAAAGTCAGAGAAAACACTTCCACATCCTTTCTTCCCCCTTTAAATTTTTTATTCTTTCCTGAATGTACTGGGAACTTGCCATGTTTTGGGTCAGGAAAAAGACCACAACCAGTTTATTATTATTTTTCCTTTTAATGAAGCTGATTTCTTTTCCCAGTATGTGCACTTTGCAGTCCACTGGTTTGGACAGGAAAATCTGTCCTTGTTAAGAAAAATACTGAATAAAACAGAGCTGTTAGCCCATATCCAAAAGTATTCTACATTTTTGTTTTGGGTTCTGCTGGAAATGCTACATTAACTTTGCCTCAGGACAGTAATTAACAAACTGGCCATTAATTGCTGGTAATAAGGAACTTGTCAGCAGTCATTGTTTCCTTAAAGTGCCTAAATTCAAGAGGACAAGCTTAGAAGAAAGTACCTCTCTGCAAAATCCTTGTCTTTCCTCCAAAACAAGAGAAACTCCCACTAAGTGAATGAAAAGGACCTTGAGACTATTTATTGTCGGATACTGTTAGTTTCTGAAGCTACAGGGGTTTGTCTAGAAATGACCAGTAATGTGATGCTAGAATAAGCTGTTTCCTTGATAATGCTTCTTGACTCTGACTGGAAACAAACCTCACTAAAAATAGTCATGAGAGAGACTGATTTCATTCCCAAGGATTGAAGTGGTAGCTATGTATGTATTTCTTGCCTGTCTTCACTCATCTTGTCCATGTAATAAATGGAATGATGACAGATATGTGTGGTGACATTACAGCCAACAATAACAATTGCTGCCATTTATTCTGCAGGCAAGGACTTGGGCTGAAATTGGAACAGGTATCTTAGGCCCCAAGGCATTTACAGAGAGGTTACAGTGCTCAGAGTTAAGGGTGGAAAAGTATTCCACTAAACAAAGATGATAGTAATGTTCAGGGAATTCACAGACAACTTCTGTCTTCTTGTACTCTGGAAAAATATCATGCTTCTATTTTCATAGTTCCTGATTTTCAAAAAAGATGCGGAAAAGGTTACAAACCCAGACAACATTCTTTGGTTCCGAAGAGTTAGCAGTGGGCTCTTAAGGTTTTTAGGTTATGTGCAGATTGGTTTGTTTTAAAGGGAGACGTTTTTACTTAAAACAGGAAGAAACCCAGAATTCTTCAGAAAGAGAGTGTTGTTCTGCTAGTGTTGTGGTTTTCTTATGCTGAGCTAAGGAGACCAGTACCTTGTTTGATTAAGTCACCCAGATTACCATTCCTTTTTTTGACTCCATCAGGTTAACCTTTTTTTCTTAGGCTTGTAAAAGGTATCTTAAACATCTGTACATTGGGGAATTTCCTCCTCACAGTCCTGTGAGAAAAGGTAGATTAAGGTGGTCTACTTTAGTATCTTTCTCTTTATAGTAATATTCTATCTTGTTGTGGGAATGTTGAGGTTACTGAGATGTATATTGGTGTTTGGATTATAAAACCTTGTCAAATTAACTGATTATTGCAAAATGGATCAATGGAGGAACAAGTTTTGCTACATTTGCATAAATGTGTTGGGAAAGGGGTGTTCCATATCCAAACTGAAAGTTTTTGAAAATTCACACATCTCAATTCAAGAAATTCAGTCCAAAATTTTTAGTTAGATGTAACTCCCCTCTTTACTTACCATCTGCTGTTGCACAGCAGTATTTTTCCCCTTCTTAAATATGTTATTGCAGAGTCACTACTGCCATCACTGATGGCCTTGGCCAGCTGTGGGTCTATCTTATAGCTGGCTGGCATTTGCTTTATTGGGCATAGGGGAAGCTGTAGCCCCACCTTGCTACTGAAACCTTGCTGTGCAAACCCAATATAATGTGCAATAAGAAACAACAGTCACATTTGAGAGCCTGATTCATGTATTTTAGTAACTGCAGCAACAAAGGGAGGATACAGTGACATTTCCCTATGTTATTTGTGAAAATCAAGCCTACCTAATCCATAAGATTTTAAACTTGCTGAGGAGGCGTGGCACAAGATGAAAACGTGGTTGGGTTAAACGCTAAAGAAAAAACCGTCTGGAAAATCATATTTTGAAAGAAACCATGAAGGTTCTCTGTCAAATTTGGTATTTCCATCAGTGATTGGGAGAATACCACAGAATGTACATCTTTAAATTTGCAGATGATGCTAAATTGGGAAGGGCGGGGAGCTTATTGGAGAACTCGATTTCAGAATGATGAAAAGCTGTTGTAGTGATTGTTGTAACTTACAAGCTAAGCACGATTCAAATATACATTGCTGTTGTGGGGGCAGAAGGAAAGTGTATCTTGGAAGAGGTATTAAGAAATCTTGTACTACGCTGCACATGTTGTGGCAAGACTTAGTCTGGAGGATGGTACTGAGTTTTGGAGTGTACCCTCTCAGAATGGTAGGATCCAGTGGGCAACAGTCAGATGACTTGAGACATTCCCAGTGATGAACTACTGCCTCAATATGGACTTAATTTAAAGTAGAGAAGACTGAGTAAGGAAATGATGATAGTCTTCAAACATTTGGAAGACTGCTGCAAAATGCAATGAAATATTCTGGTTTTAATATGCCCACATGGGAGAATAAGGAGCTTATCCTGCACAGAGAAATATGAAGGTGAGGCATTAGGAAAACTCTAACAGCAGGGATGCTGCTGAGTTGCCATAGAATGGAGGAAACTTTATATTGTCCATAGGCACTTTAGATGTGTTTTCACAGCCATGTTGGATGAGCATCTGTCAATAAAGGCATAAGCATTGTTGCCTTTTGGAGTTACTGTGGATTCATGAGTCTACTGTGGACTGCACCAGGGACTGGGGAAGCTCTTAGGATCTCTTCCAACCCTATGCTGATTCTGTGTAGTTAAAACAACTTGCTGAGCTCAGTAAATAGAGGAAAATTATTTCTCTATCAGAATTGGAGCTTTTAAAATAAACTAAGTGACTGTTGGTGAGATGAGGAGTCAGGGGGTAGACACATTTAAAGACAGAAAAGGAAGGTAACTGAGATTTAGTAACAGTGGCATCAGTCATTGTATTATATTATAATAGGACAGTAACCTGGGGAGGACCAAGTAAGTTTTATGTTGCAGGAGTAATTTTGTGCCCCTTTCTAGAGTTGGGATTCTAGTAGAGATTATATCAACATACAGCAAAGAGCTGATTGTGCCTTGAAGTTTAAAACCTAGATGAATGACAAGAAGCAACATGTGGATGAAGCAAATTAGTAGAGGGAGATAGTAGAAGGGTGAGCTCATTTACAGAAGAATAGCTATCACCCAATGAATCTCTTTTTGGCTGCATGTTACTGGCTGGCAGCATTTAGTAGGCCTTGTGACAGAAGCAAGCTTAAGGTGGGATGAAATCCAAAGCTATTTATTTTGAGCTAAACATATATTCTTATTAAATGTTTAGGGGAATTTTGTGGCATTTCACAGGGACAGGTTAGGGAGTGGTGGGTTAAAGCTCAGTAGCTGGATGAGCTCCTGCTCCCTTTTCTGTTTCTACTGCAGAAAAGGGAGTAAGAGGTGGGGAGTGAATTCCTCCTTGCGCTTGCAGGAATGGCACCACCTTTGGCATTGGTCAGTAAGTGGCTTTAGATATGCCCATGAAGTGTGCATCCTCCTTGAGTGTGCTCTTTGTTTGTTTAGAGAGGGAGGCTTGAGTGACTCCTTTACTGGTTAAGGTTAATCCACCTCCTTTCTCATGCACAGGTAAACCAATGACTTGAATGCTAAAATGACCCTCAGCACCCTTTGATTTCAGAGCTTATTCTTCCTGATTCCAAATTCAGACTGGGGAAAGTAGTCTGCCCTTTTTTTTTTTTTTTTTAATCTTTATAAGATAGTATTTGTGTGCTTTTTAGGGAAGGATTTTGAAGATTGATTGAATTTCCTATAGGGTTTTGAAATGAAGTGCTAGTCGTTGTCAATGAAACTATGCAAACCTGTACTGAAGGATTATATAAATAACAAACCTTAATTTGATGAAGCATTTCAAGAATATATGTAGGGAACAGTATTTTTCTTTCTACTTTTAGAATTTCCTTTATTTGCATTTCATTTTATTTGTGTTTTTCTTTGGGCTATTTAAAAATTTTTGGGAGTTAAACATGACAGTTTGTATGTGAAAAGAAGAATTGCATTGCAATGCAGCTTACCACATTTTTCCCATGCCATGGGTATATGAATTCCTGCTTACATAAGAAAATATTTGAACATAAAAAGCAATACTTTGGAATCAGATTGTGCAGGATGAATCATGAGACAAAATCTCATTAGAGATCCAAAAAAATATTCTGGCTTTCCTGCCAGGGTGTTTTCATAAAACATTTTTTTCTGAAAAGGAATTACTCAGAAGGTAATAATTTTATTTCTTTCTTTATTTTAAGAAAGGGCAACCAGCAGCGATAGCTTGCATACTGTTGTAAGGAAAAGTGCATATATTATATGGAAAAAATAAAATGCAATATCTGTTTACCTTTTCTGTGACATAGATCATTCTTTCAAGGCCCATTCTGTTCCACAATTAAAGAAAAAACTACTATCATGGAGTCCTACTTTTGTTGTTTACTTGCTATAAATAGAATTGATGCTGGTGGATTAAAGTAATCTACAGTCTTCACGTTAATTTTTTTTTTTCCTTTAAATCCAAAGCTATCCAAATTCCCAGATATTTCATGTTTAGTGTGGACATCATAGGCTGCAAATCATCAGCTTGTTTTCTCTCTCTTGTTGTGCTCCTGTGCTGAAGGTATCACCCTGTCTTCACCTTCCAGCCATCTCCTGTGGGAAATCTTGCTACTCCTAGGTTACTCTCACCAGGAGCTCAAAGGAGGCAGTGGACAGTGACTCTATCCTGTGCCTCCAGGAAAACACTGCAGGAGAGTCCCCTCATATGTCTCTGACGGGGCTTTTGCTAAAACTGAAGTGTGCCAAAATGAATGTGGCAGTTTTTCTGAGAAAAGGTAATGTTTTTCTTTTCTTATCCTTTCAGCATGAGAAAAGAAATGTGAGATTTAAAATGTCTGGTATGCAAAACATGCAAAAATGGTTGCTGCTTTAGAAACTGTGCAAATATAAATTAGTGACTCTGTGGCAGTTTTGAGCTGTTATTTTAATATGATAGAAATGACGACTCCAAATCTTCATGGGATTTGCCTTTGAAGTTATTTAAAAGGGTAGTTCCGTGCAACTGAAAGTATCCTAAAGCCTCAGCTTACCTGTAAGATTTGGCAGATCTTCCAGTTAAAACCAATTTTTTTTAAAAGAAAATTTCAAAGCATTCAACTTTACATTTAAAATCAGTTTTGTACAATTGAAGTCATTGCCCATGGGGCAACTTTGGGCAATTCGTATTTTTAAAAGAAAAAATAATCTCAAAGTTGACTTTTTGTTAAAAAAAAAATGGTAACATTTTGATAGTCCCAGTTGGAACACATAGGCTTTTTTTCTTGCGTGTGGGAAAGGGCTGATACTTCATTTTTTCAGCACAACTTTGAGATCAGAAATGTTCTAGAAGCACAGGAAATCTGGTTTCCACTCCTACATGCAAAGGCACAAACCTGTAGCCATACAAAATGCAATCCTTTTTGAAGAAATCCACTGTATTAGTAGAGTATTGTTTTACCAATGTGTATACAAAAAGCTAACTGAAATTAGGGATTTAACTGTTAGCATGCTAGAGCTGTGATTTAAGAAGAAAGTTATTGTCCTCTTAGTAAACACCCTGTGTTGTGAATTTAAAGGCAGTGTAGTTCACCTTTCTGTAGGGGTGCTACCTATGGAGAACATTAGGAAGTTCCTAAACCTAAGTGCACTTAGAGGTCCTTCCAATTCCTTTTGTGTGGTTGGTTTGCGAGTTGTTTTTCTGGGGGGAGATTGGGGTAGGAGCTGGTGCTGGTGGTGTGCAGGGAGCATATTGATCTTGCTTTTTAATATTTGTTTCACTGTGCATGAACATCTCCTCGTGTGTTCCCCCAAATGACTTTTGGATTCACTGACTTACTTCAGACAAGTCTAATAGAGTGGTTAAGGCAGTGCAAAGAGCAGAGACCCTTCCTCATGCCTCAGTGTCCCCATGAGGGATAAGGAAGAGGTATGAGGTTTCCCGTAGTACACATCAGAAAACTTACAAGGCACAGAAGCCAATCAGAAACCCTAAAATTGCAGGGGGAATAAAAAAAGGAATAGGAGTTTACATCTTCCTAAGCAGCTATTTGAACTTTCCACAAGAAAGAAATGAGTAGGAAATGAGGCTTCATTATCTCTCGTGCTCATAAACTACTTGTTTCAACCCTTCACCTCCTCCCCCCCAAATCTCCTGTAAGTATAATAAAACCTGTTTGCAAGCAAGCCAGTTCCAAACTGGAATCTTCCGGGGTGGCCTGGCAGGAACGGGGATGCAATATAGGGAATGTAGTGGCAAGACTGTGGTGTAGCACGGTGTCTACATCCTGCACTGCAGACTGCCCCAGGACAGCAAGCTGGCTATGAATACATTCATGCCAGCAGGCAGTCTAGAGCTGAGTAAGTGGCCTGGGAATGGCTGTATCCGCTTTTATGTAAGTTTTCTTCATTTGAGAGATTGCATTATGAAGCCAGAGGGAGTGCTTCAGGCAGAATATATAAATTAACTGGTTACTGAACTGTGTAGGAGGGACTGAAGCGCTGGAAAGAGAAGCTCACAATAAAACCTCTGTCTGCGCGCTGCAGAAAGGCGTTTGAGCTGCCCAGGTCAAGCCTCATGCACTATTTCCAGCAGATGAAGGTGGTGGCCTAGAACAGCTCTGGAGGTTGATCTGCTGAAAATAGAAACCTGGCTCACAACACTGTTTCTCAACAATTACGTTAATGTAAGATTTCCAGCTGACACGGGTGGAAGATTCAGGACGTGAATCCAAAGACACTCTCAAACTATCCCACAGTTTGGAAGTGGAGTTTGGTTACACGTCTGTTATAAAAAAGCAAGTTTATAGAACTCAAATCCAGTTCAAGCTATCAAGTGTTCTCCGAAATTGAGAGCTATTTGGATCAAGCATTTTGGTTATGGTCCATCTCTAATTTTCACCAAATGTTCTGAACTTCTAAATCGCCTTTTGCTCCTACTTTTCTTTCCTGACTTGTCTGTTTCAAAATGTCAGTCAGGGTTTTACCAGGGAGTTTTATTACTTTGGAATACTCTTAGTTTTGTCATCTGCTCCTGTTCCCCTGCCCCAATCTGTTTGACAGATTTATTTTGTTCTGCAACTGCTGTTCTAAGCAGTATGCAGCGGTAGCATTTAGTCACCTGTACAGTCCATTACACTATCTGCTCAAAACCAGGCACAGTAAAAATACTGTTTGTGCTCCACGCTGCAGAGTTCTTTGTGGCTTCTTTGATTTTAGAATATCCAGGTGCATTCATGTAGAAGCTGGAGTCATCTTCGACTGTTTCCCTTGAGAATTTTGTAGCTACAATGACAATGTGGATGGATGTTATGAAAAATATTCTGACCAAAATAGCCTGAAGCAGAATCCATGGCAAACAGGATTTTCAGCAGTACTTAGTAGCTTGCCTTTGTGTGTGTGAAACATGAACTTAGTTCATTAATTGATAGTTTTTATTACATATAAAAGCCATGAATGGCTTCAGATAGAGGCTTAGAAAAATGCTAGTCTCTTTAATCCAGTATATAGTTTTTGTTAGCAGTCTAAGCACTGTGAAGACACAGGTCACTGTGGTGAAGGTAATAGGGATTTCAGGTGATGCATTGCTCTAGCTTTTACACAATGGCTCTGAATACAAAAAGCAGTAGAGAAATATGTATGTTCTTTCAGACTTTCCTACAGGAACCGGAAAGGGCATCTGAACAACTCTGACTTCATGGGCACTACTTGAGGATGTTGTATATTTACTATAGAAGTAAAAATAGGTTGAGTCTGGTTTTATTCAGCTATGCAACAATGACAAATTGAGCATTAATATATGAATGTGTATCTGTATATGAAGTGGGCTCTCTCCTGGCACTGGGCAAAACACCTGAAATACTTTTTGTCAAGATGTTGTGATAGACCTTTTATTTTTAATTTAAGTATACCATTTTAACTGTAGAGGGTAGAAAAAGTTGAAAGCCTGTTCTTTGTCACAGATGAAGTGGTGACTTAAATGTGAAGAAATAAATTTAAAATATTAGAAGAGATGAAGAAATGAAGATAAATAGGTATCTTTGTGGTTTTAATATCACTTTTTGCTTATAATAATGCTTATTAGTACAGTGCTTTATTAGTGTAGAGGTTTTGGTTTTTGCACAGTGCTTAGCACAGTCATCCAAATTCGCTTGGAGTCTTCAATGTCAGCAGTGTAATGTATGCGCTGAAACCTTTCCTCTGCTTTCAGAGGATATTAAAAAGTTCATATAGTCAAGTACTCAGACGGTAGGAAGTGCCATTCTGTAAGGCTGTCAGCATGAACTTGGCTCAGTCCCTTGTGTATCTGTATTGATAAAGACTTAATCACACCAATGCATGCTTCTCTTTTTTTCTGCATAATCTTTGCATTATTCATGCTAGAGGATGGATAATATTCTTGCAGTTTCCAGTTAATCACAATTTTGTTTTGTTTTGGTTTTGTTCAGAGTCATTTCCTGTATTCAGGCTGGTCTTCAAATGTTGAATTGTTAATTTCCTTAAAAGTGTTTTGTTTTTTTTTTCTTAAATCTTATCAGTGCATTTTCAAATTGTTTCAAGAACTCTTTTCTCACCATATGAGTTAAACAAAGGAAGCGTTATCTCTGGTTTGCACCCTGGAAACTGATGTGCAGAGAGATTAAGCTAAATGTATCCATTCATTTTAGGGAAATCTGAGATGCCCAGGACCTGATTTCTTTTCCAAGTACTATGAATTAGTTTGATCTATGCAGCGCAGGCTATGCAGTGCAGGATAGCTGCAGTCATATGTGACCAGCACTTACGTAATTCCAAAATCAGCATTCAAGTTAGGCATCCAGAAAATGAGTTAAACAGAACTTGTGACTATCCCTGACAAGCTCCATATGAAAGGCTTACCTGAGATTTCAAAGGCCATAATTAGAATGGCTTTTCATGAGTATTACAAAAGGCATATCCTTGGAGCTATAGCAAGAAAGGCTACTAAACTTGTATCTTTTGTCAAACATGACCTAAACAACTTTTCTGCTTCCCTCCTAAAACTTGCGCTCTTAGAAATAGCTAGTCCCATTTTATTGAAATGCAAAACAGTATATCATTCAGCCCACAAAAGAAAATAGTAAACATTTCAAGCAATTGTTATTTCTCAGAGTCAAAAGCAAAGAAAAACAGGATTGTGCAAGAGGCTGCAGTGAACAGATGTTAATAGAAGGGGATCTGATTGCAATGCCTGCAATAATAATCTCCTAAATTGCCTATTTTAGTAGCAATAATGAGAGTAAAAAGATAGTAGATTATACTGCAAATGCAGAGATAGACGTGATGGCTACACCTCTCTCTGATCCCTGTGTTCAGACAGGAAAGAGTGGATTGACCACTGAGCCAGCTTCTGCGTTTTTGTGTAGGCCTGTGAAACCTCTTCACCAGTTGATAATTGATCTGCTCGCAGGGATTAAAGCATTATGCATGGGGCCGTTTGGGGATGTCAGGTCAGCAAGTTAATTCCTTGAAGGCTACCAAAGCTAAAAGTTTGCTTTAAGTCTGGGAGGTTTCCTAGGAGAAAAATAACATGGGAAAATACCACATTTATTTGTTCCCTGTTACTTTCACGTCACGTAGTCTCCATTCTCAAATATAATTGCATTGGGCTGTGAGTGTTGGCAAATAGAAAGAAACAAAATGCCGAAACCTAAACAAAGCTGGATTGTTTCCTCTTCATATCTCACCTGGCATGACCGGAGTCCCCCAGGCTGACTTGTACTGAGCCTATGCTTGAGCATATGCACAAGTGCATGTCATTGAAATGTGGGAAGCAAATCCAGTTGTGGGCAGGGAGATTCAAATCTGGATTATCCTTCTTTCTGCTTAGAAATTCAGGGAGGCAAAACCAACGTTAACTCGGGCTTGCTTCTTCCACCTCCAGACCCAAAGCTCATCTGCGAAGTGGACCCGATGCTGTTTTAATTCTTGGGTTTAAGTCATATAATTGATTATGATAAGAAGCTGGAAGGAGGTATTCCTGTTGCCTTGACTCCTGTTCCAGGCGGGAAGCTGACCTGATTAACTTCTTGGATTCCTCCTTCACACTCCTCTGCAGACATTCAGACAGCAAGGGCACAATTTTTCTGCTTCGGCAGTGTTCTCGATGTCTCTTTGTGCGTGTAGTTACAAACTTAGCCGAAAACCTCTTGTCAGCAGCGGTTCACCATTGAGCACTGGATTTCAACAGGAAGGCAGTTTTGAAAGAAAAGACATGTTTTTCTATTGACAAGCTATCCTTTTGGCAGAAGAAGTTAGATTCTAAAAGGCTAAGATTTGAGAACAGTGTCTTCTTTAGAAAAGGCTGTCTAGCTACAAGCTAATCCGTGGTCTTAATTGAAAAGTTATTTGAAGAAAATACAGTGTTGGCTTGCTGAGGAGAGGGATCTAAGAATCCAGATTTTTCATTTAAAAGATTTAGCTTGAAGCTGGAATTGCTCTTGTTGTCGAAAGTCCCAAACTAGGAAGCCTTTAACAGTGTGAAGAACTTCCAATGTGTAATGTCAGGGTTTCCCTCTTCCAAATCAAGCAGAGTTCATCAGGCAAATAAATAATAAACAAAGCAAGTCCCACAAAATAAAATATTTTTACTCTTTTGGGGACTTTCTTTTAATTCAGTAATGCTATCGTGACTTTGCTATTGTTTAGGAATTGTAAAAGGGGTTTCCTAGAGGTTTCACAAATCATCAGAGCCTTGGGTGACACGATCTGTTCTGGGGCACCCTTGCCCATGGCAGGGGAGTTGGAGCTAGGTAATCTTAAGGTCCTTTCCAACCCAAACTGTTCTATTATTCTATTATAATGCCATAGTATTGTCAGAATTCTCGGGAGTTGCTTCAATTCCTTAGCTCCCTAATTATTTTAAATATATGCTTAATGTAAGATGAGGCACAAGAAGAGCATCCTGTTCAAGGTACTGAAGACAGAACATTAGTCCTCTTTGCTACAAGTAGCTCCGAAGTAGCACCATGTTGTTATGTGGTGACAACTTGAAAGAACACACCTGAGAGTTGTGTTACTGAATGGTCTGTTATGTGGAGTATTTTCTACAGGTTATAGTTACTGAGATGGTCCCTTCAGGCTCGGTGTTACTATCCACAGTTTGGTTTTGTGGTGCTCCATGTCATTTTTCTAGTGCCTTTCAGAAAATGAGGAAGCTATTTGATGCAGTTTAAATTCACTGAGTCATCCTTGGATATTTCTAGGCTTATGCTTTCTGGAGTGTCATGTCTGCCTGGATTTTCTCAACAGCGGCTAACATATCCTCCCTCCAAAGTAGGCCAGTATTGCTTTTACCCCTTCCAAAGAGGGCTGGATCTCAGTTTCTATAAAGACCTGAAGCTATTGCTGAGTTGGGGTATTTTCACATACCCTGGCCCCCATTTTGTCCAGGTTTGAGGTTCAGCTGCATATCAGGGTGGAGGATGTCTGTTGCAAGAGTGTCTCACTTTGGAATGTCTTAATTTGGAATGGACCCCAAGATAACATTTATTTTACTTTAAATGTATATGCTCTACATACAGAGCAAATGCAACAAGCTATGGTTAACAAGCAGCTTTTCACAAGAATTAATATAATTCCAAAGTTCTAACCATTAAGTATAATCATTAAGGAATGTCTGAATACATAAATAAAGCCAGCTTTATTCTGCTTCTGCAACATCTCTGATTCTAAATGCGTGACTCTACATGTTTTCAGTGGATTTTGGCAGGTGTAGGGTTACCTCTGGTCAGGATACACAGTGATTAAAAGAGAAAAGAAACGCAAAAGAAGTAGGGCATGTGGGCACCATGTCATCTGTATTTAAAGCTCTTGGGAAAGAGACAAGTGTGGCAAGCTTTTGGGGACTTTGTCGAAGCTCTTGTCAGGTGTGGCATACAACACAGGAAATCAAATGTGGGGGGGGAACCCACAGAATGAGAGCTTTAAGAGCTTTACCACAAAGGCTCAAGCTAAAAATGCATAGTCAACCTTAACTCTGAAGTTTTCTTCTCAATGCTTGCTTTTGCAATAAAGATGTTACTTGTTAGGTATGTTCTGCTTCTACTTTTTAATACACAGTCACAATAGCTGGCTGCTACACACCTTGTCCTTCTATGTGTGCTCCAAAATGTATTTATTTACTAATGTAAGCAAACCCAGTTAAGCTGACAAGGCACTGATTTACAGTAGTGGTCAGCTTGATATTTTCATTCCCCTTGCACATGGGGAGGTAATTCCAGCACGTCAGCTGCTTGCAAGTTAATTCCCACCTGCATCCCTTTGCCAAGGGCAAAACTGCCCCTTGTACCCTACTCCATCCCAAAACAAGATTTCTTGTAAGGCGGGCTCACGCTGTGATTCACTTTGTGGTGGGATGGCAGTGTGACTCATGGTTCTCCAGTCCCACTGTGGTCATTTCAGACCAGGGAGTGAGGGAATACATGTGGTTAGAGAAGCCAAGAGGTCCATCTGCCCTAACAATGGATGAGCTGTGTGGGCTTCTGGAAAAGTTGTCACCACCTAGTCCTTCACCGAGCTTGAGGGGAGAGTGAATGCACGACATTTAAAATCCATATGCTGAACCTGAGTTGGCCTGTGTTGGATAAGGTTGTACAGAAGTGGCAAAGTAAAGTTATTTTCCCCTTGGAGACTTTTTATACTTGGAATAGAAGGTTGTTGGGTGTATTAACAAAACCCAAGTTTACACTTACGGGGTGCTGTTCTAACAGTAGATGCTTGTAATCTCTGACTGCTGGTTTGAGTATAAAAGTTGGTTTAAATGGAAACTCCAGAAGATGTCACTGTCAAAACAGTGCCAGATTTACATATGTCCTTGGGGTTGTTGCTTGCTCATTTTGGGATGTATCTGATTCACCATGAGTGCAAGAAGAACAAGTAACAAGGGTTCAGGTTTCCTCAATACTCCCATAAATGGAAGATTACTGCGGTGGTCACGGGCTGTATCAAGACCTAAGAAGTAGCTCCTCATGATAGAGATAAGGAAGAAAAAAAAAAATCAATTCCTCCTATTCATAACTTTTCCCTTGAACTTTTGATGATGCAGTTAAAGTGAGATCCTATATCCAGCAACTCTAAGTTTAAGGTCGGCAAGTAAAGGCACACAGTCTCTTTCACTCATTCTTGGCCTGTTTCACTGTTCCGTACTTTAAGTCTCTGTAAGAAATGATTTGGTTTCCATTCCTACTCTATCATAACTCACAGTTCAAGGTTTTTAAAAGTAATTCCTCTGGCCAAGTGCAGCTTGCTAGCTCTTACGTAATGCTCCACTGACGTAGTAGTGAGATTTTTCCAGCATTGCTGAATGGGTCATTGTTAACATTTTGGGGAGGATTTGCATTTTGCCTGCTGAATAGCTGGGTTATAATATTAGCAGTACCACCTCAATATGCCATCATGATATTTCACGAGTTTAACTTTTAGTTTTCAAGTTGGATGTCTACTCTAGCTGGGTTATAAGTTTCTCTTTCATAATTTTCATTCCATGAATCACTGAAACGAGCCCCAACTTGGTATGAATGATCTACCCACCGCTTGCTTATAAAGACATCACTGGCACTGTTTCAGCAGTTATGCTCAAGGGTTTAGCTGGAACATTTCACCACACTCCAAAAAACCCTGGCTGCCAGGGGTTTGACACTTCTTAGCCAGTTTTTTTGGAAGGCCCTGAGTAACTAAGAACGATCTAGTCTCATTACAGCCTCTAATGATTCCTTGATCTGCCAGCTATGACAGTCTGTATTTCTGGGCTTTCCGCAGTTCTCTTTATGAAAATTTTCCTCTTAAGTGCAGGTCTCCTCAGCTTGACTTCATAAAAATCTCTGAGGTTCAAGTAAGCTTTATTCTCCCTGTCATAACCGATCTCTCAGTTTACAACTTGAAGTCTGCCTCAGAAGATCTTTAACTCATTGCTCTTTTTCTCATTATTTTCACTTCTCTTTGGTGGGTATTTTTCCAAATGAAGTGACAGTAAAATTTCTCACTTTACTTCAAATTCTGCAAGAGACTGAGCTACCTGCAGACTTACCTTTTACACTCAAGGAAATCAAATGTAAGATGAGTGAAAGGACACACCACTCGTAGCTGTGAAAATCTCAGCAGCCAAAGTCAAGCCAAATTACTACTTTTTTACTTGTCTGGACAACCACAGTTTGCCTGCACTTGGCTACTTTCCTTTTTTTCACTTATTGCCTTCAATTACCTGAATGCCAATTTACTCAAGGCAATTAACACATCTCTAAAGGCTAATCTCGGTAGATTTATTTCAGGATGAGGATTTTTGTGCTCCAAGTGAGGTCCAAGAAAAAGAAGCTTAATGTCTTGGAATATCTGGTCTAGCTTAAAAATAAAGTAGTCCTTATTTGAAAAAAAAAAGGAGGTGATTGGCAGTAAGTTTAAACTTGCATGAAGAAAAGTAGGTTAAACCCTCTGCAATTACTCAGCCCCTTTAACATGTCTCATACTAGACAAATGGTTCATAGTTGGAGCAGGGGGGTGAGCAAGCTCAAAATTAATGGAAGTCACTGAAAAGTCCCTGTAGCTAGATATAAAAACCCGGTTATAGTCAGTATAGCATTGTACAGGCCTACTGGGAGGAGCCATGGTTGGTGCATGCAAAGGTCTTTAACATCAGTTCTGTGGTTTAGAGGCTTATGCTGCTTGCTGGGACTAGATTCTATCCTGTGCAGGGCAAGCTTAAGAGAAGGCAAGAGATATTAATACCTTTTATTAAAAGACAAAAACTAGATTTTTCTTTAAATACAGTTGGCAAGACAAGATTATTCCAGACAGGAGGAACTGTTTCATGTTTAAAGAAGCTGGGGAGCTCTGCTGCTTTTGTGTTAGAAAACTTGAAAATGCTGGTGAGAGCTTGGAAAGCAGAAAGGAACAAGGGGAGAAACAGGCACAAAAATATGGTTAAGAGATCACAAATTATGCCCACTTCACTGACTCTTTGTTTCCCTGCAGTTTTCTGAAGTCAAAACAGACTGAGAAAAGTATGTGGGCATCCGTGTGGCTTCAGCTGCATAATCTTCACTGTCAACAGTGGGAGAGAGTAGAAAAAATGAGCAATAAATCCAAGCCCTAAAGGAGAGGTTGATGATCATATGATAACTTATGCCAAGTTTATCCTACATTAGCACCCTAAACTGACCATTCCCTTGATGAGACAAGAAGTGAGGGTTCAACCGTTTTGGTTTGGGGTCCATTATTACTATTGGATGTCAAATTTCACAAATGGGGGTGCTTTTTGAGGACTTGAAAACATCATTCGTGTGTCAGGGTCAAGCATTTCAGCCTTAAGCCCCTGAGGTTAGTCCCCAATTCCCTGATAGGGAGCTAGGTCTTCAAAAGTGCTTGTCAGCCTTTGTTCATGATGCTGGAACTCAACATCTATATTTTCTTGTAGTAACAAGCATAGGTAATCCATATTTAAAAATCTGAGTTTTGAAAATAAGCTAAAAACTTTAAAAGCACTGCCTCTGTGCAGTATTAGAATTCTGGGGGAATAATGTCACATTATCTACCCAGAGAAGAAGGCACCCTACAATATCACTGGCATCTTCAGCCTAAATGTGGGGTGATATTCTGACACTTCTCGTAACTGCTGTGGGTGGGTATCACAGTCACTTTCCAACAACAAGATGCTATATCTTCTGGCCAGGCTTCGTTTGCACCAGCAGAGCAGTGTGGTGAGCCTGTATTGCTCGTGTCCGCCCTGTACTTGGCACGTGGGTTATGCGGAGGGCAGCTGCCTCCAAGTCTTTTTGCTCCCTTTGTTAACTGACTACTGAATCCAATATAAGAAGTGGGGGGGGAGGAGGTGTACGTGAGTGCTAGCTAAGAGGACTGTGAGAAGCAGCAGCCCTCCAAACTCAGTTCTGGTTTCATCATGTATTTTCATAGTGACGAGGCTGCAGTTTGTCCATTTAGTTTGCATTCAGGGAAGGATATTTAGCAAAGAACCTTTCCTTCTGTTATTGACACCCATGACAATTTAAGGCTGAGCTACGAAACTGAACTTTCCTTTACAAAAACAGATTAAAAACAGCAAACAGCGTAGTCAGCAAACCACAGTTACTTGTTCCGCAAAGAGGAGTCGAGTACAATTTGAGCAAGCTAACCGCAGCCTTGGACACCTGATCGCATGAGTCTAGGAAATGTAAAAAATCAGTGTTCCAAAACAGAAGAATCGAGCTGCAAATCAATGGAGCACTGTTCAAACTTTGGCTCATCTACCCTAAAAATCCTATCTGAAAAAAAACTCTTATGTTTGTAAATGGAGAAACTGAAGATGTACTATAGAAGAGAGGTTTGTGGGCAGTTTTCCCTGTCCTTTAGAGGAACTATACCTGCAATGGCTTTGCTCTGTATACCAGTTAACACAAGCTACAGGTTCCATCCATGTCGTCTATCTTAGAGGCTTTTCAGATTTGGCATTCTTTGATGGGATTCTTTATGATACCTAAATTTGTGTGATTTGTTAGTTCAGGGTTTTTTTGAGCTATGGGGATGTTTCCTTCATATCAGTAAATCAAGCAATCAGTAGGCGGGTTTGTCAGAAGGATGTCACAACACTTCCATTAAGCGCAGCATGAGGCAGTCCAGACTTCATTAATATCTGTTCTTTGGTCAATTTTGGCACTTAATCCTGGCTTTAGCAAAGTAGATCTTGTGCCAGGTCCCTCGTACCTGTTCTTGTAATGGCAGGGGTAGCTTTTCTTTTTGAGCTGTCAGTGAATATTCTGCTCTGAATCTGCAGCATAAAAAAAAGGAAGCCAAAGTTGTATTAAAGCTGATTCCTCCTCCCCCCCCCCCCCCCCCCCCCCCCCCATCTTTTTCCCGTTACGGAAAGGAAGCATCCTTCTGCTGCTTGATTGACGTTGCTGTTCTGGAGGGCAGCCCACACTGCTTGAACATGATCCTCGCAGTGCGGGGATGCACGCTAGATTTCTTCCCAGTTATGCAACACACTGGTTATGTGCCAGAGCAGAATAATCATCATTCATAGGGACACAGAGGAAAATTCTGAGGGCTAACCTAGGGAGCACAGGGAGGCTAATTCAGACTGGACACTAGGTCTCTTTGGAACATGCAGAAGATGCTCAGGTGGGCTAACAGAGACACTGCCTGAACCCAGCCTTTCTTGTTTCCTTCCGCAAGGTTTCCTTCTCTTTCTCCCCTCCCCTCCTCGGAATGAGTGAAAATGACTTTACAGGTTAGGTGCCAAAGGCCATTTGTTCTGCCTTTTGTTGTATTCTCTACAACCTCTTCAGGCCACTGCAACGTGCTGCTGGTAGGGTGTTTTTGGTTGTTTCTTGGGTTATTTACTAACAGTGTTTTAGGTATCAGCATTTAAGAACTAAAAGTACTTCAGTAAAGTGAACACCACATTTTAGGGCCCCAAACATTGAAAATGCAACCTGTGAAAGGATTAAATGACTTCCCACTCTCATCAATCGTGTGATAATGGAGCCTGATTGAAAGCTCACTGAAGCCAAAAGCAGCTGTCCTCTCAGAGGTTTGGGATAGTCCCTCTGGATCCGGCAGGGTGGTATAAGCAGCAGATTGCTCTTGATCTGAAGAACATATTACTGGTGGTCATTCAGAAATCACTTAGAGGCATCCTGCTTAGAAATCATTTATACTAATGAGGCTAAAGTTCTGCTACAGATCTGGACCTTTTGCTGTAGCCAAAGGAAGAAAAAAAGAGGTTGGAAAACAGCTGCAAACAGCAGCCACACCACAGAAAATCTCCCTGTTGGCACAAGCATGTTCGATCCCAGCACTGCACCTCCTGCCTCCCTTTCCTACTGCTCATCACCAGGGTTGTTTGGGGGTCTGTGGAGGCAGGTGAAGGGCAGGGAATGGACAAGCGCTGCTTCACCCATTCAAAATCAGGTGCAGACTCCCATCCCAAGCAAATTATAACTGTATCCCTGCTGCTAACTTCCCCTCTCTGTTCACAGGTCTTCATGCTCATTCTTGTTTTTTCTTTCTTAACTGTTTTTATCCTAGCCCAGAATCCACTGGCTTCAAGGTTGTTGTCTTGATGATTGGAGCAAGGGTGAAAGAGATGAAAATCAAGCCTCGCTGGCTCTCTTTGTCAGGTTGAGAATTGTGTAAGTTGAAGCCTCCCAGCACTTGCAGTGGCCTGGGAGCATTTTCCTGATGAAAAGGACTTAGAAAAATCAGTCTGTAAGGGAATGAGCAGGTTGCTCTCAGGAAACTCATCAGCTTCCAAGAAGTTTTCTATTATTTAAGTCACTGGTTGGAAAAGTGCTCTAGAATAGTAATAAGGATAAAGCCATCATAAAATCAGATTTTTTTTTTTTTTACTTTCTATATATCTAACATAGCAAGACAGATAGAAGAATACTTATGAGAAATCCAGAAAAGCCAAAGGAAAACTAACCTTTTGAACAAAGGGTCAAATTGAGTTCCTAAAAGGCTTTTTGTAGCTGGAGAAAATGTTGTGTTTGATCATTACAGGTGAGATTTTGTGTGGGTCATTTTTCTTCTGAAAAAGGAAGAGGAGAAGGAAGGCTCTGTTAATAGCCAAATGCCAAAAAGCCAGGAAAACCTGTTAATAGCCAAATAAAAGGGGTAAATTCAATGCTTATGTTATAGTGTTGACTTTCTTATGCCCCAGATCGTGTCAGTGATGCCACCATTAATATTCTCATCTGGTGATTTTATGTTGGGAGGTCTCAAATGTCTGCATTATTTTGCTGTTAAACGACATGGGGTAAGGAAGACTGATGTAAGCTGACAGATTTCTTAGAATCACATTTTTACTGATATTCTCTGATTACAACATGATTTGTGCTGTGTGTTCTCTAACTTCAGACAAAAATCCTTTTAAATGCACAGGAAAAAAGGGAACTCCATTTTAATTACAACATCGCAAACAGTACTGTCATGATGAGTAAGGCCCCAGGGTGTTTCTCTATGAAACCAAGGTTAAAAATAGTTACCTCCTTTCCAGTATTCATTTAGGTTAGCTACGTGGATATGTGGCAGTATGAAGACTGAGTTTTCTTGACCTTGATATGAAAGATAAGCACGGATTTACCTGGGGGAAGCTCAGAAAGCCCCTACCTACTAGACCATTGGCAAGTTTTGTTATCCCAACTGTTCTTTTATACTGTAGTTTGCTCTAGCTCCCCTAGTGCCATGTAACAGCGTCCTGCTGGGGGTTTGTCCTCATCCGCACTGTGGGATTACATCCCTCGAAAAAGACAAGTTGTCAGCTCCTTTCTTTTTACGAGAGTATCTCCGAAGTTTATCCTGTCAGCTTGGTCACTTTCCTTTTGTGGGGCATGCCCTTTAAAGGGCAGGGTGACATAATTCAATAGTAGAAACAAAAGTATCTTATGTTTGGGTGTTTTCATGGGGGTTTTCTTTTTTTTCATATTTGCTTATTATTGTTTTAGAAATCAGAGTATTTTGAATATTATCATTCCATATCCTACATGTTGTGCCTTAATGCTGAGTAAGTGGAAAGCTTTTATTTCCTACTGATCTTTCTTAGGAAAATGTCTTCCTTCATCTTCTGTTTTTCCTAATGAGATGGTGGCAAAAATAAGTTATTTTTGGTCATTGGAAGCTTGGAGATAATAGAAATACACTTTCTGTTTCAGAGACAGAATTCAGTACCTGTATACAGATATACCCTTCTTGCTTATCTAACCTGCCCTAAGATGGGTGTTTTGGGCTTTCTCCTGCTTTTCCAGTATTTGTTGCATTGCTAAGGAGGATGAGGCTTACCCAAGACGGCCTGCAAGATCAGGGAAGTTTACATTCTTTTTCCACAAAGCTACTAGAGGGAAATCAGACAGATAGATGGAAGCATTCAAACGTTTGTGAAATCACAAACCATTTATTTCCCATAGAAAGGGAAATTTCAGAGCAGCTGTCCCTGAATTCTTGCTGCCTGTATTTCTATTCAACTTTGGTCTGAGGCAGAGAGCTTATTTTTGTTCCATTGATGCTGTCCGGATATGGATGTGTTATCAAGCATGATAAAAGCTGTTGATGTACATTTCACGGCAGTTTCTTCTTATTGAAGGTCCATTGCTGTTTCTGCTTTGTTAAGAAGGTAGTGCTGCTTTCCCAGCTCTTGCACACTTGCTGGTACAGACTGGACAGTAGTCGAAGGAAGAATCCCGCTGTCAATATTCAATACAAGGATATGACCCTGCCTTTTACTCTCATAGTTATTGTCAGGAGTAGAGGGAGGTTGTCACCACCAGCTGAACTCAGCTCATACGCAGTGGTCTTCCGTACCCTGACAGCATGAGGGATTCACTGTGCCTTTGCAATAACCAGTTCCAGGAAATGAAAGTTATACTTGCTGGTTTTGTCTTCAACCTTGTCCAATTGTATTCTTTCTCCTGGAACTTCAGTGGTATTGTTCTGTCCGTCATCTTTTGCCCATTTGACAGCTTTGTGGAGCTGGAAGATAGCACTATTCAGATTGGAAGGAGCCATAATTTAATTCCTGCATTTCTAGGGGAAAAGAAAAATAGCCCATTCTGACAGAGAGGTACAGGGGGTTGGCACAGCAAGAACACATTCAGTCCCAACTCAGCTGGAGGCAACCCCAGTAATACAAACTTTCTGGGATGCACAAACACCCTCCTTGCTCTACAGTAACCCTTCATCTTACATTCCTATCTTTTTACACCATCTGGCTTTCCTACACAACTCCTGAATTCCTAATTTATTTCTTCTGTGTCACTCAGTTTTTAAAATCTTTTTTTTTTGTCTTCATGTTCTTTCCTCCTTACTTGTTCTCAGAGTCCCATTTGTGGCAATGGGAGCCTGCACACAGTCCATTCTTTTCTCTCTGCTGAACTGGCTGGTGTCTTCTGGTGAGTGAAAGATGAGCTTTGTTTCCTGAGCTTTATGCTGGTGGATTGATGCCACAGCACAGAACTGGAATGCCATTTCTGCTGTTTCTGCTCTTTCTTCTAAATTTAGGTAGTATGTATTTATTACTTCACTTTCTAATGGAAAGTCATTTCCTGGCAAAGTGAATGAGGAATTCTTGTTCACACTCGTTGCTTGCTTCATGCAGGGAGTAGAGAAGCTCTCGCTTTGTTTCTCTCCTCATAACCTCAAGTTGCATTGAAAGATTTTACTTATGGTTCAAGTATCCTCCTTTCTTACTCAGACTGTGATGAAAAACTCCATGTATTGTATGGGTTATGATTGCTTTTGCTGAGGGAAATGACCTGGCTGAGGATTTGTGATTGATTTCTTTTGAACTCTAATGAAATAAAATGTTGTTTTTTTTTGAACTATAATAAAAACTCTCCCTTAGTTCTTATTTCACATTCCTTTTATGCATAACTCAATGCTCTCTCATTTTTATCAGGAGGCCCACGGCAATTACAAGTACAAGGAGTCCTCCCTGCTTTGCTATCTTACTGGCTTTTCTCATGCATGATACAGTTTCTTCTCTGGAAACCCACACCATTTAACAGAAAGTGGAAAGTAGCAATCTTTCTCATAGAACTCAGGGATTCACATCTTCCTCTTCTTATCACTGTTGCCATAAGCATTCACAATAGTTATAAAGGCTTAAGAAAAGGGTGGGGCTTGTGTTATTTGAGATATTTTACTGTGCATAGTGTTTGCTTTGCCAGGGACACGGTGGTATTCCAGTTTTGACATCCAAGTGTCAGTTTGAGCTGCTGTTACAGATGCTTTAGGTACAAGCAGAAAAAACTTGACAGTTTAGGTTTGCCTTTGTATAGCAGCAGCCACTGCAAATGTGGGGTGTGGTGCAGTGGGATCTGCTTTTTGGTTTTGTATTTGGTTTGAGGTTTTTTTAGGGTAGAATTTGCTTATATGGGGAAAAGCAAATTGCAGTAAGACAGAGAACAGCACTGTGGTCGTGTATCTGTATCTAGCTTGGCAGAAACAAGTAGTACCTCATGCAGGTACTGTTGTGACCCTGGGACAAGTCTATTCAGAACATAATTTAAATTGTTCTGGGGAGCATTGAAACACCTGGCAAAATAGCTAAAGTTCATCTCTTGCATTATGAAATACCTGCTCTGTTAAACTAAGTCTTTGGATAATGTTAAACATTTTTCCTTAGGAAGTGAGAGGCTGAATTTCAAAGCAAGTAGGTGAGGAATTAAAAAAATATAATGCCTTTTGTTATATTCATTGGTATGTTTATATGAACTACTCAGATGGCAATGGCCGAAACAAATGCTTCTCACTTTTCAAAATCCACTTGGAATTGATTATTGTTCTCTTCCTGAGTAAGGAAATGAAGGTTAGGTTGGAAAAGATAGAGAAAAGCAAATCCCTTTGTTCATTTTTTCCTGAATCTATTGAAAGTATTAATATTTGCTGACCCAAGCATTTCTTCTCGATCTGTACATATGAATCCTATCAGAGATGATAGTTACAGCAAAGTGAAAGAGTAAAGTTATTAAAATATACTTGCTTGGTATATTTCTGTCATGTCAACTTTACATCTATGATGGTATTCCTTTCTTACCAAGCAGTGTTACTAGGTAGATTTGATGATAACTCCCACTTCCTCAGCCTTCTCGAGATAAGTTGCTCCTAAGCTGCTTTGGCCAACTTCCAGTTTTCACATATTTTAAGGACTGGAGTAGAACACCCAGCAGCAATTTAGATTCATATCAGGTTTTATGCAGACTAACCTATTGCTTCAGAGACACTTTGTTATTCTCCACTCAAATACAAAATTCAGGTAAGTCCTGTCTCAACCTCCAACTTTTTTATTTTGATAGAAAGCTAACATTACTATTCCAGGTAGCTACTCAGCTGTGAAACATATCAGGTTTTCTATGAGGATCTTGTGGGAGACCATGTCAGAAGCTCTTCTGACGTCAGGGTAGAGTATCTACTGCTCTCTTCTCATCTACCAAGCTACACCATTCATTGCAGACTATCAGGTTAGTCAAATATGAATTCTCCTTTGTGAATCCATTCTGACTACTCCCAGTTGCCTTCTTGTCCATGCGCCTGCATCAGTTTCCAGCATCAGTTGTTCCATGACCTTATCAGGGATTAAGGTGAGGCCGAATAGCCTATAGGTCCTTGAGTCACCCTCCTTATGCTTTTTGAAAACATGGGAAACATTTGCTTCCCTCCAGTTATCAGGCACTTGTCCCATTGGCCATGATAGTTCAAAGATAATCTAAAGTGTCCTTGGAATGACATCTGCCAGCTCCCTCAGCACTTGTGGGTGCACCACGTTAGGGCCCATGGATTTATGTCCAATTTGCTTAAGCATTCTCTGATCTGATCCAGCAAGAGTGCATCTCTCTTGCTTCAGACTTTCTGTCTAGTCTCTGAGGCCTGGCATCCCTGACTATAAAGTCTTCGGCAAAGAAGGCATTCAGTTCTTCAAGTTTTTCCAAGTCTTGTGTCTGCAGGATCACTGCCCCATTCAGCAGCAGGCCCACATTTCCCCTAGTCTTTCTTTTGCTTCTTGTGACTTACAGAAGTCATGCTTGTTGCCTTTGACATCCCTTGCCTTATTCCGCTTTAGGTTGGCTTTGGCTTTCCTAACACTGTCTCTGCGTTCTTGGACACTGTTTCTATATTCTCAAGGTTGCTTGTTCCCACTTCCACCTTTTGTAAACTTCTTTTTTATGTCTAAGCTTTGCCAAGAACATCTTGTTCATCCATGTAGGCCTTCTGGCATTTGGCAAGTTTGCTGCTGGTTGGAATGGACCACTTTGAGCTTGGAGAAGGTGATCCTTGAATATCAATGAGTTTTCTTGGATCCGTCTTCCCAGATCCCATAGGACTCTTTAAAGCAGATCACTGAAGAGGCTGAAATCTACTCTTCTGTTGACCTACCACATAATCACTAAGCCAGGGTATATGCAAGTGATCAGTCTCGGGGCTGGCTATTTTGTCTATGTCAGGCTAATCCAGCCTGCCTTGAACCAAGGATTTAGGACTCCAACATGCTGCACCACCTTTCTGCCTTGAAACGAAGGACCTGATCCATCATAAGGTTGTCACACCTGCTGTCTTTTCTGATGCTGCTCAGGTCACACAGGGACATGGGGTCAAACAGGGACATTGGCTAGAATAGGTCCATGCCTCCATGAATTAACCAGTCATCTGAGCTGACCTGTATCTGCTGGGTGAAGGAAAAGGGAAAGAGGAAAAATGAATAGTAATCCCTTATGCAGGTATTGGCAATCCCAATGTCAAATGAAATACAACTGATACCTCTAAGTTGGAGACCTTGGCTCTTTTCCACACATGTTCATTTACAAATACCACCTCTTTTTCAGATTCACATCTTTAATTGCCATAAGGCTGCCTGGACCTCCCTCACGAATTAAAATCAAACCTTTTTTCTTTTCATTTTTTTCCAAGTCTGTTCTGAACCAGAAGTAATGTAAGTCATCTTATGTGGTCTGTTTTCCTGGCAATTTAACAGAAGAACAGAAATAGCAGAAATCTGAGAAGAATCTCGTCATAAGTACTTGCTCAGATACAGAGGTACTTACACAGTTTATGTCTGTTAGAAAATACATTAAGCAAAGGTACTAGGATTCTGCTAACCTTACTTTTTTGCTTTCTAGTAACTACTCTCAATGACGGGATTCAGATTTTTAGATCTAAAAGTGGAGATTAGCTCAAAGACTGCTAACTTCAGAACAAAGAGTACCATTTGAAAATTTCAGAGAGAGCTCTGTCTTCTGTCTTCGTTTGAGATTCAAAAGATTTGGTTGATCTGAATAATATTGCCATTCTCATCCAAACGCTTGTGGGCTCACCTGAATCTAACATCTGTTCCTTAAAAGTTCATCGTTCATAGCAGAGCTGGGATGTAATGTCTCTTTTTACTGGAAATCTCTACAATATTATCAACAGCATAAGGTTATGATTAAGAAAATCAATTCGGTATTAAATCTGGATTTCTTGGTTTCAGTGGTTTGAGACGCACACAAAAATTATGTCTGATTCAGACAGAAAATTTTCATTGATCTAAATTAAATGACCCAGGGAATTAATTTTCAGAGGAAAGAATAGGGCTTTATTAGTGTGAGACCTTCCAGTACTTTGAAAATGTGGGTGAAAATTTTATTTCAGCTTGGCACTCTACCTGAAGCTGGACTCTAAGTGCTTTCTACAGTACATTCAAAGCCATAGGGTAGTGATTAAATGAACTGTAACTGATTTTGTGGGATAGGTACTAAAAACCCAACTTCCTACTCTATAGAGCGGGAACTATTCCAGAAAGCTGTGTCATTAATAGCTAATAGCAGAAAGGCTGGAAGTGCTGAATTCAGGCCTCTTCCATGACAGCACAGAATTTCAGTTGCTCTGAACTGTCTTGCCCTGGCTTGGCCAAATCTAGGCTTCCTGAAACTGAAGACTGCTGCAAGAAAGTAGAGCTGAAGTTTTCTCCTTTGGCCTACTGTCCTTTAACAACCTACAAGAGCAGACACTGTCTAACTCAATTATTTGTGACCTGGGACTGATTTAATTCAATTCCACAATGGCAAAGAACCAAGAGTTGGAGACCAACGAACCATTATTTCCACTGAAAAAATACCCTTGTGTGGTATTATTATTTGAGGAGGGACAGTGCCTGATTTTGTTCCGTGTAGCAAAGAGTCTGGCATGAATTTGGTCTGGATTCATTCAGTCAATGACGTTGGCAAGCTACAGAAGTTGTTGCCATTTGAGTATTATGAAATGTAAAGGGCAGTTAGTTTCGTATACTAGATTCAAAATTGGGTTTGTTCTCTTTAAAGGGTCCATGTGAGTTGTTTCAGGGTAAGAAGGATCTCGTCCAGAGATTGGCACATATACATATGTATATCATGTATTGATTGTGGATAAACACTAGCAGCTGTAAAAATTGAATGGATGTTGAGTACCCTGTGATCTGGCTGTGGGAGAAATTTTCTACCAAATGTGAATGAGATTGCATTAGAAAGAAGTAACGCTGAACATGTTAACCATAATAAGTTTGCCATTGATTATTACAGCATGTTTCAGTTTAAATAAGAAGTGGCATGGGAGATGTGAAACAAACCAGCAGGAACACATCTAAGCCATTAGATGTTGTGTTTCTTTTTCTTTTTCCATCCTGTCAAATTCATGCAAAATGCTTGCTGATCAAAATTAGGTGGGTTTGCCTCATTAAATTCAAAATTCCTGTCATACTGCAAGTTATTATCACCCACTTAACAAATGAAATACAATGGATGTTTTTCTGTCTTTTTAAAAGTGTACTTTCCTGTTTTTACATATTTTTGGTGAAAGAACTTGAACTGCTTCTTGATGCTGTTTGTTTGAAGTTGGGAACTGAAACAGACTTAAGTAGCAGAGACTGCTAGTCTTGGAGGCTCCTTTAGCTCAGGAGAAAGCGAAAAGTATATGTGAAACATGTCAGGCCTCCCTGGGGGCACACTGTTGTGCACAAGGCTCCCAGTTCTACAGTTTAACAGTCTGAACCCAATCCTAGATCTGTCCATTCAGAAAAGCGTTTTAAGCATGTATTAAATTGTCATTGACTTTATATATGGAACTGGATGCTGTGCCAAGTAGAAGCAGGCTGTTTGAAGAAGAGCTAAGGATTTGAACCTTCTGAATTCATTAGTGCAGAAGATGGTTCTAAAAAAATGCATTAACAAGGAAATGGGGTGTTTTTTCATGCTATTTCTGCAAAGTGCTTCTCCAAGATGAAATTTGCCTTTTTATATGTGAGCTTAAATGAGTGCATACCCTCAATATGTGAACACTAAAATGGGAGTTGTAAAGGGCTGATAAATGAGTTTCATCATTATTTGCTTTGCGCTTTCTCTTTGTGCAACACTTTGAGGGCTTTCTTAACTATCAAATGGCATGTGCTTTGGCTGTGTATGACCACCCAGACACTGTGATATGGTAGCTGCAATGAGAATTTGGTGGAACTTGTTGGACACCAGTGAAAAATAGATCAAGTATTAGTGACAACTGCTTAAGGAACAATGCAATTAATTTGGAATTATTTTCACCATTATAAGGAAATAATAATAATAGTAACAAACTTTAGAAATCTTAGATTCTTAAGTAACCCTATCCCACTGCATTGGGCAGTGTGAGAGTTGGTGATTATGTGGTTTGACCCTCATATGGTACATCAATCATGGCAATGTTCTTTCCCTTTGCATCCAAGTAAAACCACTACTTCCCACGCAACATGTCATTACCATCACAATAGGATCTGCTTGGTAATAGCATTTGGAAGGGATCCTTCACTTTAAAGCAGTGTTTGAAATCAAAGCTCCCTTCCTGTTGCAACTTAGCTTTAAAACAGACTTCTAGTGATCCTGGCAAATACAATGCTCTTTTTCTTTACCCTCCTCAGTTCTGATTCCATTCAGTGCCTTTTGGCTAATTTTTTTTTTCTTTTTTTTTTTAATGGAAAACCAGAAAAGAGGTTTTCCAGATCTTGCAATAATATTAAATTCTAAATTTCAGAGGGGAAAAAAAGAAGTTTCCAATTTGCCTGTGTGATTTTGAAACCTCCATAGCATGTCCTTTAATTGGAACCATCCAACGAACTGCCACAACCTCCAACCTTTGTTCAAATGACTAACTCAAAAAAGGATTACCCCATAAAAAGCTACTTTTAAAGTAGCATTATAAAGATTTGACAGAAGTAAGCTGAAAAACAGGAAAAATTCAGAAAACACACTAACTCCACCTGTTGCGGTAAACAGTAGCAAATGGTATTCACTTACTGTCTTCACTGTTTGCCAACAAATTGGGCAAGGATTCCATTTCTTTCCTTTAATTTAAAATACTGAGTCATTAATTGCTAAGATTTGTACCCTCTCACATATTCAGAGGCTAACATTGCAAAAGAAGATAGTTTACTTTTATGTTTTGATCTTTTAGTATACATTGCTGCTGGATTTTGGCTATTATCTAACCAAGAGTATTAGAAGTGCGCCCAACACTATGTTATGTGGGAGGTCCACATAACATAATGGAAATAGTTATCTTTCTTAATTAAAAGGGATAAATATTTCCTTCCTTTCTCATGTGACAGCTGTTCTCCTAAGAAGGATAAAATCCCCACTGGGCTTCTGGGACAACCTAGCTGAAGGGAATAACTTGTCCATTAGGAAGGAGAGGGCCTGCCTGAGGATGTGCAAGTTGTGTCATTATTTAAAGCTGTGTCAGCATGATTTCCAGCTGGAGTGGATGCTGCAGGTCAGGGTCCTCTTCTGGGAACATCCAACCATTGTGCATTCACATGAAGCCTCCCCACCGAATGCTCTGCAGGAGCAGAGGGGGGAGAGATGGCTTAATATAGTAGAAGCCGCTGTTAATTTTCACAGCTATGTTAGAGCTGTGTAATCAGCTTATAAATGGAATGTGGATTGGTCTGGTCACCTGTCACTGGCCTGTCTTCTCCAGTTAGTGGGTATGACTTTTAATGCTGATTTGTTGGTTTTTTTTTGTCCTGGAGTCCTTCCCAGCATTACCCAGGTTACTGGGTGCTACAGTAGCCTTTTCGGGGTTGGTAAAAGCACAAACTTATATACCTAGGGCCATAACTGAAAAAGTTGTACAGCATGACAAGATGTACCTCCAGACTAAAAAGGATTGAAGCACAAAAGATGTATCAGTTTGTGTTTATAGCTGGACAGTCGGTGCTTTTTGCTGCTTCTCTCCTTCCTTTCCAAATGAATACATAAATGTGTATTCGCGGGCCTGTCTTCTTGATGGAATAAGTTGGTTCCTTATTATTATCAGGTCATTCTGGACAGTAGAACGTGTCTGCATGTGACACAAATCAGTGTGTTTGTTATCATTCCTGGCAGCTATGCTGATTTCTTCTTCTAGGCTGGTGCTTTCTGTAACCAAACAATCCTGAATGGAACTACTGCATTTCTGCATCAAATAATAACTTTCTAAGGTTTCTAATAAGGAGGAATGCTATACATGCCATGATTATTATCCAGAATTACTTGGACCCTTTGAGGTAATTAGTTCCTCTAAAGAAGAAACAAAAAGGGAACTTAATCAGGAACTTGTTGTTAGCCCTCAGGTGAACTGGTGTGAGGGATTACCCCTAAAGAGAGTCAGGAGCAAAGCTGTGGCAGGGACATAACACCCAAGGAAAGAGGATAATGCTGTTGGGGCATCAGATGAATCTGCCCATTCATTGCAGTCTTGGCTATGAAATGGTGAGTTCTGCAGCTGAACAAGGAGCTATTTCAGCAGTTTTAGTGCAGAGGCTATTGCTGGCATGTTCTGGGGAAAAGATAGTATTGCCTATGGGATTGTTTAGGTTTTCCTAATCCATTTCCAAAATGTTTTTCTCCTCTTCCAGTACACTTCTCTTTATTTAAAACTATTTGTTTGACTTACGGCTTATAAGTGGGGAAGTATGGCTCATTGAGTACCTCGGCAATATAATTTGATTGCCAGACTGCTGGATAATGGCTTGAGTGTTTTATTTTGAACCTCTGAAAACTCTGCTGCTATTGTCACAGCCCTGCTGCGTGCTAATCGGTGTCTGGCAGAAAGGCTAGGTTTGTGAAAAGACAGTTCAGTAGTGGAGGATGAGTTGGTAGTTTGCACCTCTCACTGTGTTTCATGAAAGTTGCCTTCTACGAGCAGATTGGCAGGGGAAAATTAGCTGACCCAAAAATGGGGGTAGAGCAGGGAGGTAATATTCTGCTGATCGTGCTAGGTTAATTGGGATATTCAGGGCAAAGCAATTGCAGGAGGATCCAACAAGAATGAATGGCTGGTCAATGAATAGCAGGTTAAATTCAGTATGGACAGAAACAAAGTGATACACAAAGCAGAGAAAAAACAATCCTATCTATAATTAAAGGACCTCTGGTTTAGCTAGGTCTTGGACATCTTTGTTTCACTTTCCTGGCGATAGTAGTTCTACAAAGTTGTCCCTTTATACTATATGAATCATGGGAATCCACAGCTATTTAAAAGAAAGAGCTAAAAGAGAGAAAGAGAGAAAGGGAGAAAGAAAGGAAGGAAGGAAGGAAAGAAATTCTGCCTACTTCTTGGTCCATAAAAAGTCTTCCAGCCTTCAGTACAACCTCACAAAAAAAGTTGTGCAGCTCAGTCTCTCCTTGCAGAATCTATTCTTGGTCTCTTCTGTGTGAGTATCTTTGTGAGAGAGAAGTGAGGCAGGGAGTCACTTTTCCATGTCATATGTCTCAGCATCTGTCCCTAGGAATTAAACAATTCTTCTTTCCCCTTCATTCTGAGGAGAGGATAGAGAGATTGGTGTTTAAACCAATTGAAACACTGTGGGGTACAAGCTACCTCTCTGTGTTCAGGCCTTTCAAAGCAAGAATACTTCTATATAACTGAGGTAGGGACAGAGTCATGTCTATATAAAAAGGCAAAGCAAAGGCCAAAAGTCAGTCAACAAGCCATGTAGTCCTCTTCATTTATAAGCTGAGAGTCAAAGTATCCTAGCTAACCCAGAGAGTACCATTTACACTGGCTTGTCTGGCCTCCTGAAAGAGCAGTTTGTACAGTGCGTGTTTCTCTGTGCTTATGTTTTAGGATTCTCGGTTTAGTCTGGGTTGGAAAATATGGGCTAGACTCTGCACTCTTAAAAAGAGCACTTCAAACGTTTCAAAAGTCCAATCTTGAGTGCCTTTTCCTTTCTCTAGAGAATGTTGTTTTCCTAGATACAAAGCTTAGCACAAGCATCAATGTGGCAGGTGACTATTTTTATCTTTTAAATGAATATTTGATAGTGTTCTGAACAGCAGCAATTATGTCTACAGGATAGAATGCTTGATGATTTATCTCAGTCAGGGGGTGCACACATATACACACAGGACCAAGTGCACTTTCAGTCAGTTTGCAGATGACACCAAGTATGGAAGGGGTGTTGATCTGCTTGAGGGTGGGAAGACTCTATGGAGGGATCTGGATAGGCTGGATTTATGGGCTGAGGCCAATTTTATGAGGTTCAACGAGGCTTAGTGCCAGGTCTTGCACTTGGGCCATAACAACCCCATGCACCATTGCAGGTTTGGGGAAGAGAGGCTGGAAAGTTGCCCAGTGAAAAAGGACCTGGTAGTGCTGGCCATCAGCTGGCTAAACATGAGACAGCTTGTGCCCAGGTGGCCAAGAAGTCCCAGACCCATCCCGGCTTCTATCAGACATAGTGTGGTCAGCAGAACCAGGGCAGTAATCATGCCCCTGTACTTGGCACTGCTGAGGCTGCACCTCAAATCCTGTGTTCAGTTCTGGGCCTCTCACTAAAAGAGAGAGAATAATTTGCTGGAGCAGGTCCAGAAGAAGCTGGTGAATGGCCTGGAACGCAAGTCTTCTGAGGAATACCTAAGGGAACAGAGGTTGTTTAGCCTGGAGAAAAGGAAGCTGCAGGGAGACATTATTGGTCCCTACAATTAGCTGAAAGGAGGTTGTAGCAAGTTGGGTGTTGGTTGCTTTTTCCCAAGTACAAAGCAATAGGACAAGAGGTAACAGCCTCAAGCTGTACCAGAGGAGGTTTAGACTGAATATTGGGAAACTCAATTTCACTAAAATGGCTGTCAAGCATTGGAACAGGCTGCCCAGGGAAGTGGTGGCGTCACCATCCCACATTTAAAGTTGTGTAGATGTAGTGCTTAGAGACCTGGCTTATTTGGTGGATTTGGCAGTGCTAGGTTAATTGTTGGACTTGATGATCCTAAAGGTCTTTTCCAATCTAAACAATTCTACGACTCTAACCTTGTATGTGACAGAATTTTCCAGCCCCTATGGAGTAGTTGGCTCCTATGTCTTATTATATACATTAGTGGGATATAGCAGATTGCTTCATTGTTCTCTTAAATAGTTATGATTTATTTTAAAGTTCACCTGCTGTTTCTGTTTTGAAGGGAGTGATGGGAATTTCACTATGTGGTGAACCAACATTAATTTAGTATTTAATCAAAAGTAATAGCTGATCCTTTGTAACGTAAGCTTTCATTGATGCCTTCATAATAGATATAATAGATAAGCAATTTGTATCTGATGAAGGCAAACAGAAAAATTGATGACAAGTGGAAATGTGTTTCTAATTGTAGTGAGTTTGAGTTGGCTTCAAGTTCTGATGTTTATGCAATATAAATTACTAGAGAGGCTAAGGCATTGCCAGTAACTGAACTTCTCTTATTGGATGGATACTTAGCCATAGCACACAGTGAGTTGAATCTTTTCTGTGTCTGTGTGGAAACATACACACAGAACTACTGGGGTCAACTAGACTCTTCACTTAGGAAGTTAGTCTAGATACAGTTAATGAGATGTTGGAGTAAGAGATGCCTGAGAAGTTCACACTTCTCATGGCTCATTTCTACCCCTTCCAGGAAAGGGCTCTCCCTCTCATGTTGCACCAATACATTTGTTTGTAGGACTAGCCTGCATATGGATCACCAAAAGTTTTGAGGTTATAAAGCCATTCTCCCCCATTTCAGTGAGCTTTGGATGTAGGACAGGATAAAGTATTAGTTGAGTAAATGACTTTTGTGGTATATCACAGGCAATTAAACTTTGCACACATTTCTCCTGGATTGAGTACCATGACAACAAGAAAATCCTGGTGCTGAATCACACGTGAATGTTAAACTGTATTCTAAGCAATTTGGTGCACTGTCAAAATGTTTCAGGCAGTGAAAGGGCAGTTTTATGGGTAGAGTATAAGGGGTCTATGCTCTGAACATCAGTGGGAATTCAGTGTTACCCTGAAGAGCGTGCCTGCTTTCTGCCTGAAACTCAGAGATGGGGATGTTCACCTCAGAGACATGTTGTGAGGTCTAGTTGTTATACTCTGCAGAATCCTCTCTTGTTTGTGGCAGAGGATATACCAGGTAGGAAACTAATTGTTTTTGAAATGCATAACCTCTGCCCCAAGTCACAAATCCAGCTCTTACAGATATGGACTTCTCAAAGACTTGAGTCTGATCAAAGAGACAATAAAACAAGATTTTTCTCAAGGGTTTTCAATTGATGGTTTTGAAGAATAGTTAGTTTTTTAAAGTTCTAATTAACAGCTGAACAATTTCTATTTGTGCTTACTTGTTCTTATTTCCTATTGTCTTTTTAAGACCGCAGCTTTTTGTTACTGCTTCTGAGCAGGCACTGCATTTTGGAAGGGTTTCTCTAGCAAAACAGAGAAATACTGGCTGTATTTAAGCATCATTTGTTGTTGTAAGGGCTTATAGTTCATAAGTAATGCTGTTGCTGAAGAATGATTCCAATATAGCAACCTTAACAGAACTTCCTATGCTGGGAGATCTTTTCCCAATGGTGTGTGTGTGTGTGTGTGTGTGTGTGTGTGTGTGTGTGTGTATAGATACATATATACCCATATCTGTAATTGCCCAGCTCTGCAGTGTTCACTGTGCATTGCTCAGTTTAACCTGGCTAGCTCTTGTTGTGAATGGGGGCAATATATCTTGTATCCAAGTCTGGCTAAACCCTTTGCATTTAAAAGGATCGGAGTTAATCAATTCATAGCTATGCTGAAAGTTTATTAGGAATTCTTCTTTGTTAAGCACAGATAATACCTAAAAACCTAATTTCTCCTTCATGCACATAGTCACAAACAAGAATTTTTAACCCTTAATGGTAATTTACTAGCCATAGGAATTATAGAGGCAATGTAAATTTTTTGTTGTTGTTTGAAAATAAGGAGTGCAGGTAATACAGAATATAAAAACAAATTAAACCCCTGAAATGACAGCAGTGAATGCTGTTACACTTTCATGTGTGTGTTTCATGATATCGACATAGTTGAAAATATACATTTGTGTGAGCTGTTTTAAAGATGGATGCATCAAGAAAGTACTTCTAGGATTGACTCTTTGGATTTGAATGCATTTCCCATAAAAATGTGGTTTTATTTTTACTGCTGCCAATCTAAAATTGGGTAACTGTGTGCAAATCGGTGTATTGCTTGGAGCCTGAGACCTCCATTTTGCCAGTGGAGGTAGCATTGTCTTATTCCCAGCTTCCTTTTATTTTATTTTGATTTTCTTATGCTTTGGTTTTGCTAGGCTCTTATGGGACATATTCTCCTCTTCCAGTGTAAATACGTAGGACTTGCACAGAGATTCTAATGAAGATTGGCACTGCTGGGTATTAATAAACTATAAAAAATAAACACTAATTATTTGAATCTTTCTCATCCCGTTTCTACTTCAGTGGATCTTTCTTTAGTAGGCTTGTTTGCAATTTAAAGGGCTAAGTAATGTAACAGAGTTTTCCCTTCTGAAATTTAGTTTGGTTTTCTGTTTCTTGCAGTGGTAGTGTTAAGGGATCTGGTCAAGAGAAGGTACAACACAGCAGCAGTTATTTGTACTTGGATATAAGACTTCCAGGAAGCTATTCAGGCCCTTCTGAATTCAGTAAGGATTCAGTAAGGATTCAGTAGCATTGTTGTCTCTGTTTTAGTGAGAACTTAATTCTTCTTTCTGGTTTTACAGAAATTTTCTTGGATTCCAGAAAAAAAGCTTTAAGTGTTTCAATGGTGTTTCTCTCAATCCAACAACACTCAAAGCCATTCCTTTTCAGTTTGATATGAGGCCAGAAAAATAAATGCCCAGAAAAGAATCAAAATTTGACCTTCCAGTTCAGTTGTGACAAAGCCATTTGAAAAATCATTTGGGAGCAAGGGGGAATCTCAGATTAATCATAGATGTACTTTTTCTTAATTTATAACTACAACTACAAGTATCTTTTTAAGAACATTTAGTAAGAACATGTGCAATTTTGGCTGGATGTTCAGAGATAATTCCCTGAGATGACTTACTGCTGTGTTTTGTAGCGAGATTGTTGCTCATAAGACAGGGGATTAATATGAATTATCTAGCCAAAATCAAGCTTTTATAAATGGTATTTACTTGTTTGAAGGTGGTGTGGGTGGGAAGCCCTGCCTCTGTAGCATTTCCAGAGTAGTTTGCTTTTCTGTAACAGTTCGTTAACAGTTTCCCTGTTACAGCAGGCAGCAGGAAGACCTACAAAAAATTATTAACCACATTTAGCCAAAAGCCTTCAGGTTCTTCACAACTGTGGTAAATATCAGCCATTAAATAGATCTCCAGAGAATAAGAGGATCATCTGAATAGATCTTGTATTTTGTTTTTTGAACTCGGATTAACCCAAGGATTCTTCTGCCTCCATACTTGATTTGCCACTTTCTATAGCCAAGGCATGAACTGGAACCTTTTGTAGGATGTATAAAGAGGTCAATATGTCCTTTGGGCTAAGAATAGGTGTATTGTTGTCAGGATACCTAACATAGGGTTATATCCTATATGTACATCTGTGTGTATATTGATACATAAATGAAAGATAAATCCCCAGAAGTAGTCATGGATACCTTTGCTGTCTCTTTATTGTGTATACGTCTAGTTTTAATAAGGCAAACTGTTGATATCAAGTTTTCAAAAGGATCATTTTCTATCAAAGTGGTGAAGGGGGAGTCGTGGGGTGCAGAACTTTGTTCCTAACAGCAAGTAACAGCTAAATTCAGATCCGAATTCAGCTTCAAGCTTAGAAAAACAGTAGAGAAGCAAGGATGTTTTCATGCGTGTCAGACTTTTAAGCTAAGGTCTCCTACACTTGCTTTATGCAAGTACTAAATAACTCTATATTTTATAAATTAAGTAGGTGGACATGATGATAAGAAATTATTAACTTGGCAGGTGTACCTAAAAAAGATGGAGAAGTACAGTCAATATAAGCCTTCTGCTGAATTTCACAACTCAAGCATGTAGGTGTGCACATGGACAAAATTAGTCATTAAGTAGAAAAGTAGTAAGAGAATGTAATGTTATAAAATGTGTTGACTGTTTAACTTGCTTCCCGTTCCTTATTATTCTCTGGGTTGCAAAGCAAAATAGTGCCTACCCTTTAAGATGCTTGTGATCAATGAATGACACAAACAGAAGTGAGACAAGGGCAAAAGTGCAGTTAAGATTTTTTTCAGTACTTAATCAATTACATACTACTTGATGGGATAATTTGTGGTGGCAAAACACGAGTAATACTTAAGCTTTCAGGCAGCTGGAGGACAATATGAGGTGGTGCCCTTCTTTCAGGGCAACTGCTGTGGGAAATAAGAGATGCAGGAGAAATATGAACGTGTATGCAGAGTTTTGCCTGCTGTCTTGCTTTTCTTGCCCTAAAAGAGACAGAAAGGGCAAGAGAGAGAGAGTGAGTGTGTGTGTTATATGGGAATATTCAACTATAAGAGTGGTTCTAGACTCTCCAGAAGTCTATCTCCAGACAAAAAGTTGATAGTTTTGAATATAAGCTATAGTGAAGGTATAGTTTTGTTTGATTTCCCCCCCCCCAATACTTACAGAGTACAGTAAGAAGGAAGGAAGTTTTCTCTTCATATTACTAGCAGGACGGTTTTTTACATTGTATTTGATGCAGTGCTGATTTGGGTTTATTTTGTTGTTTGGTTTGGTTTTTTGTTGTTGGTTTCTTTTTGCCAAAGTAGAGAGGCGTTTTCATTCAAATTGACTTGGGTGGATTTGGTTTTGTTTCTTTTGGTAACCAGGGGATGGGGAGTAGGGAAGAAGCAAAATTTTTTATTTTCTCAAGCCTTTAAAATCTTTCTAATTGAATGCTGGCAGTTTTCTAAACAAAGATGTCACTTCAAAGTGAAAACAGATGAGTTCATTACAAAAAAAAAAAGAGAAAAAAGTTTAAGCTCTTCTAAAATAAAATCCTCAATTTTACTGCATTCACAATAAAACTGGGCTAATAATAAAACTCCTTTATTTTTTCTTAGCCCTTTTAGCACGCATATAATAAAGTCCTCAAAAAGTGCTCTGTCTGTGTTTTAGTTTCAACTCCCGGCTGACACCATGTCTTTTTTTGCTAATCTCACTGTTAAAGTTCCTTTGCCCTTTCATTTTTCCCTTTTTACCTTCCTCTTTTTTTTTTCCCCCCATGCTGTTTCTTATAAAAACAAGGTCTCAAAGAGTAATCAATGAAGTTAAAGCAACCACAGAAAGTCTGTCAACACTCCAGAGCAGCACAACAGATACGGCTCTGTGTTGGGTTCCTCTTTCAGTTCGACCCGTCAGTGAGCTGCAGTGAGAAGAACATAGTGACTCAGAAGGGACTCCTGGAAGTTCACTTGCAGGGTAAATCAAAGGAGCAAGTTAGTGAGCAAGGAATAACTTTCTTGAAGTGGTCTCAATCACGTTGTTTCCATTGTATTCAGCAGAGTACTGGAGTCTTTGTCTTCTGTACAATATCACATTGTCCTTTCCCACCATATCAAGTTTACACCCTTCCAGGCAGCACAGAGCTGTCATGCATCCTCTTCCTTCAGAAGCAGAAGAGGGTGGAGGTACATTTTTCTGGTTTCTGTTTGGAAAGATTTCCATGCGACAGTACATATCTGTTCTTCTGAGAAAATCCAAATCTAACTGGTTCTAAGAGATGACCTCTCATAAAAGTCTGTTTTCCTTATGTTTCCTCTTGAACTGCATTACCCTGTAGCTCAGGATTTCCCTGAGTTACAGTCCTAATGCTGGTTAGACCTGAGTCTAGCAAAGGGTTCCTGTGATACTCCTCATTGTATGAGGCTTGATGTCTGCAAGAAGCAACTTCAGTGCAAAGGCAAAGCAGCAGACTTGATTTAACATCTCCCCCACTCCCTTGGTACAATGTCCTAATTCAGATGGGAATGGGACTGTAGAGAGTTCATAAAGTATAGGAATTGCACCCCTCATTTCCTGTATCTTACAGATTTTCTACAAACTAGAAAAATTATAACATCACATCTATGAAAAATATAAAGATGCTTTCAATATTAAAGGAAATATAACAAAAACTCAAGCTAAAATTAAAGATTTTTTAATGGTAAATATCGTATAAAATTGGGATGCAAGATTATTTCTGTTTCCTTTAAAAATTCAGCATAACCCACCCAACAATTTCTGTTGAATTTCTGTTGAATACTGATGTATTTTTCAGTTTTGAACCTCCTAGCTGTCCAAATGGAGTTTCAGGAGCCTAACGCTTAAGCTTCTGTTTATTAATAGCTTTGTCTTCATTTACAGTAGTATTGGATTGTTGCAGTCAAAAACTCCGTTGTTTTGATTAGGATAAATGTGGGGATCAAAAAGCAGCCTTAGGAGAGAAACTAGAGAGCTTGTTGTTTAGCCTCATAAAATGAAGGCTGGAGGGAAATGTGTAATAGATCTGTATAAATGCATAGCAGAGATGAATGCTAGGGTCAGAAAAGGGGTGGTTAAGCTAAAGGACACTGCTGGCCCAGAGAAAAGGATATTAACTGACTAAATTTAGGCTGGAAAATGCTTCTCTGATGGGAAGAATATTCTTCTAATAGTGTTCTGGAGTTGCCTTTTAATGTCAGCAGCAAGACTCAAGCCAAACCCAATTCAGAGGTAAAGTCTGAATGACTTTCTGAATGGGTTTATATAATCAACTTCCATTAGCAGAGGTCTGCTTTGGAGGCACTTTCTTTTCCAATGTTTAATTTCTCTTTTTTTTTATTCTTTTGTCTGCTTTTCTTTTTTTACTAAAAAAGTGTAAAAGTTTGGAAATGGGGAACTTGAACCATTTTTCTTTAGGACACATTATTTGGTGATTTATGTATGAATTATGTGAATGAAAAGCTTTGCTGAAAGAGTGCATTATTGTTTGGAGTTTATTTCTGGCATTAGGTAAAATGGGTCTTGATTGTATGATGTGCTGTGCTTTGCTACATTCTTGTGTGATACCTCCAGATATAACTGGTAAGGCAACTGAAGGACATACTTACAGAATACAAAAGGACATTTATGTCCCTTCCAATACCCATGTACTTTAGTCAAAAAATAGACTGTTGTTATGACGAAATCTCCTAGATTTGTTGTAATCCGATGTGGTTTGTGGTCATAGTTTAGTAGCTTTGGATTGCTGCCTGAGGTGCAATGAAACAATTCAGGTGTCACAAATACTACCCTGTTTCGAAACAATGACTGGCTTCCTGTGCTCCTTACCTTGAAATGTTTGGAGATATGACTGTTTTGTACGTGTTTCAGGTGATCATTTTTCTGGCAAAACACATAATTTAATGTAAGACTTGCTTTTTTGCTTTTAAGTAGTAAAGTATATATATAAGTGCTTCATGTGTTGCCTAACAATTCATTATTCATGAGTCAGACATTTGAGTTTCTCTGGACTTGACTGCACTGTCTTTTTTCCAGCTTCTGATATGTAACAGCTCATGTTCAGAGGTCCTTGTTGTATGCAGAGCTTGATTAGCCTGCACAAGGTTTTCATTCTTATGTCTTTTGCTGCTCCATTAGCTCCACTGAAGTTGCAATGTTTTATGTAAGCTGTAAGATGTGGCCTGTGAAAGTCCTTGAATGTATGTTGCAAGTCAGGTTCTCTGAATTTAGAAGGAATAATGAGCATTTGGTACTCTTGACAGCGCAAAGCTGTTAGAAAGAAGCGTATGTAGGAATTTGTGCCTGGGTCAGGGGAGAGTTTAAACGATGTACAGATGGTAGCTATGGAAACAATATCCAAGTTTGTCTAGATGGTCATGAGGAAGGTAAATAATGAACAAACTGTATCAATAAATGTACAAGCTGTGCTCAGTTGAGGTAAACCGAATTCACTAAAACAGATGCAGAACTAGAGGTTTACTGGCAGCTCAGTTCTTCTGTTTCTTCAGTGTATGTACAGTGAATATGATCTTAGCCAAGGGTTGTGTTGTACATCTGCCTTGACCCAAATGCTACTGGCTCCAGTATAAATGTTAAAAAAAAAACTAAAAAATAATCTATTTCTTGCCTTCCAGCATAGCACACAAATTCCATTGCTCTTTGGTTTTGTAAGTACAACTGCCCTTGTTTACGATGCTTTTAGCTTTCAATTTTCCCTGGCTCAGCTTGGCTGTGGCAGTTAGCAGTGATTCTGTATGTGTGAGTTTAGGTAAATGGAGCTGGATTAAAATATTTTAGGCTGTCCCCTCTCTCTATCTGCTTCATGCTACTTTCACAAGAAGATGTCAGCTGCGAAATGCCATTGCAAACCTTGCCTCATGCTACAAGCAGAGCTTTATGTGAGGTGTCCAGATGGAATGACTTTCAAGGACATTCAACACAAGAATAAAGACAGAGGTAAAATTAACAACTCAGTCTTTAAACTTCTCAGTTTAGCTTTGATGGGAAAAATTAAGTGGGTTTCAGTATTAAGCTTTTTGCTATTTTTTTTTAATCTGCTCTTTCCATTATTGCTTATTCTGATGGGGGGGGGATGATCAGTAGGGTTCTGCAAATAATTTCTTTGCCATACCTTACTTGATCAACTATTTGATTGAAATACTTGATAAACTGCTTCAAAGGCTTTAACTTGGGGTGGGGTAGTATTTGTCTCACTGAGTCAGAAAACTAAGGCAAATGTTCAACTGGTGTTAACAAGAATATGCTGTTTGTAGAATGAAGCATTTTATTGCCACATCTGTAGATTATTCAAATAATAATATTCAAATATATATTCAAATAATAAATTACCTAGGAAGTGGCATCATGTGAGCTATTATGTCTGGTTTGGTATTTATTTCATAATTACATATTTCTGCAATGTGCAGAAGAATGAATAAGGGAGATTGAAAGCCCCATGCAATCATTAGGTTGTCCAGGATAGCTGTTCTGGAGGCTGAGAGTTCATGTGACCTTCAGCAAATAAAACCTGTCTGTATTTCATTGTAGGGGTCTGCCTAAAGCTACTTCTCTCCATTTACAAACTAATGGATTAAAATAGGTTGTCGTCCATCTTTTTTTTTTTGTGTGTGGTAAGGGTGGATGAGTAGGGTTGACCCAGAAACAGCCATAAAAATGAATTTAAATCTGTATCTGAACAAATTGCCTTTGCAAGTTTGGGTTGAATTTGAGAAAGCTTCAAGCTGAAGCTACATTTCACAGAAATTTTGTGGTTTATGAGTAAGTTTTGCCCAGCTCTCTTTTGTGCAGATCAAAGCGCACCCTGATGTTCGTTCAGTTGTCATCTCAAACACGTAAGTATAGAAAACTGTCTTTTTATATATGTGGCCAAATCAGACTACTAAAAATGTTCTCTGTGCAGTTGTTCTCTAACAGTAATATTTCTTGGGTTATCTCTGACAAAGTAGATACACGTGAAAAGAAAATTTTATAGTTCACGGTAATCATAATAGCAGAGCTCTTGTTCCAAGAATGGGGGCTAATTACCTTCTGAAATTCCAAAAAATCAGCCTGACTATAGTATATTTTACATCATGCGCTAAAGTTATTTTAAGATATGAGCAATTTCAATCATTTTTAATAAAAGCTTTTTGCATGGCACTTTAGGAAATCTGTATATAAGTGGGTTCACAGAATCACTTACTTTGTTGGCATTTGTTCAGCGGGATGCAAATCCTGTTAACTGGCAGCTATATATAGATGCCATAAATGCACAGCCATAATTAACTTTATTTTTCTTTTTAGAAACATCGTCAAAGTGAAATAAAATTCTGTGCATCTTTTTTTGTGGTAATTTTAAATAAGGTTAACTGAGAAGCCCTGGGCAAAGGCCTCTTATAGCAGTCTTCAAAGTTTCATCCATTTGAAATATTGTTCAAATAATTCAACTATTTAACAACAAAATCAATTTAAAAACCATACATCCTTATTTTTTGTTGTTTTCACTCATAAAAGGATTGAGAAATGATTAACAGAGTCCAATGGTAGTGGTGGAGGCAATTAAAGTCATAGTAAAGTATTGAATATTGTGACAAGTTTCAGTGCTTGCAGTGCTTCAAAAACAATCAGTCTCTCAAGGGTCTGATCCTGGTCCCATTCAAGCTGATGGAAGTTCTTCAGTTAATGAAATGAAAAACCAGCACAGACACAAGTTAAAATGAACTTGGTAGCTGGAATGCCGCCTTATATTCTGCCTCAGCAGAGATTAAACATGTTGCCTACCAAAGGAAATGCTTTTCAGTTGCTTGCTAAATTATGATTGTGAAGACTGTGAAAAGGAGTGTTTTAAGTTCTAGTGAGAAGCGTCCCTGTCTTGTGTTTACTTGCATTCAATCTTTGTATGCCTCTGTCACTGTGGGAGGTATACTCATGGGTTTCTTGTGTGCAAGTCAGTCTTTTAGCTATTTACCTGTGGGTTGTTCGTGACTTCTAAGCCTTGGATGACCAGGCTGTGCTGGCTTGTCTAAATTCACTGTTTCAGTCATACTACCTAAGCTGCATGTTATCTGATTACCTTGGCTTTAATACTCAGTGCACCTTTGAAAATTGAGCTATGAAGTATTTTATGTTATAATGACTAAGTGTTAAAATGGTTTTAAGATGATATTAGGCAATGCAAGTACATAGCACATTCTCATTGTGAAGGGCTGAGCTCAAGGGTCAAGATAAAGGCAGGAAGATCACTTACAGAGGGGTTAAGGAGGATGGGGCACAATGGCTTGTGCTCAACCCAGAATTGATTTGCGTCAAAACTGACATGGTAAAACATTGGTTTTTATAGGAATTTGCCTGCTGTAAATGGTCCAGAGATTTTTAATAATTGTAACAATTACCATGAGGAAAAGCTAAGCAAATTCTATCAGTTGGAAAAATAAACCTGTGGGTGAAGTTTGATATTTTTTTTTTTTTTTTTTTTTTTTTGAAGAGGCCTTTGGGAAGCTGGTTCACCTGCTTCACCTTGGCCTGGGCATTTTGGTGGAAATCTGCTGATGCTTCCTGAGCTGTGGCATAGGAGTAATGTTTTGGGGTGGTGGTGGCACATTGTGCTAAGGAGCCATAGAAACTCTAAGGATGTATTAAAACACCCCCCCTGGTATAGAGGCAGGCTAGCAGTGAGAAGGATATGGATTTGCAATTAGCTGATGCTTGTTTTGGTGAAGGAAATTTTATGTATTTCAATATTTTTATGGAATTTACCAAAGATTTCTGATGCCAGATCTGTGCACATGGTTGTGTACGATGCTGACTACGCTGTAAGGATTGGGAGCCAAAAAATTCAGATGATAAGAAGTTGGACAAAAGCTTTGAAAGTGATCACTATCATTATATCACTCTTTACATTTAGAGGGTAAACTAGACTTTCCTGTTTCCTTTGCTGTCTGAGGTCAGGAGGAAACTTCCCCATGTTGGGGCACCTGCTGAGGAGATTTTGCTGCATCTCTTACTGAATCAGCTGCCCACTGTTGAAGAAAGGGTATCAGGATATGTAAACCATTGGTCTCACCTAGCATGGGAGCTCTTTTGTCCATAAAGTGTAAACCAGGGAGTCTTGAAGTTTGGGCAGCTCAGGTTGAGGTAAGGACAAGGGCTGGAACTGAAGAGGCATGCTTCCATTACATTAAATTAGCTTCTGGACTGAAAACATATACTAAGATGTTTGGGTTTCTTCATGTTGTATTTGGGAATCAGGCTTTTTTTTCCTTTTTTTTTTGTCTGTTTGGAGGTTTTTTGTTTGTTTTTTTTCTGATCTTGTTCTGTATGTTACTGTTTCACCGCTGCATGTCTTTTATTTCATTGTTGTTGTTAATAAACATTTTATTTGTCATTTGCTGAGCCAACTATAGAACTTTAATATGCCTTCAAGATAAGGCCATGATAATGTCCCATGTAAATCAGATACAGCTGTTTCCTAAATACAGTCATTCTTGCCTTGTTTTCTAGTAATTACCTTATGTACAAGGAATACTGTATTCCTGTATTGTGCCCCTGAGTATGCTTACTGTTTCTATTAGTTTACCTGCTGCTTGAGATGTCTTAGATTTTTGTTTTGGTTTAAACATCTTTCTTTCATCTAATTAATCAATACGGGGGTTGTGCTTACTTTACTTTACACCATCAATATTCCCACTGGTTTAAGACAGTTTTAGGTATATATACTCATATCTCTTGATGTCTGCATATGAAGGTTTGAGATCAGGGATTGCTTGTACACTCTCGTTGGTTACAAGCTAAGATGCCTCAGGTTAGCTTTCTGGCTGATAGTAATTTTTTAAATGTCTTTCCCGTCCGCTTCTGGGGGATGTATATCTGTTTCTGTCATTTAATCCCTGAGTTTTTTGAGTAATTAGTCAAAGAATTATTGTGACATCTGTAAATTACCACAGTCTATCAGAGGCCTTCTTGTGTCCAGCTGCACAATAGTTCCAGAGGTTGGGTTTTTTTTGATTTTGTGTTTTTTTTCACCTCCTCCATCTCTGAAAAGGTGGGGTGTAATTTGTATGTTTGTTCTGCATCACTTAAGCCTGTTATTATGTAATTTGCAAGGTCATCATGTCCTATTTCTGACCCTCATACAACAAAACACTGAATCACATCTTTACCTTTAGGCAACTAAATACTCCTATTGTCTCTGGTATTATTTTGTTGCCTTCCTGTGAAAAGATATATACTTCCTGGATAAAATCTAGTTTATTTGGCAGATTTGAGAATATGTGCCTTCTCCTTGCAAGTATAGAGTCCCTGTCATGATTTACAGCAAGCACAGAGTTAAATACCTTTTTTTAATCCAAATTCATTTCCACATGGTCTGGTTTCTTCCCTGAGTAGAACAGAAAAGTGAGTCAAACTATGCAAAAATCACATTGGACATCTGATGGGGAAATACATCTGCTTGCAGTAGTAGCCTCATGTCCCATCAGCCACTTTGTTCTTTCGCAGAGGTTGCACTCCATGTCTTCTGCTCATTCAGTGTATATGGTTTTGTTTTATTGGTTTTGGTTTGGTTTTGTTTTTTTTCCCCTTTTTTCTTGTAAACCTTTCATTTCAAGGATAACATTGGCATCACACTGAAAGTGAGGCATGCTGTGCAATTCATGTCATATCTTTCCCTTGAGTTTACTCACATGACACAGTCTGTCCTATGTAAGAGGTTTTGAGCACGAAAGAAATATTTCTGAATGTATTCATCACCCTTTCCTGTGCCTTTTTGGGTGTAATGGTTGCTGCTTTCCATACTGTAGGGATGGGAAAGCAGTTCCTGTGCTCTGTCCTCAACTTATTCTCCATTGCAAAGATGGACCCCCCCCCCCCCCAAATATTGTAAGATAGTTTAAAAAGCCTAACAGCTTCTGAATCACTTACATATTAGCTTTTCACCAAGGCATGTCATAGTTCAAAGAAGTTTATGCAAATGTGTCTCTCTATCCTATCTTCCTAAATCGGTAAAGCACGAAACAAACCCATTCTGAATGAAGGTGGATGACAAAATACCATTTGCATTTATAGCGCAATTATTTTTAGGATTTCTGATTAGCTTATGGGCTTTAATTTACCTGTAGAGGCCAGTGAAAGAAACATTACTGCTACGTTATTTTTCACATAAGCAAAGGCATGAAGAGGCATGTGCTGAGATTTTTCAAATGTAAAGATGGGATATGCTATGGACATTTAGGGCAAGGTTGACTTGTACTCCTTAGTATAACTGTGTGTTTAGTTTTCACATTCAACTCTGGCAGCGCTGCAGGTAGCTGTTCCAAAGCTGTAAAAATCTATGGAGAGAGCAGGGGAAGAAGAAACTGGCCCCAGAAGGGGAAGAAAAGAGCGTGTCAATTTTTTTCCATGATATTACATTGGTTTGAGTAATGGTGTTACTTCATTGAAGTATTTGAAATTTAGAAGTTCATTACAAGAAATACATGTTTCGATAATAGACCTTTATATGTCCTGGTGACATAATGATTACCACCAATCACTACTACCAAACTACTAATAAGCAGTAATTTGTTTATAACATGTATTGACCCTTTAAAACACTTTAAAAAGTGGGTAAATGGGATACCAGCTGTATTTGTGAACCTCTCAGAAAAGTTGCCATCATCCTACCCTATATGCAGCTCCCATCATGGTGCTTGAACACATCTCAGAGGTTCTAGTTATAGATCACAAATAAAAGTCTTCCATATTGATTCATGCATTTTTCTAGAATCTCGTTCCAGAACAATGTCTTGCAGGACAGTGCAAGAATGTTGTGTCACTTGGAGTGATAAAGAATGCCAGCTGCATTTTCTGAGAGCCCTGCGTGCCAGGCTGTGAGTAATGGGCTGTTGTGCATTCTGTGTTCCAAAGTCCACATTCTGTGTTCATTGTTCCAAGTCATGATATCTGGACATGATGCGGGCAAAATAAATTTTGCGTACTTTTATTCCCCCTTGGTGATTCTCAGCTAAAAGCAAGTTAATTTAGATGAAACATGCAACCAATTCAGTACAATTAAAAAGAAAGCTGTGCTTCCTCACCTGTGCTGCAATTCAAGTTTTTGTTTCCGACACAGGATGAAGGTGAGCCTGTAACAGCTTTGCGTGAGCATTAGTGCAAAGCTTAGCATAAAACCTGTCTGATAAAACACCATCTGGCCTTCAATAAACACACAAGTGTGAGTAACAGAAATTAATGCTTGAAATTTTTGAACTAATTTCCTTCATCCTCTTGTTAAATAACTTGGCTGTGGATGGTCCGTCAGTTTAAATGATAGAACAAAGGGTCATACAGCTACAAAACAAACTATTTTGGCTTGCTTCTTGGGTGGTTGCTTATTGTTTCACAAGACAATGGGAATTGTCATAGTGCTTTGGACTATTTTCATAAATTTATTGAATATTTATTGTCACGATTACTGCAGTTTTGTATTTTGAAGCTTGCTACTACTTAAATTTTAAAGAAATCTTCTGGTACTTATCCAGTTTTCCATGACTTTTCCTAACCACTCACTTTCAAAATCCTTTTAATTTTTATTTGTGAACTGAGTAAACAATCTGGAAGTCATTGATAGACAATAAAAATGGCACCCCACAATGCTATTTAAAAAAAAGGGGGGCGAAGGGGGAGCAACAGACACTCTTACCATGTCTACGTTTGACATACTTTCCTAAAATTTCCCACAATTACTGGCTCAATTTCAGCTCTACTGGTGGTAGAAAATGAGAAAATGTAGAAATGTTAGTAGACACGGGGCACTGATGCAAGCTGGTGTTTCAGATCATCCATTGTTATTTATTGCTATTTATTACTTTTGTATTAGAGCTTCTAGGAGCCAGAGTCATGGACCACTACCCTTTTGAGCTGGGCACCAGGCCAGCTTTAGACAACAAGACTGTTCCTGCCACACTGAGTTAAAACGCAATAGTTAAAATTCTGGTGAGACATCAACATGGAAATAGCTCTTTGGCTAGCAGAAGCACGAAGGCGAACCAATACAGCTCCCAGAATACTCAGATATGCACATACTAGTTTGGGCTTTTAAAACAGCTTGCCCATCATGGAATCCCAGCCTGGTTTGGGTTGGAAGGGATCTTGAAGCTTATCCAGTTCCAGCCCTGTGCCATGGGCAGGGACACCTTCCACTAGAGCAGGTTGCTCCAAGCCCTGTCCAACCTGGCCTTGAACACCTCCAGGGAATCAGGCAGCTGTAGCTGCTTCACCACCCTCACAGGGAAGAATTTCTTCTTCATATCTCACCTAAATCTACCTTCTCTCAGTACGTGGCGGTTATGCTTTCTTGACAACATAAGATCAAGTTACTTCTTATGTTTGATTCTACTGACTACTACAATATAAGTACTTTAGAAAGAAGTATAAAAACTGTGGTGCAGAGAGAAGGAATGGACATTCATCATGCAAGACTTAGTGCAGTGTGTAGCTTTGCTTCCTGCCAGCAGATATAGAAATAACTTGTCCTTCCTTTATCAGCTTGTAGGCTACTGGAGAGCATGAGAGAATAAGTTGCAAGTAGGTTTTATTTTCTCTGTGAATATTTCTCATATACAAATATAGTGCTATGTATATATATGTTATTGGTGTATTCTAGAATTTGGCAGGGCAACTTCACACCTAAGGAGAGGTGAACAGATGCAGAAGATGTAACAGGTAAGGAACTTTGGAAGTACTTTGTTGAACCATAAATTTTGTTTGCAATAGCACAAAATCTGCTATCTCTGGAGGGCTGAAAATCTTTTGACTGATCTGAGATCAAGCTGTAGCCTTAAAACCTGTTTGTTGCTCTGATTGGTTTTGACCAGAGGACAATATTCCAATGTATTTCTTCAACTGAGCCCTTGTTTCAGAAGGTGGTTGATTTCCCTTTTAGAACAGGCAGACGTAACAGGAAAAAAACATGCTTTTACCTCTGGGTTGGTTGGGTTGTTGTTGGCTTTTTCCCCATGGAGAAAAGGCAGTGTCTTTCCTTTGTTTTTAAAAATAAATGAGGTTTCAGTAACTGTAAGAAGGCAGTAACTGGTGGCCATGTTGAAGTACTGTTTTTTTCTATGAACTTAGCTGGTAAGAAACTGGAGTAGCGTGCTGACTGTAGTTAGTAAAGTATAAAATATTAGCCTAGAGCATCTTTACTGATGCCGAATTACGTTAGTTCTTGATAATGCTTGGATTGTTTCTTCAGCACCAAATGCAGCATTGCTGGGAACACCATGTTGTGTAATAGGATTAACATTTGTTTATGGATCTCATTCATCAGTACTGAAGTAATTTCCTAAAGGCATTTTTTGAATGCTTTATTATTATTGTATCAACTTTCCATTGTATCATTATGATATTTTTGGTAGGGAGGTGGCAAGTATGCAGGCATTTAAAAAGTGAAAAAAGGCATGAACTTGGAGTCCAACGGGTAGGCTTTAATTTCTTTTTTTTTTACATTGCTAGTCTGCTTTAGATATGAATATTTCTTGGTATCAATTATAAATGGATAAACTGCTTAAATTTAATTTACAATTGTTACCTAGCAAGTTTAGATAAAAGAGGGGAAAGGCTCTTGCCGGGTGTTTTAAGAGTAGCAAATGACTTTGGTGTTCAAATGATCTTTATAGAAGTGAGAGTTGGAAATTCTGAGCTGGTAGAGGTTACAAGGAAGTAGTTGCCCCTTCTCAAAGTCCTTTGAGGATCTTTCGGATTTAGGCAAGCTCCCCGCTGTCTTTTTGTAAGACACATGATCCCCTTTTGTTTTCTCTTGCACCACCCAGAACTTGCCCATTTTTCTTTTTCTTTTCTTTAAAGCCTCTGGAGTTTTTATTCTATTCCATCATGGTTCCCTGGGACAACACCTATGGAGAGATGAAACTTCTGCTTTCGCTTCCTTAGAAAGCCCTTAAATTCCATATTTCCATTGTGTAGCTTATTTAGCATGATTCTGGCTGCATATTTTCTTTGTTACAGCCTTCTGAAAGTATCATGGGTAAAACCTCACACATCATGCTATGAGAAACATTGATTTCATAGTAATTCTATAGAGTCATAGAACAGTTTGAGTTGGAAGAGACTTTCACAGGTCATCTAGTCCAACCCCCCTGCCATGAGCCTGGCCTTGAATGTGTCCAGGACAGTGGGATTATATCTGATTTTGCTAAAAGATCATTGGGTACAGTCTATCGTCACAGATGCTAGAATTAGAACTGAGACCACTAGGAGAAAACCTACTTTGCTGACTATCGAATCCAGCTGGGTGAAGATGCACAGCTACCTAGTCCTCATGATAACTCTTTCTGCTCACAACTTTGTAGTATGGTAGGTTGTATGGCAGGAAAACAACTGTGCAGCTGCATGCCCCATCTTGTCCACATGATGAATGTAAGAAGAGATGACGGAAATAAACCCTAGCTCAATCAAATGACATTACATTAGGAATTGCAAATAAAGGACTTAAGAGGTTGGTAATCCATTAATGGGAGTGTTCAACATTTCTTGGCTAGAAATGGGACTTTATTTAGAGCTATGAGGAAGGAGCATTAATTCTGCTTTAAAACAGGTATAGGAAAAAAACCTGATATGAAAACTTCTTGAAACAGATCCAGGAAGCCAGGTATCATTATGGTTGCCTTTAGAGATGATGCTTTATAGAGACAGGTCAAATTCCTTCCTAGAGTAAATTGCATTAGTGGCCACAAAACATCTGGAAAAATATAGTATGTCTAGAAACACTCCAAATAGCCTGTTTTCAGAAGGTTTGTCTGTATAACATGGTTTGATGTTTTTCTCTGTGTGTGGCTTTGTTGTTGGTTGGTTGTTTTTCCAAAGGAGAATGTGGGCTAAAAGAGGAAATATAAAAGGGTATTTGAAAGAGTATGTATATGTATAGTGTTGATTATCGGGGCGAGGGACAGTTTTGAATGGAGAAATTAAGTCTTATGTGATTGCAGGTAATATATAATGACAGGGCATATAGTGTAGATAGGTCAAAGAAAAGGAATTCTGAAGATCTGGATTGTGGTATTTACTTTGAATGATTTACATTTTGCAGATGGACCAGAAGTAGATCAATTTGGAAGGGTTTTTTAATCTGGGAAATTCTTGTTCACAATTCATGAATCAATTTGTTTAGTTTCCCCTAGGGGAGAATGTGACTGAAGTCTTTTAAAATTGTAATGGAATACTTGACTTAGCTTTACTAGAGAAATCAACTCAAAACAAAATGTTATTTGGGTCAGAAAGAGTGGAACATGTATTATTTTGCATAACAACTCTTGGTTTACATTATTCTTTTATTAGAATATTGGAGCTAAAGTCCCACACCTGAAATTACCGTTGTTACATTTTTCACTGCAAATGACTTTATGATATTAATTTGTCATAGCTAAAGTTGTGCATCAGAAATGCAGCATTTATACTGGCTTACTGTTGTGTTTTCATGGGGCATTTGGTGAGAAAAGGGGCAAGAGTTTGGCTGCTGTAGCAAAACTGTGAACTGTCCAAGAATTAGTTAGACACTAGGAAGTCAAAGATTTCCAAACGCAGCTTTGAAAGAGGGTACCAGCTTTGCGCAAGGATCGAAGTGCTTGCATGCTGAACATATTATTCAGTGTGGGCTCACAGTCTTCTCCCCTGCTCAATGGGTTGTCTCAGACTTGCTTACTTAGTTTTGACATGATACTGAGTGGTAGAAAGAAATAGGCTTATGTTCATGTCTTTCTATGCTGCAGCAGTACCAAGTGGCAAATGCCCAGGGTAGAGTTTAGCATTTAACCATCTCTTTTCAAGCCATTATTCTGAACTGGAGTGTAACTTCCTTTTTCATATTGAAGTACAGCCTTTTCCTCTGCCACACTGGGTCAGATAAATGGAATGTCTAAGAAGTGTGCCGAGTGCTGTAGGATCAGTAATGTTTCATTATTGTTTCTTTAAGAGTAATGGGACTGCTAGGAGAAGAGGCTTCTATTTATAATGTCCAGATACGTCTCTGGCAAACATGGTCAGGACTCCTGTTAGAACTGTCTGCCTCCTGTTAGATTTGTACCTCTGCAAGTCCAAGAAGAAAGAACAAAAGTAGCATATAAAAATAGTGCTGAAGTGTATGTAGATGAGAAATTATTCATTCTTAGAAATGGTGCATTTGGATTGCCATTGCACCTTTTAAGGCACTTTAGGGCATAGAGCAGGTACAGGGTCAGAGGCAAGCTGAGGAATGTGTTTCAGCCAATGTAATACTTAATTTTCAAAGTATTTCTTCACATGTGATATTTCTGTGTAAGTATGAAATGTTTTAGAAACATGATAGTCTAAAAGAATAGTCATGGATCACATGCTGTAATCAAGAGCTTACTGGTGTCAAATGGTTCCTTTAGCCTGAGTGGGCGATTTGTTTGCTGGAACTACTATTGAAATATCTCTGCTTTGCAACTATTAAATAATAGTTTCAAATACTTAAGGCTATAATCCAAGTCTTACAAGAGAAAGAAATACCTGTCTGTTTTGTGTTGAATTCCCCTTTTGTTGCATTCATTTTGTTGTATTACTTTTATTAGTTTCTTTGCAAATAGGCATAGTTCAGGATGCACTCTATTGCCACTTGAGATGGAAACAGAAACCATAGAACCATCCTCACTGTAAGCAAAACTCGTTTCATATCTATCAAGTGTCTGAACAGACAAAAGAGCTTTGATCACTTTCAGTCTCTTTTAACAAGGGACTTGTTTTAATTCTAGAATGCTTTAGCTATTACTACACATTTGCCTGGCACGGTTGGCATATGACATCATTTTGCAAAAGCTTGGGTTTCTTTAGCGCATTCCAGCCTTAGGCTGCTGTTCTTAGAACTAAAGAAGGAGCATTATTTTTCCACCAACTGAAGAAGGTATCTTTAAATTAGAGCCAATAAAAATAAGATGATAATCCAGAACCATTCCCAAGTAATGACCACAAAGCAGCAGTCACCTAATGAAGACTTATTCATATTTACCACTGCAGTATTTCCGGTGACCTCATGACAATACCCAAGATTTTCCCATTCCCTCATGCAAGAAAAAATAGGATAGAACTTCTGGTAATCCCCCCACCAGTTTTAATGTTGAAAAATTGTATTGTTCTTTAGAAAAAAAGAAAAAAAACCTGGGGAATATTCCCCTTGTCTTGTATATATTGTATGCAGTGTATATTGTAGATGAAATGCCATATAAGGTCAGTATAATGCAAGAAGAAACTGTCAGTTAATACTGAAAACAGCATATAATATTTAATGTGAGTTTGACATTGCATATTAATAGAATACTAATACTTGGTGCTGCTGATATCTATCAGCATTTTCTTTATTTCTTGAAGTAGAGTAAGGCATGAGGAAATAGGTCTTTGTAATTACATTTTAATGATTCTTTGGTAGAGCAGGATATGAAGACTCTTCTCAAAGTCACTTTTGTAAATTCTATCTCTATCCCAGCATTTGGGCTTGTTTGCTCTTGTCTCCATTCAGCTTTAAGTCAGGATTATTTTTTTCCTCTAATGAGATGTAAACCATTCATTTTTTCACATAGCACAGTATGTTTAAAGCTTAGCATAATGTAGGTACAATATTATGACAGTGGCTGTCTGAAGTTAAAGTTTTATAAAAAAACTCTCAAGTTCATTGAATGATTTCTTGAAAATAAAGACTGCTGAAGTAAAATTTTACAGCTTGTTGCTTGTCCAGTCTCAGTCCTTGCCTGTATTCTGGGGGAGTCAGTTTGGTTTTGGATGTTTCAGCATCATCAGTGTAGAGTCCTGCTTATAGTCAAAACAAATAAATATACAAGTCCCTCGCTGAATCTTGGTATTTCTGCACTCCTGTTAGTCTCAGTTCTGGTTTGATTGACTACAGGAGTGCAGGATCAGCCAGGGAGAATTAGTAACAGGCATAGGATTTCTGTAACATAATTTTAGATGTATCGTATTTTTGTATAAAATCAGATTTCTTACTTTCCCAGTTACACACCTGAAGGAATTTATTTAGCATTAGTTTGTACTTTCAGCAGTGTAAATCCTAGTTCAGAATGTTATTTGTCGCATATGTGCATCACTACCCAGCAGCTCTTGGTGATCTGTAAGATAAGTTTGTCTTTTTACTAACTTCAGTGCAAGTAGGGCCATATTTGCAATGTATGGCAAATCCAGTAAGGATTAGTATGCTTGGGGTATATTTATGTATTTTATTTAGAAAGCTTGTCAGTTTACCATCTGGTGATTTTTCTTATGGTAAGTTTCAGCAATTATTTAGCTTAGTAGTTAGTATTACTAAACACTTGACCTAAGAAATCTCATTTTCTCAGAACTATTAACAAACACTCTGATCTGACTCGTATAAATTTCTAAACTGTTAATCTATCAAATTAAAACTTCTTTATTGTGAGAGATTTTGAGGCAGTCTTTAGCACACATGACTCTGCTTACTGGAGTAAACAAGTGTTTGTGTTACTGTGTTTTTAACATACGTAATTCAAAAAGCTACAACTGTTTACCTATACTAAACATGTTACAGAAGTTGCAGCCTATGCTTTAGTAAATCAATGCATAGGTTGTGTATTACCACTCCAGGCACCAGAGCTGGCATCAAGAGTCCAAAACCTCATTAAATTGGATGAGTGTGAATGCTATTCAATACCATTTTACATTTGGCAGTTTTAGCCTTCTGTTTTTGCAAGGTTGAATAACATTTTGTTTTCTTAAGCTTTGGATTTGCATGCTTTCAGAAGGAGAACCTCATTTTCTATTTTAGAAAAATTATCTCCCTGCAGTGTCTACAGGGAGCATCTACATGACAGAATTAAACAGTGGAACTGTAGTCATCTTTATCACACTAATCCTTCCCCAGAGATTAGCCTGTATTTATTCTAGTGTCTGAAGTCTTTCAGCATATTTAACATGAGTAGATTCATATTATCTTTAATTATGCTATTTAAACCCTGCTCAGCTTAATGCTCAGATAAGTCATGTTCTCCAGGAGCCATTTATATGTCCAGGGTGAGAAGTTGAGGAGGATAACGTCATTGACAGTCATAGTAGCTCTGATTTAGCTCTATTAGCGTGACATATTGAAACCTCATTAAATTTCTCTGTGTTATCCAGGGATGCCAGCCTTGTCAGTTGGTGAAAGTTGCACACTGTAACCAGCTGTGTTTTCAATTTAGGAGGCCTTAGCCCAGGCAAATGTGAGCCTTCCCCTCTTTGTGTTCACATCATAGTACCGAGCAGTTGGTGGTGGGTTAACGTGATGACATTTTGGGAGGGCTACCTGCATCTCGGGACACTGCTCCTTGTAATTCTAAGGTGTAGATTGGTCTTTATTCCTGCAGCAAACCCGAGACAGTGCTAGAGCCCAGCTGCTGCATTTTTCATACAGTTAAGCAGCCTTTTAAAATATGTTTGCAAAATATAATTCAGAAAGGAACTGTGCACTCTTAATACCATTATTAAAGCATAGGTAGCTTTTTCAAACATGAAATACTTGATTACATAGATCAAAAGTAAGCTGTGTGTCCAATATCATTTTATTCTGCTGATTCTGGAATGGCACAGGATTGCTGCAAGTGTTAACCACTTGCCATATTTCCTCTGAGAAGCATTCGTGCAGGCCTAGAGGGGAATGAGAAGGAAGAGAAATTATTTCTAGGGTAGGTTTGCAGGGGTTCTGGGCTAATCCAAATGGACACTAATTGGCCTGCAATCTTCTGTTGCATTCTCTTCATGCAGTTTTACAAGCAATAAACTTGGAGGGGGGAGGGCTGGAGAGGGAAGAGAAGACAAGGCAGAAAAACTACAAACCACATTTCTGTGTTTCTCTTGAGTTCCCTGCCGTTCCTTTGCATTGGCACAGGTCCTCTTTCTCTCTCACTCATTGTAACTGCTCTTCTTCCTGGAGGAAGAGGAGCCGGAGTAGGCTTTGCTGTTTTTCATTAGCACCCGCCCTGGAATGCCTTTGAACGCTGTCCGGGCATTTTTACTGGGGGCATCGTAAGGAAGAGGGGCAGCAGGGCTGCCAGTCTGGTCTAGCACTTGGGAAATTCCAAAGTGCACCCCCTCACAACCGTTATCTTTATTTTGCATGGAAAGGGAACAAAACCAGAGGTTTTGTGAAATGTGACAAAACCTGCTCTAGTGGATGGTGTCCCTGCCCATGGCAGGGGGTTGGAACTGGATGAGCTCTAAGGCCCCTTCCAACCCAAACCATTCTGTGATTCATTCTAAATATTTATCTGTAAAACTGACTTAAAAATATTTTTATTTTTTCAAAGCTGCTTTTTGTGAAGACATCACAAGTTTTGATCTGAGAGAAATAGCTAGTTGAATAGAAAGGTAGTTGGTGCAACGTAAGAGGTAAGAGTCTAGAATATAGGAAGTTCATATCTCACCTCTGTGAGAGGTGAGTCCCTGCACTGTTATACCCTTGGCTTTCCTTGGGTGGAGGTATTCCACTTCACAGAAAAGAAACCCCAATATTTTTTAATGGAAACTTAATTCTGGGCCTGGCACAGGACTTTGCTAAGTCATTCCATAATTCCAGTACCACTTACTGATGATCTGAAATTGTACCTGTATAAAAAGATTGAAAAACACTTACTTAGGAATAGCAAATCTGATGTTCTTTGTTTAGCAGAACTGAGAGTAGAGAGAATCCTGACCCAGCACTGGTTTAGCCTGGTGTACACACAGAAGTGGTGTGATGCCACTCACAACCACCACCTCAAGTTTCCCTAATGGTTAGCTGGTGCGATGCAGTCTCTGCAGTGAAAATGTGTGCTTCTCAGCTCAGGGCAATGCAATTGCATGGCTTCTAGTTACAGTTCTCATGTGGTTTGTGGCACAGTCTTTGCACAGTGGTACTTCACACAGGGAAGATCTGCCCTTAAAGAACTGGGTCTCATCAGATGTAGCATGCCCCCCCCCCTCCTTTTTGGTCTTCCACACTTCCTGAAGATGTTTCCTTACCTCAAATTAGATTTAGCCTCCATAATAAAGAAAACGAGGTTTAGAGCATGACTCTCTTCCTCTCTTTTTTCTCCCTGGGGAACTTCGGAGTCTACTTGCATGCACAAGAACCCTGACAGCGTAATAATAGCAGGTCTTTCTACTTTCAGGTTAAAGAATGCAAATATGTGTTGAGACTCTTGCTTTTCTTTGCAGCATTAGTAAAAAAAATTACCATCTTCATGCAGTGGTAGACCACTGCTTTTTTTATCGCTCTCTTTGGCTTGCTGGTAAGCCAAGATGTTCTCGGGTTCTTACTGTGGAATTGTGGGCTTTTTGCTAATAATTATAGAATTTTAGGGTTAAAAGGGAGTGCAAGAGATCATCTAGTTCATCACCCTGCCCCAAGGCAGCATGAGCTAATCCTGACAGATGTTTGTCTAACCTGTTCCAAAATTTTACAGTTATTCTTTAAGGCCCCCAGGCAATCTATTACTGAGCTTCACTGCCCTTACTCTTGGGTATTTTTTGCTAATGTTTAAAACACTTCTTTTTTTGCTGGTAAGCCTGTCATTTCTTGTCACTATGGATATGGGAAGCAGATTGCTAGCTTGCCCTTTGCAGTAGTCTTTTTCTTGTAGCTTAAAAATCATATCATGTCTCTGTTTTATTTTGCTTGATAAAGCTCCAGTTCCTTCAGTCTTCCCTTGTGGTTGGTGTTTTCTATAGACCCTGCATACTGCTATTCTGTATACCTGTGAACTCTTTTTAGACAACTCCTGTGTTTCCTTTTTCATTAGCTCATACTACATGCTACCAATCAGTTTGACTGTGCTCTTCTGTACTAAAAAATCAGTTCTTCCAAAACTCCTGTTCATTTGTGGTCTACATTGCAAAGATGGATAGCAACAACACAGAGTAGCTTCTGTTAACTTATTTTGTGAAGAGATTACCACTGGCAGCAGTGAGGGTTATCATACCTACTTAGTTGCCACTCATTTTTCAACATTTGCTGAAGGCCATTGTTGGAGACCAGACACTGAACTAGAGGATGTTACCAAGAATGGCTGTATGCTCTAATAACCCATGTTCTTCAGTGATGTTTTACTGCTGAGTATATGAAACTTCTAGTGTTTCTCTAAGGCTTTAAAAACCAGTGCAAAAATTGGGCACATTAAAAGACCTATTGAATGTCCATTTTATGCTAAGCTTATAAACGGAAATCTCCACTGTTGGCTGTCTCGCTGTTGGTCAAGTGTCATTTGCTATTCAGCGGAAGAGCCAGCAAATGCTATGGGTCAGGGGGAATCCCTGGCAGACAATCTCTGTGGAAATAATTTTGTCCCGCATTAAAATGGAGGAATTTGTATCCATCGCATATTCATCCATGGAAGCTAGGCATTTATAGATATCAGAGGGACTGTGAATAACTTGTAATCTTTGGTAAAATCTTTAGCAAGCATTAGCCCTAGCCATAGTCTTAAATTTCCGTGACTGTCTATCCAAATAAAAAAAATCTATCTCTTGGGGAAAATAGTGTTTTGGTTTTGATTCTTAAATTCAGAGTGAAGAGTTCTGTTATTTGTGTAATGCCGTTATTAAGTCATCATGTTTTAACAGTTAAATGATTTAAAGCACTTTGCTATAGCAGAATTTTTCTTTGCACCAGCTCTGTCTTCCTTGAAAACAGAAACATTCAGGGTGGGAATCCAGCTTCTGAGTAAATGTTCCCCAATACAGGAATTTATTTTTTTTCCTATTACTGCACATTTAAAAAAAAAAAAGCCTTTTTGGTTTTCCTGTTTCCTTTTTGGAGAATTCAGATTTCACCATATTCAGGTCTCTGTCACCATTCCCACTTATCTTCGAACACAGCATTCAAGAAATATGTGCACCTTGTCTAAAAAGCCAGCTGGGATGCCACAAATAGTGTCTGTTCTATTTATGACTGCAAAGTAATTACAATGGAATTTAAAGACTTGGTTTATAGATCCAAGACGAGGATCTTCTGTGTACACTAAAAGGATGAATCCTTTCCAGACCACTTCTTATTTGGCTGAAGATGAACTTGAGGAAGCATTTTGGAGTGTCAGCCAAGGCTGCTTTTAGAAAGACCTGGGTGGGATTCATACTGTTGATATCCAAATAAAAAGAGGCCCTGATTTTAATCTCTGCATGGTTATTTTATTGTAGTTATGAAACCATGAATTAACTTTAAAGCTTTCAGGGATGAAAGGAGACATACAAGCAAGTGCCTGTTATCTTTTTCAGATTCATGGGAAAATATTTTTATCCAGGGTCCTAGTGGCTTTCTCTTGTGGACTTGTCTTTTGTTTATTCTGTTTCTGTGTGGTATGCATTTTAGTCTCTTTCCTATGAGAGCAAGAGACTGTGTGTGAGAGAAATGTGTTACGGGAACAGGAAAAGAAGATGGGCACTGGTTTGGGGAGGAGAGAGGGGCTAATCTGTTAAATGAAAGTATAGTAGGTTTTTTCTGCTTAAGGTGAAACCGAATACAGCTTTTCCTAGTAAGCATCACTGAAAGTTGGTGGGTTTTAGTCTTTCTCAGCTGAAGAGTTGTTTTCAGAGTAAGGAATTCAGTAAGGATTAAAAATATTGAATGATCAAGAACATAGTTATAATCTTATGAGGAATATAGATATAATCATTATGAGGAGTACAGTTTAGGTTATCTAGATAACTTTTAGAGTTGAAGTACTGTTCTCTCCCCAGTTTCTTTAGACATCTCGGCACTCTCCTCACCCACCCATAAATTAAATAGATGTAAAAGCATCATTTTTAGGAAAAATATACTTATTCTGCACACAGTTTTAACATTTAGAAGTGAATGAAGGTAACTTTGGGACAGGAAAGAAGAATAAGTCTAAAGAGTTTGTGACAGAGAAAAAAAGTGCATTCTCTGAGCACTGATTTAAATTATTTTGAGATAAAGAGGTCTTTTTGCCTTCAAGCTAGGATATATTTTGTCATCAAAAGGCATTTGGCTGCATAACTGTGTCCTCAAGGTTTATATTTGGTATCTAAAGAGTAAAATATGCAGTTATTCTCAAGCACAGAGTGACAGTCTCTTTCTGGTTTGCTTCTTGTGATAGAGTCAAATGGGCTTCCCAGGCCTAACTGGAAGGCAGAGCTGGACCCATCTACTGATAATGGCATTAGCTAATGAGTCATGGCCAATAGTGTGCAGGCAGTACAGAAAAGAGCAATGAGACCACTTTGAACATAGCCACTGAGTGAATGTGCAGTGAAAACCAGGCTTACTTCTCCCACAAGTGTGGAAAATCAGATGCTTGGAAGTCCATTCTGCATTCTTTTCGTTACAAAGTTATAATTCTTGAGCAGACCTGCATGGTAATGACGTTATTAAAAAATGCCTTCTGCAAATGAAATTCTTTGCTTAATTTAGCTCTCTTCATGGATGAAGCATGAACGACATTTTCTTCTTTCTTCCATCTGCTGTACCCTGTGCTTCATCTTTCCTTTTTTTCCCCCTACAATGTCATTTTACAGCTGTAATGAATTTGTTAGGGTTCCTATATATAGTTAAATTTGTGCTCTTAGCACAGTCACCGACAGCGGCAAATACAAAATTAAAACAAGGTTGGTGTTCCACAAAGGTGGACTAAAGGGAGTGATGCTGTTGTCCTTGGCAGTCTCCTGAACAGATACTGTCAGTGTCACTTGGTGGGAGGAGAGAGGGCAGGGGATGAACAACAAAAGACCACCTACTTGCATGTTTTTTCGCATTGGGATTATATAGTTATTCTAGTCCCTGTGCCAAAAGTGACAGACCCTAAACGTGTGTGGCTTTTTTAGTGGTTACCTATGACTGCAGTGCATGTTGGCAAATGGAACCAACACAGTCTTTGCCAGGAAGCAAACAATTGTTCACATATTTAGTCTAAGTCTAGCAAGTACTTGTGTTCATCCTGACCATCCCTGTGCTCTCAGCTTACACCATTTTCCCTTTTTCCCCCCTCCTCAAAGAGGAAAAAGAACAACCAGACTCCAGATACTTTAGTGAGCCTCTACAAATATTATTGCAACTGTATTGGCAGGAGCGAGAACTGCTCTTTGGGTCAAAGGCTGCTAGTTGAACAAATACAGTTATGCCACTCAGGCTGTCCATCAGTTATTGGAGCACTGTCATTTTTCTCTTTTTTTGAGGATGGGAAGGCATAAAGACACAACAAATCTAATAGATCCAAAGACTGGAAGTTATTTCTAAGTTTATCAGACCTAAGAATTTCTGGAATAAAGCCCACTTGTGTATCTATGCCATGTGAAACTTGTTCCTGTCCACACGCTAGTGGGAATTTAAGAGTTTCCAAACTAGCTATACCTTTTCCTCTTCCTAAATCTATATGGCAGGACTCAGCTCCAATATCCTGCTCTTTCAGCATGGGCAAAATGCCTAGTGAAATCAGCAAACTCATAAACTGGACTTTTAAAGTGTAACAAGATCTGAATATAGGAAGTTCAGCCATCATCCCTAGTTGAGAGGAAAAAGAATTTGCCCTTAAAAGCTTAGCTGAGTCTAAATCATCATTCAGTTAATTCAGTTGACATTATTTAATGTTGGCAGCAGCATGTGTGTATGTACCACTGCCGTCCTAGTCAATGGAAGATGTCATAACCATTCAAGTGATTTATCAGTTTATAATTGTTATGCTCTGTAGTAGCTGGAGGCCAAGAGGAAGATAGTGGAGATTCTGCTTTAGCTCAGATTTTCCCTGTGGAAACATCCTAAAGAATGGTAGTAATGAAATCAGTGCTTTACTGTGGAAACCTAATAGGATTATCTTGTCCAAAAGCCTATATGATTTACTGGCCATAATTATAATGCTTTGCTCTGTACACCTTAACACAGAATTGCTCTTACTATGGGATGATTGAGAAAAACAAACTACAGTATTTTTAGCTGAGGATATCATTCTCCATTAAATGCAATAGTATTCTTCCAAGATGATCCAAATAAATATCATACAAATTTAGCACAAGCTTCAAGATGAGGTTTCACAAAGGCAACTGTCCTGTTGAAATCTGTTTCTACCAAAGAAAAGATTAAGCAAAAAGAATAGGACTAATCTAAACCAATCTCTGCTCAGTCTGCCAAACCATGTGCACAAAACCCCAGGATTAGGTGGGCTTACTCCCTGGCAGAGATGTTTCTGCATGCTTTCCTTTTTATTCCTGACTTGCTGCAGAATGCTCAAAGACTGCACTAATTTAAATCTCTAAAGTCCACCTGTATTTCCTTGTGTTGTAAATAATGCCTTCCAGCTACGACCAATGTTAAGTGATTGAGGTCTGCTTGAGCCTGAATTAGATCTTGAAGCTGCTTCCTTCCTGACACTTTGGAAAAATGATGATGCCCATCATTTTTACTACTATTAATATTTCCATAATTGCCCTTTCAGCAATATTTGTTTGCATATTAAAATTATGGAATCACAGAATGGTTTAGGTTGGAAAGGACATTAAAGCTCATCTAGTTCCCAACCCCCTGCCACGGACAGGGACACCTTCCACTGTACCAGGCTGATCAAGGCCCCTTCGTCATTGTGAGTGAGAAAAGCTCTGAACTTCTGCCATCTGGTCACACATATCCTTAGCCCCCTCAACTTTTGCATGTTCTTAAAAGAAAAATCTGCATTGTGCATTTAGACTTTTTTCCCTTTTGAATTTTCTTTAGTAGAAATAGATGTGAAGAATTCTGTTGGAGCAAGTCCAGAGGAGGCCATGAGGATGACCAGAGGGCTGGAGCACCTCCCATGTGAAGACAGGCTGAGAAAGTTGGAGCTGTTCAGGAGATGGGAAGCTGTGTGGAGACCTCATAGCAGCCTTCTAGTATCTGAAGGGGGCCTACAAGCATCCTGAAAGGGACTCTTCATCAGGTACTGCAGCAATAGGACAAGGGAGAATGGGTTTAAGCTTAAATAGGGGAAGTTCAGGTTAGATATAAGGAGGAAGTTCTTTATTGTGAGGGTGGTGAGGCGCTGGAACAGGTTGCCCAAAAACGTGGTAAGTGCTCCATCCCTGGTAGTGTTCAGGGCCAGGCTGGACAGAGCATTGGGCAACATGGTCTAGTGTGAGGCATCCCTGCCCATGCAGGGGTTGGAACTGCATGATCTTTTCCAACCCAAACCATTCTTTGATTCTGTGATTATGGTAATAGAGTTGTCCTTACAAAATTAGTACTGACTGAAAGTTTGACTTGTTTGGAAGTTATTTTAACATCTACAGAAAACTCTTACAGAATTTAGTGAAGGCTGCATTGTCATAAGAGTATTTTCTGGCTTTTTTTTTTTTCTTTTTTTTAACAAGCCTGCAAGGCGGTTTAGAGGGTAAACATTATAAAAGAAACTGTGGGGACACGGGGGACAAGTTACTTGGAAACTTGAGTCCAGCAAGTAGCAAGTTGAACTTCATAAGAAATAAAACAGAAAAATAATCTGGGTTTTCAAGTAAATGTGTACATGTATATGGTTCCAGTAGTTAGAAAAATAAGGTTCAGTATTAATATTTGGCTCAGCATTTTCCTGAGTAGCATAACATGCTGTATAATTGCCCCTCTCTGGCCCTGAGACATACCAGGGTATGGCATGTTGCTTGTACTGTACCTTTTTTTTTTGTACCAGATATATCTTCTGCAAGGTGCATGTGCAGCTTCTGCACTGTTAGGAAATCTGTGTTTTTAACAAAACTAGTAAACTGGTTTCCAAAACACAGCTTGAAATACGGATGGTTCCACTCTTCTCATGTCTCAGGCAGGAGCTCTGTGGCAGAGGGTTTAATATGGTCTCAGGTCACTTTGTTACACAGTCTGATGCCCTGCTTTAACTCAGCTGTAGTTGGACAGGAAACAGAAGGGACGAGTAGCTCTGAGCTAGTTTTGAACCCCTCTGATGTCTGGAGCTGTCCTCAGATGTACCCAGTTCCCACAGGAAAGAGGAGGAACCTCACGACTACACTGGCCGTTGCTGTGAATGGAGTGCGTGTCCTGTGTGTGTGGAGCTTTATACAAATGATCTACAGTTACCACTATTACTTTTATGATTTTTTTTTTTTTTTTTAAGATCTTGAGCAATTCTTTTTGGGCAGACAGGCTATATTTTAAGTTTTCCTTCTGCTGCTTGTGGATTGTAAGAACGCTAGAACATTCAAACCAACACATAGTGGGACCATTATACATACTTCCATGCATAAGACAGGAGATCCTCCTGACGGTAGAAGTCTAGATTGGAAAGGAATAGATTTCCTTACACATATGCATAGACTATATTTAAATCATGTATCTGTTTTTGCTGTATGAATTTGACAGCCTATGTTCCATCACTTTTATTTAAATGCCAACACAGGAATTGCAATATGGGAGGCCACCAGATTCATGTAAGCAGCAAAGAGTTAAGAAACGAAGACAGTCAAAACGTGGAGGAAGATGTAAAGACATGTTATAGTCTGATGAAGGTTACCAGATCACCACAAAAAAGCCCCAAAGCATCCTTCAAACCTCAGGAAAAAATGCACCAAAAAGTTACTATGGGAACAACCAGTTTAAAGAACGAATGAAAACAGAGAGCTACCTGCACCTTAACCAAATTATACAAACAAACAATAAAAACCAGGATCATAAATCAGCTGAAGTCTATAACAATTCAGGAAGTGGAAAACCTAAAATATTAAGCACAGGAATAAAGGGGAGGACACACTCAATAATCCAATGCTAAGATGCAAACTGGAAAACAAAAATGCTGTATAGAAAACAAAATTGAACATACCCAAAAGGTTAAATGTAAAACTAAGTAAATGCTTCTATCTAGATAAATGTTAGCACTTTTGTTTGTTTTTTTTTTGTGATTTCTACTAATTTCTTTACTGTATCATCGGTGGATTTTTCAACATCATACACGGGCAGCCTGTTTCACCCACTGTACTGAAGTCAGTGTGTTCTGCTGAGTTCATAAGAACAGCTTTTGTCCAAGGTATTAGTAATAATAAAGAATATGTTGGCTATTAATACCCAGCCTGCTCTCTGAAAATAGAGAAGATGGAGGTTTTTGATAAAGGGCTGTCAGTCTTTGTCTCTTAGACATTCAGGTCCCTTCAGACTCAAATTCCTCCATTATTTGCCTACTTATTCTTAATAGCAAGCTATGGGAAACTGCAAAGTGATATTACAAGGTGGCATTTATTTGACAAAGTATAATTAACTTAAAAGGAATTCGGTATCTATTACTGCTAGTAAGGCCCAGTTTTTAAGGAGGGTAGAAAGACCAGGTCATGAGGAGGAAAGGCTCTTAACCTGTACCTGGAGTAATTTTTATGGAGGAACTTAGATGTGATAAAAAGACAGCTGAGACCAGGCCCCCTAATATTAATTTGTACATTGAAAGTATCTTGGAAGGGTTCTGTCTTCCTCAACCAAATGTTTTAATTCCTGTAAGGTTTATGAATATGATGTCAATAAAAAATTATACTCTAAAAAAAAAACAAAGCACACCCAAAAACTTATCATACTTCAGTGTGTTGGAAGCATTCTTCTTTCTATTTGACTTATGAGATAAAATGTAATTTCTCAAATTACTGGAGTCCATTAAGGAAGAACAGGACTGTGTGGTCCGAAATCTCAAAGGGATTCTGTTTTATGTTCGGGAAGCAGTTTGTTCATGTTCTCCCAGACAAATATTTGTTACTTAGCCATTAAATCAAAGATGGGTCCATGCTGCCAAATAGATTCGAATTCAGACTGCTAGAGAATTTTAGGTTGTTTCCTTCCAGAGCTTTGATTTGTACCCGTATCTTAATGTGAGGTTTTTAAACTTTCAGTTGCTTTACTAGCATTAGTTAAGAGATGAAACTGTGTGAAGGGGTTGGTAGTGGTTGAAATGGTGCTTTTTTTGTCTGAAAGTTTCTATTAATTTTCTTTGGCCAGACCTTGAGTTAGCCTTTTTCCAGTTATTGGCAAGGTCATGATTCTCATAAATATTTGAACAAGCAGTTGAATTTGCATGTGAGAGAACTTATAATGGAAGTGGGTGTTTTTATGTTCTTTTGACTCAGTGCTAAAGACAAGTAATTACCAGAGCACACATTGTACACTGTACTAATAGAACTGTCTGCACTTGAAAGAGTCAAACACCTCTGTTAAGTGAACTTGAGCAACTGAACTTGTTCTTGATCATTGTTCTTGCAGAGGGCGGAAACATGTTCTTCAGATAAATATTTAATTAAAAATAGGTTTTGATTCTTTTTGATATCTGTCTTGAAAATGGGAAACCGCACCCCTTGCTGGTGAAAAGCAAAATCCTTCCCTTGTTTGAAGGCAATCACCAATTTAAAATCTAAAGGATCAAGTCAGTTACTTGCTTCAGATGCCAGTTAGTGTCTGTGCCACAGTTGGCATTTCTTGGGACCCCATCCTATGATAACATTCAGAGTTATTCCAAGCAAATCAAGGCCTCCCAGAATAGCCATTAAACACAGGAATCTGTGCAAAAGACTTAGCAGCAAAATGAGTAAGTTATAACAATGCTGTAGCATTAGCAGCTTGAAGCAAATGAATCATGTTTCCATTGGTGACATAAGACTATAGAGGTTGATCGTAAGATAGAACATTGATAAAAAAATGCATCCTCCTCACCCTAACCACTTGAGGTTTTTTGAGATTTCTAGCAGACATAACACATATTTTAAGTGTCTCAGTCATGGTTCCTTGTTTTTGTTATGTGCTCTCTCCCACTGATGCACTGTCTCGGTCTGGAGACTGCCCATGCATGGAGCTCCCAATTTCTGGCACGCTGAGGTGGGTTGCATGCCTAGATTGCATGTGAGGTAGGGAAGGTCACAGAAGAAGTGTTCTGTGTTTCCAGTCATCTCTTTGTAAAGTGTCTAAACCAAGTGATTTTTATCACTGTTTACTGTATCTCCTTATATAATCAAGCATCATTTTCCTGAGGAAAGCCCAAGTTAGTTTCCTTTGAGAGAGCTGTTTCTCCATCAAACAAGCCTGATGTTCTAGTGTCTAGTTTGTTGGTTGTCTTTCTACTCTATGTGCCATCAGCTGTAAATCCTACTTCCCATGCCCTTCTTTCACCCCTCTAACATCTGTAACCTGTGATGCAGCACCATGGTCATCCTGGCAGAGTCTTTCTCCAGAAATTGAATAGAATCAAATTAAAGGAGAGTTGTCTGGAATTGTGGAAGAGGGTTTTTTCTCATACACTATGAGGCTACCTCTCTGTGCAAAGTAAGTGGCTTTTTGCCAGGACATCAGTGACTTAGTCTTTCCCAATATGCTACCAGTATTTTAGTTTAAAAAAAACGTGGCATAATCAATAGACAAAAGCCTAAGGGTGGTCAGTGAAGATCTGTTTGGTTTACTGCTTACTGCGCAGTTGCTAAGGAATGGCTTGGAAGATGAGGGCCAGGTTTGTGAAATTAAACTTCTTTATCCATTACAGATTTTGTTCCCTGTGTGAGTCTGCGTCAGTAGCACTTAGTGAAACTCAAAGTTATTCTAGTCTCCCTCATTACATGCATTCTGACTGCTACTGAAAAACTTGCATGATTTTAAACACACATGCTAAACTATAGGATCTCAAAAATTAATGCAATTGTTTGGAGAATCTTTAGTTTTTTGATGGAGAAAAACCCAAAACCAAACAAGCCAAACACCCTGGATTTGTTCTTTTTTATTTGTTTACAAGGATATGATTGTGAAACGTTACTAATAAACTTTTATTAACAATAATGGACGACAGCTGTGGGTAACATGGACAAAAAGCCTGTTCAAAGATTCATTCCTAGGTTGCATGTCATGTTTAAAGCTATAAAGTATAATGACCTTTTCAGAGATCAAAGTCCCTTTTTTTCTCCCCCCCCCCAAAGAGATGTTTGAGGTTGTGTGTGAACTGAACACATTGAGTGAAGTTTCAGTTTCTACCAGAAGTTAATTAACAGAGAAGCTGAGAAGGGCAATGCCTCTGGTGGCTAAGAGGGACAGGCCAGGTGGATGGGCAGGTGACCACATGAATTTTTCCTCATGCATCCTCCAGTAGATTAGCTGGCTTCTAGTGCAGCCTGCCCCTTCCACAAGACTATGTAATGAACCTGCCATAGGTGGATTTCCTGGTGTGTATTGTGGTGGGTGTGTGGCTGACACAGAGCAAGACTGCTGTTAGCCAGCTTGCTGTGCTTTGTCACTCAGAACAGTGTGCTCTCTCATGCCTGCACAGAAGCATGGTTAACGTGACAGCTTTGATGCTGACTCCATTCAGCTGGTGTAAGCCTGCCAAAGGATAGCCTCCTCATCATCTGGATGCACGTTCCTGTATTTCCATCACTGATCTCACAGGCCTTGATAATACTCCCTATCAATAAAAAAGTAGTATGTGTCCTTCAAAAGGTATGTAGTACTTGCTTTGCTTTCCTTTAAACTGGTGGCTATTCAGAAAGTTACTGAAGAATTGATTGGCCTCTCCTTGTCCTCAGATCCGTCTTGAAGTTCCTTAAGTATGAAGCGGCTAACTCATCTGTGAAGGAGAGATGGTGTTTGGAATAGGCTACTAGAGCACAAATACAGAAAAGTATATTCTATTTGGTTACCTCTGGTGTGGTGTCCTGTCTGGAGAGGGTGAGCAGTTTTCCTACAACTCCAACTTGTATCCGAAGCTTGCAGGTTGTCTTCTCCTCTGCTGTAACATAAAACAAGTAGCATAGACCATATAACACAGTGTTTCTTACCGCTACTTGCTGTTGTAAAAATCAGATGCAATTCTTCCAGGCTTTCTTCTGTTGTGTGATAGACTATGGACCCTCCTATGGGTTGTTTTAACCATAAGGTTCCAAATCCTAGATGAACTCATTTCATGAATGTCTGCTGAGAAATAAGTAAAAACTAGGGTAAAAGCAAAATGCTTTTTCTCAGTGTTTACCTGAAAACTGTTTCATGTTTCCTGCAGAGATTGCTCTGGTCTGTGCAGAACTTCCTTTTCTACAGATTCCAAAACTGGTTGAATAGAATCCATAACTGAAGAAAGATCATTCTTGTCAAGTTTTATCAACCTGGTGCAGTAAGATTTCCACCTCTGCTGCCTTTCCTGAATGTAACAGCATCACTGATTTTGTCTGTAACTGGAAGCTCATCCTAAGTGAAGATAGGCTTCTCAAGGAATGTATTCAAACCCCATGCTGTTGACAGCTGTGCTGACACTGAGCAGATGTTAAAAAGGCTAGTTCCAGTGCTGACTTGTACTTTCACAGTCTTTGGTCAGTATTTTTGCAGTTTATGTTTTTAGGCAGTATTGTCCTGTCCTGCATTGGTCCATAAGCACCTTTTAGCTGAGCAGACAACCAGCACAAGTGTGGTTCATCATCAAAAGTACCTGGTATTTCCCCCCCTGTCTTTCATTCAGCATTATTTGGACTCCCTGGCTAAACCTTTCCGTGAGCCAGCTTCCCAGCAGTTCATTCTCAGGTTACTCAACACAATGTCAATGTAATCAGCATCCAATTGCTGTTTGTGCTGGAGTTGATTGCCCCCCTTATGGCCACCATTCCTGTACTGGTGTTGCTGTATATATTGAGTCACTGGTTTGCTTACAAGTGCTGTAGGGAACCACAGAGAGTTTGATCTTCTCTGCTTAGGCTGGCATCGTCAAGTGTTTCAGCAGTGATATCTTAGCAGCCTTGTTTGGAGGGCTGCAGCTCAGAATGAGGGTAAGAACTATTTTGAGTGGTATTACTCCATTGCAGACACAGAGACTGTGGATAAGAACATATATTAATAAGGGCTGAATTTTGGAAGACACCAGATACTGCAGTGATGAGTGCCATACAAGTACCTTGATAAACTGTTTTCTGGGAGCCTGCCAATATAGCATCAAATGAAGTATGAAGTTAACACCTTGTGTTGCATGGTGGCCATGAGCATTTCACCCTGAAGAGGAGAAATTGGTAGCATTGTGCTATCAGCAACTTTAAGTTTTACTCTAGCATTATGGAAAACCAAGTCAGCATAAGGATGGTATCTGGCTACCAGAAAAATTATGAGATGGCATTTAACAGAATGAGATTAAGAGAGGAGTCAATAATGAGTACAAATTAATCACTCAATAGAGAGAACAGCACACATTTAGATACAGTGATACATTGTCTGTACAGAAACATCTTTCCATCAATAGCAGTCTTTGCCATTGACTTTGGATTAGACTAATAAAGCATGGCAGTGCATATATAAGCAAACAGACGCTTTCTCTGCATCTTTCTCTCTTTGGTAACATTGTCCAGATCTTCTCTCCTGCCTGTGGGGCCTCACATTAGGGTATCATATTTTTTCCTATCTGGTGGCCTGTGTTTTGTCTGTTCCTCTATCACTTGAGTGTTTCTATTTTGGTGCCAACTTATAACATCCCAGACTTCAGATCAAGGGTTTCTAACAGAGAAATTGCACTATGGACCTGCTTCATTCACATTTGTGACCATAAAACCCACCCTTTTTCTTCGCACAAGGACGCTGTGACAACTGTAGTAATTGTTACCTGGAAATTCACGCAAGGAAACTATTCTAGTGGGTTTCACTTGCTGCAATTAATACAATAAGCATTTTATTCCTCACCTGATCTTTTCACTTCTTGCTGTTTCTTATGGCTGAAGGTAAGGAGGGCTTAAACCATATGACTAGTCAATGCTCTGAGGGCACCATAAAATGCTGCACAAACTAGCATGTGATATTTCTTTGAGGTGCTGCAGAAACTAAGTAAAGGCATGGTGAGCACTGATTCACAGGCCTGAGAACATGTTGCAATCCACATCACATGAAGGGTTTCCTGCTGATGGAGGTGTGTGTTACAAAGTGAAAACGGAGGTGATGAGGTCCTGGGATGTGGACGAGTAAGTTCAAAGAAAATAAGAAGCTAATGTTGCTAGGTGACAGTAGGCTTACTTTTAGCATTGTATGTTATAAAAATCAAACTTCAAAGAAAATGGAAGCATTGAAGGCAGCATAACCTATGCAATACGCATCTCCTAACAAGAGCAAAAGGAATATTGTTCAGAATTCTCCCTATATGCCTGTATAACCTTTTACTTGGTGGCTTGGCCGTTGCTGTAGTTTTGTTAATGCAGGCAATGGGTGAGAGCAAGAAGAAGGGTGTAAAATTGACAGAGCAGGGTCAGATAGCGTTGTCATACTGGTTTAATTGTTTTTTCTCTGCTATTCTATCACCTACTGTGCTTCTGTTAAGAAGAGAGTGAGTGCCTCTATTGTGCAAAACTGTTGGGAACTTGAATTGTCCCTTGGGGCATTACTGTTATCTGACGTGAACATGATCACCCAGGGATTAAGGGAAACCTGCAGGGTTTGAGCGCTGTTGTAGAGGGATTTACCTCTGAAATAAAGTTCATGGTGGAGCAGATGAAGACCCACCTGCACATTGCCAGCATGGACCCATTCTTTTAGTCTGAGGTATGCTATGAGGTGGTGATTTGCCCTAGACCTTCCATGTTTGCAAGAAGAGAGGAAATGCTGACATGATGGAACATCATTTTCATTTATTAGCCATTTAGTTCTGGCAGGCCTGTTGATTGTGAGAAAATGTAAGCAGATTTTCTCTCCTTTTGTCTTGAGGCTGGCATCTATCTTATCTTTGGCAGCAGTGCCCACGCTCACATGCAAGTTCTCCAGCTAAGTGGTGCATGAGAATTGCATTCACACTGCTGAAGCTTCAGGAACCCTGTGAAGTACAGCAGTCACATCCATACTGCCCACGGAAGTATCTGAGCATCATTCTGTGTGCTCAAGTTCGCTTGTCATGGGAAGATTTTATTTAACACAACTTACATGCAAAAAAAAGTTGAAGTTTCAAATAAAGAAAGCTAGAATTAAAACTCCAGTTTCTCCAGACTCTTGCAAAGAATAACGTCTTTTGGTTTGACTATGAAATATCTGAAATTTATGATGCCCTTCGTTTTTAATTTCTGTGATTTTATGTGTTTGGATTTTGGTACCTGTGTAGCAACTCTAACAGGATTTTGAAACAAACCTTTTCAGTTTTGGGACACATATCCAATTCATCTGAATTCTCTTGAGTAATTTTTTTATAAATATGACACTTGTATATTTAGATCTGCATTGTCTGTTGTGGTACTACAAAGAATTGTAAAGTGTTTTATTAGGTACTATTTACCAACTGCAATATGTAGTTTGACTGTTATTGTATGACCATCATGGCTCTAGCTTATTTGGGTTGTTCTTGATTATACTATTTACATTGGTGATTGTACCCAGGCATCTACACAGTATTTCTCCATCTCTGTCTTTAGCAGGAGACCTGATCACCCCTCATCATTATGCATGTAGTAAGTGAGGAGGAGATGCTTACATGTATTTCAGATGATCATGTTGGCCAATGCTGCCACAGTTCTGGGTCCAAGGTGAGAATGCAGGAAAGGAGAGGAAAAAAACGCTTCATAGCCCCTTGGGGAAGATACTCCCTTCACACTGCTCAGGGAATCAAGGCCTGCCCTAACAAGGCAGCCAGAATTTCTCCTAGTGGAAATGGAATAAATCCAATGGAGTCATCTATATGCTCCACACTTTCCTCACCCAGGCGTGTAGGAGTTATGTCTGGGCAGACTGGGTACAGTTTCATTCTGTTCCAGAATTAGGAGAGCAGATGGGTGACTTAGAGTCATATTTCCCTCCCATCCCTGATCCTGTACTGAATCCAGATCAACATCTCTGTTTTCCATCTCATCATCCTCATTCCTTCTTCTACCCAGGCTAATTCTTTTCTCTCCTTCCGAGCCTCTTCAGGGAGATGCTGTCTTTATTTAAACAAGATACTATTACCAAAATTTTCCTCTAGGCATTGTAGTAAAGGATGAGTCTTGGTCGAAATATAGGAGGAGGTTTGGAGTATCTCCCCCCACCAGTTATATTCCATTCAAGTTGAATGAAAGCAAGCTTGTGCTAAGACCATAATTTACTGTTTGTAATCTATTTTAAAGGGCAGAGAGATGGCTTGTTAGAGTAAACTTGTATGCCGGGGATAACAATTACCTTAACAGGGGAAGAGATGTTCATTTGAGCAGGGGAATTGTGCCTTCATTACACCTGCATTATTTTCTTTTTAAGAGTCCCCTTAAGGGGACTGCACTGCTTTCCTGTACTCCTCTGAAGTGTGGGCCCACTCTGAAGTGTGGCTGTAATGGCTTTGATTCCATGTTACTCTTCATGAGTAACCCAAAAATATTTTGGTGTTTGTGTGGGTTTTTTTGTCCATTTCCACCTTTCCAGAAAACATTTTTCACCTTTTTGATGCTAAAGTGCTACAGGGAGAGCTGGGGTTGTTTTATTCTTGTCTGTAGCTCTTTATTTCATAAAGCACATGGAAAACCTAAGGGGAAAAGTAAAAACACAGTGTCTACCAGTTAGCTATGCTTTATCTGTGAAGACTGTTCCATGCATGTTTCTATTGAGTGCTTGGTTTTGTCGAAGTTTACCTGGATTGTTTTTTGTTATTTTTATTTTTTTAATGTAAATCACTCTTGTTACTATACTGTCTAATCTCCCATCAAATCTATTTAAATCAGGTGCACTACAGGGCAACTCTTTACTTGGAACGGCTCTAGAAATGAAATCTATTAAGATCTAGGTTGACTTTAATATTATAGTTATGACTAAACAACTTAGCAAGCAAGGAAATGTTAGTGAGACTCCTCATAGATGCTATAGCATTCACTAACTTCTTTTACTTGCAATCTCTGCCGTGTAAGAAGCACTCTATAAATACAATTTCAATTTAAAGATAATGCAATGCATAAAAGTGTGTAGTAATACTATCAAAACTGGCTTTTACAGCCTTAATCCCTGTCCTTAGAAGTAAGGTTAAGCAAGATTATGCTATCTGTGACATTGATGCTGCTGTTTTCCTCTGGATGCTAAGTAGTATCTCTTACCCCTTAGATTTCATTTCTGTATCAGCCTCACTATGCGATAGTTTATTGTTTCTAAGACGTGTTGTGTCTTACATGCTTTGATGATGCATGACCACTACCCTGAACTTCCCTTTTAAGGACACTCATGTCAGGAGTGTATCAAACCGTGCCTTGTGTCGCAGGGGGATGCCACGCTGTATGAAGCAGAGCCAACAGAGTGTAGAAAGGGTCCCACTGACAGAAATCAGGGCTCTTCCCCCCCCCCCTTATTTAGTTGTGCAGAATATAAGAGCATATGCACAGACAAACTGGCGTCCCATTGCATTCCTCCAGGGTACATAATTTATCAGGACTGATGCTGATTAAGTATAAATGCTGAGAGTCTCGGGAGTCCAGGTGACACAGTGGTGGCTGCTGGCTTTTGCCTCCAAGGAGTGCAGGTCACGTTTCACCCTTTACAGCCACATCCTCTTTGTGTGGAATGTTTGTGGTGCCTGTGTGCTTTTGTTTTGGTTTTTTTTTAGGGAGGTGGGGCATGGACACACAGACCTCTTTTAGAAGAAAACAAAATGTATTCACTCAGGCAACGGTGTCACAGCACACATTTAGTCCTAGAGCATGTATTCATTAGGAGGTAATTACATTTCGTTGGATCTTCAAACCGCTGATTTTATCTAAGCCTCTTTATAAAGCCTTCTGTTTCAGTCCCCCTTCCTGAATCCATTTTATTCCTGAATTTCTATGTCTGCTTAAAAAACATTCAAGTTTATTTCTGCCTTAAGCAACTTAAAGGTTGCGTTACATGTACCTCTCATCAGACAGCAATCCTTACTGCGCTGTATAGGTGTAATACAGGCACTGAGGCAGGCCTGTAGCTCTCAGGACATCCAAACCCCAGATTTTGTAACACCCGAGGTCATGATGTGGACGTAGTCAAAGTATCCAAACTGCTTCTCAAAATGGATCGCAGCCGAATGATTCATTTGGCTTTTGCACTGCTGAGGTGGGAAATGCCAACTGCTCTTTGCAATTCCAGGCCTAAAGCACTGTGCACTGGTGCAGAGCATGCCCTGCTCTGCTGATAGCAGCTACTTGGGAGAGCTTTGTCAAGTATACACTTTAATTAGAATGAAAGTGTAACCCCTACAGAGAGGGCAGAAAGGTCAGGGTGGGATGCTGGAGGAGTGCTCTCTACGGGGAGCACAAACTACAACAGCAGAAGCTTGAGCTAGTAGAGGGTGTCCAGAGAGATGAGAGTTTTGACTACATGTGAATCAGCGGGGACTGCAGCTGGAATGCACAGCTGGGGAGACGGGTGGGAAGAAGGCTAAACCTCTTTTTAGAGCTCTGCTGATCAAGGAGCTTTAACCTAGTGCTGCCAGGCTCACTTCTGAAACGCTTCATGATGTGGCTTGGATCATCCTCCTGTGGGCAGGAAGGAAAGTGTCGCTAATGCACTGGAGTATTCTAGTATTCCCTGCTGTATAGGGGACGGAGCAGAACACAGTGATATTTGATAGGTAATACTTACTAGATGTTGTGCAAAAAAATACGTAAAACTCAGAGGACCTGGCCCTTTATAAAAGCAAGAAAACTAACTGTGGAAAACACATGAGATCTACTATGGAACAACTGATAAGTCCATCAAAGAAGTCCCCATCGCAATATTTTTGTGTCTACTGAAAAATTATTACCTGGGCTCTCAGCTGTAAATTGCATCCCCAAATAAGATATCAAAGCCCGTTTATCATTTTCTTACATAAACATATCTTTCCTTATGCTCACAGTCCAGGCAAGCTGAAAATACATGTCTCTTACAGTCCAAGACAGTTATCGTTTGAGTTACCTTCCTCTGTTTCCCATGCATCTGCTTATAAGTGCATTAGCAAGAAATCCAGTGAAATGTGCAGAAGTACCTTTCAGACTCATGGAAGAGGAGGCAAACCATTGTCTTGTGGCATGGAATATCTAGAGGAAGGCAAACCAAGGTCTTTAAAATAACTGAAAGTCTAACAATTGTTTGTAATAAAAAAAAAAGGGGGAGGTGCAAGGGCGGGGGGGAACAAACCATGTTAGCTAGCTAATGTACTACTAGTCATTATAAAATAGAAACATGTGACTCTTGCACTGGACTGATTGGATTGACTAATATTTTTAATCAGAATGTATCTGGTCTGTTCCATTTTTTGTTTTTGCTATGTTAAACCGTGTTGACAGCTATGCTAGGGAAAGTATTCCAATGCACTCAATAGATGGGGACAGAAATAAAAGCTTCCCAAAGAATAACGGGGAAGAAAACCTTTAAATAAATATAGAAATGCTATGCTAGGGAAAGTATTCCAATGCACTCAATAGATGGGGACAGAAATAAAAGCTTCCCAAAGAATAACGGGGAAGAAAACCTTTAAATAAATATAGAAATGAGCTTAAAACCACAAAAATCTGTTGATGCTAGTATTGACTTTTCCCAAATATTAGGCATGTTTGAATCGAAAATCCTTATCCTTCTCTGTTTGGCAGAATGGAATTGGGGGCAGGGAGGGAAACATCTGAGAAGTTTAAAATTTTCAAAATCTTGTGATGAAACCATTTTTGTTTTTCTAGTTTTGTTTTAATTTAATTTTTCAACTCAAATAGAATCTCACTTGGGTTTCTTTAAATCTGAATGCCAAAACAGTATTTTATATAAACACTTTTGTTTTAAATTTGTGCAGTAAGCATTATTTTTTTGGTCTGGACGTTTCTTCCCCATGAAAAGTGTTGGTGCCATGCAAGCTGTTTTTCCTTTCTGCTGAACAGTCTTATAATGCTAATAATTTTGTCCAGCCTCTGAATTACACAGCTGCTGGGCTTTACTGTCGGTCCCACTGATTCAGGTTTTCTTGCTTCATGCAATTTGATTAATCCAAATCATTATTTGAAGTTTATTGTGAAATTTCTATTAAGTCTGGCAAGAACTGTAGCCTAAGTGAAGGGTAACGCTATCTAAAGTTAGGATAGAATACTGTAAGAAATAACATCTTTGTGAAGGAAAAAATAGACTCAGAACTTGCTTCTGAAATATTTCTTCATTTTTGTGTTTATATATAGCAGTCATGTTCATCACAGACAATTTAGAGCATGGGGAGAATACTGGCTCCACTGCACATGTCTTCTTGACAAGGTGAATAAGAGAGTGTCATTTCAGGCTAGTTGCGAGGAGAGTGTGGAGCCTGCTTGGAAGTGGTACAAGGAAAGTCTGCATGCTGCACAGGAGTCGGTCTTCTTTGGAAACCTTTTATTAGTACCAAGCAATAAACTAACTAGCGTGTGTTCAACATCATGAGCTTGAGTGTTCCTCCCCCTACTCAGAGTCTTGCCAGTAGGTGTAACGATTTTAAGCAGTAGATGGCTGTGGAGTTGTTTGGGCTTGATCCTGCAAGGTCTGCTGTTGAACATGGCCTGTTATTCATCCCACCTAATGTACAGTGTAAGTCGCTTCAGGTTGATGCAGCCGACTTACCTGATTTACCCTTTCTGTGAGTGGGAGAAGTGAGCAATGAGAACTTTCCCGCATTCCTGAGCATTTCGCTATAGGATGTAGCTGGCTAAATCAGCCTCTGTCAGTAGTCACCCGACAACTGTATATGCTATCGACGCTCTCTCAGAAGCCAATTCAGAGGCCTGCTCCTTAGGAAAGACTTGTAACGCAAAACCGGAGCTGTGTTGAATTCAGTATTTGAGTGGATTTGGAATATTTTGGGGGAAAAAAAAGAGAAAATCGTGACTCATTCTAAGACAGCCACAAAGTACAGCAGTGCCAGAATCATAAACTGTTGTCCATGAATGTATCACCCATCTATTAGAGACGGACTTCTGCCAGCAGCTCTGCCAATAAGAGACAGGCTTTTGCCAATAAGTTTTTAAGGTGGAACGTGTTGGTATTTATCACTGGAAGGACAGCATAACATTGTTTCAGATTATTTCCTCCTCCTTTCTCAGTAACCCTAGATACTGTGCTGCGAAGCAGTATCCTTATGTGTGCTTTTTGGACATCGGGAGCAATAAAGGAAACACAGACAACAGAGATTCCAAAGCTTCCAGGGGTCAGCACTGAAATAGGACCACTGGCAAAGGTGCAGCATAAAAAATAAAGCCATGCTTCAGAAAATGGCACATCTTGATATCCCTCATATGGGAACATGGAACCATAGAATGGTTTGGGTTAGCGGAGACCTTAAAGCTCATCCAGTTCCAGCTCCCTGCCATGAGCAGGGACACCTTCCACTAGACCAAGTTGCTCCAAGCCCCATCCAACCTGCCCTTGAACACTGCCAGGGGTGAGGCAGCCACAGCTTCTCTGGGCAACCTGTGCAGCACCTTACCACCCTCATAATGGAGGATTTCTTCCTAATGTCTCATCTCAGTCTCCCCTCTGTCAGTTTAAAACCATTCCCCCTTGTCCTGTCACTACACACCCCATCTCTGGATTTCTTGTAGTTCCCTTTTAGGCACTGGAGCTGCTGTAATGTCTCCCCTTAAGGATCCTTCTCTTCTCCAGGCTGAACCAGCCCAGCTCCAGAGCAGACCTGCTCCAGCCCTCACAGCATCATTGTCACTTCCTCTGGACTCACTCAAACAGCTCCTCTTGTGCTGGCGGTCCCAGAGCTGAAAGTAGTACTTTCATAAGAAGGACATGGGTCTGCTTGTCGTTGGGTGTAGTAGTTGTTGGATGTTCCGATAAACCCAGAAAAATAATCTTATCACTTAGCTCTCCCCACTACTGCCTCAAAATCAGTAGTTCATAGAACCAGATCTCTAGCTGAATCACCCTAGCTGCAAGCAGCAACCTGTATTTTTCTGAGGTGGGTATAAAATATCACCAGTTAAGGACTGAATGGGATAGGTTGTTTTAAGGGGTGTTACGTGTGTTCACACACAAGAAGGGTTAAAAATACCCATCCTCTTCCAGGGTGTGTGCTGGGGAATGAAGACTGTGATCATTTAGAGCCGCTTAAACTCAATCATATTTTCATAGTGCCTGTGTTGGTTATCATAGGCTTAGAAAATATGGTAATGCTGAGAATAACAAGTGATAACTGTAGGAGGGACAGAAAAGCAAGTCTGGGAGCTGATGTAAAGATTCCCAGCTTCTTAACTTTACAGATGACATAATTGCTGTCACCACAATCCATCGATGCAAAGAGGCTGGAAGCAAGCTGGCAGAAATACAAATTTTTCAGTGACTTGACTGGTGGAGTCATTTATTTAACTGTCCTTTTGAGCAATGTTAGGACTCGTATAGGCTTCACATAGAGCACATACTGTATATCCTCCCTATAAAATATGATGAAGCGCAGATCTTTCTGAGCACATTAGCAACCAGATCCAAAACAAGAGGGCTATAATTTTACAGTTACTGAGTGTGATCCATTCCCCCCCCCCCACTTCCTATCCCTTTTTTGGCTGTTACTTTTTAAAGCATGAAATATATCCTGTAGTGTAACTCTTCCTGAAAGAATATATTATCAGTGCTTCTGTGTAGTGGATGAAGCTGTCTAAAGATTTCTGTTATGTTTCTTATTTTCTAAGTCTTTTTCAAATTGTTTTGAGAGCAAGACAAATCAAAATCCCTTGATCTAGGAAATGGAAAAGGAGGAGCCAGAATTAAGAGCATTATATAGTAAGATTTAAGTGACTATTAGGACTTTCAGTACCTTAAGAAATTCTAACTGGATGCTGGCTACAGTGCTTTTGATGTAAGGGAATAGAAGACTGCAAATACTTTAATTGCCAAAGCCAAGCTTCTTCACTGGTGTTGACTGTGATTCAGGACCACCAAAGGAAACTGAAAGTGGAAGTTATGATGACTGGTGTCTCCTCAAGTGCATAATGAGGGAAACACTGAATGAGATGCGGTACTATTTTCTTGCTCTATCACCATTGACATGCCTTAGGAAATGTGCATGCTCTAACACAGGGAGATACTTTTTACTACATCTGTGGGACTGGCAGAGCAGGGAAACAGACTTCTTTTAAGTTCCTTTTTACACATTTATTTGGGGAGGAGGAAGAGGAAGGGGAAATAAGCTGAAGCAGATAGCAAGAGAAATGTCAAAGGAAAAGGGTTACCTCTGTCTTGTACTGTGTAGGAATGCTTATGCTCCTGTGAGCAGCCCAAGAAAGCGGGAAGAGCTGCTTTGCTGTTGGATCTCCAGAGACTGCCAGTTCCATTTGTCCTCCTAACAGACATTTCCAGAGGTCATAAGTGAATCAACGGGGTTTTAAGTAAGCAAGTATTAAAAGAGTTTTGTCTGAAGCTTGCTGCCTTAGACAGAACCTGTCTCCTTTGGCTGGGATTGTGATTCCATTTTCTTGGCAGCAAGTATGCAGACTGCAGAGCTTGCAGAGCATAGGGAAACTACTGCCTTACTCCAAAACAAGCTGCAGAGATGGTATGGCAAAGCTATAACTTCTCATGTCCCTTAGAGAAACTGACTGTTGAACAGACCTGACATTGATGCGTCTGGGAAAGGAGTCTGACAGGGGGGCCCACATAAAAATATGTAGTATTTGATGTTTGAAATGACAGGCGGCCATCTGACTGAAGCACCTCCTTGTCACAGGCCATGGGGACAATGTCTCGCACACTTCAGTAGTTAAAAATCTCAAAAAAAGCCATGTGGTTCTAGTCAGGAGATACTCTGATCTGTTGAGTGAATTACAAAGAACCATCCAGTAGGAACTGGCCTGAAATTCGCTCATCTATCATTCAATATGTAACATGTTTTTTGCATTATGATTCATGCTGTCATTGCAATTGCTGTAACTATCAACTGATAACTGACAGTAGGAGCCAACGTAAACCTCAGGGTAAACAGGGAGGGTAAACATTACTTTCAGAGGAGCTGTGCTTGCTCCACTCCATCAATTAATTTAATTAGCTCCATGGAATGGCACCTGCCATTCTTTGTTGTGTTGTAGAGGGGAGATGGGGTTTTAAAGGGGTATGTGTCTTTCCTTCTGCTACATGGCAAAAGTCAACAAGTCTTGTGCTATGGGGGGGGCGGAAATGGGCTTCTAGAGTGAAATCATGGTCAGTGCTAGGAGCTCTGCTTCAGTAAGAATCTCACTCCCTGACTTTCAGAACTAGCAACCAAAGTATGAACAAACTTCAAAGTTGAAAGGAAGGATAGGCAGTAAAAGATACTGTGTCTTTGCATTTCTGTAGAACAAACTGAAATCATTGCTGTAGTGGAAAAGGTGAGATGACACTTCTCAAAGATCTACTATTTGAACATCATCACTGTACGACGGTGCTTACAATGCTGCCTTCTTGCACACAAAAGACCCTTTTGCTGTGGGAAGAATTCCTGAAAGCCCAAAGAATGCAGGATCAGGTAGAATTTAGGCATGGACATACTGGCTGTGTTTTCAGAACTTGATATACCATTCCCTTGCTAGTTTCTCAGAATTCCTGGCTCAGAGAGTACTCTTTATTCAGAGAAAGCAGTGTGGCTGGTCTGTGTCGTTGGGACGTAGGCCAGATGTGTGTCGGGGACATGCAGTGTGCAGCACTCTGCTATTTGTTTTCTGAGTGCTTGTATGTCATGGAACTGCCCATACATAATTCAAACATAAGTGAAAGCCACTTTCCTGAGTTCCCTTGTTGATTCATGGAGTCTTTTTAGCTTTGTAGAAACTTGCAGTGACAAAGGGCAAAGGTAGTTAAGAAATGCCCTTGTCTTTCCTCTAGGTTGCATTTGTTTAAATTCCAGTTCCTAATCTGACAGTGTTCTCAGAGCTGTATCTTTTAAAACTTTCCAGTAACATAAAAAACAGGCACTAAGGCTAACCTGTGTCCGTTTCACAGAGCAAAGGGTTTTCTTAGCTGAGCTTTCAAGTATATACAGCACCATTTTCTATTACTAATCACTGTAGCATATTTGTTGTATAAGAAGGATGTCTCTTCATTCCTGCCACTGCTACCTTTCATTCCTCCCCAATCTACTTAATGATTTTGGAGGATGAATGAAGAAGCTCTCTCTGGGCTCTTAATGAAAGCTCCCTTTTTATCTTCCATCCTCAAAGTAACTTTCTGATAAGTTTGTTTGTTAGAAAGGGTAAACTGCTTCAGCTCTGGTTTAATTATGATACTGAACTGTAAAAAAGTTTTGTGGAAAAGGATGCTTGGTCAGTGCCAGAGCTGGAAAAATATTCCTGCATTTCTACAATCACTTAAAACTTGCGGTTGACTTTGCCCTTTGGGATTGCTTTGTACATAGAATCTAGGAAAAAGTTTATTGGCAGAATACTTGCAAAAAAGAGCAAAGTCTGGACTTGATTCCTCTCAGTTCAGGTTTTAAATAGCTAACCTTATTTAGGGTTTTCTGCTTTTGAGGAGAAGGGCATAAGAAATCAGGTCACAAAAGAGGTGTCTCATGCTTCGCGCGTATATGATGGTCCCTGCCACTACAAGTCTGAATTTAAACCTACCATCTGTCTGGATATCTCTGTGTACAATCCCAGAAGTCTTGTTGAAATGGAAAGACTACGGACATCTATCCAGGGTGTCTGAATGTCCTGTGTGCAGTGGGTGTGATCAGTCCATGGGGTACGTAGAGAATGCAGGCAGGTACAGTCTGGCAGTAAGCATTTATCCAGTAAACTGGGCTCAAATTACTGATACAGTGCATCAATTATAGGCATTTAGGAGCTGTTCTGCATGCATCACTAAGTGCAAAAACAACCATCCCAACCTATGGAGACATCAAAGTCTTGGGGCCACAGTTTAAGACACCACAGTGACAACTGATGCACAGAGTGTGATTTGCACCAAGGAGTTCAGAAAGAATCTACATTTAGCCAAATGGTGAAATTTATTCGTGAGCTGAGGGACAGTACAGTGCTAGGAGACTTAGTTGAACCCTATTCAGAGGATTGAAGGGATGCATATGCCTTATGCTGGTCCTCCACAGAGGAATGAAATTCATCCAGTGTGAATAGTTTTGAATAGAGAATGAATATTTAAACCACATGGAGACAACTGATGAATAGAGAAGGAGGATAAATTATCAAATTAATTAATATTAGTAGTGAGTGCTTACAAATACTGCTCATCAAGGACTAGACCTTTTGTTGCTCTGACTGGGTGGGCCCTTGCTGTTTTGAATTATGTTTGCAAGAAAACAATCATCAAAGAAGGCAAAACGTATTTTAAGAAACCCTTTTAATACAGCATAACTCAAAACAAAATATACTATTGTTTAATACAGCTATCATAGGCACAAATCTGAATATATAAAAGTTAGTTTCTTGGCCAGAAAACAGAACAATATCCTCTTCCAATATATTTCTTCTACTTATGAGGATTTTAGTCAAATATAATCTATTTGTTTGTAACAACCTGGAACATAGCTGGCCCATAAAAGTGGAATACAGAGCAGCAAGCCAAACACTAATGCCTGAATTTTGTGAAGTACTGAATAACGTATTTCTTTGGTTTTTATCAGTACTATAAAATATAAAATTAACTCTTAAATGTAAACCAAACAGAAAACACTGTAATCCAGAAGATTTTGATGCTGTCATGACTACTTTTTTGGGATATTGTGCAACCCACACAGTTTTTATCACTTTCAACTTCTTTGATGTATGATAGTTTCACTTTTAAATGTTGAAATTTTACGTAATGCCTGAAGCCAATAAAGAAGAGGATTTAGGGTTTTCTTAAATAACTTCTTAATATTTTTAATTTTTTTTTAATATAAAAACCTCAAAGCTGCTTGTACTTTAAGAACAAAGCATACATGATTTTCTAGTCATAACCAGATATGTCTGCAGTGCAGTACTCAGCCATTCACTTTAATGATTTTGATTTCAAGAACTATGTTTCATTGGAATAAATTTTTGCTCTTGCCACTTGTGAATTTTTACATCTTAGCAAAGATTTTTGAAATATTTAAGTGCCCTCAGATCATTAGAACATCGGATAAAAGGGAAGCTTCAATCTTGGGTTTTATGAACCGCACCCAAAAAAATTATTTCCAGATGGAACTATTATATTTAGTTGACTTAATTTTTTCACCAAATAAGCTATTCACCCCCTGTCCCTGTCTCCTCTCTAGGTTTCCCAGCATTAGTTGTGGTCTGTCTTCCTTAGCTGACACCTTGTAGAGTGTAATTTTATTTCAACACAGTTTAGCTGATACTTAAATGTTCTGTACTAACATCAGAGTTTTCACTGATGTCTGTTGCTGGCTCAGTTTTATTCCTGTTCAAGTCACTGTATCCCCTGCCCTTTCCCCCTGAGTTCATAGTAGTATTTAGGGCATTATCAGACAAGCTCTGAAGATTTGATGTCTCTCTTAACTGTACACTGTCAGAATAGTGGTTCTGTCCTTGATATATCCAAAAGCAGTCATATTTGTGTTTAGGATAAATTAAAACTCTGTGTATCCACTTAGGCTTTCTTTCCAGCCTCAGGCCAGTTGGCTGAGAGGAGATCTTGCTCTAGCCTCTTAATAGCTTTATTTTTGCAAACCAATTTCCTTTCAGCTAGATTTGTGTTTTAATAGAAGCCTTTGGTTTCAATATTCGACTGTGTTGTCATGTTAGCTATTGGCATCATTATTGGGATTCTTTGTAGCAGCCTTGCAATCTATACAAAATATATCCTCTAAATCGCAGAAGAGACTCTGACCTATGAACTGGGAAAAAGTCCATGTGCTGTGGTCTAGAGGATAGAGATTACAAACATTGCAAATAAATGGCTCAGAGATAAGAAATGTGCTCTGAAGCAGCTGTAGCCCCTCCAGTGGTCTGGAAGGTGAAGCAAGACTGAAGAGGCTGGAAATGTTTGCAAGAACAAACAAACGAGGGAAAGTTGTTTAACCTTCTCAGGGAATGAAGCATGGGATCCAGGGGGGAATTAATAACTCGTATGTGGATCCAAAAGTCCTGAAGAGACCAGAGTGCATAAGAGCAGGAGCAAGAGCCAACAGTGGAAGGAAAGGTTAGAGTACTCTTCTCAACTTCCCTACTATTGGCTGGCAGGAACCGTACCCCTCGGCTCACTGCAGCCTCCTGAATCCCAGCTCCAGGCTGTGGCTGCACTGGGCTCTCCTTGAGGAATAGAATAGGTCCTCCCTTCACCTCACATGGCTCTTTTCTTTCACCTGCTCCTGTTTTGTTCTTTTTCATCTTAGTTACTGACTTAATTCTTCAGAAATTATTTGTAATTATTTGTAATTTGTTCCCCATTATATTGCATTTAACTTCTGCATGTCTTAAGTCACGTGCTTTTCTTGGCTCTTTTTCCTTTATTGGAAAAGGCAGCATTGCAAAGCAGGTCTCTGATAAGCTGATAGCCGCCTGTCCTGACTCAGCGATGTGATATAAATCAATCTGGGTTATGCAATGATTACATGTATCAGTACAGCATGAGTCACTCCTCCACAAATCCTGCAGACTTTCACCTGGTTGTTCCCTTAGAGCTTTCTGTCGTTTTATTTTCTTGTTTGGGTTTTTGGTTGCTTCTCATTTTGACGTTATAATGCGAGACTTCATCAGATATACCTTTTAATTTGCTTCCTAATTCCTGTTCCTTGGGCAAGCAAAAAATAGCAGTTTATACAGCTGAACTTCCAAAAGTCTGTGATGCAAAAGATAAAGCTCTCTCAAATAGTTGTAGAATAGCCTTTTCTTGTAAATTGCATCACGACTGCTTTGAAATCCAGTGGAAATAATTAAAAAGTGGTGAGAGCATTTGTTGCAAGCCCATCTTTAACATATTAAAATCCCTCCTGAAACAATACTGGCTATGGACAAAAGGTAGTGTTTCAAGAAGAAAATACAGAAGAAAATGAAAGAGTTGGCCTGCCACTCCCAACACATGCATGCACAGGCTGCCACAACATTTTTGTAGGTTGTGCCATGATGGAATCACCAGAATGCAAAATAGACACTTGTTTTACAGCGTTTGAAGTAGCTAGGTGATGTCAGTGACCCCCTTGTTAGAAATGACTATCATCTAATGCAAAGTGGGCTCCACAAAGAAGTGAATGCAACTTTGGGCATCACTAATTCATCAACCAATCTACTGCTGATGAATATGGAGAGATACGGTACCCCTAGCTTTTTCTGTGGAGTTTGCAGTTAACATAGGAAAGTGTGGAGGAACATGTGTGAGCAGCAAGAAGGCCTTTCTCATGTGTGCAGAGCAGACACACTTTCCCAATGCAGTGTGCTGCAATCCTTGCTCAGAGGTGTAGGACTCCCATAGATAGATTTATCACTGCAAGGCAGTCTATGGGCAATGAAAAACATAAGAGGAAAAAGAAAAAAAAAAATCCCTTCCAGTGTAACATCAAATCTATTCTTAATGATTTTTTGGTATCAGTGACTAGTGAGGTCTCTTCATGGCCTGACTTAACTAACTCCTCATGAGGTTCTGATGAGGTGGGGAAAATATGTGTAGATCTGGAATACTAACTGCAGGCAACAGTTTAAGATCTAATTCTCAACAGCAGAGGTATAAAGGTCTATAACTCACAAGTAGTGAAGTCAGAAGTACTGTAAATTACAAAAATCCTATTTCTCACATCTGAGTGGGAATGTCATTTATTAGCAGCTCCCATAAATTTCTGGACTTCATCTCTTATTGCTTTAAATACATGCATTATTTTTTACTCTTCTGTTTGTGGTTTTGTATATTTGGCTACTGGTGAAGGCAATGTAAGAAAAAGAAGCTATGCCATGATAAGGCACATCACTCTGTGTGACAGGGCTTGGCTTTCTGTATGTTTTGCAAAAGAGATTACCTGTTTTCTCCATGTTCTTATCTCATGCTGTGTTGTTGGGGTTTCCTTGTTTGTGGAGTTGTTTTTTTGCTTTTTCACCTCTGGGGACATGAGATCATAGATATCCAATCCATGTTAAGGAGCTGAACTCCTTACATAAGGAGATTTTTCCACTGACTGCTAACGGGAATCTGCAGATTAAGAAAACCCTTGAGTTACCTGAGGAGGAGGAGGAGGAGGTTTTTGTCTTAATACAGCCAGCTAGTCTGTAACTGGGCCTTTATCTCTTGACACAACTCTGTTGTGAAGACACGAACAAGATCTGTAATCATTATCCTGTTGTTGCCTTCAGGAGCTATAGATGCACTTGCAGGCATGGATGGGGTGGCTGCTCCCCAGAGGTGCAGACCTGGTGTGTTTCCAGAAGTATAATTCAAAGTTAATTCAGTCCCAGGTCTGGGATGAAGTTTGCACTTGTCTTCTCTAACAGTACTTTAACCCATATTTGCATCTGCAGATTCATATAATATATTTGATGCTTTAAAGTTGGGGTTTTTGTTAGTTAAGATGAAAAATAAAGGGGGTGGGGGAGAAAAAAAAATCATGCTGGAGACTTACTTAGGCTTTGTGTTTAAACATCCCTTTCTTCCACTTCCTTTCCCCCTCTCCTCGGTCAATAGTTTTGGATCCTACAGAAGTGAAAGAGAAGTGACTGATTTAGACAGGAAAAAATGTGGACTGCTTACTCTATAATTTACTTTAAAACAAAAATCAAGTGCCAAAAATAATAGTATAATGCCCAAGATGATTGCCTTTTCAAAGGGATATACTTTCACAGTAATTACTGCATGTGTAAATACAAAAGGGATTTTTTACAGAACAAACTGGCTGAGAGTTTAACATATCCTACGCATAATGACTCCTCTGAAATCTGAAAGAATACAGTATAAGTCACATTATAGTGCTGAAAACGTGTGTGAACTTTGCTGAGGCAGTTATGGAGAGCCCATCTCATCTCCCAGTTTTGAGTTATGTCGGTGATTCTTACTGTAAATGCTCATATATTACTGCAAATACGATTATAATTTGACATGCTACTCATTGTAACCACACCCAACTGAAAACAAAGTAAGTTACCTGTCAGGTACACAGTGGAATGTATTACAGTTTCTAGAATAGATTCCTGTAACTAATGTAAGAGTTTTATAAGTTGCTTATGACGGTCTTTTATATACTGCAATGGTTATCCCCCAGTAATGGGATAAGCACAGATAGGATCTTGTAGTCATGAAATATGGCTCTTCAATAAACATTTAAGGAAAATGAATCGCATTAGCAGACAGTACCATATTTTATTATCTACTACATGTATTCAGTTGGGTATAATCTAGATGGAAGCTTCAGAATGTTAATAAAACTAACCAGCCAACAACAAAAACCCCCACCAAACCCTAAAAACCAATAAAATCCCCCAAATCATAGAATAGTTAGAGTTGGAAAGGACCTTAGGATCATCTAGTTCCAAATCACAAAGAAACAAACAAACCAAACCAAATCAAAAGAACAAGGCCCAAAATTAATGCAGGAAGAAATAATACTCGCTTCTCAGACCGCTACTGACATAACAGGACATCACAAGTCCACAAGATGAGGTAGACTGCATTATAGAAAATCGGGGCTTATTTTCTCTTAGAGGATATAACTTGATTAGAGATTTCAATACATAACGAATACATTAAGATGGACTGAGACACACTCCATTATTTTCGCTGCCATGCAGAAAAAGAAATTCAAATCTGATGGAGACAGTAGAGTGGGGTGGAAAAAACTGAGCAAGACAACACTGGAAGGATAGCAAGTTGGGTAAATGGTAATGGTCAACATGTGCTCCCCTGAAGGTACCTTTCAACCTGAAGGAATTTTGTTTCAGCAGCAATGATGTCAAAGGATTGTTGTCATTGTGGGCAGCCTTAGGTGTAATCCTGTGCTGTGTAAATCAGATGTGGTTCCAGACTTCAGTTTAGATCTGTATCCACATTCTCCTAAAACAGAAGGAGAGGTGGTAACTGAGTTCCAAATGACACCATCTCAGGATTTCAGTTCTTCCTCACCTGCGGAGGGTTTGTGCCACCATTCTCCGTGGGCACTAGCATGCAACCAAAATCAATGCCAATTGTTTTCAGCATTATCTTTTAAAATATTTCATTTTATACACTAAACATGTGGTACCCTTAGTTTCCTCCAGTAAGGTGACTGGACACCTTCTTTTATTACATGTACTAGCATGCTGTAAATATCTTAAAACATCTGTTGCTATTTCAGCTGATTGTACCTCATAATTTCAGAATGAAGCATGTGAGAACCACAGCGCTATTTTGAACCAAATCAAAAACTTCCTAGTTCACAGTGTTTCATAGGAATTAAGCTCTGAAGAAAACAGTATTTTTCATTTAGAGTCAAAGTAGGTAAGGTTGTTTTACCATAGAAGCTTTGTTAAAAGTAACGAGACGTAAGAAGTACCTTTCTAATTATCATCAGATCTCCTCTGCCTTGCCTTTCTAAATCCTTTATTTAATGAAGGAAGTGTATTTAGTAGATTCTTAGATCCTTCTTTGTTGTTCTTGTCTTCATTGTCCTCGTGTCAGGAAGTAAGTAAAATTCTAAAGGTAAGTGTTGGTGAGAGCATTGTTAGCGGCAGGACCTGGCTTTGGACGTCCTTTTGTGGGCCTTTTGCATTGCTAAATGTAGGTTCCTGATTAAATGTTCAGCTAAAACAGAGGCACCTTTTTAGGTATTTCATACTGTGTGGTTGTTTTGCTTCTTAAAATATGTCTGAATTAAAGAAGAGGCAAAATCAATGGTGGTGGCACTAAGCTGCCCTAACCTCCCCCCCCCCCCCAAAAGACGGTGCATATGAGAACTGCAAAATCGTCATTGTTTTGTTATATTTTCTTCTTTATTCTTTAAATTCCCTGTTTCTACCAAATATACCTACTTTTCAAGAAGGCATAAAAATTATACTGTGCAGGGAAATAAACAGAGGCTTGGTTGAACCTCTTTAATTCCCCGTGTATTTGAGAATTGCTTAATAACTTTCTTATTTGGTTTCCACTGGTGCTTGAGATTTTTGACTGCTGAACAGTATCTGGGAACATTTTTTTCCTCGGGAATAAGCAACTGTCACAAGAACAAATATATTCATATCCTACATCAAGGAACTGGTGGGCTATTTTCTGTAACTATTTTTACTGTGATATTTTCTTCTATAATAAGTTTGCTGACAAGTTATTTTTCCCCACAGGAGTAGTAGACTCAGGGAAATTAGAGATGGAAAGGACCTATTAGGTCATCTTGTCAATTTTCCTGCCAACACAAGACTGCTCCTTGCAAAGAGCTTTTTCAGTGCTTCTGCCTGCTGAGCCAAATGAAAAGAGTCAGAGTATACATTTTCTGATGTAAGAGCAGCAGTGAGCAAGGAGATGAAATTTAAATTATTTTTAGGGGCAATGGTGGTCAGAACAAGCTGGAAAGAAATTCAAGGCAGTTCTTTACAAGGCAAAGAATATTTAATGGTAGGTGGGAGTAAGGAGAGGGCTTTTATTACTTTATCACAAATTAACCTCTTTGGGTAATGATGTTTGATTATTTTTATTTGCAAAACGTGCTTGTTGCAAGGTTCTGGCTGCACATACAAAATATAAACACTGGGTCCCATTCCTCTGGCCACTGCTCACGAAAACCATCCTTACTTAGGAATGTAGTACCACAGATTGCACAGAGGCTAGGCATTTGAGTAGGAACTGTTTGTACAAGTAATATTTTTCAGCAGTGATTGTATTAGCTGTGGAAAAAAAAGTAATACGGAGAGCTGGGTAGCAACTGTATTTTCTGTTCTGGGAAACTTTTAATGTAATCAAAAATGTTCCTCTTGCATGGGTTGGGGGACACACACACACACACACAACAACATTAGAAGTTTTCCATCTTGCAAAGAGAGTGTGGGTGTACTCGTGCACGAGCACAAACACGCAGACAAGCCAACACCCCTGGGCTTGGGGCACATATCCAGCTCTGTGCTATCTTGCAGCAGCCTTATGGAGGCTCTTCCAGGGCAGATCTCTCCCTGGCTCCTCTATGCAGCTGTGGGAGCTCTTCCATAGCACTTGATCTGTTTTAATGTGAAAGGGCGCAGCTGCAGTGAGAGTGAGTGCCCCCAGTATGGCCTGATTTTAAGCCTTATGTAGGATTTGAGCAGCTATCTGAACAAGAGCTCTGAAGCCAGGTCTCGCATCCCTAGTAAGCACCATAACCACATGTGATCTGTTGGCTGTCCTAGATCCTCACAGTGTCACACTGGGTCTCCAAGGCTGATTTTCCTTAGGAAATCTCAAGATAACTGATGTGTTCCCACAGTGTGTTTCAATGAACTTCCTCCAATTTTTCCATTCCATTTTTCAGTTACACTGAAACTTTTGTCACTAGCTCTATTTCTCCAGACTGCCAACCCATAATGTCTTATGCTAATAATACCAAAAAAGGGTTTTCTAAACCCAGAAGCAACCTACGTAATACTATTTTGAATACAGAAATATAGAAACTGGCCAGTGCAAAAAGGCAAATTCTACAATACTGAGACATTAAAAATACCAAGCAGGTCTTTCCTGGCCCTGTCCCTTTCCTCGGGTGGTATTTCTGGGTACTACAGTATGTCACTTTATATGATTTATTAGGAGAAAAAGGAATATTAACTTTGCAGTGACTAGCTGTGCTCTCCTTGCGAGAAATAATGAAACAACGGGTCTGGTTGCTGCAGATAGTTATCTCTGAATGGATTCCAATAGCAATGTTAGAGCTAAACACAGCGTAAGAGACTTTTTCCTCATATAGTTAATATTATATGATACTTTGGAAACAGACTATGGGAAAACTCATATATCAGACTGAAATCAGCTACTTCACTTCTTCACTATTGTAACCCCATTCCTGAATGTAAATGACTCTGGTTGTGTCCTGCTTACCACCTGCTGTATAACTGCTGTACTGTTTTTCTCTTTGCTGACTTTATTTACCAAGACCAATGCAATATGACCTCATTCACATTATCATTTTTGAACTCCTTTTAAGAAAATACTCAATTCTTTTTGCGACTGGTTATATTTATTAGTATTAATTTCTGTGGCTTGCAGTGGACTTTCCATGATAATCTACGCTGTGACATTGAAATATGTGTGTCATAATTCCTTTTGTTCATCAGGGGGTGGCTTAGTTTTGTTTTTATGATTTGTAAGTGTAACACAAGATTTGTGATAACGTAAAATTCAGAAGGAAATTGTGTCCAAGTTCCAGATGAATAAGTATCAGAAGATGCAAGTGTGTGAAAGACGACGTAATCTTCATCTAAAAGTAGTGACTGGTTTGGTATGTAAAAAGTTCAGGAAACAGTGCAAATATTTAACATATTACTTCTTCAGTATAGCATGTCTCAGGATTGATACCTTATAAAGAAGACTGTTGAAAAGCAAGAATTGCTATTTTTTGCCTGTGACTTTAACAATAAGGTCTGAGTTCAGGGGGTTTCTTTTGGCTTTTATTCAGGGCTTTTAGCCACTTGGTATTTTGAAAGAAGTTTAAAATTCTTGTTCTTGTCTTGCAGTGCTGCTTTATCAACAGATATGCATTATCTGCCCCTGACTGCATATATATTATTCAGTTGCTTTGCCTCTGGGATCTCTTAAAAAGCTGTCTGAAGAAATCCAGCTCTGAAAGTAGCCTCTTTGCTTGTTTCAGCAGTTGGTTTTTCATGCTGTTCACCTGCAGGGTCATTTTGAATTCAGTGGGAATTTCTTATCCTTTAATGGAGAAGTAGAAGCTGGTTTCTTCTAAATATCAGTGCCTGAACACATGCATGCACATACTCTGGAGATAACTGCATTGCCTTCAGCAACCCAGAGTACTGGATAACTTAGAATAAATGTGAATCCAGATTTTCATACAACCAGTTTGTGAAATTGCTGAAAACATGGGTTTTGATAAAGGGGAAAAAAAGATTTGGTGTAGGGAAAATGGAGAGAAAGGCAGCCCTGGGTCCAATGGGTTAAAAGTGCTAGATCCTGCCGTACTAATGTTACAAATTGGGTTTCTAGCAAAAAAATAATAACTTTAAAAAGTTGGATCTCATAGTGCAAGGTCCTTCTCAGCAAAGCTGCTTTTCAGCCAGTCCTCCCTCATTATGTATAGGGTCCTGTTTTTTTCTCTTCCCAGATGCAGGACTTCTCAGCATTTTCCCCAAATTCATAAGATTCCTCTCAGCTCATCTCTCAGCCCGTTGAGGTCCTTTTGAGAATCACAGCACAACCAACCCAGCCACTCCTTCCAGTTTTGTATTATCTGTGAATCTGCTGAGGGTACACTCTGTCCCAGTTGTTAATGAAGATGTTGAGCGGTACCTGTGCCAGTATCAATGCCTGGGATACATCACTAGTGACTTACCTCCAAGTGGACTTTTTGCCACTGCTCCTAATCCTCTGGGCTTAACCACTGAGCCAGTTTTTAATCCACCCCACTGTCCACTTATCTAACCTGCATTTTATCAGCTTTATTATGGAGAGAGCATCAAAGGCTTAACTGAAGTCTTGGGAGACAACACCCACTGCTCCCCACTCACCCACCAAGCTGGACACCTCATTATAGAAGGCTAAGAGATTGATCAAGCATGATTTCTCTTTAAAGAAAAAACAACAAAACCAGGCTGTCTACTTCTGATCACTTTCTTGTCTTTCATGTGTTTGGAAATGCTTTCAAGAAGGATGTTCTCCACCACTTTTCCAGGGACTGAGGTGAGGCTGAGCAATTCTTTAGTTCCCTGAATCTTTCTTGCTCTTATTGGAGATGAGAGTGACTCTCTTCCAGTCTTCAGGAGCCTCTCCAATATCCGACAGTATTGAAATATATTTGAGTGGTCTTGCAAGGGTATAGGCCAGCTCCCTTAGCACTCATGGATGCAGCCTTTCAGGCTCCATGGACTGATGTATGCCCAGTTTTAGTGCTCCCTAACCTGATCCTCCTCCACTGAGGGTACCTCTTCCTTGCTCCAGGCATTCCCTCTGGTCAGAGAGGCAGAGAAGGGGGAAGCGTCAATCTTGCAGCACTGTCTCCATCACCTTCCCTGGATTTTGCAGGAGGTCCCAAGCAGAGCTGGTACTTAACAGGTGGTGGGGAAAGGTGTGGGATTAAAGCTGGAGCTTGGTAAATATATGTTTTCCTTTCTTTTCTGTCAAAGAATGTTATTGCACCCACTTAAAGCTGATTAAACCTGTTGTCTTCCCCATTCACACAAAGTGGTACATAGAGTAACAGTGAGCAAAGCAAAGCAGGTGTGGTGATAGCATGTAAAGGATGTGCCTGGGAGGTAGAAAAGATGTACCAGGTGGAATGTGTGCAAGTGGAACAGGCCAGGGAGACTCCATCAAGGGACATTTCAGAGCTACTTGTTAAACACATATATTACTTCTGGGCTTCACATATAATCCAACTCTTTCAAATCTGACCCACATATATGTTTATGTAAGATGAAAAGATTATTGGAGCTGTTTTATATTTCAGAACACAGTTTTGGGTATTGTATGTGGATGTTGTGATTCTTGATCTTACATTGTTTCAGGCTTGGCAGTGTTATAGCAGTAGACCTTTACATTTCTGTCAGTCATTTGTCATATTTATGATGTATACCTCAAAGCTCTATACTTAGTGTATAATATAGCTTCAGTTGGAAAGAAGAAATAAAATAAGGTGTTTTTTTACAACAGTTTGCCCCCAAAAAGGTTCTGAAGCATGTAAAAAGTTGTTGTCTAGTTGTGTCGAAAAAGAAGCTGTCTACTAGTGATATTGATGCGGTCCAGACGTTTCCAAGATGTAGAATAGCCTCTGTTGAAACAACACAGCAGTAGTGCCCAACTTGAATCGCACGTAGAATGTAGGTTGTCACAACGGATTTTAGTTGAGTCATTCAGGACCAAATCCTGCTTTTCCCTCTAATGCAGATGATTCCTTGTGACTTCATGTGATTGAGGTGAATTTAAAAAATTGTCTTTTGAAGATAATTCTTTCCTCAGCAAGCTTCCAAGAGGTACTGTGAAAAAACAAACCACCACCAACAAAAACCTGGTAGATGTTAGCCCATCACTTTAGTTATGAGATATTTGTGAAGTGCTGTTGACACTGTATTTGTGAAAGTTGCTCACGGGCCGCATGAGCTGGGTTAGATTACTACAGTTTGCTTCAAAAGCACCTCCTTTCTTTTCAGGGGATTTGCAGGTTCAGGTCTGGTGACCAAGAGCTCAGTTGACTAGTTAACTGAAATATAAGCATGCACTGCAAACGTACAGCGTTGTAGTATTTTGCTTTTTAGTGGATGTGTCTTTCAACATCACCCATTTCATACTGAGCTCCAGAAGAAAGCTTTCCTAGGTGCTGTTGCAAAGTTGGGTCAGGTATTTACTTTCCAGAAAACCTCTGTCTTCTGAGAGGAAGACCTGCTGATACCTATCCAGCTTGTTTGGGTAAGTTATTCCCTTACCATTATCCTGGTAAGTGTATTTACAAGGTCAGGTTTCTAGCAGAGAAAAGGAAGTTTATCTGGTGTTGATAGTACAGTAGGTTTTTACAGGGAGGTATTGGATTTCAGTATTCCCCTTTCCACCTGCATTATCTTTTACAGATACCAAATGACAATTGTTTGCTGACATTTTGCTGAAGACTGGCTGAAAGAGTAAACAGTTGAGGGGAAAATCCTTGCCTAGAGCAGCCAAAGTGGAAAGAAAAAAAAACCATGAACTCCCTTGGGGGGGGGGGGGGGTACTGAAAAACAAACATGAAAATCATTTCTGCAGTTGACTGTTTTCCCTGATACTTAAAAAATGTAAACCATTGCCATCTTACCTCATAGCTCATCATCTGATCCCGATGTGCTGCTCTTTCACTTGTTTTGTTTGGTGCTCTGTTTGCTGTGCTTGTTTCTTTAAAACCTGGGATTTGCAGCCTTGTCATATCTCAGGGTCTTATGAGACAGTGTTTTCTTGACTGTGCAGAGGTCTTTCTAGCCTGACAAGGCTGGTTTAAAAGGCCCTGAAATACAAAAGCATTGTCGAGGGTGCAAAATGCTTCCAGAAGATAAACTCTGGTTTTGTTTTGTAGTGCTAATTTACTTTACCATGGCAAGATGCCTGGGCGATTTTGCTAAATGTGCAAGTAAAACTAACTTGGCATTTGCAGGCTCTCTTCGTTTTTGGGCTAGACACCTCCCCAGGGTCATGCACTGAGAGACAGAGTGGAACTACAAATGCTGGCTGCGGGGGGGAAGCATTTATTCCATCACAACAGCCCTTTGTTTTTGTTGCGTTTGGACCTGTTGTCTGGTTAAATGTCTGGGTGCACTGGCTATGGACACCTGACTTTCTCGAGGACAAAGCATGGTGAAATGCAGAGGTGTGCTTAAAGCTCTGGATTGATGCAATAACAAAGCTTTGCCTGGCCGCTGCTAGTTAAACCTGTGAAATCCATAGACTGTGGGTTACTGTCACCCCACAAAGCTGAATCTCAAGTCAGTGGAGACAATGGCAATGTCCTGCTCCCAGCAGATACTAGGTTTCCACTTCACTTTCCTGGGAAACAATGAGATTCACGTGCAGGAACGTGGAGGGGGGACTTTATTGCAAGCTGCTGGGTTATGCAGCTAGGCAGCGTTGTGCAGGCAGTGATCCATGATTCTGGGGCTGAGGGGACATAAGTTCCCTGAGCATTGCAGCCTTCAGACAGGCATTGTACAGCCACGCTGGGCAGTGAAGCCTGCTCCATCCTGCTCCATGTGGTGTTATTACAGGGCCCAGCATCTCTGTTCTTCTGGGTTTAAGTTTTTGCCTTATCGCTGTCTGGTGTGTTACTTGAGGTGACTCCCAGGATTGCAGGAAAGAATACTTTCCTGAACGTAATGTCTGCTATTGATTTTGGATGTTGTATAATCTTCCTTTCCCACCATTCCTCCTGCTCATACAAAGATGTTTCTTGGGGGAGAACAGGGTAAGAGGATAATTTGTTCCATAAACTGTGGCACTAAGGACACCTATGTGTTGCCCTAGCTGCCAACAACAATAACCTGGCTCCCTTCCCCTGTGATCCTGATGGGATCTCCCACAGTATATCCTGTTTCCTTTGCACACACCCCAGAGCTGCTCTCTATATATCCTTTCCTTCTGCCATCTCTTCAGCATCCTTGTGGTGGGTGTGAGGCATCGGGTGCTGTGCTGCAGGGTCCTCTGGTTTATGACTCATGGACACAGAAGGGCATGCAAGAAAGAGCTGCTGTGGGTGTCTCTGCTATGGAGGCATGACCAGACTCTCTTCCTGCTCTTCTCTCATCCTCAGCTTTCTGGACATTTATGGGAACCTGTGCTCTTGAGCCAGGCTGAGAGAGCTGGGCTGGTTCAGCCTGAATAAGAGAAGGCTCCTTAAGGGGAGACCTTAGAGCAGCTCCTAGTGCCTAAAGGGGCTGCAGGAGACCTGGAGAGGGGCTTTTTACAGGAGACTGTAGCGACAGGACACGAGGGAATGCTTTTAAACTGACAGAGGGGAGGTTGAGAACAGACATTGGGAAGAAATTCTTCCCTGTGAGGGTGCTGAGGCGCTGGCACAGGGTGCCCAGAGAAGCTGTGGCTGCCCCATCCCTGGCAGTGTTCAAGGCCAGGTTGGACACAGGGGCTTGGAGCAACCTGCTCTGGTGGAAGGTGTCCCTGCCTGTGGCAGGGGGTTGGAACTGGATGAGGTTTAAGGTCCCTTCCAACCCAAATCATTGTGTGATTGTTCGATTCTGTGATTTTTGTGAGTTCTACCTTCTTCCACCCCTGTCAAATACACTTCAGACTAAAGGTTCAACACTGGGAGGAAAGGCAGATGGACAGAGAGCATAATCATTCAAGCTTATTCCTCCACAGAACTTAAGCTTGCAATGCTAAATTAGCAGAGTAGCTGGTGTTAATGTTTGTGGGTAAGGAGTTATGTTAACCATTAACAGGGAAAAGGGGCTCATATTCTTCCACCAGTTATTTTGCTCAGCTGCACATGTTATTTCTGCCTCTTATGGCCTCTTCTCAGGTGATGGCAGGCAGCAGCACTGTGCAGAGCCCTTTGCCCTTGGAAAGAGCACGTGGGGCTGCACTTAGGGTTCCCCTTGGCACTTTTCCAGTTTTGTTTCTGCAAAGCTGGGCACCTCTGAAATTTCCATTACATCAATATAGCAGTTGTTGCAGCAGAACACGGATTATTCAGCAGTGTTACAGAACTTGTGTTTGCGCTGCCTTTTCTTTCTTTCTTTCTTTCCTTTTTTTTTTTTTCCTTTCTGTTGAAAAAATAAGCAAGCTGCATGGAAAGGGTGAACATATACCCAGGAAATAGTTTGCTGATAACATAGGAGCCTTCATGTCTGCTGGGTGGTGCCCTAAGTTTTCTTAACAAAGAAGTGAGTGTTAGTTCTTCAAATAAAAGTTACTTTTTGCACTCACGTAACTGAGGGTGAGAATTTCCAAGATGAAAAACTTGGCTTTTTATTTATTTTTAGGTTGTTGGGGTTTTCTTTTAAATGGGGCATAATTTGAGTGGGATCTCCTCTCCCTCCCGCAAGCCCCTACCCCCCACATTGCCCTCCCCACCTTATGAGGATTACAGTATCCCAAAAACTCTTTAGTACTGTGAGCAAAGGAAACAGAAATGGCTTTGCATTATGAACTGAACAAAGATTAAGTTATTGGCGGCCTTGAAATAGCTCTTTCTCAACTTCCATTCCCATGAGGTTATCCACATAAAGTTGCTGTTTAGTACAGGGTCAGCGTGATGAAATTTATTTGTTGAGTCTCTTTGGTGCCAAAGCTTTTGCCAACAATCTGATCTACCTGATAGTGGTACTATTTCAGAAATGTCCAGTCAGGAAAAGAAATGCAGTGTCTGTGGAGTTTCAGAGACAGCAGTAATAAGGGGGGAGCACAGAAATCAAAACAAAAATGGCTCTCCTTTTAAATAAAATAAATACATATCATAATTACTTAGGCTATTTTACAAGCTATGGAAAAGTAGACAATATTGCTTTTTCATTTCACATGCCGCCCCTGCCCCTAAGCGTGTGCAATCTTTTTTATATGTCTCCATAGGTGTACTGTATTGGATGTGCTTCTGTCAACTGCCATTAAAAAATTAACTGTTTGCTGGCTCTTTCAGATAATAATTAACAGCTACAGATTAAATTGCAGGGGGGAGGGTACGGGACCAAAGGGTTAAGTGTGGACTGTGGATTTTGCACGTGGTGTCCCTTTTGTTTCCTTTTGTTTTACTAGATTTGAAGACCTCTCTGCCCAACCATTAGCTATACCAAAAAACCCACAGTACACTACATCTACATAAATTATATACAAAATAAAGGCTTAGGAGATGAAGTCTTGCCAGCTTAAGTATATATGTTGTAAAACTATATGTGCCTTTACTTTGTCTCCAGACTGCAAGGGAGGGTTGTCTTTCATTTTATTTTTCAAAACCTTTAATTACCAACATCAAATGAAATCATGATAATCTCCCCTTTGTTTAGTCATCAGTGAAATGAGTTTATGGCAATGGTTTCCTCTAAGTCAGTACCACATCAAAACCCTAGTGTGTACGGGAGTACTGAGGCTGTGTTAACTACAGGCCATTCCATTTCCCATTTTGCATTTTCTAAGGAATACTTATCCAGGTATAGGGATACCATGAGAAGCTTTCCACTCATCAGCCTGCTTTATTTTCCTGCAGATTAACATGAAACCTCCTGAAGTGTCCATCATGCATACCTGTTCCCCCTTCTGCATCTTGGCATGGATCACCTCGAGACAGCTGAAAACCCCCTTTGCAGTAGCCTCACTGCTCTGACCTCTGCTCTCCTACAGCAGCTCTAAGGTTAAGTGATTTGACCATCATGCTTTTCATTTTCTTTGCAATGCAAAGGCCTGTTTTCATTTGTTGTATTGCAAAACAAACGTCTGGCAGGAAGCAAAGTTAGCTGTCCGTGGTTTCAGATCCCTACCTGTTGTGTGCGGTACACCTGCTGATAACATTGACAGCTTCTTGGCCCCCTCAGCTGGTCAGTGTGCTCTAACCTATACAACAGGAGTGTTTTACCTGTTGGGCCATCTCTGCACCATGGGCTGCTTATTCACAGCTGCCGGTTGCAGCCAGGCTACTGCAGCAATCCCGCAATACAGAGGCAGTGTCCTGTGGGAATCTTGCAGCAGTAGCAGCGAACATAATTGCACTGACTGAAGCTTAGAGGTGCCCTTTGCTTGGCGAGCATGGGTCCTGCCTGGAAGACATGCCTTCCCCTTTTTCTCTCTGTTCCTCTGGCTTTGGCTACAGGGGATTTTCTTACATTTGAAGGTCTCAATGGTTTTGGAGGCTTTTTGCTTTGAGATGGTATTCACTAAATATAATACAAACCACATTCAAGTGCCAGTACTTGATGCCTCAGTTCTTAGAAAGAGCAAATACATGGTAGAACTTTAGGCTCAAGCGAGGTAGTCACTAATTTAAGGAAAGCAGACTCCTGAAGGCAGCAAGAAGGTGATGAGTTGTTCCCTGTCCTTACTGAATGGTGTAGGTCTGTGCAAGAGAGTCAGCTGCCTGCTCTTGGTCTTGGGAAGCCGTGTGTCCCAGCTGCTGGTGACTCCAGGTCTAGCTGGTTCCTTGAGGTATTTCTGCCCTGATTCTTTCTTCACCCAAGGGATGGCAAAATTCGGTGTTGCCTACATGGCTGCGAAGCTTGCAGCTGCCCTTTTGTAAGGCTACACATGTTCAGGCAGCAGATTTGGAAAATAAGGTGGAGAATGTGTGTTAAGTGCCTGCAAGGTGTACTGTAACTTTGTTTAAGACATGTTAGGTTCAAAGGTGGGCCTCATAGTCATGGTTCATGCCAGGACTGTTTGTCATAATAGCAGTGCAAGGAACAAGTATAGTGTTGTCAGTAGTATTTTAGGAATTTAATCAAGGGCCATATGCTGACTCAGTCACAAGTGGATGATATGGATCTCTCTTCAGTTCTACTCTCACAGGAATTGTTCTCACTCCCTCTCTCCACCTGTTTTACCCTACGTTCCTCTTAGGGAAAGCACAGCTATCCACTGTGCCTTTGTGCTTTGATTTATTTTAAATGATTTTTTTTTTCCCCTCTCCTTCCATGATGTCTTCATTGTCCCATTTTTTGTATGCTCTTTTGATTGTAATTAGAAACCAGTAACACTTTATTCAAACTAGTGGTGTCAGAGGGTTTGAAAAATGTGCACAATGAATTAACTCACGTATCCCTTATTAAAAGAAAGAGATATTGAGTGCCAAAAATAAAACAGGATTTCAGGCAGTTTCAGGATTTCAGATTTCTGTATTCAGTCAATGTCTGAGTAAGACAGCAGTGAATGATTATAAAGCTTCTGTTAGTCTCAGAATGGACACTGGTAGTTCAAATACATGTTGTCCAACACTTCACCCCTTTGTCTAAATGATAGACTGCTTGGTATTTTCTCCTAAAGCTTTATTTAACCTATTGTGTGTTAGGTTTCCTGTGCCAAATCCTCTAGGCCTATTTTCATAATTTACATGATAAGATAAACAGTGTTTGTATGCTGAGGAAGGTTAAATTGCTGCCATTTGCTTTATCTGTTGCTTCAAATGAGATAGGGGCAGACTCAGCAGATAAATAATATCAGAAATGTATTTTTGTGGAATTGCATATTGCTGGTGTTGTAAAACAAATAAACATTAAATAGTTGAGTGAAGGCTATTGACTTTAAGTGTATAATTCTCTGACTTGTACCGTCCTTCTTATAAAGGTCTCTGCAAACAGGAGTACTTGGCCCAGCATCATGACTGCTCTGGCTTTTTAGATTCCTCCAAGAGCAGTCACAGTCTCAATATAGGGAAGGGGGTCCAAGCAGCACCAGTGTCACCTGAGAGAGCTGGACAGAGAGAGGCAGGGTGAACCTCTGAGAGTCTGAAAGATGGGCTGAGGCTTGTGTCAGTCAGATGGATCATTGGTGAATCTGGCTGTGTTCATATTCTGTAGAGGTGGAAGGGCAGAGACAGCGTATACCACTACAGGGATAAACACTAATATTAAACAATAGCTATTACAACTCATGTATGTTTCTCAGCAGAGGTATAAACTCTATGAAGCAGCATCCCTCCAGGAGGGTGTTTTATCTCATACTTGAGTGCACTTTGATGGGCAGCAAACCAGTGTGGAGAACTGTGCCACTAACATGGCAAAAGTGCAAATGAGCTGGAAAACCAGCTGTAGGTAATTCTTAATTGTATGTGCTTTCCACACCATGCTTATGCACCTCTGCAGAGTGATATTTGATTTTAAAAAGGTTCATCGAATACTTCGAGTCCAGGTATTATGGTGTGGTGATGTTTCTCCTTGGAACAGGCAAAAAAGTTTTGTATCAGTACAAAACACACATTGAATTTTGTATTCATAGGGCAGTTTATAACGCTGTTTGGATTTTTCCATCTTCGTAAAACTGATAAACAGGATTAGTTCAGGAGAATATTGCACGCTTTCCCCATTGAAAGGCTTGACATGAGTGCTTAGAGGGAAGAGAAAATCGGGCAGTGGGACAGACTGAGAACTTGGAAATTCGAAAGTAAAGTGTTTTGGTTGCTCAAGTCGGAACCGAACAAATGGTAGTTACCAGCTCCAAGTTCAGGAACGAAGGGCTAAATTTCATTAAAAACAAACCAAACAAAAGCCACTTCCATGCAGCTGTCTGTTGATAATTGATCATTTCAAGACTGCAGTTTCAAAATATTTAAGCAAGCTTTGCCCTTGTCCTGGCAAAAATCAGGCTTTCACTTTGTTAGTATGTATCTCACACTAATTTGTTACGCTATAATTGCTGTAGGTTGGCCTGTATGGAGCGGAAGGCCATGTTTAGAATTATAGTGTTTAAATGTTTTTGTTTTAATTGATTTTGTGTTAAGATCATTTAGGGCTAGCTGGCCTGGATGTCTTTGCAAAAGAAGACTTCATTTGTCCGTGTGATATTTCCTGGTAAAAGAAGGGATAGATAAATAAACAAAACAACAACAACAAAGCCAAACACCAGCCAAGTTTTCATGCTGGCGTGCCTAAATCCTCATCATCTTCAGATGTCCCCTCAGGCCCTGCCATGGCACTGTTGAGCTTGTATTATGAGAACAAGACAAGCACCTGGAGGTGCTGCAGATACTATAGCTGGATTAAGGGAGCCTGCAAATTGTGGCAGTCATTCCCATTTAAAGTTCTTTAATTACTACATGGCTCATGCCAAGAAACTGTTGCAAAATGGGGATAGTTTGATTTGTTGCATGTCTTCAGGGTGTGTTGTAAAATGGGAATATGGGATTATTACCTTTAAAAATATGAGTAACTCTTACAGTCAGTCTAACCGGGGGTATTGGCAGTGTATTCTGCTAAGCCAAGAAAGTGGCTGGTAGGTCTCTTGTATTTTTAGCACATAGAGGGACTTTCTTCTCATGCCAGTTGCCTTCACCTGTAAAAGCCTGTTTGGAATATTTGCCACAGCAGGATGCAGCCATCTTCCAAGGTGTTCCATGTTTCACTGCCTCCCTTCATAAGCAAAATATAATACATAACACTTTAAAGGAGAGGTAGTTTCAACCCTGAACCAAAGACTGAAGAAACATGCATATCAGCAGGGAGGCAGCTAAGATTTCCCGGAAACCAAACCCTGTATATTGTCTCCTCCTCCACTGTATTGTGGTGGACAAATACAGCTGGAAAGCTGAGGTATTTTCTAACTTGCATCTTTAAAACTTTTATTGTTCAAAACAGGACTTCGTGGAGACATCTGCCTCTCTTTCCATTCAATGAGTCATGGCTCTGTGTTGTTGGTTGGTTTTGGGTTTGTTTTTTTCAGTGTGAGAATTTTGATTTATCAAGATTTTTGACCCTGTCACAGAACATTCAAAATGCCAGGGATGTAAGTTTCAGTATTATTTTGTCAGGCTTTTGTCATTTAGCCCTAGGTTGGGTCCCGTTAAAAGGTTTTAAATGGTTCACATCTGCTGTGCCACAGCAGAGGAAAACAGAACCATGTCTGGAGTATAAAGTGCGGTTATGGTCAGAAAAGTGACTATGTGAAAATGGCATGTTCTTAGTCAACAGATCTGTTCCCTATGTGTATTACCACTTTCGTATGCATGTTTCGCTTGTGAGAGTAAGTCTGTCATTACTTTTCAATCTTTTGCCAGTGGAGCACCAGCAGGGCTCTGGGGAGCAAACTGTATGCTGTCCTGTCTCTCACATCGTAAAGGGAGTTCTTAGTGAAATCTAACAACTAAATCTTTGTTACCAGTGATGGGGAGGATGCATGAGCCAGCCGAGCTTCCAGAGACGTGGCTGACAGCGTAGTACTGGTTAACCTTGCTTCCGTCTCCATTCCCCCACCCCCTGCCTAAAACGAAACAAAACAAACCCCAGCCCAAAACCAAGCACACGTACCAACTTTTTGGTTTCAAACCGAATACATTTGATCTGGAAGTCATTGAGAAACAGTAAACATGAAACCCTACTGTGACATATTTACGGAGTGATATATTCGGAGGATGACCGCACTTAAATAAAATAAGTTCAAAGACCAGTAATCAAAAACAAATATGGTCAGTCCATTTTCCCAAAAAAAAAAAAAAAAAGGAAGATACTTGAAACTAGTTTTCCTTTGGTTGGATGGGTACTGGTATGTGAATGGTAGCAAGCAGACGATAAGCTGGTGTGACTGATTATGCAGTGAAAAAAAAATAGCATTAGAACAAGAAGCCCGAAGCAAGATTTATCTGGTGGCTTTCAGTTGTTCATGTTATTACCATCCTAGGAAAACTAAGCAGAGAGCTCTCCTCTCTTCTGCTCTTTGGGCTGCTTTAAGAGTTTGCAGCACAGTAGTGAACAAATCATAGTGCCATAATTCAGCCGTAGTGCTTTTCCACCGCTGCAAATGGCCAGCCCAGCTGAGGTTGCAAAGTCATTTTTCATAAGGCATTTTTCCCATCCGCATGCTTCTGAACCGCTCTGTCGCACTGGTTAGGGTGAGTGGGTACAGATTTCTGCAATCCCAGAGGTAAGTAGATGTGCTCTGTTTTGGGCTGTGTGCAATTGTCGGTATCAGGTAAGGATTTAGTCCCTTGCATTCTTGCAGACTATGAGCTGTATCAGAGGTGATGTGTAGGAGGGTGAAAATTATGTCTCAGGAACTTTCCAAGTGAATTTCCATGTGTGGGAAGGCTGGAAGAAGCTGTAAATTGGAGAAACTTACATTCTCTTAAGCCCTTTTAAACTTTCTTCTAAATCCATTTTGAATATCCTATTAGATGACAAAGTTTGAAAGCCTCTTTCATATGCTGACGTGCTGCTAGTTTATCAGCCAGTGTATTCTGAAGTGGGTGGGGAAAAAGGAAGAGGCTAACTACCAATTTTACTTAATAACTTTCATCTTTCTTCCTTTAGAAATTATTACTCCTCAGCTGCCATGTGTTCTTTCCTACAATATTTCACTTGCACTTGTTCTGTTTTCTTCCTGGGATGGGAGTCTCAGTGGAAAGTACTATGTCATGTAAATAATATACACATGGCAGTCTATTATTCTGTGTGGTTATTAATCCCCGTGGAGTTGAGAGCTTTCTGGTTTGCCTTAATGTAAAATCCATAAGCGTGTTTCCCATACAGAAAAACTTCCAGACTTATATTTCATAAAGTTTAGGGAAAAAAAAAAAAATCTTCCCTGAGATTGTCTGTGAAATTTTAAGAATTTTAAAAACCTGCTGATAAACTTTGGGATGCAGATTAGCATTCACACAGGGTTAACCTTTTAGTTCTGTGTGCAGTACTCACAGATATTTAACCAATACTTAAACCCATGCTGTTCCTAAGTTTGCTGTCTGTTAATGAAGGCTTGAAGAAAACAGTTTTAATTGGAGATGGCACCAAAACAGTTGTCCCTCTCAGGAATAGGGAAATATCAAGGTAGGGAATTGGAATCAAGCCATCATGGAGTACAAAAGAGGTGTTCCCAAGGCCTCATATCTGTACATAACTAATGCCTAATTCCTGCCTCCTTTACCATGTATGCCTCCCAGATTCTTCAGGCAGGTGCTAAGTTAGACATGTATGTGTGTGTGTACAGTCAGGGTTTGTCTGCACCTGGGTTTTTGCTAAGGTCTAAGTCACACCTATTTTTCTGTAAAAGACAGGATTTTCAAAGCATTGCTAAGTAAGCAAAATCAAAACAAAATGGCACTGATGAAAGCGCGTCGCTAGGGACTGTTTCCATCCCAGGTTTCTACTTCATAGCTGCTTCTAAAATGGAAAAGAACTTTATTTTCCTAGGGTAGAATTGTCCTCTTTCCCTTCTACTTCCTCTCCCTTTATTTTTATAATGACTTGAACTGTTTAGGCTAAATATATATATATATATACACACATATATATATAAATTAGAAGTATTCACCTGCAACCAGAGGCTCAGAAAATACAGTCCTAAGTGATAGCTGTCTGAGGAAATCTATCATTGTCTGAAAGCAAGAGATGTGCTTCTGACTTCTGTTGTCATTCTTGAAGTGGTTCCGCTTTTGCAGGATTTATCATTTAAGAACCACAAAGTTTGTAACAACCATTGTTAGATAAGCTTGACAGTATCTCCCTGAAAGAAAGAATTTGGGAGAAGTGAAATGAGAAGTCTTGTAAAGCAGAAAACTAAACCAGCCCACTTAATGGTCACTCAAAACCCCAAAATGCCTTGCATAAGGTTGAACAGGGAGAACTACTAAATATGCAGGTTTGAAACATTTTTATCTCAAATACATGTCATGTCCCATGACCTCTTAATAGTTCTTTCGCAAGCAAATAGGTGCTTGTCAGGAGGCCTGGGATTTCCCCTGTGTCTCTCCTGTCCCATGCAGCCCCAAGCCTTACATTCCCTGCAGCTATGGAGGAGTGGGCAAAGCAGTGCAAAAACTGTGGTGGTCCCTGTGATGCTCAGCAGCCTCATTCCCTTAACCCCAAAGAAGCAGCTAATTTAGTGAAATAAGCATCAGAGATTCACAACACCTCTCCTGTTGCCTGCAGGCTACCCCTGAGGTAGTGGCAATCTCTCTTACCATGTTCTCCTGTGTCCAACTCACAGGTAAACCAGCTCAGGGCTGTTGTGGTGTTAAGACTTGACAGGCTACCCTGAACACATTTAGCAATCTCTTCAATAATGGATCTACACCATACTGAATTCAACTCAAGAAAATAAGCTGGGAAGCTGAGCACCAAACACAAGCATCCCAGAAATAAGTGAGAAAGCCATGCCCAAGCTGCTGGCAGTGCTCTTTGTAAACACTGGTCTTTGCATCCCTGGGTTTCACAAAGATCACACAGTAGCCAACAGCACAGTTAATCTTAAAGGCCAAATAAATGTGTGGTTTACCTCCCAAGGTCTCTCCCCTAGTCTTATTATCACCAACAATGGGGCCAGTGTTATAAAAAACAGTCAGAGTTGGCTAAGCCACTTGAATGCCATTAAGAAAAATGTCTCCCTCCCTGGATTACAACCTAAAAGGTTTGGAGGATTTGACTATTTATTTATTTTTATTGAAATGGTGGTAAAATTATAAATGGCCCTTACTGTAGCTCCTATGTGATAATGTGTAAGCCATTAGCTGTGAACAAACAAAACCAAGATTAAATAAATTTTAGAAGAGTATGGTCTGTTCTTGTCAGTCAGGATTTTAAATGCTTTGGTGTTTTGGGTTGTTCTTTGCTTTACACTTTAACCTCTGTGCGAGGAGGAAGATGGTGTTGAAAATACTGGCATGCCCTGCCCATGGAGATGTATTCACATTTCTACTGGCAGAAACAGTACGAATTCTGCACTGACCTTCTGGAATTTTTCAATTTTCTTCTTTGCAGCAGCATGAGATCTTCAGGAAAGCCCCGCTGGGGAATGTTTTTCCCTGTTCTCCCCTCCTTCTCCCTCTGACACCATCTGGTAAATTGGATTTTGGTATATTTGAATAGCCACTCCTCTCATACTCACTTCATGCGCTCAGTTTTTTCATTCCAACATTCCTGTACTTGGTGCTCTCTAATGCTCATGCAAGCAGACTGAAATTATTCTTTTTTTTATTGGGCTCCTAAGCACACCACTGAGGATGTTTACTAAGGAAGGAAAGCCTGACATGAACCTAATAGATGAATAGAGAACTGGTCCCAGATTTTTTAAGAGAGTCTGGAGGGGTTTATATTCCAGCATTTCATCTCTGGCAAACAATGCACTGAGCTTTAATTGATTCCTGCACAGTGTTTTTAACTGATGAAAGGGACACTTCCCAAAGAGAAGCAGCCATCAAAAGTTTCACATATGTACATGCAAATGGCCTTCGGGTGATTGCAGCGAGAATTCAGATCCTGCCCTAATTCCATGTTGAACTCCAATTAACTGTTTTACCAAATCCCATCTCTCATGTTAATCATGACATCAGTCAGCTACACCCTGATTAATATTTCTTACCTCAAGCTGTATCTGAAACAGGTTTCCAGCGATACAGGGGGAAAAAAACAGTCTCATTCTCAAGCGATAGTGAAACCTTTTATTAGTGAGTTAAAACACATTCATGGAAAGCTAGCTCCAAGGGTTGCAGTGGATATGTTCTTACTGAATTGGATAGAAAGGAATTAACCTTTATTCACACATTTTTTTACATGAAATACAAAGGTTTAATAAATGTGTTTCATTTCTGCTGTGTTACAGCTAGGTACCCATAAGGCTGTGGACTGAGTAACATGTATGACAGCATCTTCTGATCCACCCCCTCAGTGGTTTAGATTTCTAATTTTTATTTTAATTGCTTATCTGTATATGGAGAAAAGGATTAAGTAACTGGTCTGTCTGTACCTGTCACTCTTCAGATCTCTCTGCTTCCTGCTCTCCCCCATCCTTCACCCTTCCTGCCACACTTGTGGTTATTTAACTCTTGGCTGTGTCCAGCCAGGCTTGCAGGGACATAAACATCTCAAAGATGGGGCTGTTTGTGCAGATGTCTGAGTGCGATCAGCTGAGTTGGGTAGTGAGCCCTGAAGGAAGGTGGAGTGAGGGTGAAGCAAGAGGAGCTGGTGTTGTGGCCTCTGTCTTGGCAAGGCTTTCAGACCGTGGTACCACTCTGTACAAGTGACAGGACTTGTCATGTCTGGCGGTTGACAGACACCATCTAGGGTGGCAATGACAACATGGGAGAGAAATCAGTTAATGCAAGAGGAGAATCTTGAGGGGACAAAAGGGACACACATCTGAAGGACAGAGTTTCATGTGTGAGAATAACTTCAGAGTGTCCCTCCAATTGACATGGGCCCTAGGTAGTTAAAAATAACTTCCCCCCCCACCCCCGACCCCGACATTCGGTTGCTGGTTTTGTCTTTGTGCACAGATATATTTCTAATAATTATTTTTTCTTTACCCATATGAAGATTTTTAATATGATCAGGTACTTTTGCTCAGTAGCTCCATCCCAGATGCATGTATTTTGCTGTCCGCAAGGGAAACAGTAGAATTCAGGACAGGTCAAGTTCTTCAGTATTACCTTTTTTAAAAGATAAGATATTTTGATTTGAAGAATGAAACACACATGTCAAAATGTCATTTTAAAAGCAGCTAGTGTAAGGTTTGGGAAACAGGTCAGGTTGATAGCTTGGGAAAATAGCCTAAGGCAAGCAGGCAGTTTTCACCATCTTGATATATCAGTGCTTTTCAATGAGTGGAAAGCCAGGAGGTAGCACATCCATTGCAATTCATTCAAACCTTTCCCTTTCTAGTAAGATTGCCAAGAAGAAATAAAACCAACTCATGTAACACAGTTAGCCTTGTGATGTCAGGAATGTCATCTTAGGAACAGTGTGATTGCATATCTTCATAGCAGCTTGTCAGCAATTACCACTTGGCTGTTACTTTTGGTCACTAAAACTGATCCAAACTCATTCCCAACAGACAGCAGTCTTTACAACAATTTTGGTTAATACTTTGTTAATTTGTCTATGTCTTTATTCTTCAAACCTACAGTAAAACGGAAAGATTTAAATCCAGGACAAACTTTCATGCTGCCATTATAAAGTTAATGATTTTATATTCCAAATGTGAGACAGTTATTGTCAGTTGTGAACCTGTATCTTAAACCGAGCACTTACTCACACAGCTTTAGTTTGCCAGAAGGTACTGATTTTAAGATTCAGTTCGGACTATACCTAAAAATCTCAGTGTTCCAAATGGCTACCAGAAAGCAGCCTGTTTTAAAAAGAGACTAGTTATGTAAAGATGGGTCATACTTGGGGTAGCCAATTCAAAGCAGGGTTTTTGGAAGGTATTGTCCCTTAGAAATTTTCTGTCCTCTTCAAATCAAGCATAAGATACTAACTGCTTTTGAGAATTAAACCAGTGTTTCCAGTTGCAGATAGGAACAGACTTCCCTAAAAGTTGACAAAGAGCTGGTAGTTTTGCTGGTTGCTGCAGCATCAGGATGTTCTCTCTCCTTATAAGCGTCTGAATTTGGGGACTTTTTTCCAAAGTAAGTTATGAATTCCAAGGTTTTTATTTCTTTTTTTTTAATTATTCTTTAGGTTTTAAATCTTTGTGTAAGGTGATTGAGAGACTAGATTCCTTACTATTCCTTTGAGAGTAGGTATGTTACCCTTACTGCTGAAGCCCTATTTTAATGTAGTGGAGCGCTGTTTTATTCCGTGCAGCGTGATTGCATGGTGTTTATTCAATCCCTGTGTCCCTGTGTCCACATCAGTTTGACACTAATCAGCTGTAATTGCATAATTTACAGATGATTGCTGAGAAATCCTCTACTGGTCTAGCAAAGACCATTCTGCATTGCTGGGCTCTGTCGTTTCAAGCTATCATTCTTGTGGTCCTCAGACTTACACAATCCCATCAGTTTGGCAAATGCTCAAAACTTATTTAGTCATGAATGCATTACTGATACAACAGGCAACACAGTGCATGAAACACCATGTTGCCCACAGCATTCCTAAATAATATGTTCTGGAATGCTCATCTTAAATTCCATCTTGTTATTACTTTGGCACATTCAAATAAGTGGACTTGTCAACAAATAACAATCAGATGCAACAGGCAGCGTTTCATTCACGTTATGTCACTGCCCTCCGGATTTCATCGTCCATATGTGACAAGCATTCCGTTCTTGGGAAGTAAGAAACATGGGGTAAAAAAAATAGTGCATTTTTATTATTATTTGACAGCAATTAATGTGTGCCAAAGGAGACAGCGATAGCAATCTAAGACAGCAGCGTTATTGTAGCCAAGACCAGTAGCTTCTACCCAGTGCATCACCAGTGAGTCACTGCCTGATCTTATCAGAATTGCCGCTTGCCGCAAAGAGAATTCTTTGACCCCAATTTGTGTGCAAAACCAGCAAGAGGTGACCATCCAGAACTTCAGAGGCAGAAATTAAGAAGCTGTCATAAAAAGTGCGTTTATGGTGTCTCTGTAACATCCTTCTATATCCTTCTATAAAGTATAGGAAACAATCTTTACTTATGTAAGCATTTTGAAACCTGCTTTGTTCATTGCGAGTTACTGAAATTGCATGTCTGTAATAAGGACCAATGTGCTCTTCGGAAATGATGCTAAATGACTGCTGAAGGAGGGCTAATTTTCTTTGTGTGTGAAAAGCAGCAGAAATGTATATTGCAAACTGTGATCATGACATTTTTATATGGTTTAGAGATTTAAAGATTTTGGTGAGATTAACGGTCTGAGATGTAAAGCGAGCCTTCACAATATTTCATGCTTTAGGAAGCAGCTATTCTAGTCATAGGATCTCTGTGTGTGGGAAGAGTGTGGGAAGGGGTGTGTGCATAACTGAGGGCCTTCTGAAAAGAGCAAGAAGAGCTCTTTCTTGGTTTACACGTTTTTTAGTGAATAGTGTGGTTTTAGGCTTTTGTTTTTAAATCTATATAAGAATTCCTGCACTAGGAAAAGCACATGGAAGAGTTAAATATCACACTGGGCATTGTATGGTGAAAGAGAAGGCATGAGTGAGTAGCAGATAAGGCAGAGGCAATTCTGCTGATTGTGTGTGGTGCGGAGTGTCATCAGTTATAAGACAAATAAATAAAAGGGGCACTCTGCGAGCTATCCCTCCTTTTCTGTCACTAGGTGTTATCTCCAAATGCAGAAATATTAGAAGCAGGAGTTATTCTGCATTACCCAAATAAGTGCTATATCCTGATACATCCAAATACACAAATAGTGCAGTTAAGCATTTTATTGTTAGCACAGTGCTTTGCTGCTCAAGGTGGGCAATCACATTTTGTCTCGGATTTTAAGTGCTCGTGCATTGCTGTAGTTCCCTTATTTGAGACTTTGCTTCCAAGTGATACCAGTTTTGCTGCACTGAATCTCTATTTATGGCCAGTCCACTGCTGAAAGGAAGATTGACATTTTCAGCTATGCTGGGTATTTCCCATTGTAACAGCCTACTGTTTCCATAGAAATCCTTCAAAGTGTTGTAATAGAATGCGAGTAAAAAAGGAGTTTTCTTGACACATTTATTCTGCCAGGTTTTTAACAATATGATTAATGTCTCCTCAATATTCACTTCTTTTAAAAAAACAAAAACAGAAGTCAGAAAACATACATGCTGTTTCCACAGCACTTTCACCGTCCATTTCCAGGACCTTTGAATTCATTTCTCCTTTCTTTTCCTTACCACCACCCCTTACCCTACCATCATTCTGTCCCTGAAAGCCCCTTTTTTACATAAATTAGCACTAGCAAATCCACGGTGGTGACAGAAAGCCCTTAAATCAGACACTGAACATTTTATGATTCATCAGAAACTCTCTATGCCTCTGAATCAAGTTACTTACTAAATGGTGGCTGCGTTACGGGCAGAGCAAGACGTGAGTAACCCGTGCCACGCATTGTCAGAACTTTTGGAGCCCACTGGAGATACCCACGTTGAGCTGAATACATTTTGTTTTAAGGGGGTGTTGATTTAAATGTTGGATGATTCACTGCCTCCTGCTGTCTCTTGCAGTGTGGGCATAGTACTCGTACATTTGAATGCAGTGCTTTTTAATCACTTTCATTTAATGTCCATCCTCCTCCTCTGCCACCGCACGATACCAGTTACCCTGTGAAATGTTCCAGCTACTCTGTTTCAAACTCACTCCTTATCAGGCTCTAAAGTTGTACTCCAGCCTTCCTAGGAGTCATAATTCTAGCTTTCAGCATCTTTGTTATTCCTGCAAGATACTATTACATATAGCTGTGTGAATCCTTCTCATGCCTTGCCTGCATTTGCTCAGTTCACACAGAAAAAGGATCAGTCGGCTTTGTTAAGTGCAAACAGAAATAGATAATGTTGGCAATGACACATTTTAACTTGTTTTGTGGTTGGGTTTTTTTCCTGACATCTGGAAATAAGGTTTTGGTGAGTCCGATGGTGATCAGTAGGTTCTTTTAAAGCAATCAGCTGAGCTATTTGTTCACAACAGCAATAAAGCTATTATGAGTGACTTTAAAATGTTTGTTCATAAACCTGAAAGATAACTTGAGTTCTTCTAGTACAGAGTGAGTGGGCTCTCATTTTGGGGTCTTTGGGGTGTGGGTTTTTTTTGTACCTATTATGTAATTTGAAAGATTTCAAGCTAGTAACCTGCTAAGCAGAAAATGTCTTGATCTGCCAGGCCCTATGCCCCTAGCCGGTAAAGCAGGAGGAGATTCCTTAACTAAGCATGTATCTGTTTATCATTAAGCAAAATGCTTTTCTCATTTCTGACTGCCTCCAGTCATGATCTTAAGGTCCTTTCCAACCCTAACTGTTCTATGATTCTATGATTGTGCATTTTACACATCCTAAGATACATTTCTGGGTGTCTCAGTGCGGGCATTTGGAATCTGTTTAGATGTCTCCTGTAAGTCCTAGGTCACATCCCCCAGGATTTTACACATCTCATACAACAGAGTGCATCTAAAATGACAGTAGATGCCTTGAGCACCGGAGTCCCATCCATTTTCACTTTTTAGCTAATATGATGCTTTCTTCATAGAACACTTTATAAATAAGATAAATACAAGGCTCCGTCATTGCATCTTCAAATGACTTGTGGTATGAAGCTGCCTCTGTATTCCATTTCCACTGGATTGAATAAGACCCTTTTTATAGCATGCATATCACTGTATCACAAATGCTTTAACTATCCTGTATTATTTTCAATGTTATCAGAATGAATTGGTGTATTTAGAACATAAACCCTTCTGGCTGCAGAGATTGGCTTCTGCCTATCAGTTGCTAAATTCTGTTCAGCGTATGTCAGAGACCAAAACTGCAGCTGACACCCAGCGATGAGGAGTGCTCTGTGTGTGTCCCTGGAAAGACAAGATTTTAATGTCATTTGAGCTATTGCCAGGGGACCTCCACAAGAGTAACAAGTCTATGAGACCTAATGTTCCCTGGGAAAGCCCTACACAGTTGTCTAAATAGCACTTTCATGGCACTCATTGGGAGTTTTCTCCATATGGCTTGCTCTGGGGGCTCAGCAGTAGGGGGTAAATGTATGGACTGCTTTTTAGTTGCAGGTAAACTAAACAGATTTATGGAGGAACTAAGTAAGGGACAGCACAAGGTAGCAAAGACTAAAAAAAACTTGGAGGAAATTTGAGAGTATAAAGTCAGTGGAGGAGACTGACAGCAGATGCAGTTCTGGAGAAGGACCATAGTGGCTCTTTAGCAAACCACTCAGCAAACCAGTGCAGCCATTGGGTTAAGAAACCTGGAGAACAAATTAGTAGGTGAAAGATAAGATATTGCACCTCTGTTCCTGTTAAAGTAATTGTTGCCCATTTAAATACTAAACAACATGGTCTTGTACATGAACCTAAGCATGCAGGTTTTAAAGCTCTGATACCACAAAAAATGCTCAATGAATAGCAGCAAGTGAATGGTATAGTACAGTATGGGTGGTTATGAGAGCTTTCAGAAACCCATTTAGGGTCTTCTGAGTTCTCTTAGTTATTCTGCTGCTAAAATTCTTTGCTTAGGGGATAGAAACATCTCATTAAATTAAATGCAGCATCTTCAAGATGTGACAGAACATAATGAAGTTAATAGTGATTTGGATTAAAGAAATTTTGATACTGATATTTTTGCTCTGACTGTTGGCATATATTGAATGACTGGATAATTTCTGTGCAATGAATAATGGATCATTTTGTCTAGCATACTGTAACATTATGCAAATTCATCACGCACAGCAGCAGTACAAACTTTGCTATTCCCTCTTGTTACATCTGGCCTGTGCTGAAACAGGGAATGTTGAATTCAGAGAAGAGGGAAGAGGGTTGTCCAGGGTTGCAGGTTTTTCTAACAGCTTTGCCATGAAGAGTGTATCCAGACACAGGAGTTGTATGATTTTGGTCAGATTTGCTGCGTTCAGTCAGATCAGCATGGGGTGCAAGTTTTGCCTGCCTTTTGTGGGTTAACCAACACTAAGCTCATGTTTATCATCAATGTGCAAAGATGGTTCAGCTGAACTACAAGCACAATGGTAGTTACACAAGTCTGATGTCTCCTGTGAATTTGGACGTGCCATGAATTTTGCTATGTCTCTGTTCCTATTACCGCAGAGCTTATGCTATAAAGCTTACCAGTGGCAGAATTACTGAAAGTGGATTTATATTCTCAAGCAAAAACACACAATAGCGACGTGGAAGATTGTTGAATTGTACAAAAAATACTGGGAGAGGAGAGAGCATATTGATTTATCTGCGTGGCCTGGGGACGTATGATTTTGCACAATTTCGAGTGATCTATCCAGCAATGAATAGAAAGAAAGAAAGCCTGTCCCCAAAAAGCTTGCAGATGAAAGCTGTAATTTGGAAGCTCTGAGGAATGGCAGTAGTGAGTATACTGTGAAAGTGCAAAACTTTCAGGCCTTTTCTCTCCCATTCACAGTGTGGGAACTCATGCTCAGGGGAAGCTGTTCCTCACAGAAAGGGAGAAGAATGGATCCATCTGCTAACTGGGATAATTAGATTCCTCCCTATACTATTATGATTGACTTACACATTTGACTGACCACATAAATAACTTTTTCCTATTTGGCAAAGATTACTTTGCCTGTGAATTTGATGGTTAGCTAAACCGTGCTGGCTTTAAGCTAAAAGCAGCATATGTGTTTTCATATATGGAGCATCACTAAATTCTTTGAGGGTCTCGCATGGAACAACTGCTATCTTGAGTGAGCAGCACCTTGCTACACAAGTCCAAGTATGCGCTGGAGGTGCAGCAACTTCAAACAAGGCAGATAAGCGTATCATCTCTGTACAATTGAGAATGCTGATGCTACAGCTCTTTTAGCTGAGTTCAGGACTCAGCAGCTAGGAGGAATACAGGAAAAAAATTAGGGAAGGAAGAACAAAAGAGAGAGTAAGAATATGGGATGTGGGTGATTGTGCTGTTTTCTGAAGGAAAGGATACATGCTTTTGATCAGAACAGGTAGATAGTTGATTTGCAAATTCAACATTCCCTGGTTTCTTCTCAAACAGCACAGTTAAGAGCTCAGTTACGTATCAACTACATATTCACAGATGTAAGTTTACTGGAAGAGATGGAGAGAAGTGCAGGAGATTTCTGTTCCTAAGAAACCATAGCTACAAAGAGGTACCCATCCCTGCAGTGCTTTCTGCAGGGAGTGACAAGTACTGCCAGGGGCTTGCTGGATGGTCAGGAACCAAGGCCCAAGGCTCTTGCTGCTAGGAGCTAAGTGGAAGGAAAGAGTTTGGTAATTGGCCAGTAATCTTTGTTCTTGAAATAATACTTAAATGAGAGCTGTTGATTGAAATGCAGGCTCTCCCATCTCTCTGGGAATTATGGGTGTCTCTTCCTACACTGGGCAGTGCTAGAAAGGCTTCTAGGGAGAAGGAGAAAGCTGTCTCTTCAGAGCATCATCATACGTTCCCAAAGGGCATTACCTATCCACAGACACTACCTGCAAGTACCCCTCAAGAGATTTATTGCTTTCAGATGGTGTTGCTCACACTATGTGTTTAACTCCACTCTTCAGCACAGCTCTGCCCCTTGCGAGATAGGATTAAGTCCATATTGCGTTTTGTGTGCTACAACGGGCCAAGACTATTTTAGGAACCTTTTCCCTTGTGTTGAATCCCAGGCTGTACACAAGCCTCAGTCTGGGCAAAGGAACTGCTTGTCTGTGGCCTTTTCTGACTGCAGGCCAGATTCATACTCTTAACACTTGTTATTGTCTCTTTTCCCTTCTGAGATCTCTATAACCTAATACTAAACATTGCTGTAAGCAGTTCTATTAAATAGATCTGGCATAAAGAGTTGCACAAGCTAGAGCAAATGATATTCTCCACATTTATGGTATTTTGCTGAATATACATTAGCTTTCCGCTGTTTAGTACCAAAGACATATATGTGTTACTTGTACCTCCTTTTTTGCTTTGCTTGCCTTGGGGCGGCTGATTTATGTGTTTTTAAATAGTTGGTGTAAACAAATGCAGTACATGAGACCTTTTGCAGTACTTGTGAAACCCCTCCCAAGTCCATCTGTCCTTAGCAATTGTTCCAAGCCACAGAAAGGGGTGTGTGCGTGTGCTTTTGTGTGTGGATAGAACTATATATATAGCTTAATAATAATCAAGCCTAACCTTTTTCCATTAAATTGTTCTGGAAACATCTCAGTTTTAAATAAGTCAGAGTTTCAATACAGGATTTTTTTTTCCTACCACCTTTTCATTAAAAATTAAAAGAAAAAAAAAATGATACCATGCAAAGTTGCACAGTTTGCTAAGAAATGTGAAGTGGATGTCATAAGGGAATGCCCCGCTTCTTGAACTGAGTTAACTCATGGGAAGGGTAGGAAAATAAACAAGGACTGAATGGAGCAGCACCTACTTTTTATTTTGCAGTAACTCATGATGCCAGTATACCACAACCACTTTCTTCTTAATGCCCCAATCTTCCCCTCTTCCCCCTCCAGATGTGTGCCTTCCACCCCAGCAATAACATATAAAGGAAAGTTTTTAGGCATGTATAGTCCAGCAAGTGAGCAAGCCTCTCCATAGTGTGAAAGCTGGACTTGCTTGGGAAATGGGAAGAATTTTCATTCAGTTCTTTCCTGGTTCCTTTATGAAATTCATCATATAAATCCAATATTTCAAGTATTTGAATCAGAGAGTTGATGAAATGCTTATTGAAAAGGTGTGCCTTTTTCCCCACTGCTGGAAAGCACTGCCATTTTTTTCATTAGATATAATGCCATTTTTATTTAAAATGAAATATCAAATCCATGAGTACTTGATGGAATGTTAAGCATTATGTAACAGGTTCTCTCAGCTGATTGGGATTTTGAAGTTTGGGTTTTTTTTTTCTTGTGCTTATGCGTGTTTTCAGCACAATGATTATAAACCCCTGTTTAGGCACACCCTAATACAACTAGTGGCATTTTGGGGATGAGATCTGGGCACCATTTAAATTAATACACATTTTGTCATTTCTGTGGATGAGACCATGCCTAAATAAATTCTTCCACAAGTAAGTTAAACTGTTCCAAAGGTGTTTTATTGTCCCTGTGAGATGCTATGGTATTATTGCTTCTTTACCACCTAAGGAGTGCCATTTCATTTACAGTTTTATTCCCTGTATGCTCGAAGATGTGATGTGCAAGGTCTATCTATTAAGCAACTCCAGTGAAAGATTCTAGTGTGATTGTGGAAAGAGTTTCTTGACATTTCTTCCATGTCTAAATAGCATGCAATGAACTACAGTCACTTTTTTCTCAAGGTAAATGATTGAAGTGTAAATAACAATATTGGGGTTTGTTTTAATCAAGAATTTATAGAATCCTTTCTTCTGCAAATCTCTTGTTAATGTGATTTTAGCAATCCTCATTGTTTAATTTTCCTCACATAACGCTCTATTTAAATGAAGCTTGGAAATGTAAAGGGAGCATTACAAGAATTACATAAATAACTAAAGAGGTGAAGAGAGAAGGAAAGAGCACCTTAAAGTCTCCAAAGAAGGGCAAAAAGTCCATGTTAAGTTTGATTTTTAGGGTGAGGTATTCACCTGTTCTCAATTTACCCACACTGATACAACCTTCCCTATTCAGCTCATCATTGCCCGATGAATAATAAATGAATAAATATTGCTACCTGTATACTTGGTGCACCAACACAAAAGGGGTTTATAATTCCCCAGAAATGTTTTATTAATAGTACAGTGTTAACCACCTTGGTTTGAGTAATAATTAATTGTTACTGTATGTTTGTGAAACCCAAGGGAATGAAGATAAGAGGAGGCAGAAGATGGGGGGGGGGGAGAACAAAACACCCAGGAGTTAATTGCATTAAAAGAATACATTCTTTTTAGTCTGAACAGGAAGCTGGTAATACTTGTTAATGTAGTCATTCTTTAAAATAGTCTTCCAGATGATTCAGTTAGAAATCTTCCTTGAGCTCTAGATATTAACAGAAACCACCTGAGCCTGAAAGAGAGTTAGAATACTCAGAAGTCTCTGTAATGGCATGCTGAGTTTTCAATTGATTGGTTTCAACCCTCATATTCCCTTTTCATGTAAAAAAATGTAGTATTAAGGAGGGGTTGAGGGGTGGGCAAGTTTGACATTTTACCCATTTGTTGCTTCACAACCTATTAAAGAGAAATATATCAGTATAAAAAGAATAAATCTAATTAGTAAGATTAAGTTGTGTGATACAGACCCCATCAACCTTGTGCTTTACGCTGCTTCCAAAAAGCTTGCATAGAAAGGTGGCACAGCAGATCACTAGCATGACCAGGAGTGAAACCTGAATATGCAAAGCATCACTCAAAGTATCTGCATTCTTTCATCAGTGTGCAAACTTTATGGATGATAAAATCCAGGGGAGCCCTAGCAGCAAAGCAGAGGGAATTCTCTGAGTCTAAGCTGCATGGATTGGGCAGGGGAAAAATCCTGGTAAATAGTGGAAAGCACCAGTAAATAAATACAAATGTAATGCTCTGAACTCCTCTGAACTCTGACAGTGGCAAGTTATTCCCAAAGAATACCTATTTGTCATTCCACCCACTGCTGTGCTATAGCCGACACTGAAAACATATTAGGAAAGTGTATGTAATGTTCAAGGCATCTTCAGGCTCTTTCAGATGTAGGAAAATCCAGACTGGGTTGCTCAACCACCTTTTCTACCAAAACACCAGCTGGAGAGTTGCTCCTAATTATTTGGAACTCAGTGTGCTAGTATGAGCTTGAACAGATGAAGACTACACCGAGCCAAATTGCCCTTTCACACCACCTTTATGCTGGTATAACTTCACTGACTTAAACACCACTAAGTGACGGATGAGTGGGTCTGCATATCCGCACCTAGTGTGCAGAGGGAAATGAAAACTTTCTCTTTAAAGTGATCTGTAGGAACTGTTGTGGGCAGGGGAAGGAAGAGGAAACACAAAACACAAGGTGGTCAAAAAAGCGAAAGCAAGCAGTTTACAGGGGAGGAGGAAGGTGGCTCATGAGGGGGACTGAGCTCCCATGTTGAGAAACCTCTGTGAGTGATGTGCTTTTACTGTCAAGCCTGTACTACGGAGCAAGCAGAAAAATGCTATCAGTATTTGTGATTGGTGATTTCTCATTCCTGTAGTGTGCTATGTCCAGGTTAAGCTACATGAGCACTGAACGTGCATAATGTAAGTAATAAGCGTTCGGTATTCAGGAAGCTGCAGAGTTTTTGGCAGCTGCTTCAAAATTAGCACAGATACTTGGAGGTTTAAAGGGTATGGGTTCATTTTGTTTTGTCTGAGAACAACACTCCACCCTATTATCTCTTGATGTGAACTGATTCTTGTGAGAATTTTAAAGGAATCTATTTAAGGAAATAGGAATTTAGGAAATGAATCTTTCATGAATTGTAACGCTGCTGGTTTCACTTTTCCTTTAGTCCACTCTAGCATGGAACTGACTGGACTATGCTACTTCACTTCAGATTTATATAGCTCTAGGCAAAATCTCAGGCAGAGAATATGTGCATCATCCCCGAAGCCACTGATAATAATGTTGTTAACATGACTTATCAGTCTTTATTTTTTCAGCAAGAAAAGCTAACAGTCAGACCACTTCATTAGCAGAACAGAACTGTGAGCCTCTGAACTGTAATTAAATCTCTCCTTGCTGCTTTTATCTGGCTCTCTAAGCTACAGAGGGAGTGTTATCAAATCGTTTCTCTACACTGCAGAGTAGCATTACCCTTTGGAAGATCTCCAGCAGATGCTGAACCAAGCCCTCTGGGGAGGCTCTGTGCAGCTCTTGCTGCTTTCCTCTTAGTGACATGGAAAGGGGACTGTAAATAGGCAAATTTTGGTTTGCTTCCATGCAAAAGCCTTTAAGCTCCCCAAGAAGAAGTCCTCCCTCCTGTAAGATGTCTGAGAATGAAAGCCCTACTTCAGTTAAACTGCTTGTTAAATCCCTATCCTATCAGTGGGAAGCTAATGGACAGTGAACAGTAGACTATTGTTTTTTTTCAGAATATATAGAATATAAACTCAGAGCTATAACCCCACCAGCATTATTCAGTATGCTTGTTGATTTACATAGATCAGTATAGACAATGCATTGAATATGCTATTCAGGGCTTAAATTTTCATGTGTGGAGAATTTACAGCCCAGTGTATGCCACCCCATGTACTCTGCTCTTGTGAGAACCCCCCTGCAGTCCTGTGTTCAGCTCTGGGGCCCTCAAAACAAGAGGGATGTGGAGCTGTTAGTGCGAGTCCAGAGGAGGCTATGGAGATGCTGTGAGGGCTGGAGCAGCTCTGCTCTGGAGCCAGGCTGAGAGAGCTGGGCTGGTTCAGCCTGGAGAAGAGAAGGCTCCTTAAGGGGAGACCTTAGAGCAGCTCCAGTGCCTAAAGGGGCTACAGGAAACCTGGAGAGGGGCTTTGGGCAAGGGCCTGTAGGGACAGGACAAGGGGAATGGCTTTAACCTGACAGAGGGGAGATTGAGGTCAGACATTAGGAAGAAGTTTTTCCCTGTGAGGGTGCTGAGGCGCTGGCACAGGGTGCCCAGAGAAGCTGTGGCTGCCCCATCCCTGGCAGTGTTCAAGGCCAGGTTGGATGGGGCTTGAAGCAAGCTGCTCTAGTGGAAGGTGTCCCTGCCTGTGGCAGGGGGCTGGAACTGGATGAGCTTTAAGGTCTCTTCCAACCCAAACCAGTCTGTGATTCTACGGTACATATGGCTGATAGGAAGCTTGCATTATCAAATAGGCAACAGCATGCCATGCATTTCAGTTTGTAAAACCGGCATTTTTAATAAAAGACGTCAGTTTAATTTAGAACTTAAGCAAAGAACATAGGGAAATATTTTCCAATTCATTAGGCCACAGGCCCAAAGCATGGAAATAAATTCTTTCGATGAGTCCTGTCACCACATTGTAATCCCACTGCCATTTTCTGAAATTAAGCAGACCCATGCCACTCTTTGCCCTACTAATGTAGCTCCAAATGCTTCCCAAGAGTTTCCCAGGGCTGGTTGTTAAGCTGCATCATAGTCAGAGCCATCATGCAGGAGGCATATGGGGAATACAAGGGATGTTTTGCCCCGAGTAACTGGTTCGAGAGAAGTTATGAGCTCATGAATCAGGAAAACAAGCTATTTTCAGTCCAGGCTCTCTGCCAGCTTCTCTTCTTGATGCCCACTCATACAAACAATTATTCTGCATTTATAGCACTGGTACAAGAGCAGGGTTTGAAAATCTGAAGATAAGCTGCAGAAACTGCCTCAATTGTAAGGATGGGGAAAGAAGAAAGTCACAAAATAAGTGCTGCAGCTTCTGTGTGTTTAGGAGGGAGGAGCTCTATCGTGCTGCCTTTTGGAGGGGTTTCCCGTCTTTATTGTGCCAACTGGCAAACCTCTGACTGAAACTTCTGTGTCAGTTTTCAATATTACTACCAAAAATCAGTTGGCTGTTGTAATCCTTTTGTTTAGATAATTGCAATCCACTGTAGAACAAAAGATTTGCGTCATCTGCGGAAGGATGCCAGTTTGTAGAAAGTGCATGGAGTTTGATTTTCTTGTTATTGTTGACACTTTCCTTTAGCCATTCATATTTATAAAGGAGCAAAATCTCTTGGTGCAGCTTGCCTGGTGATTGCATTCAGGTTAGACAGTTAGAAATAAATACTGCCTGTCTATAGTACTGTTGCTAATGGTAGATGAAGGTTGTCTCGTGGCATGAACTGGTGACAGGGGTGGGCATTTTTCCTCTGTTTTCATGAAACAATACATTGTGAATTGGGGAACGCTTTGTTTAATATAAATTGTGCAACAAATGGCTCGCCTAAGTGAAATGGAGCACACAGAAAAGCCACAAAGATTAAAAAGATTTTTTTCTCTCTTCAGATCTGGCTACTAATTACACAGTGAATGGTGTCTTTATTTCAGCCTCGTATAGGTATAATGTCTGCATGCAGGCATTTGGGAATATACCTCTGCTCTCCTCAGCCCCACCTGGAGTACTGCACCCGACTGCGGGGTCCCCAGCACAAGGCATACATGGACCTTTTAGTACGAGTCCAGAGGAGGGCCATGAAAATGATCAGAAGGCTGGCACACCTATTCTATGAGTAGAGGCCTGGAGAGATGGCATTGTTCAACCTAGAGAGGAGAATGACCTTAATGGGGCATTTTCCGTATATAAAGAGGGCTTATAAGAGAGACAGAGAATTTTTAGCATGGCTTGTAGTGATAGAACAAGGGGCAATGGCTTTAAACTGATTGAGGGAAGATTTAGATTAGACATTAGGAAGAAATTCTTTCCTATGAGGGTGAGGGGACACTGGCACAGGGTGCCCAGAGAAGCTGTGGCTGCCCCATCCCTGGCAGTGTTCAAGGCCAGGTTGGACAGGGCTTTGGGCAACCTGCTCTAGTGGAAGGTGTCCCTGCCTGTGACAGGGGCTTGGAACTTTAAGGTCCCTTCCAACCCAAACCACTCTGGGATTTTGTGAAAATTAGACTTTTCTTTCATTTATTTCTGCTGAGGTACCGGGTTCAAAGGGAAATCCATGTGATTTTGGGGCACATTTGGTCTCCCTTCTGCTGCCTTGGCCCTGGTGTGAACTCAGTCCTTTTCTAGGAATGTTGAAAGACATGGTCTTCATTTCATATTAAGAGAGAACTTTAATAATGTGGAAATGAGAAATTATGATGCAACAATGGAAGTGTCTTGGAGAGTAAATTTGACATTTATCTTGCACTGGGTTTATACTGTGTCCATTAAAAACCCAGCACCATATACACAAGATTTTCAGTTAGTGTGCTTTAGCAACTCATGCTATAAGGAGTTTTTGCTAAAAAAACAGAAAATCTAGTGTGTGTTTCATGTAATCCTCTCCTACGCTTAGGAAATGAAAGTATTAAGCTCATGAGAGCAAGTATTGTTTCCCACTGTCTTTTGATGAAAACAATGCAGATCTCGTTGCTGATCAAAATTTTCACTTCAACATTGCGAAGTCCTAAGCTCATACTTACTCATGAAGTGCCAGGAGTTCTTTCTTTATTTCACTTAAGGGAGACTTTTTCCTAAGTGTTTGTCACAACAGTTTTTTAATTTTCTCCATGATTTCGGTGCCTTGATAATAAAAACATAAGCAACTTGGCTCTGGTTCCAGTAGTTACCAGTGCTGTGTTAAATGATACTGTTATCATAGAATCATAGAATAGTTAGGGTTGGAAAGGACCATAAGATCATTTAGCTCCAACCCCCGGTGCCATGGGCAGGGACACCTCACACTGAATCATGTCACCCAAGGCTTTGTCCAACCTGGCCTTGGAAAACTGCCAGGGATGGAGCATTCACAACCTCCCTGGGCAACCCATTCCAGTGCCTCACCACCCTTACAGGGAAGAACTTCTTCCTTATATCCAATCTAAACTTCCCCTGTTTAAGTTTTAACTGTTCATCCTCATTAAGTATTTTAAATTCTCTTCTGGCATAGATTTAGGTGCTACACCCCTAAATCCTTCAGAAAGCATTAAAAATGCAATAAATAGGATTATGCTAGCTAACCCACAGTAGAATAGCATTGAATTTTACACTACTCAGTCTAATATTATTGTTATTAACCTGTTGATACAGAAGCAATTCACTATGGCACCTGGTTAGCAGTATTCTCATGTGGATGTCTAACGCTTGTCCATTAAAAAAAAAATGCAAGTATACAAATTCTAAAAGCTCTATAATTTGAAATATTACCCTGAGCCAGACTTACACACCTTAAAGCAGTGGGAGTATTTTCACTGACACTAGTAAATACTGAGTAGGAATACTATTTACAACAATAACCGTATTTTTCCCATAAGTGGTCTGTAGGGGACCCATACTTGTCTTACCCACGTGTATGTGAACTGAATGTGCCTCTATTTTTCTTGTTCTATTCCACTCTTTTGAAAAAGAGTTGGTGTAGCTGTGCTAATATATTTTTTGTGGGAATAGTTTCAAGGAAGGAGATCTTCTTTAATTTTTCCCTCTTAGAGCAGTAAATAGGTACTTCCATCTTGGAGGAAAGAATGTCTGGTTTTGGTTGGTTATATTTTTCTATCCCCCGGCCAACATACAACCTCAATTATGCATATGCATTATGTATACTGATTAGGGTTTACTTAGTAAAAAGCACGAGTTATATATTCAGTTTTGCCACAAAATAGAAGTCCTTTCTTCCAAAAGAATGTCTGCATTTCCGCTATGCTGATCTGGTTAAAGGGCACATGATTTCCTGTAATTTACGTGTTTGTTGTGTTTTTTTCTTTCATCTTTTTTTTGATAGTTTGCAAAGAAGCATTTCTATTTTCTAATTTTAAATACTTCCTGAAGTAAGCTAATGCGATGCAAGGAGGAAGTTGGTCTTATTCAGCAGCCAAAAATAAACATAATTGGAAGTTTGTGGAAGGACATCTTACTGGTCTGGGTCTGGATCCAGATTTGTAGTTGTTGTTGATGTGGTGGTGCCTTTGGTAGCGTAAGGCAAGTAGGTGGAATGGGGCAGGTGGTGTAGCTAATTGCCTTAGTGTTTATCATGTCTTGCATGAGGTTTTTTATATCAAGACAGAGGATGAATGGATCATTAGGAGTTTGGCAAGAGTGTTTTGTGGGAAGAGTAGCCTAGAAGGAATACCACTGTAATAAGCACAGCATAAAATCTAAAGATAAGCAGAAGAGAGCTTACAGTGGCAAAACACGCTATTTGTATCAGCTTAAACTTCTGAACTCATAGTTTGGAGAACTGAGAGCAATAGTTATTATCTGTCTGGGATCTGCTTGGGTCACTGAAATTTCATACCCGCAGTCTGTGAGCAGACAGAATTGTCATTGCTTTTCATCTAATAGACAGCAGAATGGAAATTTCAGGCCACCATCATTTAGCTTGCTTGTGTTCACTGAGGTGATTTCCCAATATGTGAAGTGGTTGGTCATTTCAGATCTTTTTTTAACCTCTGCTCGCTCCCGCTAATAATAAAGAGATGATTCAGTCATTTTGAGGACTTTATCTTCAAAACATTTTGCATATTTTGAAGTAATTTCTCAGCTCTATTTTTATCTCTTTAGCTGAGCAGTATAGAGGGACCCAACCCAGGCGTCTGCTAGAAGTCATATATGCATGTTGCAGAAGCATTTGGGAATGCCCAGCACAGCAGGATCTGGCAGAACTTAACTGCAGAGCCTCTCTCCCTTTCTTCTTCCCTCCCTCCCTACCCTAGGTGCCATGCGTGTGCACCCCATCAGCCTGCACTAAACATCTGCTTGTGCCACTCTTTGGCAGCACGTATTCATCCCACAATTTCTGCTAGCAATGTACTGTTTAAGCGTACTTCTAATGGGTGGCTTCTGGCGTTTTTGTGTAAGTAGCTGTATGTCTGTGATTCTAAAGAAGGCCACTGCTTAAATTGGACTTACTTTTCTCAAAAGAACGTTCCTGATAAATTCTGGTTAGAAGCTTCACTAGCAATTCCTTCCTTACTCATCAAATGTCACATTGTGCTGGCATGAGTGTTGCTTTGTTAGGGTTTGGGGGTTTTGGGAGTGGTTGGGAGGACTGGGGGAATTAAACTTTTTAGTTACCTCTTAGGTATGGTGAGCATTCTGCTCCATTACCACACACAGTACTGTTGACAGCAGTGAATACTACCAGTCCCAATATTTATTAAACTCTGCTTCTCAACTACTTGCTGATTCAGTTTTAAGGTTACATGGGTAGAACATGAAGTATCATACACTTGATCTGGATAATATATCCACTGAACTACTGGTTATTTTAAATAGTTAGGAAGTACCTGTCTATGTGATTTCTACTTCTCTCCTCCTTCTCCCTCTTTTCTCTCTCTACAGGCATCAGCTCGCCTCTCGTAGCTTTGTTTTTCATTAATCATTTCTCTAAGATCTAAGTTTGGACTCACCTTTTATACTACTTTTTTTTTAATTAATATTAACTCTTGTGCTTTTGACACAGATATTCTATTTATAGCCATCTACTTAATTTCATGTTATTTTAATGAATCCCATCTTGCACAACTACAGAGGAGTATCCAGCATTTCTGACAGTTTGACTTACTGGGAGCATGAACAGTTACAGAGGTAGTAGAAGAATCATGGCCCCAATGAAAACAACTGGAAATAGGAGTGAAAATGTGCAACAAACTGAACAACTGACTGTCCCCCCCCCCATCCCCTGCCCCTGACCTGAGCATCAAGAGATGCAGAGCTGATTCAAAACTGCAGTTGAGCAAATAATCTATGGAAGATAAAAAGCAGCCCTTTGAAGTTATAAAATATAACTTATGCTCTCTTGTTTTCCTTTTCTGGCTGTCTTGGAGGCATTTCTCCTCTTAGTGCATTGGAAATTGCTAGTCTGCATGTTTTGGTATATGAATTATTGGCAAGTATGTCTTGCGTAGTTTTTTTCTGTAGAAAAAGGTTAGCTGAGTAATTGAATGTAATAAAATTCTCCAGTAATAGTAAACACAGTGGTCCTAGGCCCACGCTAAGAAGAAGAATTGACCTTAGAAAGCAGTTTTACAGTGCTGGCATCAAAGTTTGGTTTAGCAAGCTGGCTGGGCTCTGCTTCTGAGTTCAGAGGAGGAGAAACAATGAAGCACCGTGTTATCTGGTATGAAAATACTATAATCTAATTTAACTTTGAATAGCATGATCCTAGTGAACAGAAGTCAGGTCAGATCAATTTGAGACCAAAATACTTTTCACAAGCCCACCTCAAAATGTTAAAGCTGCCTTTGCCCTCACAAGGGTATTTTGAGGATTAATGTGCTGTCAGCACTTTGAAAATGTAAAGTGCTAAGTATATATTATTATAACCCTTTCCATTTATTACTTTAATTGATGGTCTCGTGGTTTCCATGACGCTATGTTGATTTGCACGGGATTTTCCTGCAGTGTGCATTTCATCTCATGAAGAGTAAAAAAAAAACAAATAGTTCTTTTTAGGCCTTGTGCCTTGCTGGATATTCTCCAGTTACTGGGGGACTTGTTTATGACCCACTATCTCTGTGCTATGAAAGCCTTACTGCAATACATTATGCAGCTGTTTGTTTTCAACTTTGTTTTCTCAACTGTATAAGCCTCTGCTGCTACTGAGACCAGTGCGCTGCTCCTGACTGCCTCCTGAGTGGTGCCTGAGTGAAAAGCAGACTCTTACCACCCACTGAACTCCCTGTGTTGTGTTTTTTACAGTAGGTGCCTTTTTCCGATAGCTGCTTCGGTTGTGTTCAAGGAGAGGGGCTGAAGCCAAGCTTGTCAATCACTGGCAATCAGGGAATATCTTGCTTGTTGAAGCTCAGTCCAGTTTTTTCTGCCTCATCTGGCACTGGCATTGCAGCCAGACCTCCCGGTGGCCGAGCTTTTCTGAGGAAAATTCCAAACTTTATTTCAAAATTTTAGATTTACAGTTTGGCTCAGTAACATGTCTGTCTAATTCCCAGCCAAGTCCCCAGGCGGCATTTACTTTTGGAGCAGTTTGCCTCCTCAGCTCTGCTTTCCTGCAGACTTCAGGGATCAAGTTAATCCAAGAAAAGCCAAAGGCATATGAAACCGCGTGTGCCTTTTGCTTCCTCCTTTGTTGAGAGTCTCAGTAGGGAGGTTGGCCCCGAACTGTCAACAGCGTTGCTTCTGCCGACAGCCTCAGCCAGGTGGGTTTTCCTTGGCCCCCATTTCCCCTTCAGAAAAGACATAAAGAGGGTTGGAATGGACAGCCAGCTGCCCTCTTACACAGATGGCCATGTGGCAGGGCGTAAGCGCAGCAGGTTGTGCCCAAATGCGTGGATGAATCGCCACACAGTGCAGATACCAAATCTATCCATGTCTGTGGTGCTGTCAGACCTTTGACATCTTTATGGCCTGCATCAGCTGCCATGCCTGTAACTATACTTCTTCCCCATATTTCACCCCAGGAGTCCAGGTTGCATAGGGGTGGACAAATTCAGAATGTGCAAAAAGGGTGTTGGAGCTACCACCTCTTGCAAGCTTTCATGTCCCTTGCTGAATCATGTTGCAGACTGACACCTCCAGGGAAAACACAGATTTGCCTTTCTTTTGTGAAATACTGGGGGGTTTGTTTCACATTGAGCAGCACACTAATGTAGGTTGGAAGGGACCTCAAAGGGTCATCTAGTCTTTTCTCCTGCTGAAATCTAAGCTAGGTCTGGTTGCTCAAGGCTGTCATCAGGTGAGTTGGGAATACCCCAAAGGCGGGGAGGATTCTCCTGCCTCTCTGGGTACCTGCTCCTTGCCACACCACCTCATGGTGAAGAATTCTTTTCTTATATCCAGGCCAGATTTCTATGGTTGGATTGTGCAGCTGTTGTCTCTTCTTCTTTTGCTGTGCATCTCTGTGAAGCATCTGACTTAATCTTCTCTATAACCACCCATTAGTTAGTATGAAACCCTGAAGAGCATGCAGTATGGGGTCTTTGCCTAATATCTATCCTCAACATTTTTCCAGAGCATTTTCTCAGCTTTGCTTTCTCTGTTGTTCAACCTAATGATAGAATAGAGTTCAGAAAAAAGAGAGAAGAGAGGAGGAAAAAAGTTAATGATGCATTCAACAGGATTTTGTTTAGCACCTTTGTGGAATACTGAAACAGCAAGACTGCAGCAGGATGATTCCTGTTGACAAACAGCTCTCCAGTCCCACCAAAGCAATTCTTTCTCTTCTCTTGGTGGGAGAAAGTCCAGTTGTCCAAACTGGAGTAAAATATTCTAGCTTCTTAAAATGCTGATAAAAACAACAGCCAAATACTTGAACTTTATGCATCTCAGCTTAGAAGCCTGTAACTCTTCGTTCTTTATGGGAAAGAAGAGCAGGGTTTTTCTGACACACCTAAAAGATTAAATATATCTAGTTTATGTGCCTAGAAGCTGCTGTGTGCTTTCTTGTGCTGGTACTCCAGACCACTATGGATTTGTACCCACATTATTGGTCCCAGCTTGCTGCCATATCTATTTACAATAACTTGTCCCCCTCCTACTGTGACCACTCTATATGGCTACGATTTGGAGAGGGACAGAAGTTCAGGCACTGGGAAAAAATACGGGCAAAAAGGAGCCTCTCTGGAAGAGCATTTTTGGTATCAAAAGGAGAGGAAAGTCAGTAGGGCAATGACAGCTCAGGACACAATACATTAAGGTCTTCGGTCACTGCCCCTTCCACAGAAATCGAGTGTCTCATTACAGTGCTCAGAGTCTCTGTCATGGTTTTCATCTGTGTCAGACAACCACAATCAGCTTTATCTCCAAGAGGAACTGTCCTGCTCCTGATGGAGAATATGTCCTACCTCCGTGTACGCTGTCTGCTGAGAGGAGGTAAACACCAAGACATACACAGAACAGTTGCATGCAGAGTTAGCTTTCTTGCATAGCTTCGTGGGCTGGCAACTGATCTCTTTGGCTATCAGGATAGTTAACACGAAGCATCATGCAACCTGTCTGTACCTTGTGACCTCAGATGTGAGTTTTTGAATGATACAAAGTTCAGAAAGTTTCTTGGTCTATGTGTTCATAATCCATGTTTTCCCTTGATCTTCATAATGCTGAAATAGGAAAGAAACCTAGAAGAGGTACTGTTTATGCCATGATGTCTCTGGGGCTGTGACTCTCAGGCAGATTTAAAACTGATGTGTAAATGAAGTAATTATTGCTCTATGGTTCCCAATAGAAAAAGTAACAAGGAAGCAGAAGTTGTGGGGTTAAGGGCTTTTTGTTTTATTTTGTTTCCTGGATGATTCTAAAGTCATTGTTTAACTAATATATTGGGGAAATCAAGCCAGTGGGATGAATTCTCCATGAACAAGTGGCTCAAGTCTCTTTCAAGAAAAGGGCATTATCTACAACTTATGACATTAAATCTGATATCCTTAGGATATTGTTCATGTGTATCAAATCCTGCAATGTCACAGCACGCAGTGTTAAACCTTCCTTACCACCTAGAGTCAGTCTCACAGCAGGTAACACTATTTCATGTACTGTAAGACCACCACCTCTAACAAGACTCTGCCATATACTTCTAATTCTGATACCTAACCTTCAGAATTGTTATGGCATTCATTCATAAACCATAGGAGAAATATTTCTTGAACTTACCTAAGTATCCATGTTCATTTTTTTCAGTGTTTTACAGTATCAAGGATTTTGAGACCTATGGTACTAAAGCACAAGCACAAGTTGGGATGTGCTAGGTAGTCAGCTAGACATCAACATATTAAATAGTTTTTAACACCACAAGATGGTCAAGACCATTTCTCTCTTTTTTTCATTGTTTCTTTCTGGTTTGTTTTTATATTTCTCCCCACCACTCCCCTCCTAGATTTTCATATAATCTACTTTGATTGGATATCCACATATAAAAACTCTTTTCCACCCTTCCACATCTTGACATGAGCAAGAATCTGATTGTTAAGAACTGCATCCTAGCGTGAAGGAGAATATGGATATTTATCCATGCACATTTTAGCATTTTGTTCTTTCAAGAAATAAGATACTCACATCTTGCTTTTCACTGGAAACAGCTATAATCCTAAACAGAAATGAACATTGATGTCCAAGATTGAAGTTTGTTCTGGAGCAGAAGCAGCTCTTTGTGCTTTTTCCTCATGTTACTGAAGTATAGTTAACATGATTCATGGTCTGGGAAAATATATTTGAGTTAGCTTCACTGTGCAGATTACATCAATTAGAGGGAACGTCAGGAGGCAGGGGATCCTCTGGTGTTAATGTCTTAAAAAGGTCAAATTTTGTGCATGTGCATCTAGCAGGTTGAAAAAAACCTAACATGGAATGGACTTTTATGTTCTGTTACTTCAATGCAATAACTTTCAACTGACCAAAGATTAATTTTCCTGTATTCTTGATTTGCAGAAAGGCTGAGGTCTCATTTATGTGCTCCAAATCACTCAGTAACAATCACTGTTAACCATCTAAACCCTTTGAATTTATTTCTGTAAAATATGGCTTTGTTAATAAAAGTATATGGTCCTTGAAAAAGTTTATCCACACTTCGGACTTTAAATGAAATATGAGGCTTTGAACGGGCGCAATTTCTGTGTATTCCCAGGTTCTTACAGTATCAGAGGAATTGCCTGTGGGTTTCTGTCCTACCCTTTAAGCATCGGATAAAACAAAGCAGTAAATGGAAATCAGACCTTCTGCTTTGTGAACTATGTAAAAGCACAGAGAATGAGAGCGATGTATGACAAATGTGAGGAAGATTACAAAATTATCATATGCAATGCAACTTAGTTTGCTATTTCTTTCTTAAGGGAATCCAGGCACTGCAGCAAGACTGTCAAATCTGGATTATAAAATAAATGCCATTAAAGGAAGAGGGTAACACTTGCCATTATTTCTGCTTTCACAATATTTGTCCAGTCTCTGGAGAATGATCAAATCTCCTTCCAAATAGTAAAATCTTTCAAACAAAATAGCTTCAATATATGAGCCTGTGTATGCCAAGATAGATCAAGAGCTTTATGAAAGAGATGCAGAACTTCAATGTATCTTTCCTTTTGGAATAGCCCCAAGTTACAGGATCATAGAAATGGAAAAGACCTATTAAATTATGTGTTTCCTTGCCAGTGAAAGTGTACTCTCAGTATATAGTATTTTCCATCTCAGGCTATTAGGCATCTATCCCTTCACTTGAGTACTCTATTCCATAGCACAATAAAATCAGTGTTGGGAATTTTCCTTACTGCTTAGCCTAAAAACCCATTTGTTCATTTGTATGCCTTACACCTGTAAACCACCCCTTTCTGCCCTTCCTCCCTGAGAGTTCAACCTTCAAACTCTAGTAAATCGTCACCATATATACTCCAACCTCTGTAAAGTCAACCAAATTCAAAAGAAAAGTAGAAAATCTTTTCTAAGCTGAACTTAAGGACAAACTTTTACATTTACTGTAGGTGAAATATTTTTGCTGTCTTTCCTTCATAAAATTTCTGAATTGTATCAGTTCATAGCTCTTTGGCCCAATTGTCTTTCTCATTGTCTTCCCAAACTCATAGATGACTCAGAGATGAGAAGGGCCATTTCACCAATACAGTTCTACATGTGAATTTCTTTCTATAGGATTGCATATTTGTCTTTAGAAGTTACTCAAGAAGTGTGTTTCTTTCATGGAAGTGTGCTACCTCATTTAACATCAACTCCACTTCTTCCATTCATGGAAATGGAAGTCACTTAGCAAACAGTGACCATGTTCTGTTCTGTGCTGAGCTGGAAGAATCCCTCCACAACTCCTTACAGCATATGTAGTTCCATGGGCTTTATAACTTCTCTGTCAAATGGTGCCTTCGATCACTGTCTTACTCTTTTCATACTTAAATGTATCCGAATCTTTCCCTTAGGAAAGGTAGGCAAAATGGACTGTATGCAAATGGTTTAAAAAGACCTTTGAAAGGTGCAGAGAAGATAGAGGCAAACACTCTAAATCAACTTGTTGAAGAAGGACTGTGCAGTTAGCTAAAAAATAAAGAGAGGAAGCCACCATTGGTTTGCAAGAGAATTTGTGGGATGGCTGCCCATTGCTAAATTAAGTTCATCCATTCATTTCCAAGTATTTTCACCACACTACTTGCTCTACTTTTTGCAGTGGATACCAGCCAGGTTAAGGATTTATAGCCTTCTATCCAACTTCTATCCAACTTTTGCCAACACATCTTAAGAAGGTGTTCAGTGTGTATAAAGAGCCTTCAAAATACAGCTTGTTTGTGGTAGGCATTCACTGCTCTCTGTCTTTCTCTCCTTTTTCTGTCTGCCCCTCCACCACCTTAATTTGTCTATGGACTTGGCTTCTTTGTTCTTTCATGACTAATATTACCATCTGTGACATTACATATCAAGATAGCAATGCAACATATTAAGCACAGGAAAACCCGGAATGTTTGAGCTCATCCAAGCATTTGTTGCTTAAAGCTCCAGCATTACTTGTAGCCACCTGAAGCATCCCAAAGTTTCTAAAAACACATCGCAATAAATCAGCAGGTTTCTGTGTTGTTATTGAAACTGAGATATAAGTCCTTACTGGAGCTGCCTTCTTGAAAACAATCTCGGCAACTTACTCGCAGGTTTAGTTCTCACTAAGGGCTCATAAAAAGAGCTTTCACTTTTATGGTATTAACCTAACTACCTCCTAGGGCAGTTCACTTTGGGAACTCCCAACTCACTTTTGTTGAGATCTCATATACTACAAGGGAAGCACCACTCCCAGATCAGGCCTATGACCACACCATGTGAGAACTCTGCCCTGGTGCAGCAGAGGCCGAGCAACCAGGCAGGACTGTAAACAAGAGCTTACCTCTGCCAACCTCTGCTCTTCCAAGGATGGGGAAGGGGCAGCAGGTGTGGAAAGAAACGTATCAAGTACAAAATATCTTGAAACGGACAGGTCCCAAGATGCAAGATCAAAATCAGAATGGAGGTCTCTCCTCCTTCTGCTTCTCGTATCGTTCTAGACAGATTTAAATCTGATTTACCTAATAGGGATTGCAGTAACCACCAAGATCTGATATTCTGAGAGACAGTTCCTTCCCTGCCCTTGCTGATTCTTCAGACAATGAGTTGCTTCACTGTTTATCTCAAAGCCTGCACTCATCTGCAGACCTCAGCCTGTCGGGCTTTTCTCTGCAGTAATAATTTTCCTCTTTGGGTTCTAGTTCCCTGCATTTAGAATTGAATACTGAATAATTCTATGCTTGACACTGTATCTTATTTGCTTTATTACGTGCTACTTTTTAAAAGAAAAAGGCTATATCTATAGCACAATAATATTATAACAGTGAATAATTAAGATTCGTGGCAAGGTTAGGAGTGTTCCTGCATGTCCATATTTGAAGTCTGTTACCTTCTTTCTAGTCTGTCCAAATTGCACACTAGCACAGGTGAGGTGGGAGCAAGCTTCCTCGCCTCGTCTGCTCCGCGTGTAGCATCCACAGCTCCTGAGGGCTGAGGAGTTTTGGAATCTGCTCCTCACAGTGCTGTGCAGTTGGGCTGAGCTTATGCAGAAGTGATGGTGGGAGAGGGAACAACCATCACCTATAACTAAGGTGAGTTCCAAGATTATAGAATGTGTGGACATGTGTATTATAATGTAATATTTCTTTAGTATTTTTAATTCTCCTATGTCTGGACGCTCAGAAGTCTCTCCTGTCTACATGACAAATGTTCTACTAGTTTCCGGTTGAAAAAAGCAAATAAATATACTTTTTGTGTAAGCTGAGAAACAGAAGAAGTATTACACAAGACAGATATGAACAGAACTATGATAATGGTACTCTTAAGATTCATTAATTTGGGTAGGCATAATGATAGACTTAGAAAAACAGGTAATAGTTGTATTATTCAGAGGAAGGAAAAAGTGAGCTGCAGAAAGGAGGAAACTGGAAGAAAAGGGAATAAAAAAGGAAAGGAAAGAATAAACACCAGGGAAAGGGAAAGTGTCTGGTTCAACAGGATTCTCTTCAGCTTTTGCCCTGGGCTTGCAGTCAACCTGCAGGGCTAAAACGTTTGCTAGCGGTGATGCCACTGGCCTGTGTTTTGTGTGGTTACTGGGTCATTTATGACCACTGCGTTGACATGTTTTGTGGTACATGATTTATCACTACTGTAAATTATCTTCCTCTAGATAGGAATTAAGGGATAATCCATGTTCACACTAGACATGTGTGCACATCAGTGCAGGCTCACATGTGTGCTCAGAGTGCCCTCATAACACTACATATGAAAATCTGCCTGTATAGGAATTGACAAGAGGTGTAGGTGTTGACCCAAAGTGAGGTTATAGACAACCAGTACATGTGGTTGTGTATTGCATGCACATGTATTGAAGTATGCATGTACCTTATTGCAGTTCTCTGCGTTGCTGTAAGAGAGACAGGGTGATATAGAAAGCGTGTTCAATATTCAGTTTGTTTGTTATTCAGATCCTATCTATTTCTTGTAGTTGATGGCTTTAAACCTTTGTGTAATGGAAATACTGATGATTTAGATGTGGATGACTGAAAAAAACCTCATGGTTAACTACTGGTGTCCACCTGTGTGACCCAAAGCCGCCTTTGAGCACAGCCCGTGGTGAAAGATGATGGCAGCTTCTGTTTCTGTGCTGTCTTTTGGGTCGGAGCCCATGGGACCCCAGCAGCCAAGATCTTCCCCAATTAGGTGGGGCTAGGTGCTTTGCTCAGTGGGGCTATAGGAAAACCTGCAGCAATGAACCCCTTTGCTCCACCACACCTCAGATGTCTTCCACCCCACTGCTCCCCCTCCCCGTGGAACCATGAACAGTACAGATGAGGCACGGGAGGCCTTCCCCTAGCTGCGGTCGCTTCTGGCCCCGGGCGCCAGTGGAGCAGCACATCCCCTGTGGAGATGGGGCCGGGGAAGGCAGGTGCTGTTCCCACGACCAGAGCATAGCTCCCAGGGGTGGAAAGCGGGGGTCAGGAAGTTAGCAAAGGTTGGCCAAGTCCTGCTGGCTCTTCCTAATCCTCTTTTCCACCCACAGCTCCTTGAAACTCCCCTGATTCCTCCCAATGCAGTGTCTGGGGGAGCTGCTCTACTGCTGCAGGATTGAATTTACTTTGCTCGCTTCCAAAGTATGCTTCTGCAGAGCCTCAAGTCAGCTTTGTTTCAGCTGGTGTCGAGCAACACACAGGAGAGATGCGGCTCTATTACACTGGTTTGTTTTTCTTTTCTTTTTTTTTTTACCCTTTCTTTGTTTTTACTATTTTGACAGGAAATCTTGCTCCTTTTTCTCTTGCATAAGTATGAAGTAACCCTGCGAAAACAAATACGGTAACTTGTTTACATGTGTAAAACTGAAAGGACGGTTTTGCTGATCAAGTTAGTTCTCACTAATCTGAAGACTAGAGCTGTATAAAGCATTTATTTATTTGTATTTGTACCCCGGCCAAACCAAACAATCAACAACAATAAAAACATTTCTTTTGGTCCACCCAGAATTAAAATTTGTCAGTTTTCTTGCCAAACAGCAACACACAAATCTGAAAGAAATGTCATTTCAGGTCAGGAGGCGTTTCATTTAGGCTTTTAAACATTCATTAAAACTGAATATAGGTAAATTTCAGAAGAACCCCTTCTTGCAAAAGGAGAAGTAGGAAGTTTCTGGTTTGGAAACATCAATATGACCCTTTCTGGCATTTCAGAATGTTTCTTTTGACCCGAGAATTTAATTCTGCCTTACTACAGATTGTTCCACATAATGAAATTAGAACAAGCTTTCTGATACTGATGATGCTTCCATACAGAAGGCTGGAAAGTTTAGAAAACAGTTAACTAGCAACCTTCTTAGATATAGCTGGAGGATGTACTTTTGGGGGTTGGCTTTATGCAAAGCATCCAGGCAATAAACCAAATTAAATTATATAGACTATAGTATCGAGGGAAAGTTTTATCCAAACAAAATTTAAATAAACTCATGCATTTTGCTAGGTTTAAAAAAAAAAAAATCAAATAAATAATTTTGCACACATGTAATGGTCTCAACATTTTGTCATTTCTCTTCTGCTTTTAAAACAATAAGACCCAAATGTGGATAAAATCATGTTACTCTTCCCACTCGATGTGAACAACTTTTTCCAAGTTCTTATGCTGCAAATATGTGCTTCTTAGGAATTAATGAGTAAAACTATATAGAATAAATGTTTTAGTGCTCTAGTTAAGGAAAAATAAACAACTGCATTAGCTAATCTGAGTTCAAATAAACAGATGCATAAGCTGCGCTATTTCAAAGCAGTGCAGAACTGAACAGAGACCATTAACACTCAAAACACTTCATAAGGTTCAGAGATGGTTAACCTCTTCAAACCAAAACGTGTCTAGATCTTGTATGGCTGCACTGAAGGAGTGAGGAATGACACTCCCATGTAGTAGCAAGCAGTGGCTGTAGATTTGCTGTGCACGTATGCTGGTAGAGAAGACTGCTCGCATGAATTTAATTTTCAAGATGAAGAGAACAAATGTGGTCTTATTTATTGCTCAGCTCAGCCAGCGAAGCTGACCAGACATAGCAGTGTCCAATGCTCTTTTGAGTCATAGCAAAAAGTCTAAACTGCCAGGAGCTTTAGCTTCCATGTGCCAGAGAAAGCCCCTTTGTGATGTTGCCCAAATGGTGTGACATGGTATTGACCCTGGCTTATTTGGTGCTGTGTTCAAATGACTTGTGGCTCCTGATAAAACTTTCATGTTTTGTAGGAAAATCTTGGCTACCTGCGCAGCCTGGTAATGGGTGGGAAGCACAAAATGTGTGCTTTGGTGCATTGTGAATTTTAAAACGGATCTCTCCAGAGTGTCCCAAGTCTGTGGACTGTTTCCACAACAAACAACAGCCACAAAAAATGAGGCTCATACTCCAGTGAATTTGTTTTGAAATGTGTATGTTACATACAGAAACATTTGAGTGAGCAAAGGACTGAAAGAGTTGTACATTGGAACTAGCAAAGGACTGAAAGAGTTGCATACAGGTCTCGGAGCACCCAAGGAATCAAAAGGACTCACTAGGTGCAGTAGTGCTGATATGCAGATAGGAAACAGAAGACCTGCAAAGTCTTCATTCAAGCATCGTTTTGCAAATGTTTTGAACCAGCACGGATTACTTTGTGTGAATTTTTGTTTCAATCAGCTTTCTTCATAGCTATAAAATAATTCAGAATAATTTTCCAACTTTTAAACTTTAATTTACTGAGGGAAAGGGGGGAGACATTTAACACCTTCTGAAAAGGAGCCGAGCAAAAATTTGTTCCTCAGGACTCCACCCAGGTTTTTACACAGACTTCAGTACACGCCAGGAGAAGATTTTGGTGTGTTTTCCAGCACTATGTGATTACACGTAGGAGTGCACACCTGATCAGTAAGGTTTCTAGTTACAGAGGTCACTATTGAAACCTTTACAATTGCCATTTACATGTAATTAACATTACCACGTGGTTTACAGGATTCCTCATGCTATCAATGCTGCTGTAAAGTTCATTAGGTAAAAGTTAGAATTGTAAAGATTTTAATTTGTGTATTCCTTAGTATGGCATCTCAGTGCTGTCATTTAAAGAACTCCCAATAGCTGCAGAAGCAGCAGGTGGCTTTGCATGGGAAAGGAAGAAGAATATTTCTTCTAAGTGCTCCTTAAAACTTTGTCCCACTTACAAAACCCTCTACAGTCTGTACTATTATAGCCTAAACAATCTACTCTGTAACTCCAAATTTACATATTGTAGTTACTTACTTTTTGCTCTTACAGAAACATCTGTTTCTTCTGTTAGGAGAATTCCACTTGGAAATTCCAATTTCAGGATTCAGTAAAAACAACTGTAAGAATTCCTGATGTTTGTGAGACCAGAGCTTTTCAACAGGTTTTCAGATTTGCCAGTTTTTTACAGCCCATTTTAAAAATCTGTGCTAGTGTCAGAGAAGCCGAGCTGCACTGAAAGGATAAACATGACTAGGGATGCTTCACTGTGGATAACCTCTTCAAAACACAGGAGTAAGGATTGACTTTTCAGGCAAGGGTAGAGCAGCACTTCTGGCACCCAAGAGACTTCCTGCATTGTTCTGGGTAGGTACTCACCTGCTGCCAAAATGTGGGCCCAAGAAATGTCCTCACTGTACAAGGAAGCCATGAGCTACCTCAGCAGAGATGCGGCGTCTCTGCAACGCCCCACAGCCTGCAGTGTAGACAAGTCCTGAGTGTGTCTGAGCTGTATAAACATAACCACAAGCTAAACAGTTCCATTGTTCAATACAGATTTCCATTGTGCTTGCAAACTGAATTATAAATGCCTTTTCATAAAAGCATCCTAAGGGATGATAATGGATGCCTAAAATACATCATCTCCGTTATCAAGGAGTAGGTTATCCCAGCTGAATACACAGTATCAGTTTCCTGATTTGTATATAATCTACATTCTTAATGTTTCCTGGAGTGCTATTAGCTTGGGTTACTAGGACTTACTGTACTCTCAGTGTGGAAAGATGAATAGGCCTACCAACCAAACAGCCTAATAAATTTGATAGGCTGTGCATGTCATGCTCCACCTCTCCCTCATTCTTCATTGTGTATAACGTAGCCTAATGCACTATGACAGCTGTTAGCAGAAAAATGGTGCAGCAGCCATAAAAAAGTGATTTATGTCTTATTACTGCAGCAGCTAAAATTAAGAAGCTGATGTCTGGAAGGGCAGCAAACAAGTGAAATGTGAAACACAGCGTATATATATATTTATATATATTCATTCATGAAACATAGGAAGCTGTGAAATGCTTAGACTGACAGTGAAATTCTCCCTGGGCATCCACCACAAGGTCGGACTAATAAAGGGGGTAATTGGTGGTGATGGTTGTGGATGTTCAGAATTGCCTACATGTCACAGCTGCTTATGCTGGAGTATCAGAAGCATGTTAAATGCATCTCCTGACATGAACCCAAAGATCCTTACCCCCAAATGACATAAGAAAGCCTAATTTAAGGTGGTAGCTGGCAGAAAGAACAACACATCAAGCAGGAAAGTTGTTCTTAGCAGCCACAATGTAGAGAGGAAATAGTGGGATGGGAGAAATAACATGGCCTCATTCCCTGCTTCATTTTGCTGCTGGTGTGAAACTGCCACTTTAAGGCTACAGTCATGGATTAGGGATTTCTCCCTGGATGCTGAAACTATGAGCATCGGAGAAAATTCTGTATTTGGTTTACAACATACCTAATGTGACTAAATGTGATCGTTTAACATCTTGCCAGTTTTGCTACTGAACCATGTAACACATTAATCTAAGACACAGTGAATTGTAACTACCACGTCAGATCACTCCTTGGTGTCTGTTCAACATACACTGTGTATATATGCTATAAACACACATATGTCTATGTACGTATATACTCAGACTGCTGCTAAGTGTGATGTCTTTGGTTCAGTGGGTGGCACTCTTTCTTCTGAGTCAGTGCTAAACCAGTTCTTCCCCACATGGTGTTTAATGAATGGTGGAATATGGTCAGGTCAGAGAGGTTAATAGCCCTACTTTTGTGTGAAGTGCCAGGGGATCTTTCTTAGCAAGCAGTGAGAACCTCACATTAAATACCATCTGAAAGACAGCCTGGGACCTGCTCAGAGACTCAGACTGGGGTGTTACTGTAATGCAGAAATAGGGGGAACTCTATGCTATGTATTTAGAGTGACTAAGTTGCCCTGCCCCTATAGGTATTTACCAGATGTAATTAAACTTTTCTTATGTGGAGTTACAAAATAATAACCATGGGTAGTATGGCTGGAAAATACTAGAGCTTCTCTTTGGTGTTTTGATTTAAATCAGAGAAGAAGCTTTCACCTGGTAGTGTGTAGTCAGGTTGTAAATAATCATGGATGGGGATTTCCCAGACTCTTTGCTGTTTTACTGTGGGTGCAATAAGTACTGAATGAGTTGGAGCAAGTGAGGGCTGTTGCAAAAATGGCCACATTTTGTGCCATTGCTTGGACAACTACCAATGTTGCCTTGGACAACAACTCCAGTCCTTTCAGGGAAGGGCTACCGAAGTCCTGGTATCTATGCATTAGATTCCTGACTGACTTTCTAGCCACTGGATAACCAGGATAGAGATTATCTTAACAGGGTATTTTATGTTTGGATCAGATTCACGGCAAAGTGGAACAGCAGTACTCTGTTTTGTGAAGCCCTGTTGAACTTTTGCCCTTTGCAACTCACTGTGGCTAGAAGGTGTACACTGGCAGCAATACGGGTCCCTGTGAGATGGCTTGGGAATGATACTGTCTCACTGAGGAAAGGGGCTGGAAGTGACGAGAAAATTGTCCCTTGCTCAGTGGGAATTCTTCGGAAAAAGATTTAGCAAGGACAGCAGGATTCATCCCACTACCTCAGTGGGAATGAGATGCCTGATAATTGTATCTCTTGACCGTAATTGTTTTCACAAGCTGCATGATTGAATTCTATTATGCGATTAGTTTACTGTATTATTAAACATAATTCTTTTCATCAGGCTTTCTGCGATCTCTCTATTACAGGATCCTTTACATCCATACAAGATATCTTTATAGTTCTTGAAAAAAAAAAAAAACAAAACCAAAACATTCGTAAATCCTTCTGTGAGTCAATATTGAAACAGTCTAAACCCCGTTTGCACACTAGTTGTCTCCTGATAAGTGTGATTGTTTCAGATGTCCAAACTAGATATTCAGACTAATTCGAAGCACACAGCAGTTTGTCAGATAACAAGATTTTATATTGGTATGGCCTGTTACCTGAATGGGTTCCAGAAACTAAGCAGAAACCATGTTAGAAATCACTGCAGCTGTCACTGCTTAGTGGTATTCAAGGTGAAATGAGGCAACTTTTAAATAGCGCTAAGGAAGATTGTGTAATAATTTAGGTCAAAATGTGACTAACATGCCATATAACCGAGATGTTCGATGAGAGAGATATAGTGGATATATGTATAAAAGCAAATACCATGTATTGTTATCATCCTAGATCCTTTTAGACAAATGGTTTCTTGCAGTTCAAGTAAAGAAAAATGTTAGCTTCTAGAAAGAGTTTCTGCAAAGATAAAGTTTGAAGGCAAAGGATGCTTTGTTTAGAACATGTTTAGAGATACACGGTACACAGAGTGTACGCATATTGGAAGGCTGAAGAACTTACTCTCTCATGAAGTGTAACAGCTTTAATAACTGTGATAGAAAGAAGTGATTCCTGCCCATTACAGAAATATTTTTTCTTTTTCTCTGAAAGGGCCTGTGATACCAGAAATTGAGGCAGTGCAGACAAATTAAACCTGTCTGTACTTCTTTCTTTGCCTTTCTGCTTTGGAATAACTGTGTAGTACACATGGGTCAAAGCAGTGGGTTGTGTGTGTGGCTGCAATCTCTACCATTTCTTCCTTTATGCCAAATCACACAAAAGTGTTTCAAAACCAGGCAAATTTTGCCAAATACTCCTAATCCTAAGGAATTACTATTAGGGAAAGTTGTTATTCTGTATAATGGCTTTACTGAGCAATCTTTTTATTATTATTTTAAGTTATATGTTATATATCAGCTTGGCAAAGTATGTTGCTGAAAGACAGTATGTTTCTCCCTGTTTTGTATCTTTCATCTTTCTTATTCTGCTTGCTAAGTCTTACAATACTACTATGACCTCCTGCCTCTTGACTCTCTTGCCTGATCAGCATTACTAGGATCAGCCTGAGAAGCAGCTTTATGTGCTCCTTCTACCCCTGGGTTTTCTTCAGTAACACCCTGAACATACTTGCAGCAATCAAAATTAGGCAATTTCTTCTACAGACAGAACTGAGTTCTAGTGCTTCTATTCTGTGCTAGCTAAAAATGCCTTGGGTCCAGACACCAGAATGCTTTTTGGGGAGCACTGTGCCCGTGCTTATTACCTTTCTGCTTTATCTTTTTCTTTTGTGACTGTCTTTGAGTGCCCCATCATGCAGGATGTTTCTGCCTTTTTTCATTCCAGAGTTTTCTGGATCCTAATATCAGTTATTCTTTCCTACATCAGAAATAATCTTCACGCAGTAACTCCAAATCTCCTCTGGTGTCCCTGAGATCAGGTCTGACTCACTTCTATACCTAGTCTTTAAAATCAAATCTGTTCTTTTTCTCTTTAAAACTGTCATTATGTTCTACTGTAAAGTGTAGTATTACTTTGAAAAAAAAAAAAAGAGCATAAAAATGACATTTCAGGGTTCTATATTTGTCTGACAGTTGTTTCTGTTGCAGAAGTGCTCATTGTGTAAGTTAAAAAGCTGTCTTTTTTAGCCCTGCAAAATGCACAGTGTGTTATGGTTCGAGCTATTGGCACACCATCATCAGATTCTGCAGCCAGGGCAGGCCATCTTATATCATAAAGCCTCTGCTGCTTGTACCACCTTGTGTTCTTCAAGTCCCTTGGTGCCACTGCCAGGCCCTTTGCATTGCCTGAGCATGTCACGTGTCGAAAGGATCATGTTATTCAAGGAAAAGGTACATTGCAGAATAAAATACAGCTCAGGCTTTGTGTTAGAATGGCAGGAATGACAAGTATTAGTAAGAGTAAATCTTCACTTCTCTTATGAGGTACAAATATAGACCCACTTGAGGTCATTTGGGGGCCAGGTTTGAGGAACAGCCCTTTTAGCCCAAAGATGTGGTCACCATTCTGGTAAATGCACTGTGAAAACCTTAATTTGATCTCAAAGAAGCATCAAATAAATTTCAAACAGTACCTCTGTGTTTCACGGGGCTGGTGATCTGTTCAGCTGCCTTGGCAGGAAATGTGTTGCTAAGGCTGCGTAGGCAGCAGCTGGCCAGGGAAGGGGTTAACTGAAAATGGTGGATGTAGCACATTATGGCACCAAGCAAACTTCCACATCTCCTTGAAGTCAAAGGTCTGTCTTTCATTTTCTTTTATAAAATGTATCAAACAATTTGGCATTAAAAGTACAACTTTTGTCATATTGAGAATAACAACGTGTTATAAGACAAAGGAACAAAGGGTGGAAGTTGAGGGAAATTAAAAAAAGGGAAGAAGCAAAGAAAAAATGAAGATGTGAAACAGTTGTGTTTAGTTTGGGGAGGAAAAAAAAATCCAATCTTCATCTTTCCCCTCCCTCCTTGCCTCTTTTTTTTTTTTTTTAATATACTTGAAAATGCAACATTTGGAAAAATCTACATGTGTCTAAATTTAGCGTCTGTGTTACTTTACTCTGCATTTCTTTATCACACTTTAGTCATCCATATATCATTTTGTAGAAAGCGTATGTGGCAAGCTGATGCATGTCTTATTTTATAAATATTTATTACCCACTGGTGTGTTCCTGTCTTTGAAGTTACATCCACTTCTCCTTTGCAGTGTTCCCTCCTTTTCCCTATTTGTTTGTGTAGAAATACTATGAAGACTGCTTTAAGTTTGGCTTTAGCCCCATCTTTGATTTAGCTTGCCTTGCTTCCCGCTGCCTCATTTTTGTTTTAGACAGAAGTAGTCCAAGGATAATAGTAATGTGAATAACCTGTTCTCTTGCTGTTGCATGAAAGCAGCAAGGCAAATCTGGCCATTCATAAGCTGGTTTGCCCATTGGCCTGTCTCCCCAGGGATGCATATGGCTCGTGCTATTGAAGCAGCTCAGAGGACTTGAACTTGAGCTTAAAGGAAAGAGCAACTGGCCTTTGAAGAAAGTGCAGAGATAATCAGCACAGGCTGTAGCTGCTCAACAATGAGGATAATACAGTTTTGTGATTTAACAGGAAAGGATCTTAAAAACATGTATTTGAAAGGGAAAAAAAAGAAACAACTGGCTGCATCAGAAGGATAACCAAGCTGTCTGTTTTGCTGCAGAATAACTGCATTTTTCTCTTTTAGTATTGAGTGAATTCTGTCTGTATACACTGGATCGGTGTCTGCTCATAACCCATCAGGTTGTGAATTATGAGGAGGTTATCAGGTTATGAAGAGGTTATCCTCTGTGTTGTTCTACCGGAGAGAGTGAGGTATTATACTGAGGGGAAAGTGACATAACTAATGGAGAATCAGCAGTGAGCTTCTGCAATCAGGAACATGATGACATAAAATTCTGGGTTTTTTAATTCTCTCCATCTGTCCCTCTAAAGAAATTGTATGAGAGGAGTTTGAGTGACCTGGACTTTCTCAGCCTGGTGGAGAGAAAGCAAAAAGGGGTGCTAATTGCAGTCTTCAGCTACCTAATAGGGGTTTCTGGTTTACCCTGAAGTCTGTCATTCTCTTTTGTTACCTAAAACCATATTTGCATTTTCCAGCTATACAGCCCACCTAATGAGCAAAAAAAAACCCCACATTTTGCCTAATAATCCCTAATGTTCAGCTTATTTTCTTACTGATGAGGAGCATTTAGCTGACACTGTTTGTTATAATACTCAAGTCCCTTTCCCAAGGGGCAGCTCACTTCTATTCATGCGAAGTCGGGACTGTTTTCTCCAACATGTGTCCTGTGTTACCTCTGTTACTTTGCAGTTATCGAGACTGATTTTCAGCTGCTCTTTCATTATTTTGTGAAGTTCTTCTGCAATTCCATCCCCCCAGCCAATGCCTGTGCTATTTTGATTAACTCAGTATTGTCAGGAGACTTTGTAATCTGACTTTTCATCCACTTTTCAGATCTTCATGCTCATAGCACAGATCCTAATGCACAGCCAGACACTAATGACATCTCCCCATTTCTTTCATCTCTTCTAGTTATAACTATTAGTTATGAGTATGCTGCCTTCTTTATCCGCTGATAGGTTGGTTTCTTTAGGAAAAGTTAGAGGGGGTCTTTATAAATTCCTTCTGGAAAATCCAAGCTGACGATATCAGCCTGTTTTCTTTTCCATGAACCTGTTGATTCCTTCAAAGAAATGAAGCAGGTTTTCCACCTCCAGAGCACACACTGACTCTTACTGCATTTATCTTACGTGAGTGTTTAACTCATTCTTTAACTCATTCATTTTTTTAGTTTCTGGAAGTTTTCACAGTTATTTTGCAGTTTCTCTTTCTGAAAACACACTCTGCTGTAGTGGAGCTATGAGACGGAAAGACAAGTAAGAATTACCTTCTTGCTGTAACAAACCTAAGTGTGGTATAGTTACCTGTTTCAGAACAATATTTTGATAATAGATTCTTAAGCCAAGTTCTGCATAGCAGTTTGCTGTTTCTCTTGGGGATTCCCTGCCTGGCTTCTCCCTAAAGAGGTCATTTGTTGACAGCCAAAAACTTAATCTCTGCATCATGACCTGATGTGACAGTTACTGCAAGGGAGTAACTGAGAACACTTCCCTGCTGCTGCATTCCCTCTGCTCTTCCCCAGATACTTCAGACCCTCTCAGTTACCTGGGCTGTGTCACTGCAGGGTAGGTCTCATACTGGGCTTCTCCTGTTTGGACCTGGAGTTTCTATTTGTAGAGAATGTCTCTCATGTGTTGACATAATTCACTTATTTATCTGATCTCCGTCCTTTCTGCCCAGACACGTGGGGGTGGTATAAAGCTCCTGTGCCTCAGCATCTTCTTAGGCTACGGACACACGAATGGAGAAGCAAAGCCTAAACCTAGAGCCAATTTCACCGCAACAGCTGTGTACAAATGACCGTGTTGTCCACTGAAAGCGTGAGAAAGGAGTAGGATTTGCATGAAAAGGTATGCATTTTGAAAGCATGACAGATTTAAACCTGATTCATACTAAGGTAATTTGCCGGTGCCGAGACAGGCCTGAATTGCTTCTGAGGGTTGTGTCATGAGCTAGAAATTTCAAAGAAATCATTAGTGTGATTTGTCACTTATTAACCAATCTGTCTGTCCAGTCTTTAGGTAAATCTGTGGCCTCTCTACACTGTTAGGGTGGCAAAACCAGTGAGTGTCTGGTGTCTGAAAGTGGTGCTGTGTCTTCTTCCTGCATTGCACCATTTCCGAGGCTGGCATGACCCTTGGAAGGGCAATGAAGTATAGCTGAAAACTAAGATTCAGGCCTTTCAATGGGCTTCTTATGTATAAAGACCCTGTGAAACTGCATTCCATAACTGGAGATTTTTCTACCTCTACCCTGATTTAGGTGATCTTCACATTTTTCAAAGGCGTTCAACTTAATATTCTCATGTGGGGCTTATTAAAGTGCCTATGTTATCTACCATCTTACTCTTTGCCTTTTTATACTCAGTGATCTTTCTCAAAAAACAGGACTTCATCTTACTTTCAGTTAGGTCATCCAGGTCTGTAATACCCTGCTAACTGTTAAAATCAAGCCCAGGTCTATAAATTGCATCCTAATGCAGCCATAAGAGGCATCTTGTGTGTGCCTAAGTTGTGGAAGAGCAGTCTACTCAAGACCCCCTCTAGGGACCTCTGCTACTATCTCTTGACAACTCTCCTCTGAATGTTTTTCTTGTTTGAACAAAGCTGCAGTGTTGGTTTTGACTGCTGTTATATGGAATCCTGGAGGCCATAACTCTGGCGATACATATTTCTACTTCCTTAGAAACGGAGTAACTTTCTCATGCAATAGAGACTGTATGAGTCAGGAATATTAAATAATTGTTATGCTGATTCCTGATGTGCTGTTGTAACGTGTACACTGAATTTGCCACTGCGTCCATAAGGTGTGGTGTCACTGTTCAAAGATAAAATATACCCATTTCCTCTCACAATCATTGTAAGACAAAGATATAGGGTCTCCTTTCTCCCAACCCTTCCACTTTCAGTGGCTGATCAAATGGTGACAATGTGTGATATAGCTCTTTTGAAACCATGAAACGCCCAAAGGTCACAGAAGCTGGGCAGCAGGTATTTGCAAGCTGTGGACTTGATCATTGTTGAGGAAGTGTTATGTTTCTATCAGCAGTGTGAGGGAGGTCAGTCGCTCTGAGCCCTAGGCAGTATTTGAAATCAGTCTGTGGTTGTATTTCAGGGAGACAGACAAACTTAAGTAAGAAAGGGATCACTGAGGTCATTGAGACTACCAAAATACAGCCTCTGTTAGCCATGGAAAGAATCATGATAGGCACTGAAACTAGTCCAGTGACTCAATAACCCAAGCAGCAGCATGAAGATGTCCCTCCAAGGAAGGAAATCCACACAGGGTAGACACTATCTGTGTATCTGTTTTGCAAAATAATTTGGTATTATCTGCCTTTGTCTATGTGTTATTAGCTTGGTCTAATTAGTTTAGGACAGGGTTGTTTTTTTCTTTTACATTTTTAGGAGATCGTTCTGCTCATGCAAAAGGCAGCTATTAGTTATCCACTGTTCTTTTCAGATGGGGCATTTCAACAAGCCTGTACAATAGCGACAGTTCTCAATAGCATTCTTAAAATAAAATCAAATGGCTGGAGAAAATGGAAAAAAAAAAATCTGGATTATGCCATCCAGTACTGCACTTTAGGTCATGCCAGAGAAAGGATTACTCCCCGTTTTACATCTGAAATGTAAGCTTCATGTATACCAGGTCAATAAAATTACAGTTGAAATCATATAGCCCTTATGATTTTATGCTCTTAGACCAACTTCTCAATCCAGCTGGATTTATCCTTGTTGGCAATAATAATCATGGAATCATAGAATTGTATAGGTTGGAAAAGACCTTTAAGATCCTTGAGTTCAACTGTCTGAATAGTGATCATAACAAAGAAAAGAAAGCAAATGTTCAATCATGTCTTAAGTATCTGAAACAAAGGCTTTCCCTAGCTCTTATTGCATTGATTTGTTAAAAACTTGTCCTCAGTAAGAGGAAAGCAATTCACTTCTCCAGCCTTTGTATAAAGGCTTCCAGTGCCTGATTATTAAAAGGCCTGCTTATAGCTGCAGTGGCCTAAGCTTGAGCACCGTGCAAATAATCCATTTAAAGATCAACCTCAAAATTCTTGTTCCCTGATTCTCACCCCACTGGAATGTAGCAGGAGTCCATTTATCACAGTAGGAATGCAATGAGTGGTGAAAGACCCTCCGTAAGTTCACTTTACTTTCAAATATGAGGGTGTTCAGGTAATTTCTCACCAGACCAGGGATCAGCTGCCTGTGATCAGGCTTCTTTGATCACTTCATCTGACTACTAATCCATTTATAAACCAGTGCATGTGAACTGTCAGCCTTGCAATTTTGTCTCAGTAATACAAACTCTCCTTTTATCTGTGTAAACATCTAATTCTGGATTGTTCAAGGGAATTGTGGTGATGGTAGCTGAAGACCTAATAGCCTGCAGGCAAAGGGAAGTTGCAGTTGGCTTTAGCTGTTGTACTCTGTGTTTCACAAGGAGAAGTGAACAACCTAAAATTCCATTACATGTAGGGCCATGAATTTCAATGTCCATTTAGCATAGTCACACCAAAGAGAATCAGTGTTCAACCCAAAGAGGCACACACATGTTTCACCTCGAAGGTTAATTTCTGTCTGTTATTTCCCCAGCTCCCGTGAATTTCCCAACCAGGAATGCATATTAAGGGACGATTACACAATGCTTGGTGAAACTCCCTTTATTTATTTCACTTGTGTTGTTGCTGCTGTTGTATAAGAAAGAGCAAAATAATAAAAAGAACAAAGTAAAATAAAATAGTAGCTGACCCAAACATTTTTAACTTTCCAAATGCAAAGACTCTTTCTTTCTTTCTTTCTTTCTCTCTCTCTCTTCTTTCTGTCTTTTCTTTGCATTGATTTGCACAAGCATTTTCTCTGTGAGCCAAATACATCTCTGGTATAACTTCACTGAAGTCACTGGACTTACACCAGAGGTGGTTTTGGTCATCTGTCCTGGGTAAATACAGTAGGAATAAATTGGTCACGCAGGCAGAGTGGCTGGCAATAAGTGCACTGAGTGGTCCTGGCAAACCAATAGGAAAGATCTAAAATAAAAATCCCAAACAGGTCTTTTTTTTAACATAGGGCCTAAAAATCTTCCGGGAGCTACTGAATACTGCCCACTAACTGTACAAAGTATAGGTAGCATGCCTTCCAAATATCAAAATACCAGACGGAATGCCGTGAAAATAAATAACTTCTAATATAAACAAATGAGAACATATCAAACTGTTACCTCTTTAAACATAATGTAAATAAAAAAAATACCAGTCCTTCTACACAATAAATATTAAGAAACCATTGACATAGTTGAAATGTACTCATATAAATTAACAACTTTAATTACATTAGCCGAACAGACATTGGTTAAAGCACTGCATGTAGTATGCAAAATAATAATAATAACAATAATAATAATAATATCAACAACAAAACACAAAATGATAAAAACAAAATAGGCTTCATAATATCTTGGCTTTCATAATTTATATATATGTATATACATATATATAGTTGTGTATGTATATATATACTGTAGATATATATATAATATGTATATATACATACATATATATATCTTCAACCCATCGTCAATGTATTGTTTTTGAAAGTATTTAAATACAAAGAAACCCATTGAGAATTAACACAGATTCACTATATCTCAAAAAATAAATAGCTATATAACCCAGAAGTGCTGTTTGTTTCTGCCCATGAAAACATTGCTTATAGTTGTTCACAAAAGGTCAAATTACAATTTTATTTACTCTTACTGAAAACCCTTTTACTCCACATGTCATGCAGTGAGAGCAGATGGGGAGTAAAGCTTTTTTCAGTGTAAGGAAAGTGATTAGCATCTGATTCTTATACTGATGCACACTACTGACATGAGGTTTAACTTAAAGAACTTAATCATTTCCATCGCATCTCTTCTACCTACACTCCAGAAATAGATTTTGAGCACTTTATTGATGCTGACTGGTAACTTTCTAGGAAAGGAGACCCTCTGAAATCGACAGCATTGCTTGCAGAGTAAGGCACTATTCCACACGAGTAACTACAGTCCATACAAATTTTCATTTTGCACATAGACATTTCAGATGCCTGAACTTCTCTACCTCAGAGAAATTGCTGCTGGCCTCTACGTGGCCTTGTGGTGCTGTAGTTAAATGAACTTGATGGCTTAAATCTCAACTACATATGAAAAAAAGGAGGTATATACAACATGGTCTTACTTTGCAATGATTTGGTGAGTGTTTCTATTAAAGTCAATGACAAAACTCCCATTTCATTTAGTTCTACAGTCTGGGGCCCTAGATCAGTATTCTGCTGTGACATATGAGTGCAGAATAATTATAAGCATCTGTAAGCATTTCCTTTTGCTAAACCCCAAGAATACAAATACATTCAGCCCTCCCAAAAAAACATCTTAACATGCACTTCTGCCAGTCTCTTAGGTCTTGTATCCAGCGTGCATCTGACATGGAGAGGGGGGAAAGAACCAAATGAACCAAATGTGGTCAATTGTGAAGCAGGAAGATTGTGGAGGTACTAAACAAATACATTTCTGTGATTAAACATATACTGAAAATACATTTCCAATATAAACAGGAAGTAGGCTATATGGAAAGGAATGTGTTAGTAGTTAAAAGCCTCTTTTATTTTTAGGTTTTTGGTATCGTCATACCTGAAAGGAGAAGTAATTTTTGAGACTGCATGCCCTTGAACAACTGTTTAAATATGGTAACAATTTCTTATGCTATTTTAGATACATGCAGATTTAATTAAATCAAATTATCAGGGATGGGGTGTTTTGCTGGAATCAGTCAGTCTTGATTAACATCCCGATTTCTTATTTTATTTTATCATATAGTTTTTCATTTCCCCCTTCTTTAAATAACTCTGACCACAAATCAAAACCCCATGACTGAATCTAGAGATTGGAGGGAGAAACCTTTAAAATTTGTGACTAGTATGCACACACAAATGAAAGCTAAAAAGCAGGGTTTCGGAACAGTTACTTCTTGATTTTTCTGGTTTTGGTGTATCTATATGAAACATGCTCACCATATCTGAAGTCTTACTTTCTTTCCTCGCTTAGAAGTTGTCTCAGGCTAGTTTCATGTTTTCCCCATTCACCACATAAAACCTGCTATCAAACTCAGCATCACACTTGTTTTTAAAGAAAACAAGTATGATGCTTTGGCCAGGGAAATTGAGAGCTTAAACTTACTCCGATTGCAGCCAATGGGAGTTTTGCCATTGTCGTTTTAGGGGTAGGTGCTGGGATTTCAGGTCTCTAATGTTCTCTAACTAATCACACCTGAGAACAGATTTTTACCATTGTAAGCCATCTCACCTGTCCCCCTTGCCACAATGTTCAGAGATCAACCATCATGCAAGCAGCCTGGTTTAAATAATTGAATTAAACAACGTTGGATATGGTGCCATTCATTCAAAATCCTTTCTCTCCCTTCACACTGCCCACAGCAAAAAGAACCTGTGATTCACCCTGGGTTACCTTTACTCATGTAAGTAGTTTTACTACTCTTGTAAGGAGACCAGTAGACATCAAAAAGTTGACATGAGTAAGGGTTCTGGGACAATATGCATCCAATATTAAAGATATAAAGCCCTAAAGTGAAATAAAAGGTACTCTCCTCAACAACTGTCACAGACTGTCCCTGCTCCTGCTGTTCTAGAGCCCGGCTCTACTGCTAGAAAAATCAACAGCAATTCTGCCACTTGCTTCAAATGAAGCAGGGTCAGGAACTTGGTTTAAGTTATAAAGATAAATTAGTTGTGCATCTTTTTTTGTCTTTTTTGCTATTTTTTAATTTTCCTACCAGCGTTTGGTATCCCTCCCTTTCCCCAGGAAGAAAGCACAAAAAAACCCAAGCAAACTTCTGCAAATAATTTAAATCAGAAAGCCTTGATATTTTACAGAATACTTTTAGTGTCAAATTTAGTGTTTACCCAATTCTTACCATTTTTTAATGTGGTTTTTTTTTTTTTGCAAATTGCAAACAAGTCTGTAAAAAAAAATGCATTGTATAAAAAGTACATAAATGTATAACCCATTAGCTGTACTATGCAAACTAAATACTGTGGAATAAATTAGATAGAAAACTTAGCTACAAGCAGGTATGTTGATATCTATTCAACAGAGGAAAGGGCTTTTTTTCTTTTCTTTCTTTTTTCCTTTTTTTTTTTTTCTTTTTTTGTTTTTAAATCTCTATCAATACATACAAATACAGACATGGGCCCATGCACACACACATATGCACACACAGAGTACACTCACGCACACATGCACACACAAACAGTTTTGGCTGACGAAAAATGAAGGCCCTGATTACACTGTTAAACATGGTTCTCGCCATGAAGGTGCTAACACGCTATCCCTAGCCAATGTGACTGGGTTAAATTGTGCTATCTTTTTTTTTCTTTTTCTTTTTTTTTTTCCTTTTATTTGTATTTTTTTGTATTTTTTACAGACCGTTTTCTCAACAAGGTGGGGAGCTGCGTTAGTGCTTCTTTCCATGAGAGGCATTTTGAAGCCTGACCCGTCAGAAGGCAGCTAACAGGGGCTTGGTCCTGCAAACCTGTGAGAGTCTGAAACTTCAGGCTCAGGGTTATCAAACTCAGTGTAAACAGGGCCTAATGGTTTCTCCCGTTCCCTCTTATGATCTCCCCCTACCCAAAGACAAATGTAACTTTAACATTCTTTTAAATATGACAACGATAGAATTTTTTTTAACAAAAAAAAAAAAAACTATCTACCTATGCCCTATGGGTTGGACCCTTCAGGTTAGGTGTTGACACTGAAAATTGGGTCTTGCAGGCAACGCACAAACCCATTAAGAATTGTCATGTTGGAGGGTGGTGGTTGAGCCAGCCAGTCTTTCACAGAAGACTGCATTTCAAACAGCAATCCTACCACAACTGCCATTCTCTGTATATTTGCAGGGGCGATGGTGGGCAGGGCCCAAAGATGCTTGCAATTTCACATCAAGACTTTCTAAGTGTACACCAGCACTTGAGGTTTCTCTCACACGAATGCCATTTTGAACATGTAGCCTCCCATTTGGTAGTAACAAACAATCTTTTAACATACTGTGCTTTGCACACAAACATTCATTGTTTTAAGAACATTAAAGTGAAGCCAGAAGTGCTTATACTTTGTGTATACATACATATATACATACAGAAATATATACATATATATATGTATATCCCTTGTATGAAGCTGTTTCCCAGCAATGCACAGTTGCTGTGCATCAGGGACAAGTCTTAGTGTTGTACATGCAGAAAGAGCACAATAATGCTTAGATGGGCCTCGGATTTGAGCACCTTGGATCCAAATCCCAGGGCTTTTCTGGGCTTACTTCAAATGGCAATTTTCTGTTGAGGGTACTATTTGAATTTAAATGGTTAACAGATATTCTAGCCTGAATGTAATCAACCCACTGACCCTTAATTCAAACTCTAACTTGTTACGGGTGAATGGTACCAACCACAAAGAGACTTTTTAGAGGCTTGCACAAATGTCTTTGGTGTATGTGTCTATTCATTTTAAGGTACAAAATAATAATAATTATTATAATAATAAAAATAGCTATTTTGTGTGCTGTAGCAGTTCTTGTATAGCTCACAATAAGTGCAGCTCTCAACCCCTCCCACACCCAACCACCCTCCCTTGCAAATATTTGTTAAATAAGGATTAGACAGGTCAGACACCATTGTAGTGCAAATAGTAAACGATTAAAAATTTCTTTTTTTACAAAATATAGAAATGTTTGGCTCCAGTAACTGGACAAACATGTTCCTTTCAAGTATCTCTCGCTGAAGAATTTTTGTTTTTTAAAACAAGTTACTTCCATTAAAAAAAAAGTCTCTCTGGTTTGTGTTTTTTTGTTTGTTTTTTTTTGTTTTTTTCTTTCTCTCGCAGGTAAACAGTTTCAAACCAACTAGGTTGCATAGTTCTAATGTTGTAAGCACCTTTACAAAATGTAACTTTAATTCTTTCATTCGTTCTTTTTTTTTATTCTGTTTTTTCTTCCATTTTTCTTTTTTCCTTTTTTCTTTCTTTTTTTTCCTTTTTTTATAAATGTAGTGCAGAAGATGAAGGTGTGTACACCTGCACAATATTGTCCCTTTACCAATGTTAAGTATATGCGTGTGTATAGTGTCTGTATGTATAGAGATATGTATATAAATACATAGCCATATGTATATACACACAAACACTACACACCTACTCAGTTCCTCGGTAAATTTGGGGGGAAAGTGCCAGTGAATGTAGTGTTCATACACATGGCTTTTCAAGGAATTTAACTGGACTTAGTCCAAATTGCTGCAGGTTAGATGAGCTGCTACCACGGCTTGAACTGATGGGTAACTAAGGGAGGGAACAGAACTCCCTTAGTAATAACTAATGTTTAGTATACTATGTAATAAGATAAGGAGCATACTGAAAGGAAGGGGAAACCCCCAACCCATACCGCCATTCAGACGTTATCTCATTCAAGCCCAGGTTCATGAAGCTTTCTTCCTTTTTATAGCTGAAGTCTCTTTTGATCCTCCACAAGTCTTTTTTTTCTTTTTTTCTTTTCTCTCTCTGTTTTTGCTTTTATTTCCGATTACAGTTTCATTCAAAAAAGGTTTTACCATGTCTTTCCTCTTCTTGGGCTTTTGATACATTTTCTTCTCAACTTAATGAGAAGGGTCTTGCACACTTGTGCATCTATGAGCAGCCACACTCCTCCACGATCATATTCTGTATGTCTTTCTTAATGATGTTCTGACCATCGTCGTAGTAGAGCATGGACATGGGCCGCAGCTTGGTGGGCACACAACATGACTTGAGGTTGGCAAAGGGGCTGTGGCCCCGCATGCGGTAATGGTTGATGACAGTGGAGTGGAAAGATAATGATGAACCAGATGTGCCTGCTATATGGCTGGGGCAATCTCCTTCACAGTAGTTGGCGTGATAACCTGTAGGTGCAATGATCCAGTCACTCCATCCTATGTCTTTGAAGCTGACAAAGAACTGCTTCTTGCAGCAGATGTTGACTTTGCCATCACACTCCAGGCCTCGTCTCCGCCTCCTGTGCTGGCGGTCCTCTGAGTGCCGGGCAAGCATCATCAGGAAGGGACGATGTGATTGCTCCTTCTCCTCTTCTCCTGTGAATTCTCCAGCTTCCTTATCTCTCCCTTCCCCATCATCTTCCTTTTTCTTCTTCTTGCCCAATAGCACCAGGCTGGCTCCAGTCTCTTGGCACAGGTCACAGGCAATCCGCACATCCAAAGAGTTCTTGCCTTGGTCCAGGAGTCTCTGGACGCTGCTGGAGACAGGGAAAATGTGCCAAGTGCTCTTACGGGTGTCCACTGCCTTCTCCGAAATCAAAATCTCACTCTTTTCACCTTTCAGCCCCCCGTCCTCCGTATCTTCTGCTTCCTCAGGGTTCCCTTTTGGCTGCCGCTGCTGTTGAAACAGGCGGATAGTGACTTTTGTCCTGCTTCGGTTGGCCTTGGAGACCTTCAGGAAGAGCCACACTTCAGCATGTTCCACCACCGATAATTCACTGCCTTCCTTGGAAATCTCAAAGTGCAACATTTTCTTGGCTGAGCCTGATTTGTTAAATGGAAATAGACAGGGAGAACTTGTTAGTATGTCTGCTTTCATGCTGTAAAAGACAATTCTCTTACTTGTCACCACAGGCATGAAGTTCCCTAGGTTTCCTACTTGGCTCGTTAAATTTTTAACACTGTTCTGTTCTAACCTTCCTTCACCTCATCCTCTCCTCATTTTGTCTTTTGTGAAAATGCTCTCTTTAGAAAAGTGTTTATTTGCCTGTTGTTTTCCAGTATCATATTTTAACCAAATCATTTTTTTTATAGTAATGATATAGCCATTTATGTAAAGCATCTCATGGCAAATCAGCATCAGTAGCTGCTAAGTGTGCATTTGCCTACACTGTGTTTGTGATCCCTGTTAGCTGAAAGGTAGCAATGCGTTTATGACAACATGTATCTGTTGGCATGTATAGTCATGCTGCATGACTATATGTACCATGCACACACAAATCTGTGCCTAATAGCTCAAGGAGTGAGTTCCAGTCCTGATGATCCTTTGCAAATGATGTGGGAATGAGGTCTGCCCTTTCTCCCTCTGTAAAATGCCAGTCTTCATATGCATCTTAAAATGAATTGTAAATCTCAATTGTTTCAAAAGCAAAGAAATACTAAAATATGAGCCTCAGCTTTGAGAGGTTTGCAGAGTTATATTGTAAAGAATTGCAGCAGGCAGACTCTTCATCCTGTGAGATGTCAGCTGTAGATCCTGTTCTTAATTTAACACACTGTACTCGCTGTGATTATAGTAATGGTGAATACACTGAGAAATGAGCTAAAGAACTGTATAATTATAGGGATGGTTCTCTGGCATAATTGTATCAACTTGCTGAGATGTCATGATGATGATTATGATGGTGAGGAGGTGTTTCTCTGATACAGAGCTCATATCCCTGGCAGAAGTTGGAATGAATAATGAGGGCTGTTTAATGATTTGATCACTAGAGCATGAAAAAGTTAACAGAATGAATTAGCTGGCAGGTGGTGGTGGTATTTTATTTTTTTCTTTAAGAGAGGTACTTTTGTATTTTCTTGACAAAAGAAAAAGCCATGTTGGCATCTTTTGTTCTTTCTCAGCATGGAGGCCAGGATGGACTGGGGTCACAGATCTGAAATTTACAGATATCTGACCCTAGTGAGACAGAAACAGTATTCAGAATTATCAGTCTGTCATTGATATTATTCATGAGCTACCCACGGTTGTTGATCTGATTCTCTGTTACAGTGGTTCTGCTTGTCAGGAAACCAGAACTTTGCGCCCAAAAAAGGGCAGATGGTGATCAAAAATGAAGAGGTTGGGTGCACACAGGAAAAATTGCTCTCATGGCAGCAAGGCTCTTCTCCTTGCTTTCCCATTGCCACTAGCCACTAGTACAGGCTCCCTGACCATCCTCCTGCTCCCCTACTCTCAGGTGAGACAGAAGTGGGTCAAAATGACAAGAGACATCTATCCTGTGTTCACCTGCAAATTAAAGAGTTCCTGGTTTCTAAAGGCAGTAGGCAGCGCTGCCCTTGAGCTACCTGTTGCTTTCCTTCTCTGTGAAATCCTGGCACTGACACATTCAGCTTTCCCTGGTGGCATTCCCAGGTCAAAGAGACAGATGTCTTTGAATTACAGTGGCCAAAGGGCACAGCGTTTTGTTTTTGTTTTCCCTCTAAGTGAGAGTGTGAAATTGTAGACTGTAACTGTCACTGAGATAGGGGAAACACATGGTTTGTGTTAACTGCTTCTCACAGGCTTTGCTGATGCCAGTCTCCAAAATGAGTTCCATTCATTTCTCAGGGAGCTATATGAACCAGTGGGACTGTGCCTTAAAAAATGAAATGGCATCTAGAAAAGGAAGTGGCTTATAGAAGAGACAGAGCAAGCTGACCAGTCCTGTGAGGCATAGTGGAGTTACTGGTTTTCTATTATTTTTTAAAATAAGATTAATTCAGTAGTGACTGAAAGTTCATTGGTCAGCTCTTACCAGCTAACATTTCCATTCTGGCAATGACACCATGGCAAAGCTGCCAGCTGTGTTGGAGCAGAGGGCAGGTAACAAGCATTAATTCCACTCTGAAACTCCGGGTTTCAGAGCAGGAGGAGATGCACTGTGACATCCCTCCAGTCCAAAGGAAGTCTTGTCCAAGAGCCCTGTGCATACAGGTATTATAAAGAACATACAGATGTCCTCTTCAGGAATGGACACTTCTAAAGGCCTGCAAGGGTCATCCATACAGCCAGTGCTTCATTCCCCCAAACTCTCTCTTCTAAAGGAAGCTTCTATTTTTATATTATCCCTTTCTTTGGCACAGACCAAATAAACCCTTTCTGAGGGGGATCTGGCCTTCAAGGGAACCTGAAGGTAGGTCACCTGCCAGGACTGGGTTGCTACCTCCAAGACTCTCCATCCAACCCCTTCTTGCTGTCCCTACCTAAGAAAACCTTAAAGTGGGGAGAAAGATGGTTTAGACCAAGCTGCAGAAAGTGTTTTCTAGCCTCTTCCCAGCTGCCGTCCTTCCCCAGAGCTCACAGGCTGGGAAGTCCAAAACTTACTCTGTGTTCCTGAGGTACCAAGCTGGTCACAGACAGCAGTTCTGGCACTAGGAGGGATCCTGTGCATGAGCAGATCCGCTGTGCTTAGGCAGGAACATGGAAAACTGGCCCAGTTGTGCTCAGGAGAAAGCAGCTCAGGTGTGCAGACTTGGGCAAGAAGTTGTAAGGCCCATCTTACAGAAAACAAAGCCAGACAGCCCTGCATTACAGAATAACCTAATGCTGTTAAGTGGTAATGCATGATATATATCATGTTCTGTTATTTCCATGCTAATGGGAGTTGAAAGTAGTTACGAAGTGACCTATCTCCAACAGATATGCACTGCACAGGTAGTATAAGGCATGTCCTTATACAGGGATAACAGCTTCCCTGTAGGTTGTTAGCTACAGTAACAGCCTCTCTGGATGTGGTTTAGCTGTATCTTCACTCACGAATGGTTGATTCAGATTCTAAAGAAAAAAAATATGCAGGAAGCTTTTATAAGCCTAATATTTCTGGACACAACAAAATCCTGAGTCCTCAAACCTGCATAGCTAATAAAAGGTTTTATAGCAATTAAAAAAACCTTTCCCTTTCACAGATCTTTTTAGAAGGAGACTGGAAATGGTGCAAAGTTTGGGATAAAAAGCATGCTTTCACATCAGGGAAAAAAACGAAGCTTTTCTGAATTCTCTCCACATTCACAACTAGTTTGTTACGATCACACAGCACAAATGGTATGAATCCTGCAGTCTTTACGAGGTCACTATGCTCAGACAAGCTCGTTTTGAAATCAGAGCTTGGCCTGTGCTAAAGCTGAATTGAGATCTCTGGATCTGGCTTATTTTGACTACACATTCACTTTATAACAGGATCTTTATTTCCAAAAGGTTCGGTGCTACAATAGTATAAATCCTTCAAGTGTTCTGAGACACGAAAAAAATAATAATAAAAAAATCACTGTATTTCATTTTCTCCCAATATTGCTTAGGGATTTAGCAGTCTTTCCTTTTTGGTCTGAGTTAATGACCAGGTTCAAAGCTTTGAAAATGTATACTGTTCATCTAACTGAAAGTAAAGAGGAGACCTTCCTGAAAGTCAGGGACGGTATCACTTCCATAATTACACTTTGTTTATCCTCTTGTCCTGCCTTTTCATCTGCCACAGCTGATTTGCAAGGGTCTTTTTCCATTTCTAATCATCCTGCTCCTCCTGCCTGACTCCTGTGGAAAGACCCACAGCCCAACAGTGGTAATGCCTTCATCACTTCCATGCTCTTATAAACGGCAATGTCAACAGCTTGTATTGTTATCATAGCAGAAAGCAGCTGAAAAAGGAGATGAGGGATTACTTTGGGCCCCCTTTGATTGCTTTTCCTCATCTCCCCTTCCCAAAGCCTTGGAGAGGGCACCTCTCTGCTTCATTGCCGAGCAAAGTCCCTTCCAGCAACAGGGCTGTGACGCCGGGGGAGCAGTCTAGCAGCGCGAGTGACACCAGCAAATGCAGTGAGAAATGGTTAAAAATACAAGCCCTAAGAAGTAATGCATATATGGTAAAAGGTTTAATGGAAGGAGTTACTGAATGGAAAGAAAGTGTAGCATCATATATATAGCATGGGAGTTTGCTCATATCTGCTTTTCTCTTCAGTGGTGCTTGCACACCTTTTTTAGGAGAGAAACCTGAATATGGAAGCAGAGGGGAGCCTGCACAGGTACCTCCTCTCTGCCTCTGGAAGGGGCTGCTCAGGGCTGCCAAGCAACACTTGGTGATGGGCATGGAAGGAGTGGGAGAGCCCTTGCAGGACACTGGGGGCAGCCAGTGCGCGATGGGCTCACATAGCTTGTGCTGGGCTGCAGTTTGCAGCGAGATTCAAGATTGAGCCCTGCTAGTTCAAGCTGTATTCATAGAATAGGTAGGGTCTAGACTGTACAATTAAGATTATTTTTTTTTGGGGGGGGGGGGTGGTATAATGCTGAGATACTTAAAATTACTTTTTTTAACCATATGCTGTTAAATGATTAAGGCTGGGTTTTTTTCTTAATGAAAGTGATTATCCTTTCTGACATTATAGCATGACTTATTCTTAATATCTCTTAATAGACAGTATTTAAATTTTCCTTTGAAAAATGCTCTCTGTGTAAGAAGGTGCTGTTACTTTAAATTTCCATGCTTCACCAGTGCTCAATTTTAAACCGTTTTTACATTATACTGTAAGTGAACTGTTTTTCCATACAAAGCAAGCTTTTTTTTCCCTTTTTTAGTTGCTAACTTTACTACTGCCTATGTTTAGATTTGGGGGAATTTGTACTGCGTGCCAATCTGTAATTACATTCAAAAGCATCCTTCTCTTCACTTCTCATTTCCGTTCCCCAGGAGACAGAAAAAAATAGGTTACTAGAAAGGTTCCTCTAAAGAGAGTGAAGAGAAGAGCATGGTTATTGAGAGATAATTGCTCAAAATGTTTACTAATGAGTGACCACTAGAGTTAGATGAATTGTTCATGGCGTAGAATTTATTCGGTGAATTTAGCACTGTTATCGTCTGGCAATTATCCCCTAGGCGGACTAATTATTACCAATGAGTTATTACCATGATTAGACAGTGGCCATTTCTGTGAATGCATTTCAGCCTATGGATCGCTGGCAAGAGATTTCTTCTATTCATCACCCCTCATATGTGACTGGTCATCCAGGTTGTGTGCTTTCGTTCCTGCTCCCTAACTGGAGCCTCTTACAACGGGAGGAGCAATTATGACACAAATTCCAAACACCTTATCTTTATATTCACATGGCCTTTGCTGCCAGCAAAAGGAGATTTTTGTTGCAAGAAAAAATAAACCAAAAAAGAAAACCAGGAAAAAGAACTATTCCCCAAGCATTCGCAGGGGGGAGAAGCAGCAGCAACCTTATTTAAATACCTCTTCTTGAAAAGTTAACCCAAAGGGGCATTGACAAGGTCATTCAGAATGTGAAATAATTCAGTTCTGGTGAACCTTGACTCTCCTCTGCTATTTTGTTAGGAGGGAACCACTTTACATCCCCAGCCTTGAGTTCTTTCCAAATTGAAAGCCCTTCCCCCCACAAGGCTTTAAATATTTAAAAACAGAAAAGGTGTTTGTTTGGTTGAAGTTTTTTTTACCTGATTTTTGCATTTACATCTAAAATAGCTCAAGCAAAATTTAGGGTCACTTTCACACATAATATATTTCAAGGTAAAGAAACTATCAAGACTTTGTCTTTCATGAAAGACAGCATAATTTTTTCTTGTACATACCTGTAATAATTTGTTGTAAATCCTAAAAATTAAGTGGATCAGAAGCTGCCAGTCTATTTTCATTAAAATATTCAATTTCTGTGCACTAAGGCCCAAATCCCAAGCCCAGTGAAATGAATAACAGAACTTTTAATTGCTTCCAGTAGACTAAGTTTCAGTACTAAATCAGCCTTTCAAAGCTCTGTGGCATTAAATAAGTTAGCCTTTTCATACCCACATAGACATATCTAGGTATAAGAACTCCTCAGCATGAATCATTTACACATATGCACTGTAGATAAATCCTGCACACAGGAGATCACATGAATGCACACACTTATCTGCAGGAATCTATTCATATTACATTGGTACAGGTACAGCTACATGGGTATACAAGCATGTCTTGGCATAGATATACTTCTGCTTATCCCTTCCCAAATCTTTGTTCGCAAAGTGAAGCCACCATCAACTTGTGCTTATACACACATGCAGGCAAGTCCATATTCATATTCCCAACTGCATGTGCATACAAAACTGTGTGCATGACTACACAGAGAGATGGACACATACAGTATTTTCTGTCTCTCAGGTATCTTTTTCTAGACTGGTTCCCATCTTCTCAGATTCCTCTGTGTGCTCTCAAGTTATTCTCCAACCAACCAACCTCCCTCGTCACATTTTGGTACAATTAAACAGATTAATACAGATGGCTTTCTTCTTCTGGAAGTAACTTGCTTTCATTTGCTAAACTTAAAATCTTTGATATAGTATGCCAAAGGGGAAAAAAAAATCAAGGGGAAATAGTCTTGTTTTCTAAAAGCCAAGGAGACTGCATTAGAAAAAGATGTGAGAAAATCAGCTCAGATGATGATTCACGGTCACATTTCTCAGTATCTTGTAAAAAATAATAATGATCATTTCTGATTTCTCTAGATTTCCAGAACTTGTAGCATCCATCAGTTTATCTTTTTCCTTTTTCCCTTTGCCTGTTTGCTTCCTGCGTTGTTTTACTTGCAGTCTCCCACTCTAGTGAATCTTTGCCTTTTAAATAAACTAGAAGAGAGAAACGAGCTCCACTCAGAGAAGCTAGATAAGCATAAGGATCTCTAGGATTCAGGATCTTATTAGGTAAAATAGGAGCTTGCAGGAAGGTTGCCTTGTGTGGAGCAAAAAGCCTTTGGAGTGTGCCCTCTCGTGGCCATTCTTTATTCAGCACGGATACCTGTGCCATTAAATACGTTCACTTTCAACTGCAAATCGATTAGATTTAAACGGGCATAAGCAAACCGTCCTTTCTTCCTTCCTGAACTGCCATCCTAAAGGACGTATCTTCCTGGGAAAGGAATGGGTGTGTGTATGTATCTGAACATGAAGGTAGGCATCTCATGATCAAGTCAGCTCACCCTGAGTTCAGTATGAAGTGATACAGAAAGGTAGAATTGGTCTAAGTAGCTGTCAGACTTGTCTTTTTTCTCCCTGACAGTTCTCCTAATGGTAAGCCTTTGGATTTCAGTATTTCCATCCAGTAATTCCTATCACACCTTTTCGGGGGCTGATGTTAGCAACCCATTTCATTGGTAGTTTAGTTGCCAGGATCAAATTCACTTGGCAAAATCCCAGGTCTGCCTGATAAGCTGTCTATTTAACATAAGGAAAGAGTTAGTAGCCAACCATATTTTATGATCGTTGGCTGTCTCCGTTATAGAACCTGTTGGATTTGCTTGTCACAAAATTATATTGACCCCTCTTCTCAGAAGACTATTTTTAAGACCTTGAAGTAACCCACAGAGCTCTGGCACAGCTACCCACATAGCAGAACTAATCGAGGTTAGTAATCTTAGTCTGATATGCAAGTAGAAAATAATTCCCATGTTTTACTTGTACGAGTGCCAAAGGACAGTAGGGTGCATTTGTAAACTTTTGCCCAATACTTGTGGTCATTAGCTTTGCAAAGATCTGCCTGGATTTGTTAGCTGTGAAAACTACCTGCCAACTCTTTTCTGGTTTCCTGGACGTAACTACACCTGTGCTTCACTGCAGGTAGTTCACCCTCTAATTGTCTGAAGCCTGTGTTCCTTTGAATTTTGGTCTGTTTTAGAAAATAGCAGTCTCAAGCCAGAGCCACGTGCACAGGGCACTGTTTGTTCATTCACTCCATTTCATTGTATGTCTGAGGATACGGCTGATGAAAGATGGAAATACTACTTTTTTATGAAGGCAAGCAGTAAATGTGGCTTCTGAAAGGTAGGGAGAGAGAATGGCTGGTTTATGTCAAATCATACCCAAAGGAACAAAAAGCCTAACGTCTTATTTCTCTTTCCATAGACCTTTATTTGATACAATGTGAGATGTTTCCATTCATTTTCACTGATTTCTTATTGCCCTCTTTCGAGGCAGAGTGAGTTTCACATTAAAAGCAGGAAGAACATTGACCTGACTGTGAGAGGAGCACATTTATTCTCCTGTTTGGTGTTTTAAACTTATCCATACTCTTCCCAGTTCCCACACAGTGAAAAATGGGGACTGTCCATGTGGCTATATTCTATTCCTGTCTTTAACTCACACTTCCTATATGTCATGTCACTTTCCTGCTTTTTGCCTCACTTTCCTCAACAGGAAAAATAATACTGCTTTAGCATTTGACATATAATACTGCTGGTGCATGAGTGGGAGAGATCTCAGGTAGAGCTTACTTAAGTTGCTGTATTATTGGCACCTGGAAAGTGTGGTAGATCCTCTGATGTTAGCAGGGCACCAGATGCGAATGGCCATGGATGAAAAATATGTTTTATCAGTCTGAAGTTACTCCAGAGAGTGGAGTTATCTTTTCCATCGTAAGCCCAAACCCCAGAGCTCAGTTTCTAGGTGCTAATTGCTCCTCCCTCCTCTCAGATCAAAGTCTAGCAAGTTTAGGAAAAAGGGCCAGAGCAGCCCTCCCGCCTTGGCTTCCAGAATGGGCTTAGTGAGAAGGTGGAGAACAGCAGCAGGGAAGAAAAGGCATGGGAACACAACAGATGCCCCTGTCCTTCAACTCCACAGCATCAGTCTCCTTAAATTAACCTGGCAAGCAGCGGTAGGACAACCCTATGTAAATCAAACTAAGTGACGTGTTAGTGTTGGGTAGCTTTTGGCAGGGGGGATCGGCGGCTGGACTATTGGCCAGCGTGTGGGCAATGGCACGATTTTCACTGCTCACGTGGTCCCGAGAGCCAATGGCTTCAGGAGCCGCCGTTGGAGGGTGTCGTACTGAGTAGGCATATATCAAATTCCAAATTCCTTTGTGTCAGAGCTCAGGAGAGACAATAATGTGTTTACAAATGATTGGGACTCACACAGGGAAGAGAAACCACTGCTTATGCCATATGTGTTTCACTGTGCTCAGAGCGAGCTGCTGAAAACCAGGTGGGGAATCCGACTCATAGATAGCTTAGAGATTTCCTTGCTTTTAAAATCTCACCTCTAAACTAACACTGAGCCACCCTTGCTTCTAACGACCTCTGGCATTGGCACCTCCTGCCTGCTTTCTGAAGTGGAGGGGATGGAAAAGCTGAAAAGTGTGAGCTTTCATGCTGAAGGAACTGAAAATGTGTATATTGACAAGGACTCCGAAGGCAAGGGTTCCTTGTACAGTTGGAAATCGGACAGCTAGCAGGAATGTCTGCTCTTAAAAGCATGCACACTTCTTGTGCATGGCTTCCCTGCAAACAGAACATCTGAGTCAACAGGTTTTCAGGACTGGAAACTCTGAGTGTTGTCTTAATTGTTTATACTGCTGCAGCAAACTTTTAAACAAAAATGCTTGGAGTTCCTTTGCATACTTTGCCTACCATATGCTGTACCAAACAAAACAATGACATTCTTTTAAAACCGTCTTGGCAACAGGAAAAATGCTTTGGCTAGACAGCATCATAAAAAGTTGCTGTTAGCTAGATGATAGAGTTATTGTGAGATCCTGCTATTGATGCATGTATAAACATATTCACATATACTAACAGATATATGTGCACGTACATATACATTGAATTCAAATGGGTTCTGGTCCTATTCATGCAGGAGCAAGACAGTAAAGTACAACTTTAGAGCTGTTTCCTATATGCAGTTGATGTGAGCCTTAAGCCATTACTTAGTAAATATCTATATTCTGAGCTCTTACTGTATAAGAGTCAGGGAAAACAGAACTGTGAAAGATTAGAAAATACACCCTACCAAGGTTGCATTTTTTTGGCAGGAGCATTTTAGGAACAGAATCTTTTTTCCAGTATGCAGAAGTCTGCATTACAAGTTGGATCAGCTACAGCAACTTGTCCGGTTCTATTGAAGTCATCTGACAGTCCCTGCAACTCTTTACTGCCGAAGATGCTGTGTTAAATTACAAAAAAAAGAAGAAAAAAACCCTAACAAAACCCACACAAAAAACCCTCTCACTTCTAAAAGTTAAAGCTGTTTCATCTGATTTCATAAATTCCACTGTAATTTTTACATGAAAGGGTTGTTTCCCAAGTAGTTTGCAGAGCTCACTTTCTATCTTGATAAACTCCCCAAAAGGCTTCAGCCCTTTTTCCTTTCACCATCAGCTCTGCAATCCAGTACTTTGCTGCAAGTACTCTGGTTGTACAGGCACAGTTTGGAGGACCCCGCTGCAGCCTGACTTTCTGCTCAAGATTGGTTAGAGAGCTTCCTCCCTGTGTGGCTGACTGTGCTTAGCAAGTGTAATCTGTAGCCAAGACTAAGAAAAATCAAATTCCTTCAGAGTCCTACCCCCCCCCCCCCCCCCATCCTATTCCTCCTTCTCCCTTCCCCCCAAGTCTCATCCTATAACCTTGCAGAAAACATTATTCCTGAGGAGAAGGAAAGAAGTTAATTGCAGTTCTGGCACAAAGGATATTATTTTACAGTTTTGTTTTTCAAGCACTCACCTGATTCCGCAAAGGTGATGATTTCTGAGGTTTGCTCCACAACTTCATTCATTTCAGCTCTTCTTCCAACATCATCCTCTATTTCCACATAACCATCCTCTCCCACCTTTCCCACATGGAGTTTTTTGATGGCATTTAAAAGTGCTGCCTTGGGCACCGGCTGGGTGATATTAGGTCTGTCCCTCAAGTGCAACATGTTCAGTATGTGCTTCTTTACTGCTTCCACCATCTCAGGCTGTGAGCTGGGCACATCCTTTGAGAGCGTGGCGAGGGCACATGATGGACAGTCAGTGACTGAACTGTGCCCCTCGGATCCTGGGGTTGGGGAACTCCTCACTATAATCCAGCAAAGCACCAACAAAAATCCTCTCTTCCAAAGCAAAGGCATCCTGGCAGCAAAAGTTGTTGTGATTCCCTCTTTAAAAGGCCCTGCTTTTCCTCCCCCTTCACGCACAGTTTTTTTTGGGGCTGGTTTGGGTTGTTTGTTTGTTTGTTTGTTTTTCCTTCTCTTCAGCAAATTCTCTGGAACAAGAACCAAAAGTTTTCTGTGAAGTTTTGTTTGCAGGTTCCCCCTCTGAATGCAATAAGTGCTGTAGATGTTTGTGGCTGTCAGGGAGAAGAGTTCTGACTCTGTCTCAGAGTAGGAGAGAGACACAGAGAGAGGGAGAGAGAGAGAGAGGACGGATTGGCCTAAAGTGAGTGAGTGAATGAGAGAGGGAGGGAGTTTTGTCTGTGAGTAAAGGCTATGATTAGGAAGGGGGAGGAACAGGCAGGCTGGCTTCCTTATGCTCATTGCTCCCCTAACACACACCTCTCTTCAAATATCACTACTCGTGGTTTCTGCCCTCCCCCCTTTCTAAAATCTCTTTTCATTCCTGCAAATTTAATCCTTTTTTTTTCCTGGTTTTTTTTTTTCTTTCCTCCCCTCTCTGTTTGACCCTCCTGGCTCCCCCCCTGCCTGTCATCACCCCCCCCACACCCCCCCCCCCCGACCCCCTTTTTTTCCATTCCTTCCCTTTTTCTGTTGTTTAGGTTTGGTTTGTTTGTTTTATTCCTTCAACAGTATCACTGGCTTTAACTGAATAGAGGGGACATGAATGAATGAAAAGACTGAAACCTTTTATTAAGGAGCACCTTGCTCTTGGTCCTGCCTGGTATAAGCAGGGATGTTAAATAGCTTGTGAATGAGATGGGAATGAGAGCAGGGGCTCTGAATATTTTGGGCAGAATATTATTCTGCCTTCAGGAGAAGAGATCTTTTCTGCTCACTTCTAAATGCTGGAGGTTATCAACACTGGCAAGAGATCTGAGGGGAGCAAAATAACACTGTTTGGAGGGCTACATAATACATGATACACTCTCCAGCTGCAATATGCAGTCAGGCACTGAAAGCCTAAGCAGGAGCTGGTGCAGCACTTTATCTGTGACATGCTAAGGTAGTGCCCGCAGAGCAGAAATATCTCTACTTCTCTGCTAGCCTGTGCCTAGAAATTCTCAGGCAGATATATTTAGGTTTGGGGTTAATCAAGTAATGTCTGAAAAATGCTTTGAAGGTGAAAAGTGTTACATGTCATCTGGCCAAATCATACTTGCTCCTGACTCAGGCAAACCCCTCATCGATGCCAATAATAATTCTCTCTGAAGGAAGGCTGAGTAAGATCTACATTTGGCCCACTGTTATTAGGAGGTACTTTTTTGTTTCATTCATTTAAACCACACAGAGCAATCATAACATTAGAATAAGACATTGGGAATGAAAAGCAAGCTAAAACACTGTGAGGAGCCCGAGTTTCCACCAGTGTTGGTACACCCTTGCCAGTTCATGCCCCTGTGGGTCTTGCTGTGCAGTGAAAAGGCATTCCCAGTGTCACTGCCATGGCTTAATGTTGCCTGTGCATTCTGTAGCCCCTGTAGCCCCTCCGTTCTGTTCCTTACCTAGCAAGGGTGAAGTTAGCAAACTCCCTCTCGCTGGAACTTGGTAATGGAAAATGAAAACACTACAGCTGATAGACTCTGAGGTTCTTTCCCTGCAGACTTTAACTTGTACAGATTTTCTCAGAACAGCTTCTGCTCTTTTAGTATTTACCCTCTTTCTTGTTTTCTTTTCATTCTCTCTCTCACACTTGTGTCTTCTCAGGTGTGCTTACTTCCTACCCAGCAAATATTCCGCTTTCTCTATATTACCATCAACCACTGTATTTTAGTAGAAAGGAGTAACTTATAAATATAAGCATTGTAAGGTCTCTGATTTCCATGAGATGACTACAGGCACATGGGTTGAGAGACAGGTAAGGAATTATAGTTAAATTAAACACACAGAAGTAATTGAACAATCAACCAAAGTTTTACAAATGTTATATATTGCGAGTCCTTTTCAATTAAGCTCTTTTATAAGTCTTTCACTGTTATAAGGCATCCACAGTACACCGTCATCTGTGTTTTACTGACCTCAGTTGCTATACTGTTATATACTGTTACACTTACGGGTCTGTCAGCATTATAAACCCTGCAGCCATTCTTATAAACACATCTTTGTAACACAAACCTTGCTATAATACATCTAAATTTCTTGGATCTTGTGAACAGCCCAAAGTCTGTTGTAATTATATGAAGTCTGAAAGTCAGCTTGAAATAGAACTGAAAGTTTAATTGGACGAAAAAATAATTTCAGATGAAAATATGCAGTCATGATTAGATGTACTAACAGATGACATAATTAAAGGGGTTATTTATAGTTCTAATATAGCACCTATCCCAACAGTGTCTGATGAAAAGTAAGGGATAGGCATAAATCAATATAAAACATAGATAAGTATATTTGGGTTCTTGCTGTGGGGTATACATTGCTTGCCATATATAACAGGTACACTTATCACAGACAATCTCTATTACATATAGGTATAGCATATTTTACTTGCATGCCATGATGATGACAGATTTAACATTAAAGCAGAACTTTCTAAACCCCACTGTTTTCTAAAAGCGAGTCTGCTGATACCGCTGGTATCTACTGCAGTTGTACTTAACATACATAGATATATAGGAACAAAAATACAGAGTGTTCCAATAAATAGAGAAATAGTGGTTCAGACTGTTTCTATAAAATCACCTGAGCTGCAAAGCTCTGTATATGCATTCATTCAATAGACCTCTAACAGCATGCACAGGAATTAAAAGTTTCAATTTTAAAAGAAAAAAAAATCTGATGTAAAGTTTTACCTCTCTAGTCCTGACTCTCAGAAGGAGACTGCTGTATTGTGCATTAAGAACTGCTGAAGTTCCTCTTTGTGGTATTTATAATGCGAAGCTTTATACTGTACTTCTCATGTGTACACTCACATATAATGTCTGTCAAAAGTAAGTGGGCCGGATCACTGTGCTGGATTGGTTAATCCTGTTACATCAGCAATTGACTGTTTTTCCTGTATGAGACATACTTCTGGTAATTATCTAATGGAAACTCCTAATTGTCTAGCATGACAAAATATCGTGGATTCAACTTGTAGTGGTGATCTCTGTATCCATTTAAAGAATAGAACTTAAAATCAGACTGAAAGCAAACACTATGAGTCAGGAAGACACACTCCAACTTGTTTTATTGCACAGCTAGATATAGATATTATTAGATGTAGATATCACTGATTTAGTTCAAATACAGTATTTGCCAGAAACTTAATTGCTAGTTTGCAAATTGTTTTCTTCTTCTTTCATACTTAAGAATATACCAGATAATCTATTTGCAAATTTGGATTCGTTTCAACTTCAGAAAAATGCACTTGATTAAGAATCCTTTTGCTGTGGATGAATTCTGTTTTAAATCAATCTTTGTATAAATACATCCTTCTGTTAAGTTAGGGATCCCTTTAAAGCTCTTAAAAATGAATCATATTGCTCTTGTCCAAGTCTCCTGGCTTCTTGACGTGTGGATTGCATCACGCTATTAAAAACTGTTTAGACATCTAAAAATAAGTTACAATGAATGACAGGTCACATTTTTTGCAAGTGTGATATTAACACATGTGGAATAAAATAAAATGTGATTTTCATTCCAGTTTACATTCATGAGGATCAGAAATCACTGTGCCAATTAGGCAGTACGAAAGTAATATATATAAGGTCAAAAGTAAATTCAAAATCCATCTCCTTTCTTGAACACACATAATAGCTGGCTTTATGTGGTACCGTTTATGACAAATGGCATGATCATGCAGTCTTTACTCATTCAAAACACCCACTGATTACCAGAAAATCCCCATCCTTCAGATTTTTTTTTTTGGCCTGAATCGTACTTATGATTGTATTTTTATGTCCTGTTGGTAATGTAAGTTTAATCTGTCTTGGAATATGGCTGATCTGGATCAGGGAAGGAAGATTTTAAATTGTCAATCTACAGTGATACCAGTGTGGATTCCAACTGGTGTGTGTGTGTGTGTGTGCTGTATTCACATGACAGCTTTGGTAGAATGAGCAAAAAAATCAGGAGTTAATGGGAAACATATGACCACATAGGTTGTTTTGTTTCCCAGGTTTAATATGCATATAACAAGTTTCCAGGCTGTAACATGCTGTGGATTGAAGCCTCTTGAAACAGGTTTCAGTAGCTTTCCTGAGATCTGACTTTGGGGGTTCCAGTTATTACAAAGAACAGCTTTTTTTTTCCCCCTATTTTTTTTCCCCCTTCAGGGACAGTGAGAGACAAATAATGGGCATGCACATACCTAGTTATTTGCAGGGCTGTATTTTTAATGGGGACCCTAAACCCCAGTTTTGGCAAAGGACTTTTCCAGCAGGATGGAATTCTGTTTTTCTCAGGACCAGACTGAATTTGGTTTTAACTGGCACCCTGAAACTCTTTGAAATTAGTTACATACTGGTAGTGCAGTGACTGTTGTAATTTGGCAGCAGACATATGCTCAGCAAGAGATCTTGTATTGCACTGGTTTTACAGAGAATGGAAAAACAGCCCTGAAAGTAACAGCGTTATCTTCTCCGTGGCCTTGCAGTCGTGTGGGGCTCCAACCACAGCGGCTGGGGTGACGGCGTCCCCCCCTCCTGATGCAGCACCCAGCCGGTCCATAGCTTCTCCCACAGCAGCAGCGGGTCAGAGAATTCCCAGTGTGAAAGTGTGTGGTCTGTGACAGGAGAAGCCTACCTAGGGAAGCACAGCAAACGTACGTGATTTATAGCGCAGGATAACTTTTGAAAGGAGATTAGGAGAAGTGAAAAGCATTATTCATTTCAGAGCATGCTCCTTATTGCCTCGGGGAGTTTGTGTATAGCTGTACCAAAGGCCTAATGAAAGCTTTACTCAGTGACTAATTTTTTTTTTCACACCTATTTCTCTCTTTATAAATATTTTTCTCCCCACCCCTCCACTTCTTCTCATTTGGTTGAACACAGCAACACCTGCTGGCAGTGGTCCGGGAGTACTGCTGGAAAGACCCACTGATCTAACTCTTCAGACCAGCTGCCATTAAGCACTGCCAAGCCATATTAATGAGCTGCCTCTATTTTTACCCCTTCCTGCCAGAAAGGGCAATTGCTGTTGGGAAAGACTGTAGCTGTTTTTTTGTTGTTGGTTTGTTGGGTTTGTGTTTTTTTTTTCTTTTTTTTTTTTCCTGGCAGCTTCAGAATCCAGATAATCCCTGTTTGTTTCGTGAAGTTGTGATTTCCGACTTTCTTGATAGCACTGATTGAGACCACATAAAGCATCTGGGTGATGCTGAGCCTACCTTGCTGGCTCACAGGCATATTTTAGTTCTCTGCTGGATCAGAAATAACTAAAGAAATGGGAATAGAAGAGAGAGGTTATTATTCCAGCAACCTGTCTCTTTATTTCCTAATTGTGGGTTTTATCTTCCCATTAAAAAAAAAGATGGACCAGTGCCACTTCATTATTCACCTAGTGGAGATTGTGCGATTTTTCTGGCTATTTTGGAATCCCAAATTGCAGACAACAGTATTTGTGCATCTCCATTCCTGCTTTGAAGAGCAGTCACCAGAAAACACATTGGCAGAGATTTCTGTGCAAATCAGCTGGAATCTCACTCTGTTGTACCTTATTTTACTGTAATAGCAAGAAAAGATATGCCAGAAACTTATATTTAGAAGTTTGATGTTTCTGCTTTTATGTAAGTCGGCCAATTAAGACCAGTCTTGCTGTTGCTGCTAGCTTTAATGCTTATGTGCTGTTTAGAGGGGCCAGTGATTTCAATCATAATTAGTGAGCTGATCAAAAAATAAAGTTCATCTGAGGATAAGAACTCGGTCTGGAGGGTTGGGTAAAGAATTGCTTTCAAGTTCTTGCCCTTTTTTAAACATTAATGGAAGACACTTTTTGCAGGGGGGGCAGGATAAGTATGAATGTTCTGTTCTAAGAGAATCTTATATAAAAGTCAATCTGACTAACAGAAGGAAGTATGTTAATTTCCTTTCTAAACTATACCTATGTCTTCCTTCATGTCATTCATTGATCTTTTTTCTTGCCAACTCATGGAACAGTGAGCTGTTTCTTAAACAGAGATATTTTTATGTGCATGTTATTTTTACGTGTTGCCATTTTACACTTAAAAATAAAAACCAGGAGGTATGAATACATAAGCCAGGTGACACAGATGATGGTATTAGTACGATGTGATATGACACAGATGTCTTCTATAATCAGAGCTTGCTCAAAGCTTTGCTTTTGGGGGAAAACCTATTTACAAAGTGGATTTTCTTGAATTTCTAGAGAGTGTGGAGTTAAATTATAACAGTAAAGGGTAGTCCAAAGAGCTGGAGTTCACACAGCTTGTTCACTTGACAGGTGATTTTTCAGTACATTACTAGAAAGGTCCCTTTTTTCCCCTCAGAAACAGCTCTGTAATGTGTAAAATGTCTTGAGTGATGCTGTCTTCAAAGATATTTCCAGAGGTTATGATTAGAGTCACATCAGCGATTTAAACCACACAGGGAGGCAGCCCCAGATGACAGATCCTATTTGGTTCCAAGTAGGGTGAAAAATTTATGGCTAAACTTGGAGCAGCATTTAACATCTATAGGTGAATTAAAGCTATTATTGAAAGGTAGATTCCACTAAATTAATTTACATGCTTTTGAAGGCGTTGCTACACAAACTAATTCTGTTGTAATTGTACTTCGATCAGTGGAGTTTTATTAAGGATATTATTGAGCCAACTGCAAAGTAATGGGAAATGGTTTTATTTCTCTGACAAACCATGAATTCTCTGTTCTGTCTTTCTTTTACTACAGTTAGTCAATCACAGTGCACAAAACTGTGTAAGTACAGGCTCCTTTTAGCTTTTAGGGCCAATTCCCTATGCCACTGAAGTTAGCGCTGGCTCAGGGAGCAGAAGTCAGTTGAACCAAGCTTTGAATCTGAAGGTTAATATTAACCATTGGTGGCTGGGAAGAGGAACAAGAAATTGGGTCGTAGATAAAAGCTGTTCAGATGATTATTCACTGAGGTACTTCCCAAAGTAATATTGCCTGTGGATTTTAGAAAGATTTACAACTCTGTTTGTAAGAGGAGGGCTGGAGCCTGAGTTAATGTAAATTGAGGGAGATCTCCTGACTTCAGAGACTGGGTTATGTCAGTAGAAGATATTGTATTGTATGTTATTTTATTTTATTTTATTTTAAATTTAACTTCTATGTATTAATATCTGGGTTTTGGTTTTTCTTTTTAAAAAAAGATCCTGGCTTTCACATTGTAAGAAAAATAAGAAAGGTCCAATTTCATCTTGGTTTAGCTCCCTCGATGATGGGGATACATTTTGCCTGTTATGTTTTGATTAGTTTAAATCTGCTGATGTGTGGGAGGGAATTGAATGAAGCTCATAATCTTGCCACTTTCGTTAAGCTGAACTCAACAAGAGGTTACGCTGGCAAACCTTCCAAGGTAGTCATCATGCACAGGCCCTTGGGAAAAGCTGTGGTGCTACACATGGACAGATATTCCCTCTCTGTGAGAGTGGCTAGCACAGAATTGGCATACTGAGGACACCAGCAAGTGGCTTTAATAAGGTATGTTGATCATGTGCGTCGTTGCTGCTTTGCCTGTTGTGAATCCCCTGTGGAGCAAATCACTGTGGAAAAGTAAATATATCCTGCAGTGAAAACGGGGAGGGGAAGCCTGACTGCTTACAACTTTTTACTGGGAGAGTATTAGATGGGGACCCAGGAAATCTGGATTCTGTGTCTCTGCTCTTGACTGCTGAAGACAAGTACCTCAACTCCCCATCTGCAAAATGGAATCACGATCTGTTCTGAGATTTGTGTGTCAGAAATGGCAAAAAAAAGCCCTTGCTGTTTCTTGGTTTCTCATGACCTTTGGGATCTGAATGAAGGACGCCACAAGAGTGTGCAGGTGAGGGCACAGGCACCATCTGAACTTGTCTGACATCAAGCCACGTGTTGGTGCCCTCCATGCATTCTCCTTTTCCTTGGCACCACCTTTCCTTGGTGACTTTAAGTGCTGCTTTCTGAGGCACCAGCGAGCTTCTAGGAGAAGCAGTTTCTAGCCCTGCATCACACGGGAGGACCTGCTGGGGCCCTCGCAGGAGCAAGCTTGAACAAATATCTGTGTCTTCACTGAAAATCTCACTCCACATTTTGCCATTAGCCACCCAATTCAGGAGTTCCTTAACTTGACAGGATGTCCAGTTAAAGCACATAATGTGTGGTGAGCAACACCCTGCTGTATTCTTACTGACAGCACTGATTTTCATATTGGTTATTTAAAACAGTGTTCGGACTCATGTCCAACACGGATACAGGTTACCTCTAAGGGATGGACTGGGGCTTAGTGATTATTTTCAGGGAAACATGGGAAATTACTGAGAGCATTTCACATATGGGGAGGTGAGGGGAGTAAAATAAAGTCAACATTTGTTGGTGTAATGGAGCTGCCCCCCTCCCCTCCAAGCACAGACTCACATTTTAACAAGCACTAGAGGTGACCTTGAGTTTCCAGGTTCAAATGTGAACCTACCTAAAGTTTTGAGAATTTATCCCCAAATTTTCCTCAAATCTGGGGCTATAACACTTGAGGTTTGACTTGGTAGCGCTGAGCTTAAACGTTTGGAACGGATACAGGATCCTCAAATCTGGATTTAATTCACTAATCCACTTCCGTTAATTTTTCTCATGTGACTTCACATTTTATGGTGGAAATTTTATACTTGTAGTTCAGTGCAGGTGGGAGGTATAACACATAGGCAGTTAAATACCTACTTGCCTGCTGTCTGCCTACAGACTACAATGCTCGTGAACAATAAGGTTTAAGCCTGTTTATCAGTGAGCACAAAATTGTACCTGCCAAGCTTTGTGGTCCTGTAGAAGTGTTTTTAAAGTGAGTTTTATGACACCCAGTAACAGTTGGGGGAACAGAGGGTTGATAGGCAGCAGTGATGGCCAGTTGCCTAGAATATCAGTTCCTCTTCAATAACTTTTGTGTGCCAACTATGAACTTATAAACAGTTATTTTCTTTATTCATTGTCTGCTTATTGGTGTCATGCCCTCATGGTGACTCCTGCTAAAAGGGGTGACATAAGGTAGCTCAGAATAAAGTTTTTGTGTGCAAACAGGGCTCATCTGTGTTTCTATGCACACATTTTTTAATTGCTCCTTTGAAGCTGCCCATTCAGGGACAGTAACCAAGCATCTCGGAAGTATAAAACCAACAAAGAAGTGTTCAGATCTTTCTCAGGAAGCAGATTCCTTTTTCTTTTTTCTTTTCTTTTGGGGGGGGGGGAGGAATTCTGATTCTTTTTTCTCCCCCCTTAAACTGAATTTAGCTCGTGTGATCAGAGCCAAATGACAGTTCTGAACAATAGTGTAATCTGCTTGCTCACAGAAGAGGTGCAGCAAGGACAGCCGTAGCACAGCATTCCTCACCCACGTTCTTGAGTTCATACAGGCTAGCTTATGCCCTTGGTCCAGCAAGTTCTTGGGATGCTCAGCAGAGCTGCCTGCTGTAGTGTCTTGCTTTGAGTGGTAGCTGAACTGAAAGAAGTGAATCCTTTTGTACAAATCAGCAAATAGCCAATCTGGAAGTGACATTCAGGGAAGTATTCCCAGAGGGTATCTGCAGTCTAGGGAGAGAGGGGTCTTGGAGGTATCATTTGGAGGTGACCAAACTTATAAATTTAATGAGCAGTGGCAGTCAAAAACGCCAAGATATGTTGGGTGTTGAGAGGAAGAGTGTGAGAGCAAGACAGAGGGCACCATTTTGTTATGATACTAAGCACTAGAGCGCTCAGAAGGTGGGTGTTGTGTACAGTTCTGGTCTCTACGTCTCAAGAAGGATGTAGCAGAGTTAGAGAAGAGCCACTAAAATGACTAAGGTTGTGGAGCAGCTGCTTCATAAGAAGAAATTGAAAGGCAGCTGGGAGAAACAAAGGCTGTGAGAAGATGTGCTTGAGATTTAGGAATGGATTTAGAAAATCATGAAGATGGCAGATAAGGTGAATGCCAAACTGTTATCCACCAAATCCTGCAGTACTAGGGGGAACTCGTTGAAACTAGTAGGAGAAGATTTAAAACAGATACAGTGCTTACACAATGGAGACTGAGCTTCTGGGATTTGTTGCCACAGGAGGCTGTGGAGGCAGACAGTATCAGAAGACTCAGAAAGGTTCATAAAAAACTACCAGAGGGAATAGGCAGGGACGTATCCTTTAACATCCCTAATACAAAAATTGCGATGCTGGGGAGTTTGAAGGGATAGGCCTGCGGAAAGCGGCCAGGCTTACATTCTCTCTCCAAATAACATCTACTGTTGCCACTGTTGGGATGAGAAAATGGGGTTAGATGGACCACCAGTGGGACCGCAGGGAGTTTCTCATGTCTTTCGTGGTAGTGAGGCGCTCCTATCTCTGTGCCATGGAAAGAAGAAGAAAGTTCCTGAAGGTGATTCAGAGCGAGACCTTACTGTTCCTGCCCTGAATCACCCTCAGAAAAGCCTATCTCTTGCCACCAATTTCAAAGGAAATCTACCCTAGACAAAAGTTAGTCTTGTGAATAACCACGTTAGTCACAGTTGACACAGGTTGGGTTTCAACTTCTGAGCTAGAACTGCAAAAAGGATCATATACAAAAACTCAATCCAGACCCCTCACAGTCATTTTGCTGAGTGTTTTTAAGAGCAAAAACACTGTATCAGATTATTGGTTAACTTTGATCCCAGGCAATTGGAAACATTTCCTCAGCCAGTGATGTTGAAGCAGTGTGTCAGGCTCTGGTTAAGATGAAAAGTTAAGAAAACATCTTTTGTATACCTTAAGACTGCTTTCTCATAGTCTCAAAGCTGAATCACTGGGAAAGACTGCCTCTGCTGTCTAGCTGTTCGGAATTGCCCAGGTATGGCTGGATGTCCTAACATTTATGGGAAGCCTGCTACATGTCACCATCTGGAAGTGGAAACAGGCTGTGAGGCTGGAATTGCAGGACAACATCAGAAAGCAGGGAGAAAGTCAGGAGGTGATTCTTTTGTGTACAGCTGCCTCAGTAGCTTCCTTTGAGCACTCCAACTCATAGAAATGAAGTAAATTCTTAAGTGACACTGGTACTTGATTACCTGATCTCTACATACAATGAGCTATTTAGACAAGCAGATATAGACATTTTTGGACATACATGACTAGAGTTACAGATGTTGGGAGACATTTTTAGATCTTTGCTGGAAATCTGGTCATTCCAGAAAAAATAATACAAATTGTTCTCAAGCATATTCTGAAATTCAAGAATAGGCTAAAATAGAGTAAGAACTGCACAGAAACTGAACTTGCCTTTTAAATGTGTTATATGAAGTTAAGTATAAGGGGTAAAATAACTGAGCACTGATAGCATGAATATTTGTTATTCAGGGAGTATGTAGATCTTTTCAGGAATCAACTGATTAATCACCACTATGTCCTTGAAATAGGTACACGTCTTTTCTAACTTAGAATATTCAAGGTGGGAGCTTGCTCGCAGTGCTTAATTCGCTGTCCAGGGCTACCAAAGTTGTCTGTGGTCAGGATGGAAATGGGAACCTGCCATGGCTCCCAAGCTTTTCTGGCTACTTGCTAAAATACATTGCTACCTACTTATGAACTGTTAGACCATTCTAAGCTGCACAAAGCTGACAACAGAAAATGTTTAGGATACAGTTAACTGGTCTGTGGTTGAACATTTCAGTATCTGTAGTACTCCTCAGCTCATCTTCTGGCTGACTTTCCAGATATTAGCACTGGGACCATTATTCACTGATTCACTTTAGAAAATTCTTTTTGTTTCCCTCACAAGATGTCTTTGTGAAAATGAGAAGCACAGTGTTATTAGTGTTTGGACAAGTAAATGGTTAGCTTGCATACTCTATCTTTTTTTTTAATTAGTGTTCAAAAAGGGCATTCAAATTGTTCCAGCTCAAAGAAGTTTTTAGTAATGTAATGTCAAACCTCTGCAGTTCCCATTTGGGACTGTTTTCTTAGTCCTTGTGGGACAGAGGAGTCGAAAGTAGTCTCATATGCCCTTTTTATTATCAGTGCAAATGCTGTCCACCTAACATGAAAAAGTTAACTTGATAGAAAAAGTCCAAAGTATCTGACCTTCTCTTGGGGCACCTCATAGTTATACTCAGGGCCACACAATGCAAGGGCTGTTACTCTACAGGGGTAAGAATTCAATTTACACTGGCAGTGCTTTCACAAGAGCATTTCAGTTCAGTTGGTAAATATTTCCAGGTGGCCAAGTCTAATTTTAGGGAGGGCAAATTTGCAAAGGTTAAATAGCAAGCAGGATTGCTATAAGTCTCTATCAATTTGAAGGAAAGAAAATGTAATTAAACACAGCATTCTTCCAGAGATTAACGAGAGGCTCAGCGTTCTATATTCCATGTCTAACTTTTCTGTGGTGTTGCTGTGAAAATCCATACCCCAAAGATGCAGAAGTTCTTTTTGCAAAGATATTCTGGAATTAGCAATAAGGAAAAAAGTTATTATAATACCAGCAGATGAGGCAGAAAATGGGGATCGTGCAGCTTTGGGTTGGAAAGGTGAGTGGGGTAGGTTTTGATCAGTTTTGAGTTTGCTTGTGCATGCATTTAACATATAAAGTCAAAAGGTTGCTGTAGGCCAACTGAAACGTCTTGCAACTGTAAAAGGAAGTGGAAGAGTTAAAATGGTGGCTCCTATTCAAAAGTTCCACCAGGAGCGTCCTTCCAGTTTCAAGGGCCCTTTGTGCCGTCAGATGCTGTTAGCCCCTTGCTAGTCATTGCTACAGAAAAAAAGTCCTCCACAACACACAACTAAGTCTGGTCAGTTTGCTCAGCTGCTGTTGATGTCACCCCTTGCCCACTAAGAGTAAGTTACTGTAATAATCCTCCCCTTTTATTAATCATAACTTTGCAGAAAGCAAGACCTAGGTGACATCACTGTTGAAGGAAGAGGACTGGCAAACTCATGCTCAGCTTTAGTCAGCTTTGCTATAACATCTCTTGCATGTCATATGAAAATAATTACCAGCTCTCACTTTCCATGTCTGACCAATCATCCCCTTTTTTCCACTTTATGAGACCACAGGCCTTTGCCTATTTCAAACACCTGCTGAAGGTGTAATCTATTTAGAGATGAAAGAGAATATCTTTAACTGGAAGCTGGGGCATTCCAGGGGATCCTCATAGGATGAAGTCACCTGCCATAATAAAACATTAGCAGTATTTATTATAGTGAAAACATTATCTTTCATAGTATAACATGTTAAAGTACTTCAGATACAGGCTTGTCATCATGCTCTGAATGTGAGTTCAGTATTGGCACATTCCACTATGTATTTTCTGCTCTGCTTTTGTTTTGGATAACAAAAACTGTTTGCCTGCTTGTATCTATCTGCCTAAAAAGGCAAATAAGCCAAATCCCAAGGGCATTTTTTTAATTGTTGATTTTTTTGAAGGATATTTAATTAGTTATTTGCTAAGAAGCCAATGTCTTTCTAGTCTTGCTGACCTATTGCATAAGACCAAGGAAGAGACCTTGTCTTTTAACTCCCTATTTCAGTAATATTGACGTCAAAAGATACCTTCTTAGTTCAAGAGAAGTGCAGTTGAGATGAGAAATTTAGGCAATAAGTGAGGGTCATTTCATTAGAGCAAGTGACTTATTCACATCAGGGAGGACTTCGTGTTAGACAGCCTTCATCTCTTAAGGGCCTTCGTCTGCTTTTGGGGGGGTGGAGAAGGGGGCTCCATGTTATCTGTTATATGGGTACATTTCTTTTTGTACAGAATAGATTATTGGTGAGATTGGTCATAAATATATACCTTTTTCTTTAACTATCTAATTTCTATTGCAATCAATAGCAAAACTCTCTTTTGACTTCAGCTAAACTGGAGTAAGTCTCAGGTTGTGCTTGCTACAGTCAGTAGTCATTTCTACCTTTTCAGTTTTGTGGTGTTTAAATAATTGTAATGTCTCTCTCCCTTTCCAAGTAGGCTGGGTAGTTCCTCAAGAAAACATCACAACATGATATAACTGCAGAATAATAGATTTGACATCTTACGATCCAAAATCACCTCACCACAAGACAAAAGATGTAGAATTTCACTCACTGATACCTGCATTCACATCTCTCCAATGTGACCAAGTGCTGATATTCACTCTTCACATGTCCACTCTTGATAACAAAGATCCTAAGGACCAGGTTCAACAGCATAAAAAGTTCCTAAATTCTCATCAAAATAATTAGTTGAATGTGAATAGAACAGAGAATGTGATGGATTTCTTGGTAAATTACTTGTGTGAATAACTGCCATTAGTAGTAGGCAAAAGCACTTTAGTTCCAGTTTAAATTTAGCTAGTATCAGTATCCAGCTACTCTACATGGTCATGTGTTTGTATGCTAGTTAGAGATGCTTCTGCTGTCTGATACCTTCTGTTACTGTAGGGATTTGGAAACTGTCATTAAAAATTACATGTTAACAGTCTCTTTTGAAGGTTAACTCTTTGAGCTTCATAAGTTTATCAACACTCTTCCCAGGTTAAGTCTTTCTTGCCTCTTTCCTGAAACCTTTCTGATTTTGTGCCCCTGATTCAAAACCTCAGTTTGGTTTTTGTTTGTTTGTTTTAAATGTAGTTTCACAGACTGAGGGAGCAGCAGTTTCTTACTCCTTTGCAAGGCAATACAAAAAGCTTTGCTTATTTAATTTATTAAATAAATTAAAGCTCCTGATTTTATTCCCCAGGGTAAAATGCCACATCCTGTGAGTATGTATGACATGTATTCACTGTTCAAAGATGTATCGCACTGTCTCCACAGTACTAAGACACCTTCAATGCATTTAAGCAGAACATAATGAAATTGGGTCAGCATGTAAGACAGGTCTCCTATACACATCACTGTCAACTGGGCACTCTGTGTAAGTGATCTACTATTAGTACTATTACTGTGGCACCAAATTTTCATTACCTTTAGCTACTGCCAGTAATGATTTCATATTATATGCCATGTTATGTATTCAACTTGCTATGCTAAGTAACACTGGAAGGTTTGGTGGAATTAAAATGAATTGCCCTATTCTGTGCAGTTCCTCACGGATAGTTGTTTGTCAACCAGCTGTTAGATACAAGCTCTCTTATGTCTCTGATGTAGATATTACCACATTGATTTTGAATTCCAAATTCTCATTGGTATTCCCTGACACCAGATTGCTCTTCTTCATATTTTCACTCTATTTTTTTTTTTTTTACTGAAGAAATCCAGAATCAATTATTTTGCCCTGTTCAATGTCTTAAGTGCTCAATGTGCAATAACTGTTCTCGTCCTATGTACGTGTTTTAATCAGGAAAAGGTAGTTAGACTTAACCGAATCTTTAAGAATCAGATAGAGTGTGGTGAATCTAAGGAGTTTTCTTTCTAATAATCTGAATTTTCTCTTTATTTTATAAATCTTAAAACCCAGCAATCGGGTGAAAGAGAGCAATGAACTCAACTCCTTTAAAATGGCTTGGAAAAATGCATTTGACTTTGGGAATGGTTAACATAAATACATATGGTGAACAACATCTGTAGTTATTGCTAAACTAGGAAGTAATCCATTATAAAACATGTATGCAGTCTCCCATATTCTTTCTTATAGAAAAAATACAGAAAAATATTTATCGTGCATGTTTACCCTCCTTCTGTCATTACTGCTGACAGAAAAATTCCAAATAGAATTTGACCTCATGTTGCTGACCTTCCTTTTCTGCCTGATTTATAAACTAGTTGGGAAAAGAAGTTTTGGGGTTTTTTTTTGCAATTAACACTTACTGATCGTGGAGTTTCATTAATACTTTTAGCTTCCCTTATCAATTATTTGCATTCCTCTGTGTCTAATTTATATTCATTGAAATAGCATTCTGTTCCAAGATTTCAGCAGAATCTATGGCTTTAATAGGTACTAATCGCTTTAGGGAAAAAACAAAATCATATCACGGAAGAACACCTATAGAATAAGACATCTAGAGAAATACACATTACTAAAGATAAGGACCACTTAACCTCATGTCAGCTGATCATGCTTAATCTTCCAGTCCCTTAGGTTAACCGTAAATTGCCACAATATTTAAATGTCATTCCTTCTCAAGGCTGTTTCGTATTCAATATCATGTTATTTGTTGTATATACCATTTTGCCTAATTTTGTACTCCAGCCTACCTTGAAATATGCTATAATCTTTCAAAAGTACTTGTCCATGTCAAGACTGGACAGTGTTATTGGAAGAACACAAGGAACTTGCACTGCTACTATATGTGATGTACTTTGTTCTGTGGAGAAAGGGGATTTTGGTCTCCAGGCCATTAATCTGGCACCTTTTATGAACATTAAATTCAAAGCCAAAAATATTTAGCCTAGGAAATATAGAATTCTGTATCCATGTCAAATCTCAAGGAAAATACAGGCAATCAGAAGTTAACTGCCCAGTTTAGAATTTGGCTGTAATTCCTTAACATGCTTATTCATAAAATTCAATGTGCCTAGATCTGATAACTTGCCCCTGTATGACCACACTGAAGTGTTTGCATTTTTACATAATATACTTGAACGTGTATTAGCATCATGCTCCGGATATAACACACCACCAAGCAACATTATATATCTTAAGTTGTAAGAAATCTTAATTTCTGCAATATTTGCTTGATTGAGTTTCTCTGTGTTCATATATGATTACATCTACATACATGTATATACTTGAATAGATGAGTATGGGGGGTTTGTGTGTGAAGCAAAGTGCTTCACCAGCCAAAAGTTAGGAAGTAACAGAAAAGAGGTGAACTTCTCAGGCGTGTCTACGTGGATTGTCCTGTGGGTTGGGGATGGCAAGACCATTTATGCTTATTAAGCACAGTTTCTTTGGCCTGTATATGCACCACAAAAGCCATATCTCATTCCCTCAGACCAAAGAGCAAGGGCAGAGTTAGTGTCCCAATAGCAGACTTCCTAATGGTTGTTATAGTAGGGCAGAGCAAAAAGAAACATTGCATTATAGCATTCAAGTAGATAAGGCCCACTAGTGATTTCTTAACTTCATTTAGTCATCTTATATAGTTACAGATGACTGAGACTGCCGTTTTCATATTAAGGTGTACCAGGCAAGTACGGCAGCCATCAGATGTATGGTGTCTTGCTAAATGTTTTCTCATTACTTTTCTTGTGAAAGCCCCCCTTCTCAAGGGCTTTGCATCATCTTTCAATTCCAGCCTCTGACATCCATTGAAGAGTATTTTTTGAGGGAGTGGCCCTTGTGGACTGTCTTCTCCTGAGATTCTTCTTTGAAAACAGGTGTCTGCTGTTCTTGAAACTAGTCTCTGCACTACAAGTCAGAGATTGCACAGTAAGAAGGTCATGCTTCTTAGAGCTCGCAGGGTGATCCAGGCTGTTACAACTCATGGCACCTCAGGCAGAAAAGTGCACAGACCACTGGAAAGACTAAACACTTGTCACCATCCCTCTTGGCAGTCAAGAAGGGGTCAAGGGACTTCTGAGTTTATCACAGACATTGATTCTAAGCATGCCTGTCAGCATGGGTCTGTGAGATCCATCAGCTGTGGTCACATACCACGTATTTCCATTTCAGTGGTTGTGTGCTCAGCACCATCAAATGTGGCATGTTCAGTACTGTATAATAGATAGACAACTCCTCCAACTGCTAAACTGACCATCTCAGTCCCGTCTCTTTCAGAGCAGAGTTCTCTAACTCTGGTGCATTTGCAATGCTTGCCAAGCTGGGTATCATTCCTGACTGTCATCTTTGTTCTTGGATACTTCTTCTTTGTATCTACAATTTAAAGTCTTCTTTGATGACAGCTCAGATTACCAGTAATATAAATATCATTGTAACCATTATCTCTGTCCTTTTTAGCTGCCTTTCAACATTCGGTTTTGTTTTGGGGTGTTTTTTTGTTGGTTGGCTTGTTTTTTTCTAGCAGGCCTTTGTTTTAGTCCTAACTATTCACAGATCCCATTTTCAACCATCATTGCATCATATTCTCCTGGAGTTCCTAAAGACTTTAATTAAAATGTCATCTCTTCCAGACTTTGTTCCTGAGAAATCATTGGGAAAGAAGTTCTACTCATCATAAAGGGGAAGATTTGGAAGTATGGGAAGTTCTCCATCCTCTGTTCTGGGACATGACTCATCTTTAAAACACAATTCCTCTTAAAGCTCCTAGTAATTTCTGTTGTAGCACCATACCAAATGCTTTACTGAAATACAAACTGTCTTACGTTTCTAGGAAATTTCTGTTAATATCAAAGGAAGATGTGGATGTTCTGGCACAAAGTAGCTCTGATGAAGCCCTGTCCACTTTTTAGCTGTTCATTTCTCACCTGCATGTATCTGCCTGCTCTCAATTCTTCTTTCCTTTAAAGTACTCCTGAGATCAGGCAAATGCCCTTTTTTGCCTGGATCACACTTCCCTCTGTTATCTCTGGGTGCCATGTTCAAAATTTGCCAGTAATACAGTACTCCCGCAGCTTGACAGCTTTACTAACAGATTGTTACCAGGCTTACTGTTTAACAGGCCAACTTAAAAAAATAAAGTAAAAATGGGGTATGAGTTACCTTGTGATTTGAGCTAAGCAGTTTCAGTTTGGTGTTTGCTTTATATGTGTCCATTACAAATTCGCATGTGCATTCGCTCTGTAACCTTGCCCTTTACGCTCAACAGCAACTGAGGCAACATACACAGTTCATTTTTGAAGCTGTATCTTGCGTCCTATCCTTTCTGCACAACAAATAATTCTTGTTATTTTATTATTTGTATTGAACAAAGGATCTTTTGCTATTTGCTTTAAGAAAAGTCAGGAAATCCATGGAGTTCATGTGACTCAATGTAACTCAATGCAACTCAATGCAGTAAATGGCAGTTTTTGCTCTTCTTAGTCTCCAAACTGCAGTCTCATTCATGCACACTTAGTTCCTTTTCTATAAAAGAGTCTCTACATAATCCTAGTTTTCTCATGGTATCTTTGTCCGCTCAGTTAGGTCTGGAGCCTTTGCCATTTGTCTTTTATGGAATACAGGTCCATGGTTAAAGAAAAGTAAATTTTGTGTCTATTAAAGTCCTCGGGATTGGCACGGAAGAACAAGGCGTGAAAGCTGTGAGAATTTTTTAAGATTTCCCAAGCTGCAACAGAATAAAAATCAAACTGAAAGTTCAAAAAAATGAAGCTGTGGATAAAACAGTCACTTTGTGGCATTTCCTACTTCAACGATTTATTTTTTTTTCCCTAAATGTTCATACTATTATTATTTGACAATGTCATTTGAAAAGTCTTTCAAACCCCATCTGTCAATTTTTGAATGATTGGCACTTCTTCTAGGACAGAAATGGCAGGTACTTTTCTCTTCTACTGTTTCCCAGTAAAGATATTCAGGAAAACTGCCCTTTTCTACTAAGCTTCAGTTTAGAGAAATCAACATTCTTGTCTGGAAAAAACTTGCATATGATCAAAAATTTTCCATCCAAATAATTTCATCTGAGTTTTATTCTCCAGAGCTGCATTATAATGCAGTGTCATATTAAGCCTCTACCTTCTGTCACTTGGCTTTCCCTCTTATTTGACAAGATGCAAGTTCATTATATGCTGTAGTATTCTGACTCTGAGGACTTAATCACACAAGCTAAGGTATAAAAAAAGTGTAGCAATTTGCCTCCTGGCAGTCTCCCTATTCTGTATTGTATTCAGTTAAAGTGATATGGATTATTTATTTTTATATATATTTTATAATCTTATAATATTATGATATTTCATCAGCACTGGATGAAAGGTATTTGTGTGAATGGAGGAGGCTGATGAAGACAAGGTTCTTTATCATGCCAGAACATGTACCAGTATGTCAGAAGCTGAAAGGATTAATACTGGGATAAAGATAATGTCTTTGTGAAATAAGCAAGGCCAAATTTCTGGCCAGATGCAGTTATTAAGGTTCCCAGCTTAAAGGTGCTTTCTACAAATGACCCTCTTCAGTCTTTGACCAGTTCTTACTTGACAGTTGCAATCTGCTGATCCAACTTTCCATCACAGTTCTTACCTGCATGGCATCCTTCCCAAGGCCTTTCTGCAGAGCAAAGGTGTGATGTTTAGAAGTTGTCACCCTTCACTTCTGAGCTAATGGCAACCAACTAGTGGGAAAAAGATTGTGCTGTCAGTGGAGCGCATCATGCTGTCTCATTTGTGACAGTAGAAGGTGGCTTCAAAAATTGAACAACTTCCACAAGTCTGAATGGTTTTCTAACACTTGTCTGCTTAGTTTCACCTTTTCCTCTGTAGACAAAAAGGTATGTGTACCTCAGTGAAATCTAAAGTGTGTCCATTCTTTGCATGTTCCATAGGTAGTGATGAACACAGTGCAGCAGAAGTTCTTGTCTAGTGTGGAATCAGCATGCCTTACTGGTTGTGAACTGTTGTGCAGTATACAAGGTTCTTCTTTCCAGACCTTCCAGTGGAAGCTGGAAGTCTCCTGAGAACAGCAGCTTAGCAGATAGAGTGCCCTTCTTTTTACTGTTGTTCAACTCCTAAATAAAATTCATTTATAGCTCTTGTTTCTTTCCAAGTAATTTGTATCTTGAAACCTAAGACCGCTAACTCATAATTTGCACATTTCTGGTCAGGAAAGTCTTGAATATGAACTCTCACAGGGGCTGAATTATCTCTAGCCTCTTGAGAATCAGTCCCCCGCCAGGTCACTGTTGAGGTCATTATTAGAGTGTTTTCTCGGCTCGTTGGTATTTGGAGCTTATTGTTTGCTTGTTCTTGGGGGATTTAACCCTGCAAACTGCTGGACACTTCTGATAGATACAGAGCACCATCAGCTTTCATTTGGATGAAGGTAAAATTGAGGACACTACTCAATCTGTCTTGAAAATGTTCAGTATTTTGTAAGATTGAATCTTGACCACCCTTTTTTTTTTTTTCTCCCTCTTTAGAGTCCCTGAAGAACCTTGACTTTAATTACAAAAATTCTGCTGAAGTTCAGGCAGAATGAACCCTAGTATATGCCAGTGGTATTTAAAACTGTCCGTCAATGGAGTATTGAATTGCTGAATCTGAGGTTTTAATAGCTTTTTCTAGATCAGTACAAAAATATTATTTAAATCTCATGTAATGTAAATGTAATATAAAATTTACTTCTAATGCAAGGCAGTGCATGCAGAAATTGTTGGATATCTCTCCTGTACTTAGAGGGGGGGAAAAAAAGACATTGGGCTTAGGAGCTCTTTTTAAAGTCTAGTGAGGGCTTAACATTTCTCTATACACTCCTTGAAATCAGAGATAACCAAATGATGAGATAAGTGGATAGCTCTTTTTTTGTTGTTGTTTTTAATTCAGTGAAGGCCTCCCAGTGCATATTCCTGTTGGAGTTGATGAATAGCTCCTTTGGGATACTGTAAGCTCCACTCAGTGTATTTATGGAATACCTTCCATTTACACAGACCACATTTTTCTTGATCAGCCCATAAGGATCAGGGGAGAGAAAAAGAAGCAGTAGGCTTTTTTTTCCTTTTTCACTTCTAGACAGTTGTTTTATGCTCTGTTTTATGATTGTGGCAAAACTGAAGCTGCTGGGATTCAGCCTGGCCTTAACCCTGAAAGATAACATCCTCCCAAACCCTAAAGCCATCCAGTTAAAGGGTCCATTAGCCATTACTTTTCCTTTTTAGATGAAACAGTCACACTGTGTAAAAGAAGACTTACTGGGAATTAATAGAAAGAAAGGCCTTCTTTCAGCCCAGCCCAAAAAACAGCAGCACAAATTTTGATGCACTCTGTCTCAGCTATACGTCTAACATAGTCTCAAATGCTTCTCATATTTTCTTTTCAAGGCCACCAGCAGCAGATCAGTGCACTGCAATGACACCATTTAATCTTTGTAATACATACTGAGGTTGTGTGAGTTGACCTAGGGTTGCACTTCTCCTGCATGGGCTTCTCTAGCTTTTCAGACCTGTTTGATGGCTGAAATACAGTGGCTGTAGTACTATTGATGAGAGGGGGGAATTACAAGGAGATGAATTATAGGTAGTAACACATGATTCCATAATGAACTCCTCTGCTGTAAGCAGTGGGAGGTGAATCTGATTCACACACTCAAAGCTAAATAGATTGCAAATTTTGAGGTAAAGAAGAAATCTTTGTCTGGGTCACAATAATGGATGATGGGATTTGTTTGTTTGTTTGCCTTCTTGCAGCAAAACTCATTCTTTAAGTCTTTAAATCGTTGTACCCTAAAATGATGGTTGCCCCCAGTACTCAGATGCTGATGATACTTGATGCTGTGTTCCTTCTATGGCACATACAGTTCTGGATGCTCATTATTATTCATCATCATTCTTAATGGTGCTACATAGGAACTGTTTCATAGCCTGTGACATGTGGAGTAGATGTTCTATGCACTGTTTGCAATTAAACATCCATTTCATAGTAGCCTGCAGTGCAAGGAACGGCTCACAGATGGTTCCAGATGGTCCTTTCCAGTTCTGTGTTCTCACGTTTCTATTACAGTGGAAGGGTAGCAGCAGCAAAAGGTAACTGGCAGTCTCTGTAACTTCTCTGCCTTGGATTTACAATGCTTTTTTATCTCCATTTCCTTTGAAAGAAGGAAAATTGTTACTAGAAATCAAATGCAAAAATGAAGATTGAAAAACAAGGTTAAAAGAAATAGTATGAGAAATCATTTTGCCGTAGTTGGTGAGAAGGCTCTCACTGCTGTATATATATCATTTTGCTTTAAATAGCCCTGCTTTGCTCCAAGTACCAAACCAAGAGCTCACCAAATGTTTTCATTCTTCAAACAGCATGTAAGATTAACGTATTGCTTCTTCTCTGGCACTGGTAGATTTAAATTGCATTACAGGGAAGTATCAGCATCTTCCAAAACTGTACAGATGTGTGTCTATATCTATGTCTTTATCTGTACCTATATCTTGCTAATAACTTGCATATGAAATGCTCCATATCTTGCAAAACAGACATATGACACTTTAGCTGCTGCGTAAATACTCTACACTGACGTTCCCACATGCTTTACGTAACATACACGCATGCTCTGATGCAGAGGAATGAAGCAACCTGGTAGCAAGAACCCTCAGACCAAAGAGGGGCACTGAAATGCAGAAGTAGTAGAGCAACAGATCTGTGACAGGAAAGGTCCCAGACCCTCTCTGCAGTGTGTAACTGGTGCACAATTACCACAGTAATCCATCAGCTGAGTGTACAGCTTGTCCATGTCTGACAGGCACACACAAAATATATCCTAGTTAGCATGGCCAGGGTAGTACTGAAGAGCTCACTTTCCACGAACTGCATAACATTGAGTTTCATGCTCCTTTAGTCATTAGTTACAGGGATAAGGATCCAATTAAGCCCATCTATGTTTGGAAGCTCCCACTTTGGGAAGTTTTTATGTCTATGTTTCTGGGACTGCGCCTGTAGTTGTGACTCTTTGTATTAGAGTTGGGGCTGAACAAAACTCTAAATCCAGAATTAGGGAGACACGGGGTGGAATTTTGTAGCTCAGGCCTATCTCTACTGTAAGAGGTTGTATGGCTGTGGATGAATGGTGGTGCTTATTGGGGTCCACACAAGCGATGGTGTAACTAAGATTTTGAAACAAGAGTGATGAGGTGGCAATAGGACCAGTCTTGTGCTTCTGCTGCATCAGAATTCCCTTTTGATTTAAAGGCTCTACTAGTGTCACTCCAGCATATTTTAAAATGAGAATATCCTGTGTGCCAGCACTTCAAAGGAAAATCTCTAGCCATGGGGTTAAAAGCCAGCCAACCTTGTAACTTACCTGTTTCAACTACACCAGCATCTCAGAGCTGAGAAAGAGAGGGTAAATCATGAGACAGTTTACTCCAGCAATGTATGGCAAATGAGGGGCTGTAGCAGTACTTTCAAGATTAACTGATTTTTCCCTGATGAGTGAATATTCTCGACCAAATCAATGCCCCAGACCTGTTCCTCAAGGCATTTTAGAAAAGGTAAATTTGACTTGCTAATGTATAATCTCATTTTCAGTGTTTCAGCTTACAGGAGGACTCAGCTGGAGATAAAAAATCATAATTTTTTCTCAATTTGAATAAGTAATGGGGAAAGAAGCTTTAATCTCACATCTTTTTTTCTGTCATGGATTTCATACACTGGATTTTTTTGTTTTCTCCTGTCTGTCGATGTCTCAAAAGTGACCTTGACAAGTGATTTCTCTCACTTCTTCTGAGTGTGAATAATCCCAGTTATTTCTGTGCTGATGGTTTGTTTCTATTGTGGATTTCCTTGAGCCTAAGAAACTTGAAATGGCAGCTTTTATCTTAAAATGTTTGAACTTGATTGAGTCACAATAAGACTGTAGCTGTCTGGATATGTAGATACATATCTGTTCTTGGCACCTATATGGCCTTCGCTGATGCAGTCCTCAAGCATCCTGCAATCCTAGCAGGGTTTTACTCCCACTGCCCCTGCCAAGCAGGGAAGTACTAGCTGTATTTTGCAGACAGGAAGACAAAGTGTGGCACAGAATGAGTGGCCTGTCCAGGAACTCCTGCAAAGCCCAAGTGCACAGCAGTACCCACTAGGTCAAGCTTACCCACTCACCATATTATCAGAGCAGTTGCAGGAACAAAGTAAAAGCAACCTTGTTTATTATAAGTTAATACACCTTTGAGTTAAATTTAGCCCCTTATAAAACTGATATTAGTTTTAAAATAAGTTGAATTGTGCAAAAGGTTATTCTTAAAAGTACACCTGTACAATCAAATCAACTTGATAGCTAAGAGCAAGTTATCGGGCTGTAATAAAAGCAGGCTGATTAAGCCTCAGGGGCTTCAATAAGACAATTCAGGATTTATGGTGGTGGAACTTAAAAGGAGGGAGTGAGTGTGCCAGCAGATGTACACCAGTAAGTAGCTGCAATGACAAAAAGAGACAATCCTTTGCCTGCTGTCATTGAGAGAAACTGATTTCAAATGAAACATTTTACTAGTCGGCCCATCAGTGAATGCCGTATTTTCCTACAGGATGGACATACAGCATCAATTAAGTTGTTGATGTTCATATGTACAATGAATCCAGGAGTGTAACCTTATATAATCTAATGTAACTCATCCTACCTCCTGTTTACAGAGTCTGCAAAAGGAACGTTAACAGGATAGTGCAGGGAGGAAGGCAGTGATTTGCTGGGGCTATCAGCTGACAGGTTCTGTTATAGTTGGCTCTACCTGAAACTTTCCTAGTCCTTGTGTTATCTGGTCAAAATTTACTTATCCACCTATACCTTTTGCTTCTGTGGTGTGAAATGGGAATAAGGATGTTTTATCTTAGAATCATGGAACCGTTTGGTTTGGAAGAGATTTTTGGGGGTCACTGCCCAATCTCCTTTTGAGGTTGACTTCACGGTTGAACCAGGTGGCCTAAGGATGTCACCACTTCTGGCTGTTATGCATCAGGTCATAGGTTAGGGGAGGGAGCCCCTGGTGCAGGCATCTGAAGGGATGCTTCTGGCATCCTGGGCACCATAGGAAGCTGGGACTTTACGCTGCAGGTGGGATGTGTGCTCTGCACTCCAGAAGCCCTTTGGCTGCCTCCTCGCTGTGCAGGGGACTGCAGCCAGCGCACCGTTACTCCTGCAGGAACACCTGTGGCTTCCCAGTGCGTCCACCCCCTGCACACTGGGAAAGGGGAAACTCGCAGGGATAAAACAGGGTGTGAAACAGCCTTATTGCTCCCCTGCCTGCGCCACGTTCTTCAGTGTCTGCCTTAGGGAAGACAAACGTTTCCCTCTGGCAAAGACGGTGAGAACAGGGAACCAGGAGGAGAAGCTTCTGCAAGCGAGCAGCAGCATCCGCGCCTGCAACCTGCGCCCCGGGCACCCCTCTGCTGCCCGCGCCCGCTCCGGCCCCGCCGCCAGCCGTAATTAGCCCGAGCGCTCATTAGGGCCGCCACCGCGCTTGGTTGGTGTCCGAGCGCCCTCTACTGGCGCGGGCCGCCGATTTGGGCGGAGGGGGGGAGCCCGCGGTGGGAGAGCAGGGAAAGGAGGGGGAGAAGAAAAAGAGGGGGAAGGAAAGGGAGAAGGAGAGAAGAGGGGAGAGGGAAAAGAAGGGGAATGGAAGTGAGGGGAAAAGGAAAAGGAGAATGGGGGAAAAAGAGAGGGAAGGGAAAGAAGAAGAAGGGTGAAGGGAAAAGAGAGGGAAAGGAAAGGAGAGAGAACAAAAGGGGGTGGGGGGGAGGAAGGGAAGGAAAAGGAAGGAAGAGGGGAAGGGAAGTGGGACTGCCTTTACGCTACGCATTGGTGTATGTGGGTAGAATCCTGTACTGTGTGTAGGATGTTGCTGAGCACTCAAAACATGGTCAGGTTTCCAAGAATCCCTCCCACCCCTTCCCCACTCATTGTAAATCTTCCCTTTTTTTTGGCTGTGTTGTTTAGTGTCCAGGTTGAATTATCTTGCATCCTTTCTATTGCCACCTTCTGTGATGGTGCATGGAGACAGGCGGTAGCATGGGTTTATCCGTTAGTCTTGCTCTGTCCCTGTGAAGGAAACATCATTCTGAGCTATCATTTCTCATCTCCCAAGTACCTGATTCTAACAGTGTTGCTGCAGATACTGCCCAGACCAGTTAATCTGAGGAATTTAATGCTGGTTATATATTGGCATATATGGAGATTCTTCAGGAGCAGCTTTATAATTGATTTCTTGGCTGAGAAGAAATATTGTATGTGTCACACTGTATTTACACTATGACCATTATTAGAGGATGCATAACTTATAAAGGCACAGTAGCTAGAATAATGGTCTGGCAGTGAAAGTAATGATCTTGCAGAACAGTCTGAGTATAAGCATAATTCTTATTCACTTAAATACCTTCTGCTATGTTCAATGAGCTGTAATCCAGTGAAGGCTTTCTTTTTTCCCCCCTTCAACCAGTTCTGCAAGGGATTCTACAGCCTCTTATAAGGGGTGAATTCCAGCAAGAGAGGAACTGGGTGAAGGACCACAGTAATTTGCCACAGGGACCAGCAAAGACTGAGAGCATCAGGGAAAGGAACAACTTCTACATAGCTGCAAAAAAGTACCTGTATGGCCAGAAAAGGGAATTACTCTGTTCTCGGCTGTCACACATGCAGGAGATTCAAGGGAGCCGAGTTGAATGAGGCAGGAGGGTTCTTTAGAGTCAGAGCAGCCTTTGCCCTTGTTTAGCTCTCAGGTCATTTAACATACTGGCCGCTACTATGTGGAGTCTGCTCCCAACCTTGTTTCACTCACCCAGAGATCCCGGGAGAAGTCAGTAGTTGTGTAAGACTGGAGATGCTGTGTGGTATGCAAGGGAGTGGGAAAAAAAGCAAACCTTTGGCTTATGGGCCACAGAGTTGACATAGACTGAGGTTGTGGGCCAGCCACAATTGTCTTGGGACTGCTGTTCTCTTCTGCTGGCACGTCATCTGCCTGCAACAATGTGCTGACTGAGCCTGCTTGTCTATTGTAGCGCCTATCCTACCACTTCTTTTCCCCGTGGAGCATTTCTTTATTTCAGTTGTGGATCATAGCAGCTAGTCTTGTTTCTGTCCCTCTTCACTCTAGGCAGGAACAGAAGGCAACAGGTTTTTTCACAAGCGCAGATACCACCTTAGGGTGTGGAAATGCACTCTTCAGGATCCTTGCTGCTGAGACCTGTGAGTCTCTCTTTAGTATTCGTGAAGTTCATGTCAGCATTGTTATTTAAGCTTTGGTTGTGGTATTTAATAGCACAGAGGAGGCTCACTCAGATAGCCCTCCTCTCCCAACCACCAGACTACACGGTGTGTGTTGCAGTGCTGTTGTAGTACCCCACATACCGTAGAAACTTGCAAAAGTTAGGAGTAGTATGTCTTCCTAGGAAAGATGGTAGGGAGAAGTTAGAGATGAGTGTGTTTTAGTCAGTGAGCTCTCTGCAAACAGAGATTTGGTAACGATGAAAAAGAAGCATTCTTTGAGAAGGGTTTCAAAGCACTTGTGGGACTGGCAAGTGCAGCTAGCAACCAAGATGCCTATGGGTAAAAATGTGTATCAAAAGACAAATAAAAAGAATAGCTTTAAAGAATTAAAGCTTTGGCTTCGTTTCCTGTCCTTCCTTAGGAAAGGATATAAACTAGCAGCTAAATGTTCTCAGCATCAGCAAAAACTCTAGTGCTGTCAGAAAGATCAGAGATGTGTTAAACTTCTGCAGATGCAAATTGAAGTCGTATCAGATCTGATCACTGAAGGAGCTGCATGCCCTGAAATTCCATATGAAGCCATGCCCAGCAGCTCCCAGAATGCCCATTGGGATACAAGGTTCTGCTTATGGTCCAAAACACGGAGCGGCTTGTAAGCATTCATCTTTCAAAAGTAATTTTCTTGCCATTGTAATGAATATGAACAGTCTTATACTGACAGCATGGGATAAAGAAGCGTAGCAGCGCATGTGGCCCCTTGAAGGACCCTTGGGAATAGCTGGTGCCGCTGCATAACAAAACAGTACCCAAATACTGGAAATTAGCTGAGAGCTACAATCCCCAGCTGACAGCCCCAAAGGAGCCGAGAGGACCAGAGGCACCTCTTTTGGAGGGATAGGCTTTCAGAAGGGCTGAGGGACCAAAAGACTGTTGCTAAGTGAAAGAGTTTTTATTCCCCCCTAGATTAACTTTAAAGGGCATTTCTGTTCAGCTTGTTCAAAAAACGTTTAGCACACAGCTATGGCTTTTGTTGTCCTTGGCTAACAGAAAGCAAAACCAACCTCAGCTGTGTACTCAGAAAGAAAATTGTGCTTAACATATGTTTTCCCTCATCATCTCTCTGCTGTTCTTCTAACCTGCTTTGGAGGAGGAATATCTGGAGGCAACCTTAGGTAATGTCATTGTGTATGAAATACTTGCCCTCCCTAGCAGGCATAGCAAGAGTGATACTGGCTGCAGTGGTGCTTTTAGTGGTGATTTCTGTGCTGCAGGAACAGGACTGCAATAACTAAATTCATTTTACTCAGGTCAGGATACAGAAAGTAACTGGCAACAACTTCAAGTCATTAGTGTAATATTTGACACTGCATACTTATTTTTCTAATTCACTGTCATAGCTGTCGCTTATTGCAGCACCTGAGACTGATTTTTCATCAAAGAGAAACTTGGAAGAGTGAACAGATTTTACCTGGAAAAGCCCTAAGAAGAACTACATCACAATGGGCAAACCCGATCCTCCTGGCATTTTGTCACTTCCACGTGGAGAGCAGAGAATTTAAATCAAAACTTACTGAAATAAATGACAGTGAGGGCTCTGATCTCAGCATTTCTGTCTCTTTGGTAAAGATGTGAAAGGAACTTATTTGTATGAGCTGTTTCCTTCATTGCTAGTAAAACCCTAGTCTCTTGACAGTTGCCACCATCTCTTGAGACTCAGCAGGGTGTGAGAGACAAGTATGGGCGTGAGAGCACAAATGTGTCCATGGTGCCCTTCTCACACCCTTTTACCTGTTAGAGCTATTACCTGTTTTATAACAGCAAATCAATATCTCAGCAAAGCTCAGTGTTGCGTTATGCTTCTGCTAAAATAGGGGTGAACATCTTCCTTCTGAACAGCAAGACCCATATTCATTCAGTGCAACCAATGCTGAAGAAGCCATTTCTGTTTGGTGGTGCACTGTGAAGATCCAGTTGGATCCAGTCACACGTCTTTGCTGGCCTTTTGTGCTATGTTTGAGGGAGTGAAGTTGCTACGGACTATGTTTGAGGGAGTGAAGTTGCTACGGACTTTCTCAGCCGTCTTGTTGCCCTGTGAATGTTTTGAGCAACTGATATACCTCACAGGGTGTTCACTCAAGAACTTGAACTGCTGATACTCTTCGCCTTGCACATCATGATTTGATATGCATAAACATTGACACTGTACTAATTGTTTATTGGTTTTGGCTTCTCTTTGAATTTTAGACTAGGAATCATAGTCTAAGAAATAGGTTTTTAGGTCAAATTCTCTCTTGCTTTTCCCATAGTATGTCATTTCATGAACTTGAATCGGGGATTTTTTTCCATTTGTGTTCTTTGGAACTATTGTGTCTTTTAGCTAAGCATATATCCCATGCGCTAACAAAACTTGTCTTTGCCAACTGTTTTCGGTACCTGTGATACAGTGGCTTCCCTGAACTGCTGAAATCAGCATATTTTTCTTTCTGTCACTGTAAGGTTCTGTTAATTTTTTTCTTCCTAAATGCTGAAAATGTGGGGATTTAAATGCTCTTTGCTATTCTGCCCTTATAAAACAGTGGATTTCAGTTAATGCAAAGCTAGAGGGGAGAAATATCTCTCTGTGATAGTTTTCTGACTCTGTGGAATGAAAAGGAATGTACTTATTTTTTAGTTGGTGTAGATTGATTTGTTGCCTTACTAAGCATATAACCTGTCCTGAAATATAACTGTTTTCCTTATCTGTGTTCTAGTTGCAGCTAAAGGCAAAAAAAAGTTTGTAAAATACATTTTCAGTTAGCATGCAGTTAATTTATATAAGTAAAGTATTATGCTCCATCAATAAACCTTGAAACAACTTGCCAAAATTCTCTGTATCAATACAGACATAGTATTCGTGTTCGGTTTAGGAGCAAATGGTGGCTGTGGTGTTGTTGGGAGATTTTTGTATTAATAAATCATTGCCCCTCTTGCACTAAGTACATGTTCCTTTGATAGGTACATAAACAGGAAAGTAGCTTGGTCAAAAAATAATGCTTTTAAAATGAACAGAATTCCTCATGGCTAAAATGTTTGTTTATGTATCCCTGTCCTTCTTACAGGAATATCTTCAGTAAGGCGCAGAACACTGCTGTGTAACTTACCTCAGCTGAAGGCACCCACATAGGTTGGTAAGAATTACTCTCATTCTTGAAGTGGCGTATTTGCTTCAGCACTTCTCCTAATCATACCAGAGAGCACTGCGTGTTGCAGGGCAAAGAGTACCAGTCAGTGACTTGTGAGCATTTCAGGCATGGATTGCATGAGTGACCTCATTCACATGCCAGGATGTGAGCAGAGGCCAGGGAACAGAGAACTGGCAACCGTGGCTGTGGGAGAAAATACCCCAGCAGCGGCTGTTGAGGCTGGAGTCAGCATACTGTTATAGGAATGAACTATGGGCATGCTATGGAGTGTGCTGAAGCAAGGAGATGCCTGAAGGAGTAAAAAGAATTGTTGCTGTAAATCAACTCTTTCTCCTTGGGTTTGATTCCTGGGTAGGTGGTGTCTATTTAAGTTTAGCATATGTCTCTCTATTATACAAAAAAATTGTCTGTGTCTTTCAAGATGATCAAACCTCTTTTGTAAACTAAATCATCAGCCATTATAAATCCATCACTTCCTTCATTCCTCAGGGATCTCTGGTACTGATTTTTGAAAGTGACTTAGGGAAAGATTAATATTGACTTAACTCAGCAGACTTTTTTTTAAATGCCTTATAATTTCCTGGAATTTAGATATTTTCTTTTCCTGAAGGAAGTTCATCAATGACTTTTTTAAATGCATCTGCAGCAGGTCAATCAGTATATACGAATGCTCTGTTTGATGCTGGGCAGATGGCACATGTATGTTCCTCCTCTGCAGTAGTATGTGCAACAAGTATTGCTCTGTTATCGCCTGGTCTGCAAGAAGGGGTTTATGAAACTACAAATGCTTTTGGCGTTAGGCTTCATCCATATTATCAAACTGATTTTTTATAGTAGTGCTTAGCCAATGGAATTTCTTTTGGCAGATGGTTCATTAGAGTTCTTGATTTGTGCCTCTTTGCGTGGCACTTTTGTTCAGATCCCATAGATCCAAGGATTGTGCTGGTTAACCTCTCTGTATGTGATCTATGACATCCATACCCAGAATCTTTTCAACTCATTTCAAAGCTGAGTGAACATTAATCCTAGCATCAGAGATACAGCTGTATTTCTGACCTAGAGGACCGTTGTTTCCTTTGGTCTGATTAACTACAGCATTATTCCAGTTTTGCTCTGGTGTGGATTTATATCAGAGTACAACTTCAGTAATGTGATAAATTAAAACCAGTGTGCCAAAACCTGATTCAGCTGAAGTCAGTGGCAGCAAAATTGTTGACCTCACGTAGCAGAATGACCTGTTTGAAAACAGTTGCAATGTCCTCGTATCTCAACTTCCTCATGGTTTTTTGTGACTGAAAGTGGAAAAAAGCCAGAATTCTTGTTTCGTTCGATATTTTTATTGTTGTTGATGATGTTGGTTGGTTGCTGGCCTTTTTTCTTTTTTTGTTCTAGCTTTCTGTCTGTGCTCAGCAATGTGCTGTTGTGCTGCTTTTCCAAAACACAGTATATATCTGTTACAGTGTCCGGTTCAAAGGATGCAGCTCTGCTGCCAGTGTCTGTTTTGTTATTGTCTGCCCTGCATTCTCTAGGCCTGCAAAAAAATCTGATTTACTGCCTTACTGTTGCCCAACCGTGGGACATTCTTGTGGCTTTAACTGTATGACATATCCTTAAGAATGGTTTTAATTTGATTTTTAAAGCATAATTGATCAAAAGCAGGGAAGTTTACGGGCCCATATGCTTGACCCTTATTTAATGAATAGGAGCTTTTCCTGCTCTGTAAGCCATTTGTTCTTGTTGAGTTTGCTAGCTGGCTTTTCATACTTGAAAGTATTTTTTGAGTGATGTAACATGGACTGTCCTATTTGATAGTGGGGATTTAACACCATTTACCTCAGTGCAGCTCTGACAGTTTTACCAGCTGAGGATTTTGCCCTGATCTCTGCTGCTTTAATTTCACACAGGCACTCTTCCAGCAGCTCTGGTCAAGGTTAAATCAGCTTTTCACAGCAGTCAGAGAAAACATCATTGATTCATTCTATATTCTACATATGAGCCTTTATTTTATTACTGTCTGTTTAGAGATGTCTGTGTCAAGTGCCAAGCAGCTATCTAAACACTATCTCCTTGTAATAGAGTTACACGGTTCCCTTAAAATCATGTTTGAATTCCTTGTTTTAAGGCAGTAAGATGAATCAGCCATACCACAGTGTCCATGGTGGCAAATGAAAGAGAAAGTGGCAGACATGTGACATAGTTCCTGAGATTACTTTACCTTTTATGTGTGTAGCAACCTCACTCATGTAGTCTTTACCCTTTTATTTTGTGAAAGTGCTGTGCAGAATGGCCATCCCATGAAGAGGTGTCATTATATACATGTGAGGAGCCTTCTCTGTAAGGAAAGGTATATAAACTGTCACAGGAAATTATTCATATTCTCCTGCTTTAGTTCTTTCCAACTGAAGTGGGCTTTTACTAGATTGGTAGCTCCAGCTTTGAAGGATTAAAATATCTGCCCCCTCAAAAAAGTCAGGAGTGCTGTGTCTCAGCACATGTATCCCTTAAATACATCATATGTATTTAGGGAATAAGCAGTCAGCTTAAAGATATTCTGCCTAGCTTCTGGGAACCTACAGCTTATGCTGCTATTCCTTATTAACTCACTCTGAAACTTCTGTCATTGATTTAATAGCATAGCAATTCCCATTCTAGTATCATGGTACCTATAGTTACAGTGTTCACACCATGTAATGTACATCATCTTCAGAGGCATCCACTGAATATGGGAAACTCAGATTAATTCCAGCTGTTGTTATTGCTTTTAACCCAGTGAGCTTTTGGGATTTATTCCCACTGTCTCTTATGTTGTGATAGTGCACTGGATAGTGTTGCATGGCATCTTGATTTTACTATAATGAATATGGTGTCCATAATGTAGCAAAAGAAAGTTTGGATCTGACATATGGAAGACTAAGAGAAAGAATAGGAGGGGAGAGAATGTTAAAACTTTTAGAGATTTTGAGAGTCTTTGGCAGTAGTCATTATAGACCTGTTCTATTCAGATCAACCTTGCATGAAAATAAGATTGGCCTCATGTTTACCCTAGCTTGCCTTGACTGAAATGGATCTCCAGCTAACTCCCATTGGTACATCCACAACAGGGAAATAGTTGGATATCCTGCTAAACCATTTTTGTGACCACAGCCTGCGCCAAGATCTGGACTTACTTTTCCAGTTTTGCATATGGGAAACTTTATAGTATGTGAAATATAGAGGGGACACCTGCTTCTGTACAAGTTATGTTAAAGTTCTGCTGGGCTTATGTGAAAAACAAAATGTTCACTACTTCTTCCAGGATCAGTTGAGAGGTTGTGCTTTCGTGTCCTATTGCGCAGTAGGAGTGATAATCCAAGCACATCATTTTTGATTGCTGTTGCTTCATTTTCCACCTGCCTTAAATCTGCTTTGCTGCATACCAATGTCTCAGCAAATGTCAATTCCCAGGAGCCACATCTGCCAGTTTCCTGCCATAACCACCAAACCACACACGAAGGATTCCTCTCAGTACGTGGTGTACTCATTTGGCCTTGGAATCACAGTCCTGTTGCATTTTAGACAGTCACTCAAGTCAGTAAGAGTCAAGGAGAAGTTTGTAATGAAGAAAAGTATATGGTGTCCCTCTGTTTAAACGTAGACCAGGGATATTGTCCCTATGCACAGCAGCAAGGCAAGAAACATTTCTTTGCTGTTGCAAATGAAGAAATCACAATACTGGAAGGGCAAGGGGGGGGGAACACACCCTCAGATAAGACTCTTTTTGAATATCTTTACCTTGCAGTTTTGGTTTGTTGTTTTTTTCTCTTCCCTTACCAACCGGTTATTTTCTACTTTGCCAAATTCCATCAGACTGTGATCAATGGCTTCCAAATGCTGTATTTGTACCTCTGCATGGGCACCTAGCCTTTAAAGGGGGAAGCTACAGTATATGGCCTCCAGCTTTCCCAGATTACAGGTTTCAGACAGGCTCCATAGCTGGTCCTGAAGGAACAGAATCATCAGCGGGAAAGATTCTGTATGCCCAGTGTAGGACTGGGCAGGCCCTCTACAGGGAGGGACTATAGAGAGTATAGCACAATAGTATGTTGCTATACAGAGTATTGGGGTATCTGCTAGATGAAATGTTTTGCACTGACAGTAATTTCCTTCTTTTTGTCCTAATAGCAATGTTCAGCCTGCAACTTTTTTCACTGTAGAATGCCTATGTTAAACCCACTTAATCTGGAACAACCACTAGAAATCTGAATAATGAAAGTCACTGGGGCCTCTGTAAGGAAAAATAATTTTGGGGTATCTTCACATGTTCAATGTATTTACTGCTTTATGTTTCATTTCCATATCAAATCTCTGTTTGAGATTTCCAAGCAAAGCATGAGGCAAATTTGCTCTGTGAATTTGAATATGCTCAGTTCACAAATTCTTGAACTTTAGTTGCTAGGAGTGTCAAAGTTTAAGCCAAGCTGAAGGGCAGCCCAGTTTTGTCATGGTCAGAGCAAAACCTTTGATCTCAAACATCTTTATTTATCCAAGATCCAAACCCTGGCCAAAGCTTCACATCTTTAGCCCATCTCTCATAGTGACATTGACATTCTTTTACCTAGAGGGTGCCACCAAGAAACCACATGTAATGTCCTTAATCCCAAGATATGTTTTTAACTGTAATAGAATTCTAGTGTTGCCAGAGGTAAATAGAAGATATTAGAAGGAATATTGTGGTAGGCTGCATTGTGGTTTTGCTGGACTCATCCTCGAGGCTCAGCTCCAGGCAGAGGTTGTATGTCTGGCTCGTAGCAAAGAAGGGAAGTGCTGCGCCAGCTTGCTGCTGCGCAAAGAATGTGGTTAACTTTGCCTATGTCTGTACTTCTGTCTCTGTGCAGCCTGCTCGTTGTTGAACTGGACGGCTATCATGGAAAGACCACTGATTTTCTTCCCATGTTCTTTAACTGTAGTCACATGTGGCCAAGCTAAACCCCCGCAGCGCAACTGTTTTTTCCTATTTACACATGTTACTAAGAAACATCAGCTAAGGATATGTTATTACAAGTTTGGGAATGACCCCATTCTTGGCACAGGGCCAAGCCAAACATTTTATTTCATTTAGAAAAGCAAAAAGTGATAGAGTCAGTAGTTGTAATTATGATTGGCAAGCAGAGGTGGAGTGCTACTATGAAACAGGAAGACGGGAAATTCCAATAATCCTAATTAATAAGTATAGTCATTAATTCCATCAGCGGGGTTGTAAAACACAAATGTCATTCTGTCTTAAGAGCAGTTTGGCCAGGAAAGGGCACGGGAGACAAACTGTAAAGAAAAAGGCTGATTCATTGATGTAGGCACCTTGATATGATGAAGTTGTCAACACTGACATTTTTTAAAAGCTTGGTTTTGTTAGATTCAGTAAGCTTCATGCCTATAATAAAAATGAAAAGGAAATTAAAAAACAGAAATATGATTTAAGTAGCAATCAAACAGACCTAGAGGGGGAAAAAAATGATGAGACAGACTTATGAAATAGGCAAAGAAGAATCCAAAAAACACTTAATTGTCTCTAAGCACAACACAGAATGCTTTCTCTTTGTCACACCAGTACTGTTGTAACCAATTTCTTAGTCCTCTGCTTAGCCTCTTTACATATACAAGAGGGAATATGTTGCTTTCTCTTTGACTGTCTCTTGTTAGAACATACGAACCACAACATTCTAGTAACTAAATTGCCCTGGGTTTGTGGTTATTTTCTGAAGACGGACAGTAATTCAGAAATGACTGTTTTCCTCACTTTGTACTGGTTATTTCATTGTGGACTCTAAATGCTGGCATGACACACACTGACTGCACTAGCGTAGAATTCGGAGGGGATGTTACTGGCGCACCCACTTGCACCGTTCATCTTGAGAGTTTGTCAGTGTTTCAGTTGCAAACCACTCCTTGTAGAGATTTATCACTAGGTCATAAAAGTTCCCTCCCAGCTAAAATTTGCACTTCTTTTTAAGTTTCATGACACAAGCACAAAATAGAAGTCTGATTTTTTTCATGGGATATATTTCCTCATAATGCATAAAGATTTACACACTTATATCCCATTCTTATTTGGGAGTTACACATCAAACTCCATCCGTATGCATCAGCATAGGGATATAAAGGCAAATCATCACCTGGTTGTCCCTGACCTCAGTGAAGCACACGGAACAACGCCAATTTACACTAGCCAACCTGGCTTATAGTCAATCTCCTTCATTTGCTGGCTGTGGTCAAATTGGTTTTGTCAGCCCTTTGACTGATATTTCAGTATACTTCCTAAACTAAGGGTGAAGAAGAGGGACAATCAATTTCAATGTACCTTATAAAGCTGGAGTCAGAACAGCACGTAGCAGTTATTAGGGTCTGAAATGCTCTTTTTATTTTTCTCTATCAAAACTAGCAGCCTGAATCTAAACAGCTGGAAAAGTGTGGAGTCCACAGTATCCACAGCCCCCTTTCACAGGATGATCCCCACTGTTATGCCATGTATGAGGTTTATTAGGCACACTGAGAAATTGACATTTCATTTGTTTATGAGTCATACATCATGTCAGACATAAGGATTGATGCACTTTTTGCCTGTCTGTTACTGTTTGTGGATAAAAGCTGGCCTTCAGTTCACAAGCACCATTTACAAACGTTGTATTAGGGCTGGCTGTAAGAGAAGCATGTGAGCCATTGTGTCAAAGGTCCACTTCCTTCCTAAAGCCTTAGCAGACCCAACAGAGATTTATGTGTCTTTCCAAAGAGTACTGACTGTTCTTCCACAGTTACCCTGGACTCTTGGAAGATCTTTCCATTCAGCCAGAAGCCAGATCTTCAGGTAGTTGTGGTGAAAGCTATGGGCTAGACAATTAAAGCATAGTGCAGTTGAAACAGTGCCAAATCCATCCTAAGCACAGGCTTTTTGCAAGAACACCACAAAAATACTTAGGCTGCCATTGCACATTACACTTCTTCTAATAACACTGCTATTTTACCAATCCAGTTTCCAGGGATTTAGTTCTCTTTTGTAGCCACAGCCACACTGTATTTCCTTAGCCAATAACTAGGACCATGTGAAATACTCTCTTGTCAAATCCCAAACCACCAAACACCGGCCAGGTTTCAGTTTTCATTATGAACTCAAAATTCAGACCAGGATGGTCTGTTGAGGAAATGGTTTGTTAAGGTTCACAAACCTTGCAAGCAAACTTTGGCCCTACTTTGATTAACCTCGTTTCTAATGGGTGGAGGCACGTTTGAAAACCAGGTTGACGATGGTTCCTCCTGATGCATTTCCCAGGTCTTTGGCTAAGTCAACCAGACAAACCAAGCCTCCCCTTAGCCACTGCTTCTGAACAAAATTTGTAGCAGAGTCTGGCGCTCTTCACCTCTCAGGTGGTTAACCTATGTTTGAGCACAGCACTGAAAGAGCCATTTCAAATGATTTTGAAACATGCCTTATTCTCAGTACACGCATGGAACTAGCTAATCAGAGATGCATGGATATAATGTTAAGGCTTCTTGGTCTCCATCCAAGGGTACTCAGAGCTCAAGGTTTTAAGTTACTGCTTTGTTAGTTATATATCCAGAACCGAATGACAATTTTAACTTCTAAATACTTCTAAATAAGCTGATTAGAAAAGTTCCCTTGCTCCCAGTTTGACTGCTCTGAAACAACTCTCAGCATTACAGCATTCGGGGGGGGGGGTGGGGGTGGTGGTGTATACATGATGGAGATGCTTTTGCTTATGTTTTTTGTCTCTCCTGGTGTTATATTCCTGAGACATTGTTTATCACCAGATGAAAGCCTTGGCAGTGAAATATTGCTGTGTGGCTTACATTAGTGATAGTAACAGTCTGTTCCAGGATTACCCACCCAAGATGCCTTTGAATTTGTTTGATTGAATTGACCCATTGAAGCCTCAGACATGGATAATCTTTGTTCTCTGGCAGACTGTCTTCATTAGGACATGGCAGGATCCTGCAGAAGCAGCATTTTGCTGGTATAGTGTCATTTCGCAGTATGCAGAGCTTACAGTCAGTAGGTTTGTTACCTGGCAGCACGGTGCATATTTAGATGCATACTACATGGGAAGCCAAAATAGGCAGACTGTGTATGAAGGGAAAATCTTAAGTTAGGAGAGGCACTAAATCCAGTATTGGTTGTGGCACTGTTGAAGCAAATTCTGGCTGGCAAACATGAATGAGACTGAGTAATGCTGCAATCTATCACCTCTCACCCTAGTTAGTGTGACAGCATTTGCAAGGCATCCCGTGTAAAAACATAACATATCTTGAAAAGTGTTAGAAACTGGCATGAGGTGGCTTATTTGATTCGAAACACAGAGTTATCAAAGGAACCAGCCATCTTTCAGTTCAGCTATATCCATGCAGCAGCAGTCACTTCTAAGAGTGCTGTGGGTTTGTAAACTGTCCATGCAAAATATTTTCCTCTCTTTCTCTCCCAATACCTTAGTTTATCTATATACTTAGAAGATGTCCAACTTTCTGTTCTTGATGTTCTGTTCATTTCACTGTAATGAGTCACGTAAGAGAAGTAAATTTTTTTTCCTGTGTGACTGAGCTGTTTCCATCTTAGTGAAAGGGGGGAGAAAGGATGGGAAAATGTGCTTTAGAGGGAAGTAGAGTGCACATACATCTAACACCAAGTATCAGAATATTGTCTGCAGATTAGGACATATACTGAGCATGAACAAAAACATCAACATTTCATTAAAAGAAATGTTTTGATCCTGAATGCATCCATTGATCTGTCATAATCACCACCACAACATGTTCATGAGATTGAGAAGAAAATCTCAAACTGTCTAGGAAAGGGGACAGTGTGTCAGGTGAAGGAATGAGGAGAGAGCAGGAACCACCAGAAGAAAGAAGGGAGTTGATAGCAGATAAGAAGATGGAAGAACTCTAGTGCTGGCTGGGAAATGAAAGCACGATTAGAACATAGCTGGGCAGGGGAAGGAAGAGGTGTGCTAAAGGGGAGTCTAGATCATGAAGCAGGATAAAACTGGAACTAACTGGCTGGGTAAAGATCTGAGAACAATCAGCTGATGAGAAGGTAGGTACAGACTATAATATTCTATGTGTTGGAACTTGGGAAAGGGAGATGTGCAAGGAAGGGTAGATGGTCAGGGAAAGTTGTCATAGAGCGACAAAAATGAATACATGAGGAACTACAATGTAAAACGGGAATTGAGGCTGTCTGGACAATGAGACTAGAACTGGGAGAACAAAAGGGACTGTGCATAAGCATCTAGAGGACTCAGATTTGTTAAGCAAGGGGAGAGACATGGTGGGAGCAGCGGGTGGAAAGGTCTCATGAGAAAGATGAAATCCGGATCCTGAGGCAGCAGCAGGGAAGAGATTAATGAAGGCAAAACTGTGTCAGAGAAGGTGAGACAGGAGGGACAATGCTGACAGGGGATAGACAAATAGCTGAGGAACATGGAATAATGCATCTGATATTTAGGTCCTCTCATTGTTTCTCTGCTGTCAGCAAAAGTCTGTTTAAATGCTAGCAGAGTGTGTGTCATCCCAGCTTCGGTGTTGCCAATAAAGAGGTCAACCACCTATTGCTATAAGCTACTCCATTGAATTAAATTACTTAGACCCGTGTGGAAAATTCATATAGTTGACAGTGCAGTGCTTACAAGTAGTTACACAATGGAACTTCTGGTTTTTCACTTTGCTTTCAAAAAACATTAAAAAAACAAGCCAAATTGCACAGAAAAATACATATTGGGAGTACTATTAAGGTTTCATTTAAGCACCTGGAAGTTTTAAAATGTCCAAAGTACTCTGAACTTTGATATCATGATTACATTTCCCTGCCCTACCCCATAAATTTGCTCACTGATACCATCTTTAATTGCAGGTATACTGGGGTTTTTTTTTGTTTGGTTTGTGGGGTATTTTTTCTCCATAGGCCATTTACTCACTAACCTGCCTTGGGAGCAAATCAAGAATGAGTACAGGGGCAAGGTATTGTCTTTAGTACTCTTTCCTCATTTGTGACACAAACCTGTGAGATGTTTGGTGATGGAACAAGGCAGCTGTAGGAAGAAAAAGAACAGGTCATACGGCTGCGATAGTTGACTACTGGCTCACATAGTTGGATTCTCTCCCTTTCCCTTTACCATTCAGTCCCTGTGCCTTGCCAGGCATCACACTTTTCCACAGGTGGTCACTAATTGTGTGTTCCTCATTTCTGGGATCCTGACAGGAGACTCTAGGGTCTGGTTTGCAGAAGTGCTGTGCATTCACAGCTGCAACTGAAGTTAGTGGTACTTGTGTTTTAAACACATAAAGGACTATGTAACACTATATATTCTGAAATATCCATATGATAAGTTTTAAGGGAACTGGTTAGTGAAGTCAACTGGCACGAAAAATACAGGGATTTGAATGTGGAGGAAGTTTGGAATTTCTTAAGTCAAATGTACAAAACTATCTGTAATCTGGATCCCAACAAGGTGGGTGGAAAGGACTTACCAAGAGGGTCCCAGCCCTAACTGGCTGAATAGCAGTCTCAAAAGAGCTATTAAGAGTAAGCAGGGAGTTTGCAAGTGATGGAAAAAAGGGTTGACCCACAAAGACAGCTATGTCTTGGATGTCAGGAAATATACAGGCAAAGTAAGAACTGCCAGGAATCAGAATGAGTTGAACCTTGAAAAGAAAATTAAAGCAAGCAGCAAGAAGTTTTTTGGTTATAGAAATAAAAAGAGAACAAGAGAAGAAAGGAGGTGAAATTTGAAATGCTACGTGAACGAAGGATATGGCAGGGATTTGAATCTCAAAGTGTAACCCAAAAAAGTGAGTAAATACTTTACCTCAGTTTTCAAATAAGTTTTCCTGCCTGATGATGGGCAGGATGACAAACAGGAATGAGGATCTGGAGAAACCAAAATGAGGTGAAGCAAAATTCAAAACGCTTACTGTGATCAAGTAAGGTGAGTGGATAACCTCCCCTTCTGAATGCTGAAAGAACTGGCACATGAAATTGCAGGTCAAAGGCAAACTAATGTAATAAATCTGTAAAAGGGCTGTTGCCAGGTAGCTAACAAGGTTAAATGACACATTATTATGAAATTATATTTAATATTTGTAGTAAATTGAAAGCACAAGTTTAGTGCTGCTGAAAGGGAGGAAATCTGATTTGGGGAATTTACTTGCCTTCTAGGCTCACTTCCCTAATATGCAGCATTTTAGATTATATTTTAGAGATAAGGACAATTAGAAATGGTCGGGAAAAATAACTAGGTTGCAGCTGAGGTGTATCCAGCTGTCATGCCAGGACAGCCTGATATTCATGCTTGATATTGGGTGGATTTTGTCTATGTGTACTTCACTGAAAAATTCTTGTAGATTATATATGGATAATAAGTTAGGAGGCAACAGACAGGGTTTAACGCTGAAGCTTCAAGATGGGTAAAAGTTAAGCAGGAGTGGCTGGTACTCGTAGGTGAAGGACAACTGGCAAAAGAACACAAGGAGATGTTTGTAGAAATGGTTTTGTTCCTTAATGACTCAAATGTTTTCATTAATGTTGCTGGCTCAGAATTAACTGTATGCTAATAAAACTTCAGGATGGGAAGAGAGATCCAAATATTACATACAGAGAACTGACATGTATGACACTGAGGACTGGACTGTTTGTGAGGTCATGCACATAAAGAGCTAAAGCCAGAAATTTCTGTCCTAGGATGAGAATTCATTTATTTTCCTATGCATAAGGAGGAAAAAGGCCTGAGATTTTGGGTTACATTTTGACAACAAATGTTCATGTCATTTGAAGGAGCCCAGAAAGTAGCAAAGGAAACCTTTAAACTTTGTCAAAGATAACTTCAGTAAAGATAGCGAAGAATTAATACTATTTTACAAGGCACAAGTGAGATCTATGTACAGCTCTGGCCCTGTACAGTGAAAAGTGATAAATGTAAGATTAGAACCTATGTCTATCTTATGGGATAACATAAAACCAGCTTTGCCTGCTCTGTCTAGTAGATAAAAAGAGACTGAGGCAGGAAACTGTTAATCTCTATAAACACATGCAAAGAGGTAGAGCTGGTTTGAAGGTATGGGGGCAGTGAGAAGGAGAGTAGTCAATACTGGATTTCCAGAAGAGTTCTCTAATTTAAAGAAAATTAAGGGCAAAAGATCACACAGATATGAATTACACATTAGCCTATGAACTGGGATGAGCTTTGTGAGTATCAGAAGGCTACTGAAAAGCTTCTAGTAGAAGAGAGATGAGCAAAAATGCTGTACCGCAGCTGCAGCTAGCATCCCTTTAGTGCATACTGACTCCCCTTGCTGCTTTCTCTCCCTCTGACAGGCAGCTGCCTGGATTCCTCCCTCCAAGCTCCATGTGGATTGCTACATGTTCCCTTTTAAATATATTTGTTGTTGCCATGTCCTTTGTGCCAGTACTTGCTGATTTTCTAAGGCCAGACATTACAAGCACATAAGTCACAGAAGAGACAAGGAATCCTGTCTTGCCAGCCCATTACAGCCTCATAAGTCTCACAGATGTTCAACTATATTGGTTTGAAATGAAACTCCCACTATGTGGTTGAATTATTGCTGCTAGTGAAGGACCTGCCTCCACCCTATCTGGCTTCCCTTTGTTGTTCGGTAGTGCTTTCATGGTTGTTTGCGTGACTGGCGTATCTTATTTCCAGTGATGGCTGAAGCTCAGCATTTCCAAATTCGGGGCTTGGTTCCATTTATCATGACACATGGACATTCTTCACTTATTCCATAGGAATACTCCTGGTTTTCTCTACCTCTGTCTTTCATTTGCCCACAGCAGTGGGCTGGGTTAAGCTTCAAGGTTCATCCCTAACCCAGTGTCTCATTTCTGAGGATGGTCAGGGCTAGATGATAGAAGAAGGCTGTGGGAAGGAGGCAAATGTAGTGAGACTTCCTCAAAATACTCTTCAGGCTCCAGGAATTTGTGGCTTGGGTAATTCCTGAGCCAGAGATGGGGCCTTTGTTTATAATAGCTATGATGGATTTTTCTTCTGTGAATTCGTTCATGAATTTTTAAATGAAAGTTAACTTGTGGTGTCCCACACATCCTTTGGCAAGGGGTTAGCTGGCTTTACTGTGAGTTAAGGAAGGGAAAATCTACCTTTTTATCTGTTTGAAAAATGCTTCCTGCTTTTCATTTGATGCCCTCTGGCTTGTATACCAGAAGAAATAGTGCGCAATCGTTTCCTATTTACCACGCTCACACCACTTGTGATTCTACAGACATCTATCATGTTGTTTCTTAGGCTGAAGGGTCTTAGTCTTAGTGAAGGATCTTAGGGAAGGCAGTCCCTAACTCCTGTCAGCCTTGGTATCCTGCTCTATAACATTTACCAGATTTACTAACTGGTTGGGTGTAGTGGTCAGTCATTTCCTCCTGTGGCAGTGTGTACTGGGATTTCACACCCAGCTGTACTGAGACATGAACTAATAGCACCTTTGAATTCCCAGGAACTCAGTCAGGTTGTTTTGGTTTTGAGCCTTTAATGTGGCTCTGTCTGGTGCTTGAAGCAGTGTTCTGAGCTTCCAGCTCTGAAGACTTCTTTGAGGTGCTTAACATTGTCTCCATTCTTCCCTTACTTCTTTCTGCCACTCCATGTTCCTTTTCAGTCCCTTTCCCTGTGTGCGTACATCCTCTCTGGTCTTCTGCAGAGACTTTCACCCCGTCTCAAGTGCCCCCCCTTCCAAATATAATAAACATAGCTCAAAAAAATAAATCTCTTCCTAACAACAAGCCTTACAACTTCAAATGCTAGCAGTTCAGAGCCTGTCTAATCTACTTCTCCTCCCCATTCCCAGCTTTTGCTTATTGGGTCCTGGTTTCTCTGTGTTTCAAATGTCTGTCAGAGAAGGGGAGAAAGCTTCCAGGAAGCAGGAAAAGGAGAAACAAAGTTAAGTTGCCTCCTTCCCTCCTCTTCCTTGCAATTGTCTTGAGACCACACAAGTGAGATACCCCCATCTGAGAGCAGCTGCCTTCTCTGTCCCACAGATAGAGTCATTTTAGGATACTCTTACCTCTCCCAAGTCCATTTGGGACCACCCCTGTGTGACATCATCCATCGTGTATTAATTTTCTAAGGCAAAGCTAGGAGGAAGTCAAACCCAGAAAACAAAAGGGCCATGCATGTAAGTCAGTGGATTTCCCCTTTTTTCTCCTGATCTAGGCATCGTATTTATCTCTCTTCTACTCAGGCCTGACCCAGAGATCAAAAGATGTCTGGCTTCATCTCATCTGTATTCAGATACGTTACACTCTTAGTACTTGCTTGGGAATTGGTTGTGATTGTTACCATCTGATTAACTGGATAGGCTGTTCCTGTTACCTTTGACTACTACAACAGTACTGCGGTGAAATTGGTGCTTCTGAGTCCATCTAGATAGTGACAGGTTTAGTTCTTATTGGAAAACTTGGATAGCTAAATTTGTGTCAGTAATATTGAGACTAATGACAAATGCCAAACATGATGGCAAATTGACAAATGCCAAACATGATGGCAAAGTCAGGTGATGGGCAATAGGTCAAGTACTGTAAGGCATTGCTGACATCAGGAACACTGAGCACTTTTTCCCAAAGCAGTTTTGGTAGGACCTCCCCACCTTCCTGGGGGGGTGGAGGTCTTCTCCACATTCAGCTATGTAGCACCCTTCACCTTGCTTTGAAGGCTTTCTCTTGATTAGTAGACCACTGGTTTAGTTTGTGCTTGTGTTTGGATGTAATGGTTACTGTCATTTGTAGACCTACTGTTAGTGACCCTATCATGGCTAGATTTTGAGCTGCACATGGGAAGTCATTTCTGGCTTCAGCATGTCTTGTAAGTGTCTTCTTGAAATGTGGTTTCATATACTGGAGAATATTGAACAGATTATTCTTGTTCCTGTCTCATACTGTAGAAAATAATTATGATTAGTGGCATGATTTGTGCTGACTTGCTATTAGTAGGTTGGCCTGCCAGTGACACCAAACTTTGCACTTGAATATGGGTTTTTTTTGTATATTGATGTGTTTTGCACTGAAATTTGCACTAACCAAGAATTAGTGAACTGATAAATTAATCCAGTCTTATATCCCTTGCTTAACAAGGTTGCATTTCCAGCCAATTGGAAGTAAGCTTGGTAAATTTGTTAATCTAATATATTCACAGATACCTTTTTTGGTGGTAGGTCAATTAAATGTTAAAGACACTTTAACTTACTGTTTGCTTGCTACCAGTCTAAATCTTTGCTAAGTCCAAAATTGGCATCTGTGCGAACCGTTTGCTACATTATTCCCATGGCCTGGTCATCCCTAACTGCCTCAAACCACAAATCATTTGCTCATTCCTGTTCAAGGCATCAGTCTAGCCCTCTGGGCTTTGCAGAATCCAGTAATAAATCTAGCTCTGATGACCCAGATCTTCTGAACCCTAACCTTAAAATTGAGGTTAATAGTCCAGAGACCCCTAACAGCAAGAGAATTAATCACAAGCCATTTGTCTCTGATAGTCTAGCTTCTAGTCCTACAGGTCATGCAGTACCCAACAATAAAATTCTCTTTAGTCCTTGCTGTCCCGAAAGTAACCTGAACCCTAACCCTAACTTTTAACCTAACCTGGAAACCAATATGTTAACCTGAATTAACCACGAATCTTTACTCTGTGGTACAATGAAGAGATAACATTGGTTAGCCTTGGTGCTGATGACATCAGAAACTGAAAAGTAATGGCTTACGTTTACCTGCTGCAAATTCCTGTGTTAGCCCGTGGACTCATGACAGCAAGTCTGAATAAGTAAATATAATTTCTGCTGTTATTATGGTTAAAAATGCAACTGAAACTAGAAATGTTTAGTTTTGTGGTTGTGATTATATAATCAGGAGTAGTTCTGGGTATAAAAATTGAGGAACTGATATATTAGCTTTACAACCGGATCATTTCCTTTTCCATGAGGCAAAGAAAAGGTTTGGAGCCAGAATCTTCTAGTGCTGGGAAAAAAGAAGCCTGGGCAGATAGTGCCATATTCTTCAGATCTGAAAATACTGACTTGAAAAATCTAATCTTAAATACCTAATGCTGACCTGATTGTTATTCCAACATCTATGTAGAAAGCAATCTGCTACATAGAAACCATCATCTACATAGAAACAATCTTCTCCAGCCTTGCAAGCTATAGACACATACGGTTAGTCTTCAAAACCCCAGTCCTGATCTACCTTACCTCCAAGTGGCCAAGAACACTAAACTACATGCTCTTCCTGAGCTGTCCATCACCCCTTGCTTGGGGGATTTGCAGGAATAAAGAAAAAAAACATGTCCCATAGTGTATCCTTCTAGAAATCTTTCCCTATTCCAAACGCTACTGTTGTCTTAATCCTAGTATAGAGGCCAAGAACAGACTCTTCTAAAACCTTCTCTAGTGTTTGGTCTTTGAACATGGCAAACCTTCAGTCCTGTAGGTAATTAGTAGTTATATCCTGTAGTTATTACCTGCTAGGTAATAACAGCCTACAATACCCTGAATGCTAAACCTCACCCAGCAGTTTCCAAGGAGAAAGGATGCCTTCTGATTTGTGTTTGAATATGATTTGTTCCAAATGTTAGACTTCAGTTCAGGTTTACAAATAGCTTCAGAAAGTGAGAAATTCTGTGGCTTGCTCTGCAGAGAAATCCTGCTTGCCCAAATCTTGCAAGCCCCGAAGGATTGTTAAGGTTGCAGAGAAATAGCTTATAACGTGTTTAAACCTGTTGTAATTAGGAGCTCTTTCTTTAGGTTTGGGCAAGGCTTAGGACTGAGGAATCCTAGCTTTAGAGTTCTTACTGAAACTCACAGTTTCTAGTGACGAAGGGTGATGGATGCAGCTAGCAGAAGCAAAAGTCTTACAAGTAGTTTGATTCCTGCCCTGGGTTTCAGGCCTCTCCTTCAGGGTAGGGTTTAGGCAGTGAAAACTGTGAAGCTAGATTTGTTCCTGAATCTTACAGCACTAAGAGGGTAAGATGTGGGATGAAGTCAGTAGGGGAAAAGAAGCTATGATTAATTTCTTATCCCTCATCAGACGCGACTAGATTAAAATAGGCTAGGACTAAACAACCTGCAACTCATGGGAACCATAAAATTAGTCATAAAGTATTTGACTTGCCGGCTACTTACCTCATGTCGGTCATGTTGGCAAGTTCCCAGAATAAGAAAAGTCCCTGAAGTTCTAGACTTCCTCTCCCCCATCTTACCTCTGCCCCAAAAGACAGGTTCTTGAAGTGCTGAAATTACTCATCAGTTATTTTTCCTGCTAGCTGTGTCCTTCATCTTACCTGTTATGACTTGCAAGGTACAAGCATAAAGCTGTTCAGAGACTTCCTCCTCCTCAGCTTCAATCCTGAGAGGGAGAGTTGCCTCCTTAGAGAAACAAAAGCTCAATCATTTCTGTCAAATGAACACATGGCTCTGGCACAAATTGTGAGATCATTATTTCTTCTTTTCTGAAAGAAGTTTTACCAGTACACCCAGCCATATTCCCAACCACGGTCTGATACAGAAATCACAAACCATTTAAACCAACAAATTCTGAACTAATTCTTCCTACTAATAACATTGCTCCATCTTTATCATAGCAAGACTTGCAAGAATCAGAAGTAAACCTCATTTTTTATTTCTTCTCTTCCTGACCCACCAATCCTAAGAATCTGAAAGACATGCTTAGAAGTCAAGAGAAGTTAAGTGAAATTCCAAGTTTTGATAATAGAACTAGCTCTATCTGCTGAAGTTGTCATGGGAGACTCTTTTTACATGCTATGGCAATTTAACTCCTCCAAGGCACATCTCCTTATTCTCTTTATTGTCCTTTGTCATAATGCATCAGACACCCAAACACATCCATATTTCTCCTATCCCCTGGTAGCAGGAAGTGTGGAAACTCAGTGGGCACTCCCCAGAGTTCTGGCCTAGAGTTCCAGGCCTATGAAGTACAACGTGGCCAAGGGTCTTTGTACCGCAGGTCTTGGGGTGGTGTAAAGGGTGCCTGGAGGCTGTCCACACGGGGGTGTCCACTGCCACCTCCTCCCAGCTGGCCATGCTGCTGGGAGCCCTGGCAGAAGAAGCATGCCAAGATGTGTGTGGAGCAGTGGGAGTGTTTCCTGTAATGTCCTAGCTATCAAAGTGTGTCCTAGAGTTCCTACTGTAGAAGTGTTTTCCAGTGTCGAGGAACAATTTCTTCATTGATGTTTATGCAGCTCTAAAGATAAAAATGATCTCTAGAAATTTCCTCTGAAGCTGAAGGCATTGGTGGCATAGGTTCCTCCACATCCCAATTCTCTTTGTGACCCTTCAAGCCCTACTGGATGCATCAGAAATCCTACCTCTCCTGTTCCTGGTTTCTAAACCCCAAACCAAACCCAGGCCTGTCCCAAGAGCAATCATGAACCACGTCTGATTCTGCCCATGCAGACAGACCTTTCAGGCAAAAAAAGACAGCTCTTTCAGAACCTCCCTTCAAAACCTAGACTTAACCACAGCTTAGCAGCTCTCAGATGCTACAGACGCAGTGTTGGGCCTCATAGGATCTGGCAATACCATGTTATCCTCTTATTCCAAAGCAAACCCAACCTAACTCTTCCTTTCTTTTGGGAAAGCTGAAGAGCTCTAACCCAATTTGATATTGAATATTGGTTTATGGATAAAAATAGTAGAACTGGGCCATACAAGGGCCATATAAATTAGGCATTTCTATTCTAGAAATCAGAACATACAAGGAGAGTGTGATACAGGTTTATAAAATCTTTGGCAGAATGGACAGGATCAGTGGTGATCATTTATTCCCTGTCTCTTTCAATACAATTCTATGGTAATCAAATGAGATCAGAAAGAGGCATGTTTCAAAATGCTGAGGAAGTTGGTTCTTTTCAAATCTTATAAGAAAGGCAAAGAATCCTTTGCTGGGTGACCTGTGGGTCCATTTTATATGTGCTCGAGGTGAGACTAGAAAAGATCATGACATTCGTGGGTGAATGTGGGGGGTGTATTATTAGGCTTACTTGTTTTATACTCTAGGCATCTCCCTATGATTGTTCTCAGATCTCAGATGCTTTTTTTTCATCTCCACTTTTCACATCTCTAATACCAACACTCCCCCAAAGCTATACTGTAACTTTTTCACCCCTTATCTCCCAAGCCATAAGTCTTTTGCCAGTGCTGGCAATGTAAGTGTTCAACTGGCAATGTGAGTGTTGGAGGATCTGGTAATGAAATGGGGCTCTTCCTTTTCAAACCCTAATGCTGTGACCAACCTTAATACCAGTTTCCTCAGTCTTTTGATAAATTCTGATACCTCCAGTGCTCTTCCAATCTCTTCATTTGCTGAAAGCTGTCCTTCCTTCTAAGCTGGCTGGATGCTGGGACACATTTCTTACACTCTTTGCACTTGTACTCAGTGGCTGAGAATGTTGATTTCTGCCTCTCATGTTCTTCCCACAGTATGTACACTGAGCCGTGATTTTCAGTCTGGCAGTGTCCTGAGTCATTGGCTTCTTTATCTTGCATCTATGTACTTGTTCTGCACACTAATGGTTGTCACTGTTTTGATTTTTCCCTTGGACAGCTCCTGCGCTGTTGACATTTGTACGCGTTTCCCCAGGGCTGGAGATATTTCTCTAGATATTTTCTCCTGGAAACTGAAATCACATGCCTCACAAATGATGCTGTTTCTGATTACAGAATCCTTTTTGTCTCCAGAGTTACATATGGATTTCAGAGCTCTCCATTGCGTAACTCGCATATCTAAGTTGCCCTCTTCCTCATTTCAGGTAAAAACAAAATACATTCCCCATCTCCATCCCAACCCCAATACCTGTCCACATATCTTTCTGCCTCAAATCATGTGCAATTATTCCTGTATTTCCCAGCCAAAGCATGGGGTATAAGTTAGAGGCAAATCTTTGCCTTATTAATCCTTATGGTCAGTTCTGTATTCTGAATTCATTTTTCCTTTGTACTGTTTCAGTGATTATACAATACTGTTTGTCTCAAAATCTGGTTTTCCTGTGGAGCAAGTCATACTGCTTCTTTCCATAAATGTTGCCGTATTCTCATCTTGAATATACACACCTTTCTTCAGTGTAAGCATCACTCCCCCCATCCCTTCTATCCCAGGTAATAAAATGGCAGGATTTCATTATCCTTTAGTTAAAGAGTCTCTTTATTAGGAGGAGCCTGTTCACAGATGCTGCAAGTCAGCTCCAGCTAGCACTGTGACTGCATAATGCAAACAGACTGGTGCCTCCTCCAGACTTTCTTCCCCTCTAGCTCACAGTCCATGCTGCATTTCTAAGGAAAGACTGAAGCAATCTAGGGCTTGCACCCTTTTCAGATGGAGAGAGAGGAGAATTTTGCCTACAGATTCCTTGTTTGTTGTTTGGCTTACACATCTAAATTCCCATGGTTAATCCAGCTCAGCAGAAGCCATTTTCAGCTAGTTTTTACAGTGACAAGATATCATTCAGCTTGGGGCAAGGGGGAAGAAAACAAAATAGGGTGGAGGTGGTAGAGGGTTTATTTATAGACCCTAGTCCTGACTCAGATTTCAGTTCTGATGATATCCATTGATTCAAACACCGCTACACCTAATTTGTACCAGTTCAAGTGGATTTCAGACCGGCAGGCTCCAGCAAATACTCTCTGATATATGTATTGATTGCATCTTTCAGTTCCTTTGACAGCAGCAATACTGTAATGATGTATTTGGCCTGATGTTTCTCTCAGGGGGTTATACTCAGTTCTGGTCCCTGAGCTGCATTGTTTAAAAGAGAGAGGTTTGTTTCATGCAATCTGTGTGGAGTTCATGCAGTGTGCCCTCTGATCGCTCCTTCCTCCAATCAGTTCCAGTAATTTGGCATTACTAAGAAGAGGTGGACATATTTTGTTTCATTTCAAACCCACTCACACACTTTTGAAATGAGGAACAGAACTCCAAAAGGATTAGATTTGTTTTCCTTTTAAAAGGGGCAAAATGCCAATTTGGGCTGCTGTGAAGAGAAGGAAGTCCTGAATTAACAATGTATGAGTTCCTAGCTGTGGCCAGACACTCTTCTCCCTGGCTGAGTAACAAAGAGGGGGAAAATCCCATATTATCAGTGGATCCCACTTCTTACAGCTGTACCCCACAATTTCTGGAAAGTTCTCCCATTCTTCCCATTATCCCAGGAAGTATTTCTGCTGTGGGCATAAACTCTAGCCCTTGCTTTTATTCAGTTCTGTGCAGGAGAAGTAATGGCAGCTTGAACTCTCTATAGCAAGGCAGTTGCTGGGTTCGTCTGCTTTGAGAGGTCTGTTTTCAAGAGTCACTAGCTCCTAATCATTTCTTTCCCAGGTTGGTGGAATCTGGAGCAGAGCAAGGGCAGTGCAAATGAGAGAAGTTGAGTAAAAAGCCCTGTCTGCTACTGCTGCCACTGGTGCCCAGGAATATAAACTGCATAGAGGGTGAATGGAGGACCTTTACAGATGAAAAGAGTATGGATGCCAAAATGCTCAGCTGCAGCTCCAGGCAAAATGTTTCTGGCCGTGCCAGCAGTATGAAACTTTCTTGTTAGGCATTTTAGGAAAGCAGCATCCTTCAAAAGCAGGGCCTGGTTGTGTCAGAGCAAAACCAGTCTGCATTTTTTTATGGTAGCATGTAGCTGAAGTTTGTGTCTGTTTACTGCTGCTGGATTTCAGAATGGGTGGCAGTCTTGTATGTAGCAGAGCAAGCCTGGGTTTCTTTCATTTCCTTCTCTCTGAACAGATAAAGAACACTTGCAGAACCAGGCTGCATTTTATGACAGCACACGAAGAGAAGAGGTGTTGGAAGGAGGAAGGCCCATGTGACAACTTATGTGACTTCATTTTTGTAGTTGTTCAAATTGCCTCTTGAAAATCGTCATGTTTGCAATAACTGTACACACCATTTACCCCTGCACTTTATCTTAAGGTCATTGCCACTGTGCAGTGAAGCTGGGGCAATAGCAGTGGGGTTTGCAGCCGTGGCCTCAGATTAGCAGGAGTGAAGCTAGGAAAACAGTGGGTGCAGCTGGCACAATGGAGCTCTTTGCTGAGACAGATGGGTATCTGGAGAGTAGTTCCCTGCTCCCAGCTGCTGCTGCCAGCACAGCTTCTGTGCTTCTGCTCCTGTGCTTTTCCTTTCTCTGCTTGGGGCTCAGAAAGCTGAGCAGCAGCTCAGAGACTGCTTTGCTGATGGGCTTATAGGTAGCATCATATTTTCTTGAGGAGGTGTGGTACAATCAGCAATGCAAACCTCTCAAGTGGAGAAGTCACCACTTGAGACAGATTCTTTCAGAAGTCGTGGCACCTGGATTTTGTTTTAGTTTCTTTATATTTTCTTTGTTTGTCCTAAAAGAATGCAAAGATTCCTAGGTAATAAGCCAGTTGCAGCAGCCAAGACCTTGAGAAAGAAACACCAACTATCTTTATGGGTGCAATAAAAACTGAGAGGCTTGAAAGCCTCCGTGTTTGCTGGCCATTCTCCCTGTTCAGATGAGGGAAAAACACTCCCCTCTGAGCTGCTTGGGTGTGTGAGAGGCAGTGTGTTAGCCTCAGTGTGCTGCAAGGGAACCAAGATTTAGAGGTTGGAGAAGGACACCAAAATTTTCATTCTCCTTCATGTGGGACCTACATGACCATTGCCATTATTCCAACAGAAGCAGTCGAGCAGGAACAGAAAAAGGAGAGTTATGGGTTTTCCAACTCTCTCCAACTTTTTTTTTTCCTAAGCCTGGGATTTTATAAAACTCTAACTCCAAAACACATTAAAAGCCTGAGCTGCTTACAAAACCTCCAACTCCACAGGGTTTGCTTATCCCTAGTAATTATCACTTAATATTTGGCCCGGCACAGCTATCTTTCAGTCTTATAAGGATAAATGTATTTGTTTCACTGCTATCTGAGCTCTTTTTCACCATCAGACTGAAATCTATAGTTTATTATTCCTGGACAGAGGCCTACACACACTATGTGTTACTTCTGTAGTTCCCCCAGTCAGTGGGAAATGTTTTAGTATTATTATCATTAAATATTTTGCCAGACACTATGGTCTTCCAGCTTTCACATAGATAGGGAGGGAAGGGATGTGTGGCTAAAGTGCAGGCTTAAGAGATGGGAGACAGGAGGGTTTTTTCCTTATCTGTGCCAAAGTGCTTAGAGAGAAAATTCCTCTGGTAACAAGAAAGGCTACAAGGCCCTCAACTAGCTAGTATCTCCCTGTAATCAGGCTTCTCAACCCAACAAATGTAATGAAGCATTTTGTGACTACAGGTGCATTTAGCAATAAAGCTCAGGCTTAAATAACTTACACAATACTTCTTAGCATCATTGGTTTTTGGTATGCGTAGAAAACTATAGACTTAGTTCATATTTTTAAAAGGAGAAATTAAATGATCCTTATTACAAAGTTCAGGATTCCGTGGGTTTAGTGCCTTCGCAACCATTGTGCTTTATTTTTTGTGTATGTGTATTCGTTCTAAAGGGTTAATCTGGAGCTGTAGAGAATGGAGTTTAGAAGCAATAAGAGACCAATACCAACTTACTTAAGAATGCTGCAAAAATACAAATTAACAAATAAATTTTAAGCTCACATCTCTCAAGGTTTTAAGTCCCTAGTTCAGTGTGGAAATGATAAGCACTGTGTGTTTTAATGCCTATGAAGCCTTTAATTTATGCTACATTTAGGATTCTAATTTGTCACAAGACCCTCAAGCTTGTAATACTGTTTATGAAGGTTCCCTGACCCACTGCTTGAAAACAACATGTGCCAATCATCTCATTTGGACTGATACATCTGTAGTTTCACTGGGTATTCCCCACTGTTCAAAAGGGGAGGCATACAGGCAGCACCAGTGGTGTCATATGGGCAGAAAGGGGAGAGAAAGCATTATCAAAGAGCTTACTCCACAGATAATCAAGGATCCCTAATTCCTGTAGCAGTGGTCTTACTGGGAAAGGGGGAGTGTTGAACCCATACACCTCACTCAGAGGTTCGAATCTCAGACTTTTTGCTTTCAGTCCCCTGACCTCAGCCAGAGTTGCTCAACTTTGAAAAATCAGGCCCCTTTAGGTACGATTGGAGCATATTGATTTCAGAGCTGAACTTGAGGAAATTCCAGCCTACTCTATTACCCGTCCACCTGCACTTTGGGAGATGTAACTGGACCAGGAAAAAACTAGGGCTTGTAGTTTGGCAGAACGACTGGATGCAGGTGGATGTGGAAGCGCCACGTTGCCAAATGCAATAGGACGCTGATTCCTTCCACCCACCCCAGGAGCCACTGGCTTTTCCCCCAGCAACAGAGGCCATAAGGACCAGAAACTCACGCGGTGGTGAGCAAGTTAATAGTTCTTCTAATGGTCTACATGCGCCACATGCATCAAATGAAATGAGTACGAAAATGGTTCATTACCTGCCTGAGATCCAAGGTCAGGTTTTTCAAAGGAATTTGGGTACATAAAGTTGCAGCTGGACAGCTAGTCGTGTTTACAAAAGCACTCCTGTGCCAGATTCCCATGGATTTCGGTATGGGTTAGACGCATGGAGATGGAGTGTCTTTAGGCATCCAAGTCCTTTGAGAGGTGAAGTATTTTGCATTTACTGCAGTGTCCTGCAGGGTGCATAAGGATTATTACTATAGAGCAGCTTGTGTGCTGTCAGTCCAACATACTGGCTTACCCTGCCGTGACTTGTTCATCTTCCCATATCCAGTGGAACAAAATCTGTTGCATACATCCCACATATCTACCATCCAGGGAACAATGCCTATTTGTGTTCTGGAAGACTTTTCTTGAGTTTACTTTTCTTATTAAGAAGGAAAAATGATTGGGGGGGGGTGTGGGGTGGTGAGAGGGGGCTTGGAGAGAGAGAGAGAAGGCATCAATGTCCAGCACACAGCACATTACCAGCTACACTGCCAATTAACGTGCCAGGATTCCCTTGCTCACACATGTTATGTTGTTTTGATGTAGCTAAATGACAGTTGCTTTCAGCTGCTTCTTTCTATGGCAAAAACATCTTCAAAAGAGCAGATGAGTGTGACCCCATTTCTCATTTTGTTTCCCATTACTTTAATTGTATATATATTGAATATATCATCTATCGTGGAAAATTGCTTTCGTCTCTGTAACATCTGCAGGACACTACTATGGCAAAGACTAGTGCATCTGCTGACGCAGCTTTTGCTCTCCCCATTTGTTATTCCGTTCCATATCCACAAATTTCAAATCTGTGTTCCTATAGCTAGCCTGCTGAACCCACTGGTTTCACTGAGAAGTGCAGGTGCTCAGCGACACAGCAAGTCAGGCCATTTTTGTTTAGGTGCCTAAATATGCCTTTACTAGCTTAGACATTTGGACTCAAGGTTTTTGCTCTGGGAGCATTAATCTTGCATCTCAAGTGTACACTAAATTCCGGTTTGCTTCCTCCGTCTCAGTCTGTTAAAAATTTGGTTCCATGTTTTTATTAATACCATTCAGCAGAGTTTGTTTTCTTTTTCCTTTGCTTCAGTCATACTGTCAACCCACTGCTTGCTCATTGGTGATCCCAGAATGATCTACAAGCAATGTCCTGCATATGCATACAGCGTTTATTGTTTGAGGATGAACGTAACCCTGATGCTGAGGCCAATACTTTGAATGGTTTTGCATACCATCCTCTACATCCTTGTAAACCAGAAAAGACTCTGGTTTGACAGCAGGGCTGGAAGGTTTATGTGATTAATACTGAGCCTAATTTATTCTGTGAGCGGCTCTGCGTAATCTCGTGACTGTCTGTGTGCAGCGCATGCATATCTTCCCCAAATGCCTTGGTACACATGTTAACAATGGGAAAAGGACTTGGTGGAAGAATGTAACTTTCTAACTCAGCTGCTGCAGTTGGCAGAGGCTGTTCCTCCCTTAGTCCACAATTTGTCTCACTTGATCTTGTGACTGCCTGTGGAAATGCCCCAAATTGTTTTTCTTGCATTTTCACCTGCGTGACTTCAGAGACAGGAAAAGCATTTCAGCAGTACTGAAATATGTTTTGCTAATTGTATGTTTTGCTTTTTCTATCTGCATTTCTCAAGGCATTTGTTTAAAAATGAAAATACACTAGTTGGGGAAAAGAAGGGGGTAGGAAAGTGCAGAGATCCACATGCTGAGTTCTTTCAAATCCTGTTTTTAGCTAAGTAAAAGACAGTTTGTTTCCCTTCAAACAAGCTGTAAGTTTACTGTCAAAAGTGAGTGGAAGTCTTTCTGAGAGCCATTGAGATCCTGGGTTATCTCCCAGGAGCAAAGACATTCATGACAAGGTTCTGTACCTGATCTTAACTTCTTGTCTTTTTCTTCCTCTTGGTAGCATCACCACACCACAAAGGGTGAATACACCTTGTGAAGTCAGAGCCAAGATTAATATTTGGGAGTGGGTTTTCAAGCCACTTTTACCCACTCCTCCAAGTACAAGCATTTTTTTCTCAGACCCCATTAGTAACAGAACCTGCCCAATGACAAAGCCCTGCAAGGTTATGCTTTAGAAACATCAGTGTGTGTGTCCTGGGCAAAGCAGGGAGACAATCTGAGGGTTTTGCTTCTCATATCGTGCCAGTGCAGAAGGGACCCCAGCTGTCTGTAAGTGCTTTTCAATCAGCTTATCAGTTAATTGCTGAAGGCTGTTTTTTTCTGTTAATATAAATATTATGTATATATATGTAAAACACATTATACATACTTACAAAATTAAACTTGATCTATCCTGGTTTGCTTAAATCACAAAAGCCCCTGGGCAAAGCAGAATCCAGGTTAGAGATAGTGAGACCATTTCCAGAAGAAGCACTAAGTGCTGTCTTGCTGCTCCCGGCAAAAATGAATGCCTTTAACTTTTTAATATCGTGTGCAAGTCATAATTATCAGGGAATCTAGTAAGGACTAAATCAGGTTTTGGAAAGGAGTGAATCTGGGTCATAAGTAAAGCTCATAGCTGATACATTTTTTAAACTGAATAGTTGATTTGGTTCAAATGTCTAAACAATCACATGTAAGATAGTCAGAAGACTGAGCCCTTTTCCAAGAGTATGCAAGTTCCTGAGTTTCTGGGACTTTCCATGTGAATTAGGCCTGCTATGTGTTTTAAGAACAAAAAATAATAAACAACCAAAAAATGATGCTTCTAAGCCACTTCTGGTTCATTGGAAATGTCACACGGCAGTAACCTCAGTGCCCATTTTAAGTTCAAAACCTTACATTTTCATCAGAAAACTGGTGTTCTGCTCTTTTGGGGAAGTGTAACTAGATTTGCTGGTCTCTTCCTTCCTTGATAGAACTGGCTTCCTTTTCTTTTTTTCAGGTTGCAAGCAGAATAGCCTTATAGTGGCCAATAACACATCTCTTGGTAAAATAAACCAACACACAAGTATTGTAAATTCACCACAAGCCACAGATAAGAGGGGAGAGGCTTACATTAGAGCAAACATAAACACGGATTTAGTGTTCATATGTATTTAAGCCATTTACACATTTACACCTCGTTCCTGTGTGCAAACTAGGAGAATGACAACATGTGCCGTAAGCTGCGGAAATGGAATTGGAAGAGCCCTTGCAGATTTATTAAAACAGCCCCGCCACTTCTCATAAGCTTTTCCATCTCTGGCTCTAATACATCTGCCGGCCCAATCTTCTGTTGAAGTCAATGGGAGTTTGCCACTGATTTCAATGGAAATAGGCTTTGCTTCTCCTGTAAATCCCCCTGTTAAGAGAATCCTACTGATCAGTAATGACTCACTCAGAAACAGAAATCGTGAGCTGTTTGAAAAGCCCTTTTCTGTGTTTAGTACTGCTTAAAATGTATTATTTAAAAAAATTCATATCATGAATAAGCTTAGAAAAGTTCCGTTTTTACCTTAAACCCAGCCTCTTCCTCTCTCTACCCAGCTCCTCCCTCCTCAGAAAAAGTGAAGTACACAATAATGCCAGTAATTATGTGTTATGTGATTTTTATTGCTTTGCAATTTATTACAAATGTTTTTGTGGGTGGTACAAAGTATTTGAACAGGTTTTCAAACAGTCAGAAATTTATTAAATATTGGTGATTGTTATTACAGGTTGTGTTTTATGATCTAAGGTTGATTTATGTGTATGAAAACCAAAAGGCAAAGCAGTGTAACTCTTTCAGCATTCTTCTTGTGGTAACGCTTCACAATGCATAGGGAGCCTCTCTGTGCTGAAGGGGCTGTACATAAGCTGAAGAACAAGAAATGACCATTACTGAAGCAGAAACAAAAGTATTCTGCATGCCCTACTGCTTCCACTGACTCAGGCAGGGTTTGGAGATAGTCAGCATTTCCACAGGTTTTTGTGAACTGCAGGAAACCGAACTTTAGATGTTGGATTTGGAATGTTTTGCTAAACTGAATGTTGAAAATCACTTGAAATGCACATGTAGAATTATCTTCCAAAGGAAGAGTCAAATAATTGCTGTTACAATGGATGTCTGATTAAAAATTATAAATTCAAGGAAAGGCGAAGGCACATCATGTGTAACAGCTAGAGCATAAGGTTACCCAGATTATTTCACGACACACACATTTTAAACTGCGCAGTACAAGTAATAATCAGAAAAGGACACATGGATGTATTTGTCCTGCAGATGTCCTGCAGACCCCAGGCTATCTAGCTGATTTCCTCAGAAGTGCTGGTAGACCCTCCATATCCTATCCCATTTCAAATACGGATCATAACATCAACCACACCATGCAAGGATTCACCATACATCTTCTCTCCTCATTTGTTTTATTTACCCCATTGGTCACCCATCAGAAATTATTCCCATCCTGACTGGTTTGAGAACAGATAATAATGAACAGCAACTAACCACAGAAAATCTTAAATTTGAACAGGATGTTTCCAGATAAATAGGAAACATGCTTCTGCCTAAAAAAAAAAAAAAAAAAAGGGAATTTCAAATGCAATGGCTATTTATGTGCATATAGATTTTCCTGACCTTTCTTTTTGCCTAGCTGATAGAAAACTGGAGATTGCTGATAAATTTAGACTTGGATATTTGTTCCACCCTACTTTATAACGGAAAAGCTGGAGGGAAAAGGCATGGCTGTTGCATGCACTGAGGTGGCATCACCTTTTCTGCACAAGCCTGGCATGGCTGAGCTTAGAGACAACTAACTTGCTGGCCCAGAGACTGAGCACTGATTTGTCTTCAGCTAGCAGAGGTAGCAGTGGTTGGGAAGTGAGTCACATCTCCCTCTGCTTCTGTTGTTGAAGCAGAGGGATTACCAAACTAATGAGCTGCAAGACTGTCAAAGTTTCTCAGATTGTAAGGTCCCCCAGAAAAAAAAAAAAATAAATAAATGCATGGCTTGGGCTTTGAGCCATCTCTAAGTACTTGCATTGCAGCCAGCAGCAAAAGGTTTCTCCTTCATTTCAGCCTCCAAAACCCATGGGATTTTCTTCCTTCCATCCCCCAAAGAAATGTAAAAAGATTGCTATTCCTAAGCATAGAAGGAAGTGGTCCAAGTGACCCTCTGGACTGACAGGAGAGGGAAAAAATCCCAACAAGACAAATCTATGGTGGGCTGCTGAAGAACAGTCTAGATTTTGATCCAAGTTTCATTCTGGACTTGGAAGCAAATCTTGTCTAAACCAAGTAAGGATCCTCATGGGCATTTTCTCTTCAGCCCTTTCCCTTCAGCATGCTGTGCCCATCAGTATAATCCCAAACCTTCCCTAAATTAAAACATGACACTGCACAAGCAGCTCTCCCTCAGATAGCAAATGAGATATATCCATTATCTTAAGCCACCTTTGGGAAGTCTGAAAGCTTTAGCTTTAGACTGATGAAAAAAGAAGTATCATGCTGAACAGCTACAGAGGCTTTTATTTATTCATGGCTTGTTGAGATTTTGGTTGAAAAATTCTATAAGCTCTAAATCTTTGGCGCAAGTTTTAAGTCTCTGCTGAATCCATTAAAATGAAAGGCTGTAGCAAAGAGGCACATCGCTCCTCCTTTAGGCGCTTAACTCCCATTTACATCAGTGAAAATCAGATAATTTACACATCTGGTCTTTCGTCTAATATTTCCAACTGTGTCCTTGGAGTACTGAACTTGAGACACTAAAAAAGGGCCTATTTTTAATGCTAAGCAAGACACCTTCAGAAGTCTAGGTGCTGCTACAGTGAATAAAATTTGGCACTCTGAAGTGGAGGCATCTAAAGTTCCTAATTATTTTTAATCTCTCTTGTATCTTCAATGCATCATACAGATTTGTCTGTAAATGCAGGCAAAACTATATACAGCTTCTCTATCTGTATTTGTATCTTCCATCTTTCATTTCAGATTTAGGGTACATTGATAAATATTGCTTTTCTTAACTTTGAGGAAAGTTTGATTTCCTCCACTACTCCTTGATCCATCCTAAATGTCCCTTTTCGTCTTTGCTATTTTCACTTTTCAAATTCATTACTAAAAATGCATACACACACATGTAAACTCATAATTATTGTTTATGTGATTGCACAAAAGGAATGGCATTTTGCTTGCTATGGTAAAAACACACATGTTAAAATATAGGTTTATCCTGTAGCATTTTTAATGTCCACTTTGGCATCATTCTCATTATGTAATATATGCATTTTGGTATGTTTAAATTCAACACACCTTGGAAGACAGATGGTTACTTTTCTGTAAAGAACATATTCTTCTGTGGGTATGTGAGACACTTGCTTTTAATTTATCACAAATTATTCTTTTGAGTCTCTTGCTAGTTCCATTGGTTTTTTGTCTAGATCACTTCCAGGCAGTTAACCGGTTTCAGAAGTAAATACAATTTTCAGATGATGTCAAAAGCAGCATGAAAATCCACATGCTGATCTTACAAAGCACTAAGAAAACCCATTTATCTGTAGGCACACCCTTGTATCATTTGTAGCCCGTGATTGAAGCTTTCAAATCAGCAAAATGAAAGTCAGACCTTCCTTTGAGCTCTGTAATGTTAGGGCTTCACCCTGCCAATCTTTAACCAGTGCCTTGGGGGCACATTGCCATACAGAGGAATCCTTATCTACAGTGACTTCCTGCTCTGTGACATGGTAGTGCCCCAATAGGGAGCCTTCTCCTAGAGCACTAAGTGTGTGTTTGGGTCACATAGTATTGCTTTGGTTTGTATCTTCCTGGACATACATCTAGGCATCCCCTAGACGTTATCTAGGCAGCTTGCTGGGTTGGCTCTGCCTCAGAAATATGCTAGGTGTCCTTTCTAGGCACTAACTGTAAGAAGCCACCATGATGCTAAGTTAGGACTAAGTATGCTGATCATTTTCTAAGTACTGGTCTTTCCCAGGGCCATCTTGGGCTCTTTATACAGAAAAGTGGAGACAAAAGGGCCTGGTGGGGACACCGCAAAGGACAGCAGCTGAACATGGGCGAGTCCTGTGTGAGAGTGTGTGGAAAGCAAGAACGTGCTCATCCCAGCCCTTGCATTCACAGAAGGGGTGACTGTGCCAGGACTTTGCCCTTTTTCAGAAGTCTCTGATTTTCAATTCCTTTTAAGAGTACCATGTCTGTGGTTTAGACATTCTTCTGCTTAAACTTTGCTCCTTGCTTTCTCATCATGTTGTCCTGGTGAGGATGGAGGAGATTAAACTGGAAGTGTGGAAATGCTCCCCTGAAGCCCCAGATATGTTTTCCAGAAGTGTGCATGAACCCTGGGCACCATGGGGGGAGCCTGGCTGCCCTGGAGGTTTTTAATCTCCCTGGAAAGGGGTTGGAGGAGTTCTGCGGCCTCAGGGAGCATAAGGAGAGGACATTTGCCTCCCAGATGACTGGGTTTGAAGCAGGTGGGACCCCATGGATTGAGCCCACTCATAGCAGACTGATGACCTTACACGATGGGACTGAGCCAGGTTGTGACAGATGGTATCCCTGGATCTGAGACTGGGTCCTGGCTCTAACTGTTTAGTTAATTGAGAGGAACATGCGAATTAACTTGGTAAATTGTGAATACAGTATACAACCCTCTGGTTTTGTAGATAGCTTGAATCCTATGCTGGAGTAAAATGACAAGTACAATCTAAGTTACTGGTAGATTTTAGTGTTTTTCTCCTGACCCTTGTCTGTTGATTCACAGAAGTAATTCTTGAAGGACACTGCTGGAAGACCTATGAGCTGGTGAGTTTTATGGGATAGGCAGGACTGATAGGATAGACACACTTCCGGCACTAATATGTACCTCAATAGTGTTTATCTCCAGCAAGTTCTCATAGTAGAAGTGACTTGGTGAAGTGTATTTTTCCCCAGCAAACCTATTACTGAAGTGATGCATCTTACACTAGGTAGGCTGGAAGTCTGATTTCTGAGGCTGCTGCATGCGATGTTTTACGTAGTTAAGGAAGAAAGAAAGAAAGAAAGAGATTCAAAGTGAGAGAAATGGGTGGATTGGGTTCGTTGCTGTGCTTTGGGGTCCAGATTGCCACTTGGGGAAAGGCTGTGCCTACCAGATACAAACCAGCATTTTGTGGATCCGCAACAGCACAAGGAACTAGGGATGGCAGGGCAAGGGTGAGCACTGGCCATGAAGCCTTTTCTTGCAGGCTCACCCTCCATGCCAACAGCTCGCAGGGAATCAATTGTCCCAGCTAAACTTCCAGAGGAATGTCCTCCTCTTTGGTGAGCTTCCAGATAATACACACACTTTAAAGCATTTTTCTATCCCAGCAGTGCAACAAAAGGAGCTGCCAGTCTCAGGGCAAGAGCCCCATCCTCTTCAGTGAATTCTTTTGAGATGTGGGTGATGCCTCTGTGCCAAGATAGTCCATTTACCTCCAAAGTGGCTTTTTCCAGCAGGTTTCCAGGAATGAGAAGAACAGCTGGAGAAACTGAATGTTATGCTTCACTGGTGGGGGGAAATTCTCTGTACTGCAATATTAGTACTCACTGCCTGTTGTGGTCACCAAGCACTGTCATCAAGAAGGTTTCAAGGGGCTGGTAAGGAAGTGGGATGTACTGAAGCTCTCACGCTTGAGCAATTCAAGTCCAGAAGGGTAATGCAGGGAGTATGTTTATCATGTAAACAGTGAAGTGGCTATGAATAGGGAAGTTTTATACAGTGATGGGGATGTGGAGATGAGAAACCACAAATTAATGAGCAACCGAGGTTAAAGGACTTCACTGATTAATTTTGATTTCACTTTGTTTGGTCAGAGTGGAAGGGGGAGGAGACATAACATTGCATGATAAATCATGGTATGGATTTGAGATTATTCATAATTGAGACTAAACCACATCACTACCAATACCTTATCCTGTACCAGGTATTTTGGATGTGCCACCTGACCAGTTTTCTCAGACAAATTTTTTGAAAGCTTATAGGAAATCATCTCTTCTCTGTTTACCTGTAAAGCTCCAGTAGGGTTCTCTGGTATTCAGTCTTTAGGGGGATTTTGGAGAAATTAATACATCACTAAAAATACCAGTGCGGTCATATTCTGACTAGAAGCAACACAACTTTCCAGTCAGATTTCGTGGGACCTTCCGATTATAATTACAGGATTGTGTAAAAGAACAGGAATCTCCCTTTTCTATTTTGGCCATGCATCGTCCTCAAGGTCATACAGAAAATTACTTCCCTCCAGTATCAGTATTTAATCTCATTTCTCCTTTTAGCCAAGTCAATATCTTGGGGGACTATTTCTCCAGTTTGAGGAAAGGCTGGGAATGGTGGGATGGCAGAGGATAGCTTCATTTTTAGGAACAGAGATGAGGCACAATTCTCAGAGGTTGGTTTGGGTTTGGGTTTGGTTTTTTATTTGGTGAACCTTCTGGAAATTCACAGGTGATGCAATTTATGACAAAATGCCCATCACTGATTATACAGATATCAACTTGTAGCCCAGAACAGTGCCATCTGAGATGTGGAAGAGGTTTTGGGATTTTTTTTTTTACCAGGATAAGAAACTTCTTTTGCAGCAGAGTTCTCAGGTGTTTACTAAACTTCTGCCTGCTTGGAAAGTGCTCAGAAGATTAGCTGTGACACTGGTGGTGGCAGAGAGAGCAAGGCTCAGTGCCTCAAAAGCACAGAGGTATATTCGGTTCCAAAGCGTATTGCCTTGTCCTCCACCATATCATACCCCCACGTGGGAACACTTCCTACATTCCAGAGCTGGCACCAGTTTTCAAATTACTTAAAAAGCAAAAGAAGAACAAAGAAAACCTGACACAGAATCATTTCCTTTTTACTTCTCAAACATAAAACTGCAACAAAGGCCATGTTAAAGGTTGGATTAGTTGCAAGATGAAGATCCATGATCTTATGAATCATCTAGCAAGAAATGGGTGCTTTATGCCAAGGAAGAGAAACTAGGAACTTCCCCACTGCAGTTTGCAATCAGAAGCAGCATTGCACTCTAATTCTGGCGGACTGCAGCATGCCAGACTGTCACCATATTAATGCTGTTTGAGCAGCACTTGAGCAAACTGGCCTTCCTTCATTGCACTTTATTAAGAAGAAGTTTAGAAAATCACAAGCTTCAATCTTGAATTTGCCAAGAGAAATCAGTTGTTTTTCTAGATACCCTAAGTTATTTGTATGAACAATTTCAAATATTAGGGACTAGAATCTCATAAGCTGCTGCACCTACATTCGATACGCAATTTCATATCAACTTATTTCCATCTCCTTTACTTGCCATGTTTTCTTATTTCTTTCTCATCCTGACCCCCTTTCTTACTTTCTATAAGAGCAGGATCATTAAGTAAAAGCTTTCTAGGATATCATCTCTATATTTACATAAGCATACAGTATTGAGCACTGTGGCTCTGAAGCATGACTTCCATGGTCACGGCAGACAACCTAGTGCACTAATAAAATTCAAATAGAAGAGAAACTTCTAGCTACAGATGATCTTGATGAGCTACAGGACAAAGGAAAATTGGGAAAGAAACTTTCTTAGTAACACTTGCCTTATCCTGCTTTGGTGAGAGGTAGGAGTGTTTTCACATGGAAAACAAGAAAGTGCAAAAACCATCAACAGTCCCAACTCTTCCAGTTTTCCATAGATGAAGAGAGTAACAACCAGCACTCTAATGTATAAGAAGCTTAGAGTCATGATGATAGCACACAATTTCACACCAGATTTGCCATGCCACTGGTCATTTTAAGGCCTTCTGACTGCACTGTGTTTTAGACAGCCCTAATATGATTCTAGGGTATGCTAAGTTGAAACTAAATCTGGCTGCTTCCAAAGGCAAATTCTTTATTTAAATGCATGGCCTTCAAGATGAGAGCAAGGCTAAATCTTCATATGCGCATGTACATTTATTTGCTGTCTTTATTCTAAAGCTGTCTGGACATGAAGAATTCAGGGCATATTTAGCTCACACATAATTGCTATGCATCCATTGCTTCTAGCACGCAGCTGGCTTGCGTTTGACCAGCTGAACACATGGGAAAAAGAAAAGTTGCTTGTTGCAAGTGTCCCTTTGGACTTGGCTCAGTTGCTTTTGCTTGTGGCAGCGTAAGGTAATTTATGCAGTATTACTGTAAAAGCAAGGTTTCAAGAAGTAAGAGAACTTTGGGTTGCTTCAGGAATGTTATTCCTGTAGTGGGGTCATGTTGCCCTTCTACTTTATGACCAAACTGTTAATTCCTTGAAGTTACAATATCACTATGATCTGAATGTACAATGTTAATTTATTAATAAGGTAAAAGCATGTGAGAAAGAGACAATGTTCCCCTCCAGATTGCATCATATGAGAAAAAAATAATAGCCATTTTGGAAATAATTCTCTCCTGCACACAAGAAGTAACACTGGGGAATTTTAAAACTGAAGTGTCTACTCAGATAGAAAGCAAAACTTCTAACAGAGGAGACATGCCTACAATGCTGACAACACCTACCAAGCTCTAATTCCAAATATGTTTAGCTTTCCAGGTGATACAGATGCATGGCTCTATTTCAGAGCACCAGAGTTCACAGTGTTTCATGTCTAGCAGTACACTTCTGACTTTCTGTGTATAAGCCAAGAGAATAATTTCTGGATGTAAATCCAGCTTAGGTCAAGGTCAGGTCTGAGTTCAAAGAAGTCTAAAGTTTCAGTTCAGATTTGTTTACTGTGAAATCTTGCCAGACCTCTATTGTCCGTTGTGGCCTCCATGTCTTTTAACACAACAGTTCAGTGATGGTGATTAGTTCACAGGAGCCCACAAGGAGCCTCTTGATCATGTTTTACTACCTAATTGCAAATAAAGTTGAGAGACTTCTTCTCATGATACTGATGGAGAAGTGGTATTCCTGGGAATCATAAAATATTCCTACCTGTTCTGCGTTTCATTACAATAAAACTTTGATGGAGAAAACCCATCCCCACATTCCAGCTCTGCCTGCTAATGATACCTATTATGCAGTGCTGTGATTATAGTTACTGGGTTTTATTAACCTAAAAGCTCTGATAATCCTCATAATTCCTGGCTGAGGAAAAGCTAGGTACTTCTCAAGATTTCTGAAAAGAAGCTCAAAAGACATAAGTGAAACATTTGGATCCATGAAAATATAGAAACATTTTTTCATAAGACATGTCTTTTGTAGGCCACTTGGGAAATGACTGGCAGGTCAGCAATTCAATGGCTGCAATACTAAAGCTACTCTTCTAGTGATACTTCTACCGTCAGGTCAAAGTATCTCAATATTTCACCTGATATCAAACTGGAAGCAGACTCCGTTTCCATTAAGGGCTGTCTCAGAACTGAATCCAGCGTCCCCCCACTCACCTACAGCATTTCCCACATACACAATGCTCGTGGGTTTGTATTCAGTTATCCCCTTGAGATCCAGTGTGCAAAAGCACACTGAGTGGTCCTGTATGGGTGGATGCGTCTTCAGTAGTACCATTCATATAGTAGTTCTCAGCCTGAGCAATCTGTCAGCGTGAGGGTCTTTTGCTCTAGTTCAAACGTTCCTGAAATCCAGACGGGGGGTTTGATTTCATGGGTCTGGTAGAGGTTTCTCACAAAAATAGAGGTATTTTCAAGATATCCAGAACCACAAATCAAGCCCCCATTGAATTTCAGTTTCCCTTACAGGTCATTATTGTTTTCACCACTTTATGGCAGTACTGGCCAAAATCAATCTTTCACAACTCCACTTCCTAGTCATAGTAGAAGAAAAAGGTTTGGGCATTTCATTAGAGCTATTTATATTTTCAAAATGAGGAAGACATTCTGAAAAAGAGATTGTTTCTGCAGCCAATTTGGGGACCTTCTGTCTACAAAATCTGCTCTAGACACTTTCCCACCACAACTTTCTTTCCATTATTAGGAGCTTACACCACGTTGTATTTAGCTTGGTATTTTGCCAAAAAATGTTCTTTAGGTCTCTATAGTACAAAATCCGACAGAAAGCATAACACAAGTTAAAAAAAAAAAAAAAAAGGTATTTTTAAGTCCCTACTTTTTTCCATTTTCCCATCAGAAAAAAAATTTAAAAAATATTAGTAATATAAATCCCTCTCTGTTCCAGTTTTTGCTCTGGTTATTTATACCCTTTAAATATGATCCATGTAGAGAAGTCCAAAGTTATTAAATCCGTTCAGATAGTCCTTCAATCTATTCAGGAGCTGAGTGTACCTGGCACAGCACTGAGTATTTCCTTTTGGTTTCTGGGCTAGAAGCAAGACTTGAAGTAAATTATTTTCTGCTATGATAATGATGATACTACCAGACGTCCTGAGTGGAAAAGGCCAGGGAGGTTCCGATCCTGACTCACGTTCTGATATTGTCTCTTTCTTTTTTACCCTAGGAAAACTCAGCTCAGATTCCGTCTGTGGTTTTCAGTAAGAATAGTGCTTTTCCCTTCTTCCCGCACAATTTTCCAGCCAGATTGACTGAACTACAGAAAGGTCAAATGACTTACTTGCAGGGTAAGCCATGAGTCAGTAGCACAGCTAGCACTGAATCAAATCCTTTCCTGTCTTCCAGTCCAACCACTAGACAACACACAATTGCTGTCATTGACCAGAGAGCTTTAATGAAGTCAGCATTAGCTGTGGTATATGCAAGCATCAGTCTCTGAACAGTGTTACTATGCATTAGTATGAGTCTGTGAAAATCAGTCACCTTCTAAGAGCAATTCATTTAGTATGTGGCAGACAACAGACCTTGGGTCCCTCTCTTTGCATGCTTTGTGTCCTCACTGTGCATATTGCTATCTGCACACTTAAGTCATGCAGCTGTGCTCCTGTCTGCACAGGGACTTTGTGTGTATAGTTCTATTCAGGGCTGAACTGCAGCCTTCATTCTCGGTCTTCAGGTCCTGGGACCTCCAACAGGATTTCAGCTGCCCTCCCTTTATGGTCAAAAAGAGGGGAAAGGGTCCATTATTCTGTCCTGTAGTTATATGAGATCATGGTTTGGAAAATGTTCAGAAACACTGGACAAGATAAACTCCACCATCTATTTTGACCTTAGACTCTACCGATGTTTGGATTTGGCTGACCTATATGCATCTGCACATATTTTGGCTGATAGATGTCTGGAAATTTTGCAGAGAGTGATTGAAGACACTGTAAAAAAAAACCCAGAAAATATGGCTGAAAGAAAGCTTAAGCAGGCATCTAGTCTATCTTCATCTAGAGCGGGATGGGCTTTATCTACATCATTTCTAGCAGGCGACTCAACTTCTGTGCTCTGCCTCGGTGGGCAATCTGAGCTATCACTTCACAACTCAGATTATTAGGTTAGACATTAAGGGAACTTTTATTGATTGTCTTCCCTTGTTGAAATGAGAGTGTGTCACTCGTGTATATGATGTAAAGCAATCAAAAAATAGAACTCATACAATAGGGAACGGTATGTATTACAAAGTCAATGGTACTGAAGTAAAATATGCCTTCAGCAAGAATTTCCTTTCTCTTATGGTACCTTTTGCAGTACAAAGAGCCTTTCCCTGCTCACCCCCTCTTTACTGAATAATGCCTTTCTCCTAATAAGACTATTTACAAAGTTTTTCCAAATGTTATTCTACATAACTGCCTGTGCATGTGAAGAAAAGGTAATAGGAAAAATAAATTGTTTTCAAATGACTCTGAAGATTTGACTTTTCAAAGCCAGGAAATTAATATTGAATCATCTGACTGAATTTGCTGTGCTGTGCTGCAGTGTTTTAGCTCATACAGCACACAAGATAACCACTGTTCAGAGACCCTGCAGTAACTCAGCAGAATAGGATGAATGGAGGATGACGTCTCTGCTATAAATCATCAGGTCTATTGTGTATATATGTAATAGACAGGACTTGGGAAGTAGGGAAATACCGGACTGTTATGGAATACCAGAAGGAACTTTTTAGTATGTTTCTTTCACTGATGACTGGTTGGCAGCTCAAAAAAAAAACCCTCTAATATAAAGTCAGCATATAAATTAGAAATGGAAAGAGCTACTATTAGATCATCTTTTCCATTCTCCTGTCACTGTGGAATTGTTCCCTACAGTGTGTTCTGGAGTGTTTTGTCCAGTCTTCTCTGAAATAACTTCAGCAACAGGGTTTCCATTGCTTCTCCTTGGAATCCTACCCCACACTAGTAGATTGCGTTAATAGGAAATGTTACTCTAAAGCATAAATTTTCCTGCCCTCAGTTTCATATCATTAATTCCACTTATACTCCCTTCTCTGGTCCTAATCAATTCCTTTGCCTCCTAAGTGTTTATATCCTCCTAAGACTTATGGGGAATTATCAATTAGATATTTAGCCAAGATATGTGCAAAGCCCATTCCCTTCATTTTCCTTCAGCCCACATCTAAGCCTTGGGTAATTTTTTCCCCTCTCTGAAGTCCCTTCAGTTTGTCATTGAGTTGCCCTTAATTTAAGTTGAAGCCAGTTCTGGTCCCTACACTGCAGCTGGAGATGCAGTGATTGGGTTTCCAGAGCACCAGCAATTCCCAACTCACCACAAAGTCATATGGAGAAGAGTGGTCACGGAGACCACTCAGGAAGAAGAAAATAGAGGAGAGTGGCAGTTTTCTGGGAAAAAGCAGCATAAAATGCCAGCATAAGCAGTGGCCCCGGGGGGGAGAAGAGCCAGAGCAAACCCATGCAGGAGTGCTGGGAGCTGCACATGTGGGGTATGGCACCACCCTGGCTAACAGACCCGAGTGCTGCTGGTGGGGTAGAAATGCACCTCCCAGATCACTCTGCACCCACCCCACATCAGTTGTGCCCATCACCTCTTTGCTGGCATTGCCAGCCATTTCTCAGTGTCCCACACCATGACCTCACGAGCGGCAGCAACCTGGGTGAGCATGTGCTTCACAGATGGACAAAGCCCACTCTGTGTAGAGGTTTTTTTCCTTGTGGCTGTAAAATTAAGGAGTGGGAGAGAAACCTGGGCTGTATCATGGTGTCCTGGTGGTCCACCCCCTCTGCCGAGCACTGCAGGCTGTCCAAAACGTTGTCATTTTACCCCAAAAGGCAAGCAGGCCTGGGGTCGATCCAGCATGGATTACAACATAATCCAGTTCACAGGGAGGGGTATTTTTGAAAGAGGATTATATTATTTACTTTTTTTTTTTAATTCTGGCTGGCTGCCAAAAAATAAATAAATGCTGTAAGTATAATGTAATGTTTTTAGAGGGCATGGTGATGGAAAGAGAAGGCTCATTTCCATACCCATGTTAGACAGCAGGAGGGGGCAATGTGATTTCTGCTACAGTGTGCAAAGCACTGTCAGGATATGTAAGGTATAAACACTGGTGTTTCACAGTGGAATTTCAGAACCACTATCAGTCTGAAGAAAGCAGTGCTTCATTTCTAATCAGAACAACATAGTATGGGTGTTTGTTCTGCATTTCAGCATCAAAAAAACCTCTGCCTGAACCTTTTGTGACCTTCGGAGAGTTTTGCATAATTAGCTTGATTAAAGACGCTGCAATTTTAGCACCAGGGACCAAAACCCACAAATTACTGCGGATCACATGTTTTGCAAAATAATACCATTCATGTGATTATTTGTTTTGCTCTAATCATTTTTGAAATATTATTCCATTGCTTCAACTTGAATTGCTGGTTGTAACAGATAGCCAGTTCCCAAATAAAATGTGAGTCTCTACAAAAATGTTTCCATGGCATGACAAACTGTTATTGGATTTCTCTAATGCCGTAGAGCTGAGTTTGATTTTTGTGTTAAGAGATAGGACTGAAAAAGGCCCGCAGTACAAAGACTTTTCAGGTGTGTGTGTTGTCGGTTCACTGGGCATTCCTCAGGCTTTGCTTTTACCGTTTGGATTTCTGCGTGTTAACCTCAAATTTTCAGTGTGGCAAATCCAATAAAAATTAGACCCAGAATGTATGGTAAACATAGGTAGATTTTCACATCCAGGGAGCATCAGGTCATCTTACAGAGAGCAATCTGGGAACTGCTTTCATCAAGGAATCCAGAAGATCTACGTGGGGACTCGTCACAGCGGGATGTTCTGCCCTAATGCTCCTTGGACCATGCAGGGTAGAAATTGAGCACACGATGCACCCCCAAAGCATTGCCAGAATGGAGATACCTGTGACAAAGCAACCCACCAACCTCCTGCCTGCTAAAATGGATACTGCTTAGTTGTTTTCTCCCCGCTCACACAAGAGGTAGTAATTTCCCACTGCCTGAGGGTGGTGGAAAGAAAAATGCTCAGAATGTCCCAAGCATCCCAGGCCCAGACGGAGAGCTCTTTTATAGGACCCTCATCCTCTGCCAAACACCATTTTTCCTCACCGCTTTGGTGCAGAGTGGCTGTGGATCCCTGCTGATGTGCTTGCCTGTTAGAAAACAGGTTTCCCGACACACTCGCTGTCCCTCAAACAATGAAAGAAAGGAATCAGGCAAGTGCAGTTGGGTCCACACAATCTGTATTCACATACCTATATAGCTGTATAAGGCCAAGCTTACATCCTGCTCTGGTCTGATCTCCAGTAGCTTCCAGAGTGAAGACAATGAAGCTACATTACAGATCTTGAGAGCTATTTCAAGTAACCCTGCCCTCATCCACACTGCACCTACAGCCCTCACAGTCCGCTGGCCTGCTGCACAGATTTATGCAACCCTCTGCTGTTAGCACACCCTCATTGCTGCAAAAGATCTCAGCTCGAGACCTTCATGTGTTAAAAGAAATTAAGGAAGTTGCAAAATCTGTTGGTACAATAATAACAGTGGGTGTTCTTACAGAAACCAGTATAAGCTGGTTGAGTGGCACATCTGGGATGGTTTTAAGAAGAAACTTGATTAATACCACAGATGACTGCTATTTAAAGCCATCCGTTTTGATGCGTAGTTTGGGGGAGGTTCAGCTTACCCCTAAGGAAAAAGCAGGAGTTAATACAGACAGTGAGCGTCCATGCTCCAGTGGATGGTATTGATCACTTACAATTTCATTTGATATTTTAAAAATGGGGAACTTGATGAGAATAAATATGAGGAAATTCCAGTTAGGCAAAAAATGCAAGGAAAACAGTAGCAAACCCCTCTCCTCTTTAGATCAGAAATTTAACCTGATGATTAGGTGATTTGAAAAGTAAAGTGAACAAGAAATAAAAGATCATTTATGATGTTTAAGGTCCCTTCCAACCCGAACTGTTCTATGATTCTATGTGTGGTTAAAGAGGAATCTGCTGGCACCTCACTCTGCAAGACAAACAAGCAAACCACTTAAGGAACGTGAGGTTTAAATGAGAAAGGAACTGACCCATGACAGTAGATAAAGGTAGGAAAGGATATGAGGATAAGTCCACAATGATAAACGCTGCTTGTTGGGTACCACGTATGACAGTTGAGTGCTAGTGAAAGATGATATTGGAGCAGATAAGTACACTGGTGTGTTGGTCCTTTGTTGTTCAAAGATTTCTGTTTCCAGTATTACTTGCAGTGATGTACGGTATGATCAGGGTTAAAGCCTCTCAGGTTGGAAGAAACTCATATTCAGTAAAGTAATGGCATACCAGAGTGCTCATCCAAGGGAAGTGAAGTGTGAAATAATAGATGGGACACTGACAAATATATACTTTCTAAGTAATTAGATATAGCTGTTATTAACTAGCAGTAGAAGGTCCACACGGTGACTATCTGTAATAGATCAGAGGAAGAAGCTTGAAAGCTTTTACTTCAAAGGCGTAAGCCTCACATGAATCCTCAGGAGTTAGCAATGGACTGAAGGACCATGTTTGCAGCGTGCAGTTTAAAAAGGGCCAAGGCCACACAGACTCCACTAAGGAAATTCAGCTCTGCTCTTTGCCAGAGATGTGAGTATCTGTGTTCAGAACTAGGTGAGGATGGGTATGAATCCTCCATAATGCACTGGAACCTTTAAACATCCCTGGACAATATCTGTGTCTGCAGGTCAGGGGGGGGTTTCTTCTCTTGGTATAAAAGACTTAAGATCAATGCAGCTTTTGGGATGAATAGATTTTAGGCAGCATTCCCTTCAGCATACGGACTAGTTGCAGCACCATATGGAAGGTGATGATATTATAGCAATAAATGTAATGGATCTGATTGTGATCTGGCTTGCACCAGTTCTAGGCAGATGCAACTCCTTCAGCTTTAATGGACTTACCACAGCTTCACACCAAATGAAGTGAAATGAGTTTTGAGTACAATACATCTACATTAAGCAATGAAAGACTTGTAATTTATATTATATATCTTTTTTTAATTTCTCTTTTCTCTCTTTTTTTCTTTTTATTCCTTAACTAGCATGTTGTGTAGGGAGACATTTTTTATTCTCTTTAGCAGTAGTCATTCTGTTTGTTGTAAGCTATGTGTGGGTTCCTGTGCAAGACAAAGGCATGGCACTGCTCTGGCTGGGGAGCTTTGTGCCAGCTCTTCACTGAGGAACTTCACAGCAGTTTTGGACACATTTTTCTTCATTGGGAGTGGAGGGAAGAAAACAGAGCATGTGTGCACAGCAAAGGCAGACTTTCCAAACCTGGTTAATCTCACCATACCCTTGCTGTGCAAACTCCGGCTGCTGTAAAAGAAATGGAGCCATGGGAAGCAAAAACACAAGGAATAGAAGAAAGGAGACAAAGGAGGGAAGCAGTGGTGGAGAAGATTGGGGAGGTAACAAGCTAGGGAGAGAGAAGCACCAAGCAGCAGACAGGCTGTAATAGCAGCCCTGCTCTTAGAAAAGAATAAAGCAGAGGGAAATACTTCTTTGCAGATAAAAAAAGACTTAGAGATTTGGAACTGTGCTACCTTTCCTCTGTGTGAGAAATTGCTTCCTGACAATCCATTTCCCACCACTAGTCATCAGCTTCTGCTGAGAATGGGTGGCTGGAGTCACTGGGAAAATCCTTAGAAGAGCTCCCAGCTTGGTTTAATACATATAGGCAATTACCCTCCACCTCCTGATCAGCACTCAGCTCTTCCTATAGCTGCATAAATTGATACTGAGCAGCAGGTCCCTTCCCCCCAGAGATCAACCCTGCATTTGGAAGGACATGAAGGACAATGCGGGAAGGTGAACAGGGTAGAGAAGATGGGAAGCAGCATAGAAATCCAGGGCTGAAGAAAACAGCAAGAAACTCATTCCATGGCCCTCCTCCTCTTCTAGCCTCCTGCTTGGCTGTGGCTGGAGCACATCTGATGTGTAGGCAGCACTCAGAGCCCGGGAATTTGTATGGCCCTGACATTCATAGGAATATGCCTTCTACAGTTATTAGAGATGCTTTTGTCTTGTCAACATGGGAAACGGCCTAGTTAAGCCCAGGCCTGGGAGGCAATTGCAGAAGAGGGAAATTATCTTTGGAGTTGTCTGTATTGGCCAATGTGGATTTGAAAAGGACAGTTTGCTCTTATTTTACTTTTTTTTTTTGGCTAAATAAAGAAAATATGTTGTAAATATTAGAGGTATCTACTTTCAGCTTTGAAGGATTAAAAAGATTGATGATCTGGATAAAAAAAAAAATTGGGATTTCTTTTTCCTGTAGGCTACTTTGATGAAACATGAATAAAAACTGCCTTTTAAATGTTGTCCTTTGTGCAGAAAGACATTCCTGATTCTTTCAGCTGATCTGCAGCCTTTGCATTTGCTAGCTGGCTGTCAAATAGAAGTCAGTAGGATGATGCTCTGCAACAGCATGGTGCAGGGGATGCCCTGAGGATGATAGCACACTATACCCACCTACCTCCACAACAGATCTCCATTCCATGGTAGTGGTACAGAGCAAGAGTAGCTCCACTGAACTACACTAGCATAAGAGCAGGGCTTCAGCTGCACAGATGAGAAGTTTGAGGAGAGCCGTGATGTGACCACAGGCAGTGGAGCAAGATGCACTGTGAGAGCAACTGCTCCACCACTCTGGCTCTTCCTTCCATGCACAGTCACTCTGCCAGGCTCTGGCCAGCCAGAGGAAATGGCCCTGCGTCATTTCTCTTTCATGAGTATCTGCTGGACCACATGATGTGTCAGAAAAGGCAGAAAAAGAGAAACTCGTTGACAGTGCATCAAAAGGGGAAAATGGTTGTTGAACCAGTGAAGTGGAACTGTAGCACAAGGCACATCATGTGAGTGCATTAGCCATTCTTGCAGTCATTTGGGTTCCCAAAGCAGCTGTGCAGTGCCAGGGGCCGGGGCACACACCTCTGCGGAGTTGCAGAAGGGGAAATACAACATTTGTTCTGCTTTTAGCTACAGCTGATGTCAATAGAGTCACAATCAACACATGTGAAAGGAAAAGCTTTTTTGGTTTGGTTTTTTGAATGTTCTAATCTCTTCCGTAGCTCTTTCACCAATAACCTGCCTTTGACTGTAGCATTATGCTTACCCCAGAGCAATCCTTAATAATGTAATTTTTTCTGATATGTCAAATGTTGCTAGAAATCTACTCCTCAGTAAGGACGAGCTGTGTGGAAGGTTTCAGCTCGTGGAGTTCAGCTGGTTTTAATTACCCACACAGATAAGTGTAGCCATTTATTTTCTTTGAACTGGAAAAGGTTGCTTTTCTATTTTTAACCCCTAAAGATGGCTGAGTAATTCAAACGAAAGTCCTCACTCCAGAAATAACCTATGAGGAACAAACCCAGTTTCTCATGAGACAGGCTTTAACTCATACATACCTACTTAGTTCAGTTTGATTATATAAAGGTCAGGTTTTCATACCTTGATAATAGCCATAATATGAGACTCATCCATCAGGGCATTGAGCAACATGGCTTGCATTTGTCTTTTAAGATCACAGCAATGCTCGCACAGAGAGACACTAGTTAGCAGAATTCCTCACTGAGTAAGATGCTACTCAACATGTATAAGGGTGACAAGATCTGGTCCAAAACAAACATGTATGACCAATTTTCCGAAAGAGCTCAGCATGTTGCTATTAATGTCACAATGGGGAGAGACTGCGTGCTAAGCACTTACAAAAATCTGGCCCTTGTTTGGATGTGAATGGGGGCTTGAGCTCTTTAGAAAATGTGGCTGCAATTGCGGGTGCTGAGTACTTAGGAAGCAGTGGTGGTCCTGAACCATGGCTGCCATTACTCTCTGATTTACACCCTTGTCAGCTATTGATTTTCAGCAGTTGCACCCTTCTGGAATTGGAGCAGCTCAGTCAGGCTGCCATCATTGATAAATTGGGTCACATATAGATAACTTAATTTTATTTTATTTTAATTTTTTTTTTAAGAAAATGTTTTTGAAATATTACCCTGTTTCCTGAATCCAGGCTGCTCTGACTGCCTGCCAGCTCCCAGATTAAATGTAAGTCATTACGGAATGTTTTCCTCACATGGGAAAGACTGGAGTGGCTCGGTGTTAGTTTTGCCCTCCAACATTAATTCTAATTACCTCAAAATGCAAACATGTTTGAGTTTCCAGCAGATGACATTATTTTCTCTTTGACATCAGACATCAAAGAAAGAAAAATAAACATGGGACAGTGACAGCATTAGGCCTCTAGTCATTTTTCAGAAGGTTTTTCATGTTCTGTTCCAGACTGGTTCTTCTTTAAGGCTTGTCTCGGATATTAGGGAGGGGAAAGGTTTACAGACTCAGAGACTGATGAAGTCTTTTCCCTTCCAGCTCTCTTTAAATAAGAGGGGGGTGAGGGAAAGGAGAGGAACAGTCTGGTTTAGATCAGGGATGGAGTCTTGGTTTTTAGAGACACACAGACACCCCAATACTTTGGTTATTCTCTTGAAATTATTTTAGCTTTTCTTGTGGATGTTCATGTCTGATACTGCTGCATTTAAAACTTGCAATAGTTCAAAGAGAAGTTTGACAAATGTAGAATACTTTGCCTGTGCGTAGCAAGCACAAGAACCTCGGAATTTTGCAGATACTTAGTACTTTTGAGACATCATTGTTCGGTCAGGTGTCACTGCTGATGAAAAATGATTTTGCCAGATATTCCCTCTGCAGAGCACTGGCCTTGCAGATGTTGCAAGTCCATTGACCAACCAAGAGAGCTGCCTCTCCTTCTACTTGTCAGGGTTCGGGATGTGCTAGCCCATGGCTTTTGTGAAGCCGTGGCACTGGCAGCTCCAGGTCAACCTTCATGCATCCTGACACAATGCCAGGATCCTCTTGCCTGCACCCAGTTCTTCCCAGTTTTGTCCATGTTCCTGCAGTGACCCTGGAGCTCATGCTGGAGTTTTTCGCCACATCTGAAAAATGGAACTAATACCACTGCTTATTCTGACTGAGACGATGGAGACAAGTAAAGGTTCTATGGCTAGAGACCCTGACTATAGAAAAGTCTATATAAGAAATCAAATCATGGGAAAATTACAAAAGTCTCTTCCCAGGGACTGGGATAGCAAGGTTATTGCAGGACATGGCTGAGATGCACTGTGCTGGCAGAGCTGTGCAGGGAAGCTTGGACAACACGTCTGTGCTACTTGCTCCTCACTTTCTTGGGCACTAAAACTGACTCCTGAGTCTTAACAAAAGGTCAGCTTGTGTTGGACACAGCAGCAGGAGCTGGTGCTGCGCAGTGCCCCTGTTCAGCGTGCTCCTTTCTTCCCCCGATGGAAAAACAGCTCCTTCCAATGCGCAGGGCAAGGAGTACTTTTTTATAAGGCACACACGCATTTTAAAAGTGTATAAACAGATTCATTTTCAGTTAATAAATAACAATAAATAAATAAATGAGCACTGTGCTCTGCAGTCGTTGCCTGCGGTGTGAGCTCAAGCGTTTTGAAGTGTTCTCATTGGGAACACCACAAATGTTTGTAATAAAGCTGACTGGCAAAATCTTGGGCTGGAGCCTCTGGGCTGCTCAGCCAGCTTCACACCCATCCTCCTGACCCATTTTCCCTTGATGCATGCCCAGGGCAGGCAGCAGATCCCCAGGGGCCCTGCGAGGGCTGTTGTTAGGGGTGGCTGCAATGGTGGGTATCAGCCAGCCCACCTCAGACTGCCCGTTCGTCCTCACACTGAGGCAGCTGAGGACAGTAGAAAGATGCAGTAAAATCATTTTTGCATCTCTCCTCTGTTCTTGTAGTAGTAGCGTAGAGCCTGATGCTGTCAGACTGAAAATTTCCCAGGAGATTTTATTTAGTCCCTCTGAGCAATACCTGAAAACTTCACTGGGACAATCCTTCTGCCGGGAAGCATTGCAAGAGGGACCATGGATTCCTTCACAAAAGGTAGAGAGGAAATGACTGAGGAAGATGCTTTACCTTTCCAAAATCACCTACATTGAGTCTGCTCGCAGGACACAACCTGAAGGGCTCTTTTGAACAAGAGAGCACTGAAAACCTGCCCTACAGAAGTCAGTGTTTCCATTTGGGCACTCAGAAATGAATGTGCTTAAAATTGAGCTTTGTATGGAAATCTGAACCAGCCTGAATGCTAATATTGGCAACAGCTCTGCATGTTAGTAGAGCAAACCAGCCTTCTTTGGGCAGTGCGTCGTTTGGGGATACGTTTTAAAATTAGATAACACAAATATTCATACAAATGGATTTGATTACTTTCTGTCTGTACAAGACCAGGTTTCTGTAAGGGAATGGACAGCTGCCTGAGGAGAAATGGTGGTGGAGTATGTGAGTATCCTTTTTCGCACACATCAGTGCATATTTGGTATATGAGGTGGTGCTTACACAGTTTTCCTTTCCCTGTTCAGGCAGACGGTTTTTAAAATGTGGCCTGTGGTGTTTCTGTTTCTTTGATGTTTTCAAATGAGATCTAGTTATTTTAACATGTCCATTATATCTAATTCTCTGCTAAGGCCATCTCAAAGCTTCAGAGGAAATGCGGATCAGGTTTTGTTTTGTCCAACCTATTTCACTCATCTCTAATTTAAAAGGGAGCTGTATCCTCTGGTAAAATGGCATTCACAACTTCGTGTTTATGATGTGAGAGATCCTCTTGCTTCAGAAATGTACAGTCCTTCCTCTCCAGTTAGCAGAGAGTCTGCTAGCTGCTAGAAACAGTGTGCCAATGAAGTGTGAGTGAATTGTTCTTGTCTCTTCTGGATGCTGAGTGATGGATAATAGTTAGAGTTACATACACGCATTTAGAGTCATCCTGGTGCTTCACCCAAGATCATAAAATGAGACCAGTGATACTAGACCAGGATTATACCTTCAGTGGAGTCCACAAGTGGGAACAAGCCTTACCCAAATCAGTTTGTGTTCAAGCTGTTGCTATAAATGAGCTGCATGTTTTGCAGGATGTAAGACAATGGTGTACAGCACAGGCTTGCTCCTAAGAGGTACCAGGCACCCCCAGCCCTTTGCTGGGATCATTGCATGTACAGACATTGCTTAATCGTTCTTTAGGTCAAGTCCTCACTAAATTGTATCCGTAGCAGCAAATTAAATGTACAAGGCTGTACAAAATGACATACGTGTGTGATAAGTAGCAATGTGCCCATTAATATTGCGTGATGTTTTTCTAGTACAACTTCAGAAGTGCTTAGGACAACAAGATATTCTCTGTGGGAGCCGTCTACTTTCCACGTGGAAAATGCATGATGGGGTTTTGGGTAGAATTGGATATATTTTGCTGCTTTGAATTACTGTCTGGATGAGTCAAGCTATTTTTCGTCATGTCTGATCTCTGCGGTGCTGGCGAATGGTTGTTTCTGCGTGGACGGTACATTAAAGTTCCCGTTAACAGTCAGGTTCTCCTCAGCTGCAGATAATTGTCTTTCAGAATGAAAATAAGTATTTTTAAACTAATTCCTCTGTTATCAGTACCTGTTTGGCAGTTTCACTCTTTGTGGAGCATATGTCTGGATGGGAGTCAGAGCTTGTTTTGGAAGAGATGGCCTATTGCCATACCCCCTTGCTGTTTCTTTTAAAGCTGGCTATAGTGAATCTTTCAGCTTTGTGGAGGGTTTTTTTTTCCCTCTCTCTGTTTCATGCCTAGCAGTGGTGCTTTATATATTCACTAAGAATGTCTAGAAATAAAGATAAGGAATTGGGGAAGCTGTAAATATCCTTATCTCTGTTGCTGGTGTAGGTAGAATGGGTACCCTGGAGAAAAATATTGTTTTGTATGAGGTAACAGCTGCCGTTGCTGTAGGTACTGAGTGAGGCTGTGCTGCAGTCATTAATCTTGTACTCCTGTAGCCTTTCACTAATGAGAAATAAAAGCAAGAACATCACTGGTCAGGGATTAGAAATGGAGACTGTGCCATTCAGGAAGGAAGATCCAAATCCAGTACTGATAGTAGCTGAGCTTGGTCTTGTGAGCTAACGCTGCTTAACTAGTAGCATCTCTTGCAGAGAAATAGTGTCTAGGTGTTTTCAGTAGTTGTTGTGTTTTGGACAGGAGGTGACCGTCACTTGCATGTTCATATTAATTTGGGGGGTTGGGGGGGGGGGATGTACTGTACAAAATAACCATCCCTTGCTGGAACTACCAGCAGTCAGAACCTGATTTCAACTACAGTTGAGATGAGTTGAATACCAATAGAGAGCTCCCATCACAAGTAGTTTTATTACCCTGTCCATTATCACAGTGCAGGTAGTACACCAAGGAATGACTGCAATGGAAAAAATACTGTTTAGATATTTTCAAACATGATGTTTTATACTTGCTTGAAAGTTTAAGATCTACTGGAAAGAAAAACATACCTTCAAGCCCAAATATATATGAGACACATGAACAATGTGCTCTGGACTACCAGTGTTCAGATAGCAGTCCCTTGCTCGTATCTGCCAGAGATTAAGCTGGCAAAACATCTACAGGGACACCTAAAGAAGGCCTTCATAGCATGTTCAGTTCAAGATTAGCTCTTTGGGAAATGCCATGTAAGAAAGACAACAGGCAGTTTGGATCCTTGAGGCCCCTTCCAACCCAAAGCATTCTATGATTCTACATGCAGCTCCTTGGTGACCCAGACATGGTAGTTTATTCTCCAACTTCCTACATTATGGCAAAGAGGAAAGCAGCGTGGTTAGCAGTTGTGGCAGTTGCTTACTTATTTAAACCTTTAAACTGGTATTTGGAAAAGGAAGGTGAGGTCAAGGTTTGTTAAACTGGATAAATTAAGGCTTCTACAGCTATGCTGTTAGGGGTTTCTAATTCTTTGATTTCAAATGCTAGTGAAAAACAGAGCCTACTTCCACACTGTGGCACCAAAGCCATCTAGTTTTCAAATGTGATGAGCGCTAAATAGCCCAGGTGAAACTGAGACCTCTCCTTCAGGCTGTTTATGTAAAATGTCAACAGAAAGCTTCCTTGGTACATGTAAGGTTGCTTATGTTTGTAACTCTAGTTCTTCTCATAGCCTTTATTCCCACACACATATTCCACATGTTTTTCAGTACAAAGTGAATGCACAGACTTGATGATCTTAAATGGCTTTTCTAACCTAGTTGATTCTATGACTCTATGATTCTACCTGGTTATTGGGAGAGGGGGCAGCGGTTCACGGCAGAGGCATGTTATAATGAGAAGTTCAAGGAATCCGCTGTGATTCAACAGCTGGTTCAATCAAACCAGCTGAAACTGCTTTCAGTACCATCCTGGACCAGATTTTTCAGAAGAATTCAGCAGCTTGGTAGCTAAGCCCTTTTGCAAAACATCTTGCCACTTATTGTCACAATAGAAGCTGCTGGATGCTGACCACTTCAGAGAGGCTGGACCAAACGCAAGATGCCAAGCACTTGAAACTCTGGCATTGAGCTCTGTGGAGAATTTGATCCATTATGTGCTGCTCCACTTCAAAGTGGGTAGCAGCTTGTGACAACCGTACAGCATCACAGCAAATGTCACTTTTTGTGCAAACATTTAACCAACAGAAAGCAGCTTTTTAGCGTGATAGTAAATTTCACCCAAATTTCAGTTTGCTTTGATTTTTTTTCAAAATTTTTTTTAGGATTTTCACTGAATGGAAAAGACTTACTGAGTTTGGGCCTTTCTGATGAAAATATTTACAAACTTTGACAGGGTAGCTTGGGGTGCAGGAATGGCAGAGGAAAGTGTTTCCTCACCAAGTCTTGTTTACTGTTTTCTGATAAAACAAAAAGAACATTATTAGGACAAGTTTAAAACCAGAAAGAGAGACAGATCCTATTTTTCTCAGATTTTCTGTTGTTTTCTACACAGATTCATGTTTTAACTTTGGGAGAAAATAATAGACATGCACCTTCTCAAAGGAGAGAGGAAGAGAGTTTAGCACAGGCTAAGAGCTGCAGTTCAACTCTGCAGTCTGGGTTCAGACCCATCTCCAGCTTTCAGTATAATCTTTCTTTGGATACTCTTTTTTTCTAAATCAAAACCAGGAATTATACAGCTGTTGAGATAAGAATAATTAAGAACAATGCATTTCCTTTTAAAGCTCCTCAAAGGATAACCTTTAATAAGATGAATTGAGCGTCTCATTCAGGCCACACACAAATGATGGCTCATATTTAGTAACAACATTTTTGGGGGCAAAGATAAGCTAATTTTGCTCAAGAACAGAGGGTGGTCTTTAAGCCTTGCATTTGTCAAAGAAACAAGCACTTTTTTATCTATTGAGTATAATCTTCCACAGCTCAAGAGGAATAATGTAGGAGGAGAGAAATTCAGGCAATGTATTTATGTTGGAGCACAGGCCTGAGCATTTGAACAGAGCATAAAGTTAAAAAGACAAAGGGCTATATTGTGGAAACCTCACTTGCACTTAGACACGTGTGCTGATGCTCTTCCTTCTGTAGGTACTCAGCCTTGCAAATAAGTGCTGGGTGATCTGTGATCTGGGTGCCACAGAGCTAATCTGGCTTCATAAGGAAACAGAAAATCAGTTTTTTACAGCTAACATTTCTGTTGCTTTTCTTGATGCCCTTTTCTTTCTATGTAGAAGATTCACTGCTGATCTGCATGGAGCATCAGCAACATCTCCACAGTGGAATTGAGCCTGCAGGATGCCGGGTGATCCCTGCGGTCTTCTGTTCTATCCCCAAACCTGCTGGGATCTGTGTCCTGTGGATGCTTAGCACTGGATCTGGAAAGGCACAGTCAGACAAGGAAATAGGACCTACTCCTAGTACGTGGTACCTCTTTTTCTGAACACCCACTAAGTGAATGGCTTAGTTTGCTCTCATGCACACTAACTAGTGGGAATCCATAGAAAAGCAGTGAGGCTGCTCCTCAGCAGCCTTTGTGGAGGGTGATGGAGGGCAGAGCACAATCTAGTGCCAGTTCTCCATGCTCATGAAGCCGGCCCCATTTGGAAGAGTTCATGGGGGAAAGCCATAATATGGAGAAGAGGCAAGACATAGTGCAAAACATGCCATTGACAGGTTCTCCTCCTCCCCTCGAGACGTTTCACCTGAAAAAAGAGAAGTACCAGCTGGAGTTATAAATGACTCCAGCTCCTAATTGCCAAATGCTTCCCCTCTCCCCTTCGTATCTGTTACAGATGCATCATCCACATATGAACATTTCCTGGAATTTGGTTCCAGAGATTTGAGCCTGTGAAGATTTGGGGCCAGACTTACTCAACTGGAACTCCCAGGCAGCAGAAATTGCTTCTCTGTTTAAATCAAGAGGCTTATCAGAGAATGCTAAATGATTTTTTTACAGCTGAAAGTCAAAAGATCTGAGCAGTCTTCTCCTTGCTATTTGCTGCATAGCTTTCAAATTAAAAATAAAAAAAAAATACCCAAAACCAACAAAAAAAAACCAACCCACTCTTTCCAGTCCCCCAGGAAGAGACAGCCAAGTCTGTTCCTGTCACCACCCTTCTAATTACTGGAAAGACCCCACTTGGCTGGAGAGATCAATGCAGGATTGTTTTACACCAGCCCAGATATTTTGCCTGCTTAAGCAGAATCTAAAAGAGTAATAGAGTGATCCGTTAGCCAATCAAAGAACATTCAATCAAGCAGTGCTCTGCATTTATCCAGCATTTTTTTATGAGCAGCAATTAGGCATTCATTGATTACAAGCATTAATTAGGTTTAATCACATGCCTGCAAATGAGGTGTTATGAAAACATGGAAACGAACGCTGTGTTTTAAAACGGGTTTTGGTGGTGAAGAAGGACATAGGCATCTCATGGGATTCTCAGGAGCCCCTCACGCACAAAATCCATAAAGAGAAGGTACTCATCACCCCGCAAGAATCAGGCACCGCTGCTCCATTCCAGGCAGGGCTGTCAGACATTAAAGCCTCTGAGTTTGTTTTTTGCTGAATTCCCAACCACTACTCCGTATTACTCCATTATAATGAAAGAGAGCGCAACAGGGGAGAACAGGCAAGTGAGCCGGAGGCCTGGCAGCGCTGAGATCAGTGGCGCAGCTGCCCCAGCCAAGGACCACACACTGAATGGGGAAGTGTCAGGGTCAGGAGTAACTCAAAGCAGTTACAGAGTTTGCCAGGCTCTGTAGGGTTACCTGATGTGATTTTCCTGTCATTTTTAATCCAAGGGTTGGGTTTTTCCCATCTTTTTTTTTGTTTTTCCCCGAAGGTAATTTAATTTACACGTATGCTTAAATTTATTTCATAGCTTTTAGCTAAAGGCGAGGTCACTGAGTTGTGCCTTAGGCTGAGTAGTAGTTTACAAAAGCTCTGCTAGCAACTCTACCTGCCTGTGCTTTCTGTACCTACTGGGTTGGTATTTGATGCAAGCGTAGCACAAACATAAGACAATATCAAAATACATAAAAGGGTTTTTCTCTCCCAAGCCTGGTCCAGCTTTTCACAACCTCAACCTTCTTGTTTTTCACACTCCTCCATTCCACTCCAATTTCCATTGTTTTATCTCACCCAGTTTTTTCTGTCCCTTCCCTCAGCAGGACACACAGAAAAAAAAACCCAACAGGCAAAGCCTTCATTTTGCAGTGTTGCAAAATTGGGTGGGTTCATAGAAAAACATCAAAAAAATAAACCCCAAAAAGGAAACTCAATCCTTTCTCCCAGCACCCGTGGCTTGATTCCAGGGCTGAGAGAAGATTGCAAGATTGCATTCGCAAGGGCTAGCATGAACACCTGGCTGCAGGGCTGCAGGGCTGCCAGATTGCTCCCAGGGAAGAGCATCGATCAGGAGTGGAGCCTGGATCCTCCACACATCATGCGCACACACAGCTTTATGCACTTGGACAGTGTCATTGGTGTCCCTACGCCTACTCTTCCACTCATTAGAAGGGTGAGGAGGTGGGGATACCCAACGTGGTTGCATAAGTAAAATCAGTAGGCATGTAAACCCAGAAACAGCACAATACAGATCACATTCCTGTCCCCGTCTGGCCTGCTCCACCCTCCCTCCATGGATGGGGGTGGAAAGTCAATGGTCCAACTGACACTTGCTCAAAGGCATTCAAAATGGTTTGCGCACAGCATAACTTACATGCCTTGCTTCTTTTGCATGATGCAGCAATCCTTTTGGCACGCAGATGGGAAAGCTCGCAGCCCTAATGTCAGTGCTTGCTGCGTATTCCAAAAGGCCTACTTAAAAGAATATTGCTTTGGCCTTGACTTCTTCCTCGCCAGCATAAATGAGGAGGAAGGTCGGGGGTGTACCACCACTGTAGACCAGAACATACGGCCCAATATGCGGTGGGAAGGCAATCCCTCAACGGGGGTGATAATGATTATGATGGGGTATATCACAATTAGGATACCGGAAACGGAGCCTTTCAGCAGAGAGGGTGCTGCATTAGCTTCAGCATTAAAGTGGTTGCAGTATATGACAGTAATTTAAGAGGGAAGGGAAATCTGGGCACCAAATGGTATGGCAAAGGACCTTTTAAAGCCTGTGAGCTGTGATGATGTGCAAATGGCAGAACACAGATACTGACATCCTTGTAATGCTTCAAGGAGGCCCAAACCATAATAGTTCCAGATAAACTGCTGACCTATTAATCCTGGAGGTGGTCCCACCCTGGACTCATGGGTAAGGCGATGGGCAAAGCAGATAACAGAAGACCTTGTCAATGCTGCTACTATTGCTCAATGGATGAAATGTTTGGGAAATGCATGCTGTTTCTTGGCATGGTAAGTAGGGTGGCAGCATCTGAGTCTCCTCTTTCTTCTGTCAGTGTTTAATGACTCCACAGGTCTCAGTGGATTTGCCTCCATGTAAAACTGGCACATCAGCAAGCCAAATCAGGCCTCAACATCTGTAAAGCTGGATAGGTTCACAAGGATTTAATTCCCTCTAAAGTATGTACAAATCACATGGGATGACACTGCCTAATTCCCCACATTTCTACATAGCACGGTATTGTCACTATTCACTGGGAAAGAATTTCATATTTGCATTTTCCCAAATGCAGTAATACTGACATTGCTCATCTTCTAACACTCATTACACTAACTTTGGCAAAGAAGGCCCAGTTTTTCCTTATGGCATTATACTTTTTATGAGGCTCCTAGCCCTGGTTCTGTCACCTCAGTGGAGAGTAATTGCACCTAACCGTATGCACTTAACAATCTGAAATAAAAGCAAACAGGGTTTTGCCTATAGAAATCTTAAAGCTGCAGGCCAAACTGAAGTTATACCTGCAAATGCCTATTGGTAAATGCCACCAAGTAAAACATGATTTGAGAGCAGATCATCGTTCAATGGATGCCTGAGTTACTGACTCCACCACCAGCTCCAAAGCCTGGAGTAACTCAGAGCCACTGGGGACCAGGACTTCTTGTATTGGGTGCAGTACTAGTAATCTGGCTTTTCTTTCAAGAGTCACACTAGTCTTAACCATACTGATCCACGCTGAGCAGAGGTACCCCCACAGCTGTCTGCACCGTGTGCCACTAAGGGCATTAGGTCTTGCTCTGAGGGTACAAGCCTGTTTTTCCCCTTGAAGAGACAAATACATTTGTAGTGTTTAACTTAGAAAGATGTGTGTCCAGGCAGCCTCAGGAGAGGAGGGGTTGTGCAGGAAGTGGGATAAACCTTTGCTTTTTACTTTGATGACAAACTAACTCAAATGCAAGAATAGTGTCACATTTTAAATGCCTTAGGGTGTCCTTATACGTGCCAGCAGAGGGCATATCCCAGCCCAAGCCAATGCCTGAGGTTCTGCCAGGTACCCCAGAAGTGCCACAAGCCCATGCTAAGTCTACTTACATGGATTTCGCCCTGTAAAGGCATTACTTAGGTGTTGAAGAAACAAGTGGGTTACATGCACTACAATCAGATCATTTCCGGGCAGGTGCATCTGTGATTGAAGGACCTGACCCTGCACTATTGGGTCCTCTATCAGTTCTCTGTCCCCTAATGAGGCTTTTCCCACCCAGGAGGGCTGGTCTCAGCATTTAACCTGAAGGAGAACTTTAGGTTTCTTCTAACACAGAGCCTTCAACCTGTTGGCACAGGCAGTGGCAGAGTAATCTCTTCCTGTCTGGAAACCCAGTGAGGGGGCATAATGCCACGTGGAGGCACAGGATAGCATATGCTATCCTGTCAGATAGCGTATGTGCAATGCTATCAACCCAGCCTGTGTAAAGGCAACATCTACAGCAAAAAATTCTGTACAAACATGCTTGTGTAAGAAACCAGACCTCCAGGCCCATGTTTGCCACAGCGAGCTGGGGCCACTGTTTCATTTCACTCAGGAGTAAAGGCTGTTCTGGTCTGGAGAAGGGTCATTCCCAACCATCAGGAGCAGTAGAGGAGGGAAAGTTGGCTGCAGTTTCTGCTCTGGGTCTAGCTCCCAGGAGCTGTGCAGATCCTGTACCATTAAACAAAGCTAAGCTTATGAGCTACACTTGTGTTGCTATTGTCTTTGCTGCTGTTTTTGTTGTTAATACCTTGGCTGCTGCTATTATGTCTGGTGTTTTTAGTGTGGGAGCCAAGAAAACAGCATTAACTGAACAACCTCAAGACAGCAGAAGTTGCCAGGTTGAGAAACCCTCTGATGCTGGGAAATAAAGCAAGCGTCTCTCCACACTTCAAGGCTGTGACCTGTGCTGGCTTTCAACCATGGAAGCCCACACAGCCCTGTGGCTGAGGGAGGACCATGGTAAGTACAAGTGTTAACGGTGGGTACTCGGGTTGGATCATGCTGTTTTGTGAACGGCACCTGCTGAAGGTGAGAGCATAGGCATTGGGCAAGCACACTACTGGAAAATACATAGCCCCTGGAACAGGGGGGAAACAGTCAGTGTATTGGGGATTTTTTTAATTGCCCTGAATTATTTGCAGTATCAGTGGTTTCCTGTGACATCAAGCTTCTGAACATTGCCTGATTGCCATCAACTGCGGTCCATCCAATTTTCCATTCCCGGCTACGCCCAAGCCACAGCTCATCTGAAAAGCTGCTTCTGCAGAAGACATGTACCAGCTGGCAGCCAAGTAACTGATAGATGGGGGTGACACAGAGGCACCTGGTACAGGGCACTCAGCACTGGCATGGATGGGTTCATGTGACTTCTTCCATTGAATTTCAAGAGAAATGATGGTAAAACAGCTAATGAGTCAAAGAGAGGAAGTGAGAGCAGAGGCTAACTAAGAGTGTGTGAAAGAGAGAGCTCTGTGGACTGCTCTGCCTGTGCCAAGAGCTGGGGAGAGTTTCTGTCAGCTGGTTAGGAAAGTCGAGCAGCTGGAGAGTGAACTACTGTCTTCCCTGTGTGCCTGTGTATCCGCAAGCACCACTGCCCTCTTTTGGGTGGAATTAGACCTGTGCATCTGCTTCATCCACCAGCATACGCTCCTGCATCGCCTGAGTACATGGAAGAGGGACCACTCCTGCAGGGATGCTGACAGTGATCCTCCAGTGGGGAGAGGTGAGCAGTGCGATGCCAATGGAGAGAGGCTGTTCTCAGCAGTGGTGCTGATTAACAGCACTGCGGCCATGGCATTGCAGATGTGGCATGATCTGTGCCAGCTGTGGTGAGCTCCTCAGACAGGCTCCAGCTCCTTGGGTGAGCTGTGCCACTGAAGCCACAGTTCCTTCAGGCAAGGCTTTTCCTTATCTCCGACACTGCTCTGTCCCATCATCTGCTGTGCAAGAGAAACAGAATAGCTGAGCAGCCTTTGGCTCCAGCATCACTGCAGGCAGGTAATCATTTCAGGTGTTGCATAGCGGTGCCAAGTTCTGCTGAAAACAGTACATCCGAGACCTTCACCATGAAGGTGTCGAAAGTTGTTACACTGGGGCAAGGAGCACCTTGAGCTGAGCTTTCCTCCTTTGTCCAAGGGCAGTGCTGGAGGGCTCCTCTGCAGCTGCAGGGGCTGTTGATAGCAGAGGTATAGACTCAGGATATGGGGCGACCTACTGGTTCAACATATTTGATGGCCTGTGTCCAGCAACAGTCAGATACTGGAGGAAACATAGTGATGCTATTTGTCTCAAACAAGAGAACGCATCCCTTTGAGAGCCAGCTTATGCCCCCAGACGTATCTGATTACACTTAATTCAGCTTCCACATCTACAAAACTTTATTGTGCCCAGTCACAGTCTGACGAAGTCCTTACAGTGACCTAGCCATAAAATTTGACTTGATGAGTGACACTTTTTATAAGACCAACTGTTTCATTATGAAACTTTTGAGGTTGGAAAAAAAAAAGTCCCAAACAAATAAGAACATGCCACTATTAATAAGGCCGTCGGTGCATTTTTATGTATCCTTGTAGCAATTGTGGCTGCGTGTAAAAGGCAAGCATGCCTTGTGATCGTGAGAGAGTGGCTAAAAACCATGAGTCACACAGTCGAACCTTGTGACTTGGTAGAGCTAAGGAGGTCTCCTTAAAGCAATTTGTGGAAGAATTGGAGAGAAACGCAATTTTTCAAGGTCAGCCAAAGGCTAATGAGCACTCTTTCATAGTGCGATTATATTGCCTGAATTTCTGTATTTCAAAGCCAGTCTAACTACTTTATTGCTGAAGCACTGTAACTGAAGAGGCTGCAATAATATTGACAAGTAATCCTGCCAGAATCTGAGATGGTATTCAGCATAATGTGAAACATTTTCTCCTTGCCTGGATGAGTACGGAACAAAGAGTTAACCAAATGTGTGGTTCCCCTGAGTACCACTTATCTTTCTTCCCAAAGGGCATGTGTACAGATGCTTTGTAAGTTGGGTTGTCAACAGCTGAGGCTTGTGGCCAGATTCACATGTTCTCCACCTTTCTGCTTGTGAGCTGCAGGAGACTCATCTCCAGAGGGACAGTTTTTCATAACTTAATTAGATTGGCGCCATTCGCACAGCTACAGTTTCAGGTTGGCTCAGCTTTACTTCTGCTCCAGCTCTCCAGTTCAGGGGATTACAGTAGCACTGAAATTGGTTCTGAACTAAACGTTTGGCAACTGCCTTGGGTCAAAGAGGCAATTTCTATTACTGCTGTTGCTAAATTAGAAAGAAATAAATAATCAATGTGTGGCCTTTAATGGGGGACTAAGAATGAGAGACAAAATGTTTTTGCAGCTCTCCGCTCTGTGTGTACATAGGAATACATTGCTTTTTTTTTTCCCCATGAATGACCATTTCTAGTCCAGTAAACCACTTTAGTTGAAGGAGAGCAATCTCCAATTGCAATCTCTTAGCATGGATTTACACTATGCTTATTTCAGTGTAGCTCTAATTGGCTGGGAATCTGGATGGGCTAAGCAAAAATCAGCCAAAGAAGAAGTGTTCCCACTGGAGTTTTCTGTGGTTTAGCTCAACCAGTATAGAAATGGATCAGAGTAAAATCAGGGAGATTTTAGCATGGAGACAAAGCCATTCACCTTTAGCTGCATACTTCATACTAGTAAAGTGCAACTCAAGAAAAGGAGATTTACAAGCAGTGAGTGTGGACTGGAGGAAAGGAATGATCAGGGCCACCTTTCCAAGCACTACACGTAAAACGGGCGCCTCCTGACTGCGATGTGCAGGTGTTCATTACAGAAAACAATCTACAACTTGGAGTATCTGGGCTCACTTCCACTCCATGTGAGCCACAGACACCCAAGCTCCTCAGTGTGGCTCATACTCTGTGTGGCCCGCTAAGGTTTTCAGGCTTTACCTGGGCAGTCAGTAGCTGGGAAGCTGCCCTCTTGTGACTCCTTCACCAGCCTCAGTGATGGATTGCAAATCCCTAGCAAGCAGTTTTGAAGAAGTCACCTGGTAAATGGCACTTTAACAGGAGGAATAAATTAAAAGGCATCTGGCAAACAATCTAAAGGAAGAAATACAGGTGTTTGCAGAGGTGGACAAAAATGACCATTCCTGGTGGAGAGCTAATAAGAGAAAAAAATAACATGTATTTTTGCTTCACTTCTGAAAGCAAAAGAAAACACAGACAAATCCGCAGTCCATTTTTGACCTGGTACAAGTACCTGCAAGTAGACCTTGCTGTGTTCAACTCAAGATTTTTGGTGCAAAAATTCTCTCTGCTACAGTGATTAGAAGACTCTTTACTGTGGGTACTGATAGCTTTAGGACTTTTCACTTTATCTATGATATGAGCCATTTGTGAGCTGTAAAGAAACTGGGAGTTGGTTAGTTTAGTTGCCTGTCTGTAATACTGAACAAGTACTTTATAAATGTATTCAACCCTGTGCTTTTTTGTCACCTGTGTGGGGCAAGTGCTCTATTCAGGGTCTGAATTTTATAGGTCATTGCTGGATCTGCACATATGCATCATTTGCACCGGTGCCTGACTCCTAACCCTAAGAGAGAACCTATTGCACTGATTTGTCCATAGGGGATAGGTAGGACTTTTGTGCTACCCAATCCCTTACCTGGCACACACCTTGTCTCTCTGGAATTCCTCTGTAATGGTGGCAGGGGAAGAGTGGAAGAGAGATGGGTGCTTTCAGAAGGCAATTCAAAGCAGATGCTTAATTTGGGTGCACTGAATCATCCCCTGCAGGAGTTTTTATCTTTCTCCATGGACCAGGGAGAGGTTAAAGAGACTGGCTGAGTGACTCAGCTGACTGCAGTTGGTGGTGAGAAATCTCTCCTCACCAAAGCCAATGAAAACATCAGGAAACAGAGCCATCCACTACCTCTTTAAGTAATTTATTCACCCTCACTCCTAACACTTTGTGCCAGCTCTCTCATTTGGTCTGGTTTGAGTTCTCCTCCTTGAACTCTTGTGATGGCTTTCTCTGCTACCTGGAGAAAGATTTAGCAGGGACTGTTTCCATCCTTCACACAGAAATCAAGGTGCCTCTGAATCTCCTTTGTGATGACAGGAATAAACTCCTCTCTGAAAGTTTCTCACTCAGATGCAGTTTTGCCATTTATTGTGTGGCTTTTTGGCAGATTTTTAACACTCCCTTGGCAGTCACAGCTTGCAGCCACAGCCAGCGGTCCAGGGCCAGAGAGCAAGGCTGCAGTGCCCCTTTTTGCCTCCACCCCCTTTCTCCTCCATCCCACATCCCGCTCCCAGCCGAGGTCAGAGGGATATGGCCCTGGGGTTCTCTGCTTACCAACAGCCCAACCATGCATTACAGACCGGTATTGCTCTTTGCAGGAAGGCTTGGCACAGCTCTCAGGCAGAAGACGACGCTGCTGAATTTAAGAAGCTATTTCCTAATGCACTGGAAGATAGCTTGCCACCTTATCCAAAATAAATTCCTTTCCACCCCTCTCCTACTTGCAGAATTAATAGGTAACTATTTCAGCCTTTTCTGCATCAACATTACTACCAGTTTTGCAATTTCTGTCTGTCATCGCTGGCATTATCTTTTTCTTTTAATCTGTTTTTTAAACTCCTTGTTCTTCTTAAATGTGGGGAGTCTAAATATTTTCCCCACTGAAAGACTCTTTCCATCAAGGCCTTCCTTCTACATTTCTGCATTTCAAAATGCCATCAATATCCTTTGCTTTTTCTCCTTTCTTTATTACCCGTTTGGTTAGTAATTTCCAGTTGATGCTGAATTTGGATAAGGTTTTAGCTTAAGCTCCAAGCTTGATTATGGAGGGAGGGGGCTTGACTAGCTATTTGTCTTCAATTTTTATTATGCCTACACAACTTGCATTCAAATTTCTTGCATTCAGATTTTGCATCCTAACTAATTTGGCTTGTAGTTTTCAGAAACTTTGGGAAACTTCCTTGATACAACCACTGGTTTATTAATTACTACTTGCAAATCTCCTCTCTTGGCCCATACAGAATGTAATCACAGCTACTTCCAGCTCAAGAATCAATCAGCTGTTATCTGCCTTCTGAGGTCCATAGTAAGGTCATCTCCTTCTGTGTACAGTTGCTGTGTAAGTATTATCTGCTAGATTTAGAAACTCTAGACTGTTCACCACTGTATTAATGGGATGTCATAAATGTTTCTCTCAAACCCATATCACCTGTAACAGCCAACATACTTTGTCCTCTTTTCTGTGTAAAAGATAACTGCTTAAGGAATAAATCAGCCTTTTCTTTTCCATGGCCAAGTGATCCTGAGAGTTTGCTGTATTTTCTCTTGGGGTTTCTCTGTGAGAGAAGTCACCCAATTCAAGATTCTCTGCTGTCAGTGAGGCCTTGGAAGGCAATGGCTCAGAGAACACATTTGCCTTACTGCTTCTTCTGTTCCTGATGAGACTATAACATCCTGCTGTTGGAGGTTTTTCAGCCAGGCTAATGCCATTTTTAAATCTCATTTCCCTTTCCCAGTTGCCCCAACATTACTAATATGTGAGCATCTAAAAAAAAAAATTATTAATTCTTTGAGTTATTTCTCAGATCAGCTTAATTCATTTTGTTGTGCCAAATCTGATATTTCTCTCTACTTGCCTTTTGTTGCTAATGTAAAATCATCCAGAAGATACAAGCAGGAATCTCCAAGCCCCTTGGTCTGAGATACAGGGTAACCCACCGACTCCTTGTGCTGCAACATGTGCTCAGCAACACAATCACCATCAGCTTCATGCCAGCCAACACAGACCCACTATTTTCTGCCATCTTTAGTGTCAAAAATCTCTGTTGCTTGGGTATTTTTGTTTCTTCATCTCCACTCTGGCATTCCTGCATGCTTCTGTGTGAAGAGGATACCTTTGACATAAGTTTCAATGCTTTGATTATACAAACAAGTAAACACCACTGATTGATTTAACTTTTTCAAGCTTTTCTCCTGATGTTTTAACCTAGTTTCAGACTAGGATTCTTCCTAGCACGATGATGCACATGCTGCTGCAATACACATGAATAACTAAGCCAGCTGTAGAATAAGATTTTGCCTTTTAACAAATATTTCTAGCCAAATAAGACTAGAACTTAATTGTGTGAGCTTCTGAGTGAAAGAAAAGCGCAAACAAGTTTTGTTTATCATTACAAAGTATTTTACTGATTTTTAGATCTACATAGGCGTTTCTGTCATTATTTGTACTTTACATTCACAACAGAAATTGTTGATTTCTTCTTTTCCTAGTTAACAGCTCCCTGCAGTTGTTTCCATGCAAATGATGCTTGATGTGAAGTGGAAAATCCAACTTTGAAACTGTCTGGAAAGGGAAACAAGAAACTGTCTGTTTGTTGTGGAGTCTGATTCAGTGAAAGTTTCACCAGCCATTTCTCAGAATTGCTTATTTCTCGTGAGGGCTTCATGCATGTGTAAGTTATGTTTCTTCATGTCTCCATTTTGTGCACTCAGGTTTGTGTGTGATAAAAGAACCTGTTTTTCTGAAGGCAATCAGCCATCTAGCTTCTTCATTTGAGTTGCTTTAAAGTCCCATAGAGCTGAAGCAATCAATAACTATTAGTCGTTCCATTGGGTCTTTTGTTTTTAATCAGGCCCCCATTAGGAGCATGTGAACTTCTTTGTATTTCATTCTTGTTTGAAATAAGCCAGATATGAAAATCTGGAAGTCCTTTGCAATATAGGGCTTCCACTGTACTGCGAGTGCCCAAGATGAAGCCATGAAAAGAAGACAAAAGTATAAATGCTGGAAAACAAATCATGCTTTTTACCATTCTTGTGGTGTTTTAACCATTGAGAAGTTATGCCTGGAGGTAGTAGATTTATACTGATTTACCTTTAGCCTGGCTTTGTCCCCCTTTACCATAGTACCTGGCGATTGCCTGAGCACCTGGGCTCTTGAATGAATCATCTGCACTGGCTTCGGAAGGAAACCTTCTCAGTGCAATAGCAGCAATATCCGGACTGGCCATCGGTTTCTATTCCGTTCAGCCTCAGCTGATATATTTCATATGTTTTTGTAGCTGAAGCTGGGCCAGGACTTCTCTAGCTTTGACAGGAGGGCTAAATGAGAGCAGGGAATTTTATGTTCCTCTTCCCACAGCATTCCAGTAACCATGCAGGAAGTCATTGATCAATGGGATTTAGGCAGTGTGCACAAGAAAGGTACGTGTGTGTGGCCTGGTGGCCTTCGCAGCATGTGCTATGACGACACCACCCTCTGATTCAATAAACGGAGGGATAAGAGACGAGGTGGTAAGCCACACACACCACTATTATATGATGCGTCTCTGTAGCCAAGCGAATGCAGTGTGGTCTGCTTTTAAAGCCCATTCTACAAGGCTGCATGGTTCTTACTAAAGCTATGGTTTAGATGTGGTCATAGGAAAGAGATTTTCCTGGAAAGTTGCTTAACGTGCTGTCACCGAGGGCAAGTTCTCTGACCCAGTGGCTCATCCTACCCTGGGAGCAGAAAAAGGATCTGACCTTTCACAGGTCACTTAGGTTTGTTTTACTGTCCTGATTTGTGCCATAACGCAGGAGATCTCAAAAGCCATGTCATCTCCTCAGGAGGCTGCTATGCATTCAGGCCATGCAGCACAGGGAGGGTGGAAGACCTGGTATGCCTGCACACTTGAGCCAGAGCTGTTAGCAGGAATGGTTTTGCTGGTTTGCTCTGCCCTAAATGAAGTCAAACTCGTTCCTAGGATAAGTTCACTGACCTTCCTGGAGCTGCATGGGAAGAGTATTTGTCATGTTAAATACGCTGTGGATATAGAGAGCGAGCCAAAAAGAGAGAAGTACTTATCCAATAAATGTGCATCGTTTGTTTGTCATTGCTTTAGGGCATTAAAATTGCCCTGGGGAGCTCTTCTAGGCCTCTACCTGCCTACATTGTACCAGGAGCTGTTACGCTGCAAAGAAAACTTCACCTCAGCAGTTTGTGTGCGTTATGGAAGGTGACAGTTTGACTTTTTATCTTTCCTGTGCCCCAGTTTCCCATTTGGCCACAGGACGTGGCTCGGGGTAGGATGCAGCTGTGGTGAGGCAGACAGGGAAGGGGTTGATGTCAGTTCAGCAGCTCTGTCATTGCATGACTCGAAGCATAAACTAATGAAGTAAATCTGTTTTCCTTCTCTCTCTCTTTCTTATCTGTGATTTTCCACATCCAGAGGAAATGGAGAGGGGGAGGCAGCAGGAGGCTGTTATCATGCAGCGATGAGACAGGCTGTGGAGAAAAAGATGCTACTCCTTCAGCGCTCCCAAATGTGCTCCCAAATCTCAGAAGAGCTGAATATTTCAGCTGAAAGAGTCAGCCATGAAATAATCTTTTCCCTGGACACCGGAATAGTTATCATTATTGTACAGCATCAACAGTCCATTGAGCTGAACAGGGCAGCCTGTGCAGAGCTAGTGTTTCAGTCTGTCCACCTGCAGCACAGTAAATAATGGCGAGGATAGTTTACTGTTACAGAGGGATCGGAATTGCTGGCTGAATGGTCACAATCCAAGAAAATGTGTTTTAATTTAGCTAAATGAAAAGTAATACATCTGGGAACAAAGCGTTCACGCAGTACCTACAGGACAGGAGATTCTGCCTTGGAAAAACAGGATTATGGGGTCATTACGGTAACTACCTCCACAATAGCTGCTGGTTCAATGGGGCTAAGAGGGCTCAGCTGACTCCAGGAACCTAGAAGCAGATGATGAGATCTGGGGATGGCAGAAGCATGGGCAGGAGCAGCCCTGGGCTGCAGCATGAGGTGGTGGTCTCACCGGCTGTCCAGATCTTAGCAAGAACATAGAAACGTTGGGGAGGACCACTGAGATGGTGCCTGGGAAAATAAAAGCCTTTCTGTCATGAAAGGGTTAAAGTGCCGCCACCCAGTCAGCTTTTCGAAGGCAAAGTTGGGTAAGTCTTTGTAACACTGGATCCTCATTGCAGTGAGGAGACACTGAAGTTACTCTAACTCAGCTGTATCATGAGGCCTTACTTCCTATCGGTGGGTTATGCTGACCAGGCAGGAGATGGTAAAATCACCTCAGGGCGTTACCTTAACAGACATGCCTGGATCCACCGTAGGAGAGAAACACTCCATCATGAGCATGTAAAGTTTGATTGGGGATTATAATCTCTCAATTCTCATTCCTGTGCCTTTCTGGCATGGTGGTGGAAACAAAGCAATCTGCATTTCCCGCAGTCTGCTCATTGCTGCAGCTCTGCACTGAGACAGTGACAATGCCCAGCCTTCAGCTTTAAGATTTTGGGCCACAACAGGGCAGAGACTTTTCTTGTCCGATGCAAAACAAGCAGTGTGTTGTAGGGTATCACTGTATTTCCTTCACCTTCTTCTGAAGCACTGGAAATAGATGGGGTAAATGCTTGTGTAAGGTCTCTGCCCTTTGGACTTGCCCGTGATTGCCACCTCCCTGAGGTCTTGAATCACCTGCCAGAATTACTTGTGCACATTGCATTAGCCAGTTTGCTGCTTTGGTGTCTTCTGGTCTTTACCCATGGCACAGAACAGCTTCCCTTTCAGAGGACTGTGCTGCCTGAGTCTAACTGAAGCCTTAATGCTCAATGCTGGCTCTTCTTGACCGGCCTGTGAAGCACAGCAGCTACTCTCAGTTGGTCATAACAGGCTCATCTTCAACCCTGGGAGGTCAAAACATGACTTTGAAGAAAGCATCCAGTCATATCAAACAACAGGTCCAGAAATGTGGTTTTCTCTGAAGTGAAGGACGCGAGACCTAAAAACGCGCAGAGGGATTAAGGCCACCTAGGCAATATCCACAGGACAGAGTCCTATACTACTGCTGTTATCTTTGATCTGTGTTCTCTCATTTACTACTTCTGGAAGGGAAAGCAGCACCTGGCTTTCCCAGCCTTCCTTAATGACTTTCCCATCAAGCGTGAAGGAAGGTATTTCATGCTGTGGCAGGATTTAAGCCTTTGCACTTTGCTTCATCCCACCACAACCGCAGACCCGCCTCACCTCCAGGATCTGCGCTTCAGCTTACGCATGAACTTCTCCAGCTTTGCACCTTGGGTTTTGGATCCGCGCTTTAGCAAGAGGAAGGCCGGCTGAGATGAAGGGGTCTGACTCCCAGCGCAGACCTTCCCAGACCGTGGGAGTGCTCCTCTTGCGCAGCTCTGACCTGGGCCCATCTCTAAATATAACCGTAACTCAATAAATGTAAAAAAGGGACCAAGACATGACTGCAACCTTCCATCCAACAGTGGTTGAGTTATTACCGCAGTTACATCACAGCTGAAACAGGTGCAAGGAAATAAGCCTCCCAAAAGTTTCTATTCAGGAGGGAAATGACTGAAGAGAGCAGAGGGAAAGGAGGAAGGCGGAGGTAAGGGTAGGAGCCAGGGGACAGAGCGGAAGTTGTTTCTCTTGGGATGTGGCCAACTTAGTAGCTGTCCAAACCCAGGAGATGGCTTGGATGCTCCTTCTGTTACTGTCTTTGCTTTTTCCCATTTTCAGGCTGCCTGCTACCAGAGAGCATGAGAACTCCAGCATTGCATTGCCCTCTGAATACCCTATTGCCTGGGACCTCAGCAGCCCGCTGAACCACATTTAGGCCTGATGCAAGCAGACACACATCCTTCCGAGCAGATTTTGTGCAATTTTCAAGGAATCCTTCAAGGACTCATCAGCTCAAGTAATTCTCTCTGCCCCAAAACTATGGGGAAGGGAAGCGATTATGGGAAAGCTCATGTTCCTCCAGCAGCTGCAGTCGCGTTGGGTGGGATTCATCTGACTAAACATAGATGTCTCCATCTGAGCTAGTCACGCTAGGCTTCCTTTATGGAGGAGAATATGGGGAAATATAGGCACAGCTATGAGTCATCCCCTCCCCAGGTCAGTGTCTAAACCAGGTCCGGCAAATCTTGCCCATTTCTCTTCTTTTCTTGTAAAAGGAGGTGCAATGAATAGGTCTGTAAAGTTATGTGGTGCCCATCCTCTATCTGGTGTCCAAACCAGATGATTTGAGCTGGGGCAGAAGGGCCAAGCTGTGGTGAGGGCATTGCCAGAAAATGCTGAGTAACCACAGCCCAGTGGGGTAAATTGGCTCAGATGGAGCTCATTTCACTGGGGGATAGGAGGCAAGGAGTGCAAATGCGGGAGAGGAAATTGCCTAAGAAAAATGCCTATAAAAGTCACTGTGGGATGTCACCCTAGTGCCAAGACTATGTTTGTTTTGAATCAGAGCAGGTAGCTCTGCTTTTCTGTTTGCAGGCTAGAGTTACTGCCTTCCTGACACCACTGCAATTCACTACGTGACCAGTTACTTCCCCACTCCTGGCCTCTCCTTGCTTTCCACCTCTCCAGACTGCAATACAGTGGTCCCATCTTCACATCCCTGCGGAGCAGCAGGGTGCTGCTGAGTGCTCACACCCCCAGGCAGGCCTGGATCAAAGGATGTTCACCGCTGATAGTGGAGCTCCGAGTCCAGTGCACTTCCAAGTGCCACAGACACTTGGGCATCTTCCAGCAGGACGTTGGCTGTCTGCACCCTGTGCTGTGGCTCCTTGATGCCCAGCTCTGCCTATGTCCTCTTCCCAGCTGCCTGGCCTAGGGCTGAACTGGGTGTTGAAACAGAGGAGCATTTCCCATGCTATGTGTACGTCAGGGATGCGTGGGGAAAGGAAGTGCAGCAATTGCCAGAAGCAGCAGTGAAGTTACTGTATGGTGTTATCATCTGATGAGAAAAGTAATGAAGCAAAAATGCCTTGAGCGTGCCGTGAGCCAGCTCCTCTGTCAAGGGATTACTGCTGAGGACCCTCAAGACCTTATGTGCACCCATGACTGTAACCCATGAGTAAGAGCATAAAGCATGCACGCAAGGTAAATAAATGGTTAGAGAGAGCTGCTCCAAGTCAAATTCCTCCCCGCAGACTTTTTTCTTTTCCTTTCTCACCATTGAGACACAAACAAAAGCTCAAGTGATGTCATGGGGCAATGCATTTGGCAAGTTTCTCTCTGCTGCGTCCTGGTATGCACCAAGCCCGTTTACTGGTGCTGTCTGCATTTGCCAGAGGTGGCACAGGCAGAAGATACAGCAGAGCCCGACAGTACAAAGCAGGGTGCAGAGGAGGGATGAGGCTTTTCACATCTACTGTAACTGCTTCCCCTCAGTGCTAACCTGGAGCTAAACCACTGGGCCAAGTGCCAAATTCCATCTCCCTGCTGTAGGTCGGTGACTGACAGCGTGGGGGCTGGTGCTGTAGGGGCCTTTCATTTCCCTCCCCAAAAAGTGACTTAATTTGCTTAAAAACAGACAAACAACCCCGTGTGTGTGTGTATGTGTGTGTGTTTGCATGTGTGTGTGTTTGCACATGCACATGACATACTTTGGAAAGGAGTGCAAGTCCTCAGAAGCTGATGTGGGAATTTAGGACCAATCCTGAACTCAGGACTTGGGTTCCTCAGCCTCAGCAGCACAGTGATGGACAGTTTTGTGCCAGGACTTTTCAGAGATCCCCTTTATCTAGTTGCTAGGCAGAACGGAGGTTCTGGTGCCTTTAACCCTGACAGAGGATTTGGTATCAAGGCAACTCCTTGCTTTGTGCTTGGATATTTCTGGGAAAGCCAGCTGGGAGGTAAGGAGAGGTATGTTCATTAAGTGCCTTCACTCGGAGTTAAAGGGCCAAGCACGCTCCTGCTCCTTCACCCTCCTACCAGCAGCTCACTGGGATGAAGAAAATGGTTAAAGGTGCATGATGAGAAATCAGCCTGGTAATTGCATTACCCCCAGGGAGGGGTGGCTGCCGGTCACAGGTATCGAGGTACAGCCCTGGGTGAATGCTGCTTCTTGTTTTCTTGTTCCCTTCCTCCGGCCACGGTCCCTCTCCGGAAATAACATCTTTGCTCCTCATTCATTAATGCCCTGGCTGTGAGATTTGTGCGTTGGAGCCAAGTGGCACAATCTGACCTGCCCTGTACGATCAAAACAAGCTGTCCCAAATAGTCACCTCCCTGGCTGGAAGTGGAAGCACCTGGGGTGGGATTCCCACTGACCCCACGTGTCTGTACCCCATGAATGGGTTGGTACCAAAGCCTATTAATAGAAAGAGAGGAAGGGAAGGGGGAAAAATCACAGCTCTTTTCCCAACAGCGCCTAGCTCTGCTTGGGCAGAAAGCCTGTCCCGTGCTGCTGGCACACTGCAGTGCATCACCCCAGTCATTGTCCAGCTTTCTATCATCTATACCTGTATATATGGGGGCTTTTTGGCTGCAGAGACCCCACAGAGCTGAGCCCTCTGTGTCACCCCAGCAGTATGTTTGCCTCACGCCGAGGTGACCAGCCTGTATGCAGATTTGCTACAAGGCGCATCCTCTTTGTCCCTTGCTTGCAGCGGCTTGGCTAAGAAGCCTGAAGCTTTCCTGAAGGTGACGAGGGGCAACAGCTGAAACCGCAGATCTGCTTCCTCCACTGAGAAATACATCCAGAAATGTTTCACTATTGCAGCCCACTGGAAAAGAGCTGGCCTGGGCCCCGCGCAGCTCTGGGCTTGCAGCACTCCGAGAGCTGAGCAGGCATGGAGGCACTCTCGCTTTAAGGATTGATTTCCTAAGTGAACTGTCAACTCCCGGTGGCTAGAAAAATCTGCAAACAATTTCTAGTCACTGAACAAAGCAAATCCTTGTCCTGTGCTGTAATAGTTCGTTATTAAATAAAGGACCCTTTGTTAGGCTATAAGAAACGGCGTGCACTCCGCCGCGCTTCGCAGTGTGCCTTGGTGTGGCTTTGCAATGCATGTAAAATTGTGTATTTCATGTCCTGTGAAAAGAGACAGAGCGGGTTAGTTTGGTATCTGTAGGAAAAGCACAGGGTGAAGCAAAGATCACAGCACAGCTCAGATGATAGAACTTTATTGTTGATGCATTTGATTCATGATCCTATGAGGAGACCCCGAGACCGGACTTTCCTTTGTAACAGGGTAAATCAGGAACAACGTGGGTGGAATTACTAGCGAGGAGAGAGAGGTGTAACTTTAGCAGCTGGAAATCCTACAAGTTGTGTTACTTACTGGGCTATCTTTTTGCAGTTCTAGGCTTAAATGAGTCAAACGGAATCAAAGGCCATCAGTGTTTACCCATCCAGGAAAGTAGATGTGATTCCAGCTCCCTCCTTTCTTTTGCTCTTCACCCAGCAAGCTGCCAGTCATCTGCCAGTATCTGCCCTACAGCTGCAGAGCCCCAATACCCCGCTCAGCATCTGCTTGTGTTAACTGTTAGTGTCACTCTGTGACAGACCCGGCTGTGGCACAGGCATGGCAACCATAAGCTCTTTGCTTGTGCTAGAGGGGCAAGGGGATCAGACCTTGCTTCACACAGAACTGAATCCACATGGTCCAAAATGCTTCCCCTGCTGCAGCTTTGAGGCATGGGATCTTCTTCTCCCTGCCAGCACACAGGCCCTTAGGCTTGAACTCTGCTAAACTCAGTGTTTTCCTTTGCATGTCATTCACACACATTCTGCCAGGCTGTGACCTGTCAACCAAACCAGTCATAGAATCACAGACTGGTTTGGGTTGGAAGGGACCTTAAAGCTCATCCAGTTCCAGCCCCCTGCCACGGGCAGGGACACCTTCCACTAGACCAGGTTGCTCCAAGAGTCCTGTCCAACCTGGCCTTGAACACTGCCAGGGATGGGGCAACCACAGCTTCTCTGGGCACCCTGTGCCAGCGCCTCAGCACCCTCACAGGGAAGAATTTCTTCCTAATGTCTGACCTCAATCTCCCCTCTGTCAGGTTAAAGCCATTCCCCTTGTCCTGTCCCTACAGGCCCTTGTCCAAAGCCCCTCTCCTGGTTTCCTGTAGCCCCTTTAGGCACTGGAGCTGCTCTAAGGTCTCCCATTAAGGAGCCTTCTCTTCTCCAGGCTGAACCAGCCCAGCTCTCTCAGCCCGGCTACAGAGCAGAGCTGCTCCAGCCCTCACAGCATCTCTGTGGCCTCCTCTGGGCTCGCTCAGCAGTTCCAGACAGACCATCATACAAGCTTGCATGCCTCGTAGTTTCTTTTCTTGTGATGTTTTGCACAGGGTTGGCAGCTCATGAGCAGGGCTGTAGTTTTCCTGCTCCTTCCTTCCTGCTACTTTACATAAGGCAGTTGCTATCAATTCCCTGCTCTGCTGGCCAGCAGCCAGCTCAGGTAGTTGCACTCAGCCCTTCCAGAGCAAAACCATGTTTTTCCTTACTTACCACCTCCAAATGCTGTTTAGAGCATCTGCAAGAAGCTTCTACGTATCTTCCAGATTCATCTTGGTGGCAGAGCCACTGCTGCTGCTACTGCAAGGCAGTGGGAGGTTTGCTAAAATGCCCCATTCACTTGTTCTGATGCTCCCAGGGACAAAAGGGAGGTTAAAGGCACTGATGTCCCCCAGCCAGACTCCAGCATCACTTTCCCCTGTGCTCCTGTTGGTTTTACCCTTGCTGGTGTTTGGCCATCCGTAAAGGCAGGCAGGAAACTGGCAGGGGAGGCTGGAGAGGTCTCACCCCCAGGAACGTGTGGCCGAAGCCTTGCTAGGCAATGGGTCTACATCTTGGGTGCAGCCCAGCAGTGATGCCAGCGAGGGCATGAGAAGCACATCACTACCCTGCATTACAGAGGCTCTCACTTCCCAGCAGTCCCCAGCAGAGCCCGTGGGAAGCGGGATGCCTTGTCCATCAGCCGGGACGGCACTGCACAGTGAGCAGGGTCTCCCACAGCGTGGCAGCACTGAACTGCTCATACACCTCAGTGGTCCCAAACACGGCTCTTCCTCCGCTGCTTCCACCTCTGTGAGCTTCCCTGTGGCCCAGGGGAGCAGCACAGGTCTAGGGGAGACAGGCTCACTGCTGAGCACTCGGAGGCCAATAGTGACAGGTGAATTAGAAGCCAGAAAGCCAAACGTGTGATGGAGTTGAAGAGACGTGTGTGATGCTGAGCAGCACAGCAACACCGCCACAGTGCAAACCAGGCACCCGGCCTCGCTCCCGAGTGGCAGGATGAAGACAAGGCAAACACCTTCCCTCCTGCCATCAAACTCTGGCTGCAAACAAGGCTGCTCGCACCAAACCCCCTGCACAGGCACCCGGACCACCATGGACTTTAACTGGGGATGGAGGCTGGCCAGGCTCTGCAGGACGTGTGCTACGTGTCACTGCCGTGTTCCCAGCTCCCTTGGCTTCCCGGCTCTCCTGGGGTCGGGATTGCATTGCCACACATCCCACACGGCGCCCAGGGGATTTTCCTGGGAGGCAACTGGCTCATCCTTCCGCTTTTGCCATTTGTTTACCTTTCAGGAGGTCTTCCCTTTCACTCCTCCACTGATGTAAGGTGGAGCTGGGATTTTCCAGCTGTGGGAGCAGGGTGGCACGGGTCTACTCCCTGCTTTGGCCACCCTACCTAGACCCAAGAGCCAGGAGCTGAGGTCCAGCTCCCTGGCAGCAGCAGTGGTGAGGCAGCTGTGGTGCTCACCTCCCAAGGGCCTCAGATGTGCTTTTTGGAGCCCTCCTGCACTGCAAATATCATGATAAGGTCCCTGGAGAGACCTTACTTAAAAATGGGGAGACTCAAAACCCAGAATGCACCCCCAATTTGAAATTGTTGCTGGCCCCATCGCTGCTGCGTGCATGCGGTGGCTCTAAAATGGCCAAATGCTGTCTTTCTGTTTTGTTTTTCTCTGCCTAAATCTGATGTTTTCATTGCAGTGGACCAGCACTTACCAGCAAAAAGCCTTTGACCAAATAATCCTGTCCAGCGAACACACCACAGTGGCACCAGCAAATCTGAGCAGTGCCACCATCTAGGCTACTCTGGGAACAGAGTTTGGGGTTTTGAGGTTCTCTGGTTTTAAGTAAGTTTAGAGCAAGGCCAACCAGGCATGGGCTGACTTTCCTGTGCCCATTTGGGTCTCTTAAAGCAAGGAAATTTGCATCCAAAACTGCTGATGATGTCCTGAACCCCCAAAGTTTTCAGGACAATATTGACATAAAACTCATCACTTGGTGCAGGACAGAAGAAAAGAAAGCCTATCACTCTGCAGCCTGCTCTCCTGAGGGAAAACACTAGTTTTGAGAACATGCACAAAGAAAGGATGATCTACATTTAACTGGATGATCTATATTTAACCAGATAAATCAAAGCCTTTATGCTTGCTTCAGGACTGTTCGTGACTGGTAGCTCCCCCACAACGAGAAATCCAAGGGGATTCTGTGATGGCCTGGGGTTTATGCACAATGGGGCCCTTTGCACCAGTGCTTCTAAGCAAAGCTTGGCAGAGGTTTGCACACAAGGGGCTAAAACTGTGGGAGCTGCTACAGGCAGAACCGAGCCTGCAGCAGGAGACCACAGACCCAGCCATGGTTCAAACAGAAGAGGCAAAGATGGCAATCACAGATCCCAGTCAAAGAGGACATCTCACATCTCAGAAGAGGCCCTGGCTCCAGCACCAGCAGGGAGGTTACTGGGCGAGGAGGATCCCAATCTCATTTTGCTGGCTGATGCTCCAGCCCTTTCTTTCTCTGCTGATACTCCAGCTAAGCTGGAGGCAGGCATTTTCCGGCTGCTTGTGCCAAGCAGAGCTCAGGTGAAGAGCTGAGTGAAACTCAAGCTGTTACAGGGCATGATGGCAAGCAAGAAGTGCTATAGTGGTTCAAGACTGCACTCCACAGAGCTGAGAAAGGCATTGCTGCCTCCCTGATTGTGTGGCCAGCTTTTGCACAGATTCTAGCATTTTCTGTAATTGGGAGAACCCAGCAGCAGCCTCCAAGGGACCAAAGAGAGGAAAAAATAGCATGCAATAATGTTTTTTCCCCTGTGCCACAGCCCAGCCTTGAGAAGAAGAGGAAAGGGCAGAGAGAGGCATCCAAGGAAAGGAAAGAACTGGACATGGGGCAGGTATAGGAGCTTGTGCTGTGCCAGCCTGCAGCGAGGCCGCGTGGTGGGCAGGGGCTGGGACTTCAAAGTGACACCAGTTCCTTGAGTTTAGCCATAAAGGAAACAAGCATGCATGGAATGTCCCCAGTACTGGTGCCCAAGGAGAGCACTTGCCAGCTGGTCAGCAGCGAGCGCTTGCTTGTTCCAAAGGTGATGTGGAGAGGGCAGCACTGTGGGACCGGCCACGCTGCTTCTTGTGCAGCTGCAAAGGAGAGTGTGACATTTATGACATTTACTGTTGCTGGAAGGGAGCCAACCCTGATCCCCACATGTGCTGCAGCACGTTTTGCCAGGTACTGTGGTCCTGCAGACCTCCAGCCTCTGCCCCAGCCTCACAGTGGGCACTGGGACCTCCTCATGATGACACCCTCATTACTGGGTAGTGGTGAATGCGGGAGACAGGAGGCTTCCAGCTCAGGCAAGCAAGAGCCCAATGTGCAGCCACATCACCTGGGGAGCTTCCGAGAGGCCCCTGTTTGCCACTGAGCTCAGCTCTGAGGGTTCGGTGCCTGATGACTGCTTTCACAGAAGGTACAAGCTGGTCTTTTGAGCCCTCTTTTACCTCTGTAACCCTCTGGTGAGAGCTCAAGTTCAGTTTCTGCAGCAGGACAATGGATGGGGATGAGGGATGCTGCTGACCATTTGGCTTCCCTTTGAAGCTCCATCCAAAAAGCCGTATTATGGCAATGCCATGGTGAGGGGTCCTACAGCAAAGTCGAAGGAGTTTACTGAAAGCAATGGACAGGGGACTGAAATAGTCAGCAATGCCAGGAATGAGACACATCTGCCCTTTCCCAGCAAAAGCCTTCTAGGCAAATAAAGAGTGTGGCTAGTACAAATATTGCCGTGACCCTCTGGCACTACGGGATGTACTTAGGTCGTCAAAGCCAAGCTGCCTCAAGGCAGGCTAGGCAAATTGAGTTTTCACTAGGGCTTGGAAGGGCTGGCTGCTCATGTAAGTGAAATGGGGTATCTATCTCCCAGCAGCAAAGGTCCACGCTCAGGGGAGGGAACTACACATTTTCCATGGTCTTCCCTTGGGAGATGCTCCTTGGAGCCACATTCCCTTCCTCTGCTCAGCCCTACACATGGCTCTGCTTTGGGGTTTTCACTATAGGAACTCTGCATCCAGGTCTGAGCAGCTCTCACCTCCCCCTTTCCTAAAATGGGGCGGGCAGCATCAGAGCTCTGAGGACAGTGGAGGATGCTCAGGTACAGCAGGAGTGGAGTCATACAGCTCAGCTAATTAGTGCTAGTATTTCTGTGTCTGGCCTTTTCTCAGTTCACATCCATCTGGGGCTCTTTTCAGTCATTATAGCGCGTTCCACTCGCCTGTGTTTTGTTTCCTCTCTCCTCCTCTGTCTCCCAGATTTTTGCCACTGTTTCACATCCCAGTCCAAGTTATTTGTCTCTTCTGTCTTGCTCCGGTCGTGGGAACATTAGCAATGTTTTCCTGCAGAGCAGGGTGGCTCAGAGACCGCCTCGCAGACCTGACAGCCACCCTAGTGCTGCTGGCAAAGGCTGGAGCAGCTCAGCCAGCCCCTGGGAAACGATCCTGTTTACGTGGTTCATCACCATCTGATCTACCCACCGCTTCTCGCTCCTGCCTCGGACCAACTGTGCTGCCACCGGGCCGTGCCGAGCCGGTGGGACATGCAGTCAGTCCAGCCTGTGAAGGGAAGTGTGACTCACATGGGCCTCCCACCCATGAGTAACAGTGCTGGTCTATCACGTCTCAGACAGCCGGGGCAGCTTGGCGGAAGGGAGGCTGCTTCCCTGGAGAGGAATGGAATAGGTCACCCAGGACACGAGCGATAAAAGGGACAACGAGTGTGAGACATGGCAGCTGTGAGGAGCCTCACATCAGATGCAGGGGCTGCACCCCAAGGTACAGCCAAGGAGGTACAAATGCAGGCGGACATGGGGTACAGGGATTCCCATTTAACACTGTCGAGTTCTGGGCTCCTCAGTACAATGAAGGCAAGGAGATACTGGAGAGGGTCCAGCAGAGCCTCTGGAGCATCTCTCTTATGAGGAGACATTGCAGGAGCTCAGCCTTAGTCTAGAGAAGACTGAGAAGGGATCCCATTAATACAGATCAGTCTCAAAGGTGGGTGTCGGGAGGATGGTGCCAGATTCTTTACAGTGGTGCACAGTGACAGGACAAGGAACAATGGCCATAAACTGAACACAAGAAGTCTCACCTCAGCATGAGGAAGAACTTTACATTGGAGGTGGCAGAGCAGTGGAATAGGCTGCCGATGGGGATTGTGGAGTCTCCCTCTCTGCCTGGACACTATCCTGTGCAATCTGCCCTGGGTGGCCCTGCCTTGGCACAGGGCTGGCTTGGATGATGTCCAGAGGTCCCTTCCAACCCAAGCCATTCTGTGATTCTTCCTTCTTCCTTGCTCAAACCCACTCCTCTTTTCCTGGGAAATGCATGGTCCCAGTCTGAAGCCAAGCAAGGGAAGACAGGCGGAGACAGCGAGAGCACGAGAGGTGGAAACACAAAGCAGTTATGTGCTTCTCGGCATGGAAAGAGGCCCAGGTTATTAAATAACAGGCAATTTCAGCATGAGTTATTAATATTAGTTTGTACTGGGAAGTGGTGCCTAGGGGCTCCCATTGCACTAATCACATAACAAAGCCATGTTCCTAACACAAATAGCTTGTGTTTTAGCCTGCAGAGAACAAGTCGTCTCCTTCCCATTATCCTCCCTTTGAAAAAGCAGGATGAAGATTGCACAGTCGAGCCCACAAAAACTGGGAAAGGGAAAAAAAAGACATTGGTCTGCCTTACAGTGCCATCGCTTACACCCATCCATCCAGCCCAGTGACTCCATCACCACCTTGGGACCACGCTGCCTCCTCTTCCCCTGCTTCAGCCCTGACCCCAGCACATCTGGCCGCAGCAGCACTTTTGGGTGCAGTGATGTCCCATTACCTATTTAAGGTGGTGGAGGGCTGTGGGGTGGGTTTTTTCCTGCCTCACTGATCACTGCTGTGTATCTATCTCTTTTTCTCAGGCTTTGCAAACTGCAGTTCCCTCATGTCCATGCCCTTCTGAAGCAAGAAACCAGTTTAATGAATTAATTAATTTGCAGCCTTGGCACTAAAGCACAGACTAAAGGTCAACAGCATCCGCTCTAATTTTGTATGATACAAACCATGACTGCCCTACTATTTTTTGTTTTCCTGAGGACCTGGCACTATTTTGAGTTTCACCACATGGCAACAGGTCCTCCTACCCCCTGGCTGCAGCTTTCCACATGCAGCTCTTCACTGTCCCAATCCCAAGTCAGGCTGCAGGACCAGATAAATGCCCTGCAGCCCCAGCCCTTTGCCTGGCAGGGCTCACCTCTGCTGATGCTGTGACCCTGGTGTCTTAGCAGTATGGAATCATAGAATGGTTTGGGTTGGAAGGGACCTTAAAGCTCATCCAGTTCCAACCCCCTGCCACGGGCAGGGACACCTTCCACTGGAGCAGGTTGCTCCAAGCCCCTGTGTCCAAGCTGGCCTTGAACACTGCCAGGGATGGGGCAGCCACAGCTTCTCTGGGCACCCTGTGCCAGGCCCTCAACCACCTTCATGGTAAAGAATTTTCTCCCAATGTCTAATCTCAATCTCCCCTCTGTCAGGTTAAAGCCATTCCCCCTTGTCCTGTCACTACAGGCCCTTGTCAAAAGCCCCTCTCCAGGTTTCTTGTAGTGTGTTTTGCATCTTCATCCACACCCTCAACACTGCCAACAGCCATGGTGACAAACAGGGCAGGGATCCCCACAGCATCTCCTGCCCTCTTGACATCTAACCTGAGGCAGCCCCAACTCTCCACCCTGTTTTCCTTCCCCATAGCTTTTACAATGTGAATGAAGTGAAGCAACATTCTGGGAAGCAGAAACAGGAAAGCAAGAGACCACGAGTGGAAGCACTACACGTGCTGATTGCAACCAGGCTCTGCAGCTGAATTAAGAAGTAACTCCCTCCCCGGAGGAGCTATTTTAAAAGCTGAAAGCTAAGAACTTAAGTACAAAGGCTTTTGTGTTTTTATTGACATTGTAAGAAAGTTTGTTTTTTTGTTACAAAAGAGCTAAGTGGTTCTGAAAGCAGAAGTACAGTTCGTATGTACACAGTGCTACAGACCCTTCCGATCAACCTAAGGCTTGAGAAACATCAGATCGTAACTGCAGGTTTATCAAATGAAGACCACTAAGGCCCGTTACAGCCAAACACTATTCCTACCGTACGTAAATGTATGTACACATTTTCTTTTTTTTCTTTTTTTAAAAAAAAAAAGGATTACAAGTTTTATTAAAAAAAATAAAAAAATTGGGGAAAAAAAAAAAGAACACATTTTTATCTTACACATCTGCAGGACTGACAACAGTAACTGTTCCATAGGAGACATTCCACCAATCCAAGGACAGTAACACGTGAATACCAGAGGTTTACAAGACGTTTCGGACACTATTAACAGTGGTATGTGCCATCAATCAGCTGAATGGGAAGTACAGCCTCACTGGGAACATTTGGCAACACATCTTGGTCCCTCTCTTTTTACAGGAGCAACACAAAATAAGGCACATACATTGCGAGAACAGGAACACTGCTGTTGGGAAGGATGGGCCATTGCTCAGCAGGTATGGGAGAGCTGACCGGCCACTTCATCAAGGGCTGGGGGCGCAGTGAGGGGAAGTGAGGACCCAGCCAGCACCATAATGCACGTACCATGTAGGGCTGATCTCCAAGGAGGGAGTAAAGTCATCTGCCATGGGGATGTGTGGGGCCAGCACTCACCAGCAAACCCCCTTGGAAAGCCTGCTGGCTCTCTGGAAGAACCCCTTTCCTCTACCTGGGTGTACCTGATGGATGAAGTCCCACTGGTGATCCCACTTTGTGGGAAGTAAAACTGCCTGGAGAAATAGGGGTGCCTGATGCAGGCCCAGTGAGGGAGATGCGCCAAAGGGCAATGGTAACCAATCTGGAAGACCCCCACAGAGCCATTAGAAGAAAAGGTGATTTAGACACAGGCTGCAGTGCTTTAAAAATAGGAAATTCACACTATTTTTTGCTTTTCCTAATACTCTTAGCATGAGTGGTGGGTTTCCCGCTGCTATGGCAATGGCAACTGATGCAACAGATCAGCTGAATACACAAAAGCAAGCTTTGGCTCTGTAACTGGTAGAACAGGAGGGGTGCCAGTAAACATGTGAGCAGTGATGGTGGGACATTCCCCAAACTGCCACATATTGACAAGGAGGTTGACAAGTGAAAGGTGGTGCCCAGCCTAACAGTGCCACAATCAGAGAGCCCAGTCTACCCTATGAAATCAAAACCCAAACCGAAGACTGCTGGGCTACGAGGTATTGCTACCCTCACAGGTACCAAAACAGGAAGCTTAAGGCCAGGTTGGACAGGGCTTTGAGCAATCTGGTCTAGTGGAAGGTGTCCCTGCCCATGGCAAGGGGTTAGAATGGGATGAGCTTTAAGGTCCCTTCCAACCCAAACCAGTCTGTGAAAAGCATGAGGAGATACTAAAAGCAGGGAAATGACACACGAACCTAAGTGGCACATACACTTAATGACAGAATAACGATCAACCATTTGCACAAACTCCCTGGGGACACAGTGGAGTCTCTGGTTCTTCAACCTTCGCAAATCAAAGTGGGATGCCTTTCTGGAGAGTGTGGTTTTGGCCAAGACACACTACTGGCCCAACACAGGGGTGAGTGACAAAGGTTTGCCAAATCCAGGAAGGCAAATTAATGACTCAAGCAGTCCCTTTTAGCCTTGAGCAATATGAATGGCTACTTCTAAGCCCTGATGGATCACATCTGTCAATAGGCTCCCAGCTTCAATTGGACCAGCAAATACAATTATGAACTGGAAATTGAGTTTTAAAAAATAGTTTGAGGTTGCTTTTTTTTTTTAATGCGTTGGACTTTATGACAATAAAAGGCTTCTCTCCCAAGTCACCTACTCCCAAGCTGGCCATAAGTCTCCCTGATGAAACTGTTTATAAACATGTAATTGATGATTTAATAAAGAGCCAGCAAATGGTTACCGAGAACCATCTGCAAGATGTCCAGCACAGCCTTCCCTCATACACAGGCTGCTGTTTCTTCACATGGTTGTGAGCTGTTATCATGGCACTGCAATGTACAGCATGGCCATAGAAGCATCCCTCCTACCCCACTCACCTGCCTGGCTGGTGGCATCCTTTCATGACAGGACAAGGGGCAAGGGCTGGTACAAGCAGCAGGTTTCTACAGGGCTGCCTTTGTGCAAGGAGAGCACAAGGAGCAGCATCGCCGTGTTCCAAACCGACTGTTTGCCATGTGAGCTGTGCCTAGCTCCCTGTGCAGCCCAGGGACCACTGCAGGAGGGCTGTGATAGCTGGACATGGGGAGGGAGGTCAGGAGGGAAACTGGCAAAAGGCAAAGAGCAGGATGGGGGAACATGCGTGCATGAGACAGAGGAAGGAAGAAATGCTTGCTAAAGATATGGAGAAAGACAGGAGCTGGGTGATCATAAAAGCTGTAGGATATTTACATTTGTCTTGCTTTTTGACATTCCAGCTCACAGTGCAAATCACTTGGTACGTGCTGTGTTAAGCACAAATACGGCCCCAGCACCAGATTCCTATGATGTTTTCCTACTGATTTACAGCGTCTTCCTCTAAGAGCTGTTAATAGATCAATGTTATCTGACAGCTTCACTGAGGTTGTATTCCTACACGTTTCCTCAAATGCCATGCCCTGAATCAGTTGGTATTTCAGCTTTTTTTTCCAGTCAAAAGAATGAATACTGTGGCCTCCTAGTCCACAGAAATCACCTTCCGCTTGTTTTTGCTATTTTTAATGCAGTTTAAATTTCCTGATTTTGTAAAGCCTGGATACAGAGGAAAAACATTTATCAGTTTGCTTGCCATCACACTGATTTATTTGGTTAGTTTGAGAACTGGGCTATTCATTTTCTACTTACTTGCTTTACATGCCATAACTGTGTAACTGTGTTACATCAGCGGGCATTTACTTAGTTTAAAACATCCACCCATGAAGCTGTATGTGCTCAAAGGGATGTACAAAACAGTTCTGCTGGCAAAGGAACTGCTACTGTGAATAAAATGCAGTGGCTCAGCAAAATACCTCAACAATTCGCATTAAATTAAAAATCGCCAGTATGGAATACTGCAATTTTGTTATTTCACTGTAGGAAATACTCAATAAGACCCTGATCATATCTCCACAAATGTGGTATGGAAGTAGGGGATTCTAGACTACCCAAATCCTGCCCATTAATTTTACTATCCAATCATTTGAAAAAGAAGACTGAAAAACAGAATACCAAACAGTGCAGAAGATGAGATCTGGACTAGGAATAGCTTTCTGGTCCTCTCCTCCCTCTGAAATGGATTAAACAAGACACAGTCTCAGTATCATGATGCAGGGCAGTGACAGCTATCTGTGTGTTTGTTTACGAAAACCTTAAACTTTTGCTAGGGATCAAAGGGATGATGGTTGTACATTTCCTATTTGCTTGAACCTCCTCATTTCTTGTGCTCCATGACTCTGAAACTACAGCCTAGGAGTATCATGTCAGTGCATTTCTGAAGGGTTGTCCACCTCAGTGCGATCTATCCAGTGCATCCAGAGAGGATTTCATCACTGCAGGCTCACTTTACATTGTGCCTGGTTATTTTGTGCCTATATGTTTAGGGGGAAGAGTTGCAACAAGTTGTACAAGGCTTAGTTTCTTTTGAGTGACAGAAAAATTGCGAAGTTATTTCATCAGACCTTTCTTAAAATAAAAAAAATCCCCAAACAAAACAAAAACATGCACTTCACACGTTTACACTGGTTTACAATTAAAAAAAGGCAAAAGGAAGCATACAGACATTCAAAAGTGGGGGGGGGGGGGGGGGGAGGGAAAGAGAGAAAAGGGGAGGGAGGAATGAGTGTAGCAATACTGATTCAAAACTGAAATGGAAGACAGTTTCTCCCTAGAACACTTTAGGGTTTTCAGAGTCCTTATTCCATAAAAGGAATATACTTGAAACACATCCCATTTAGGTGAGATGAGACTGCTAAAATACATACACAACTAAAAAATACGAGTCTTTTTCATCTGTTATCTCTAAGGGTTCTTTTTGTTTTGTTTTGTTCTTTATGTCTATTGCATAACAGCAAGAAACTTGCTTTCTTCTGCAAGTGAGGTCAACAAAGAGCTCATGTCCCCAATAGCCATGTTGGTTGTGCTTACGGGCATAGCTGGGAATGTAAGAGACGCTCGGGGAGTGGTGAGGCGTGAGGAATTGCGGGAGACATTCTGAATGATACTCGGGCTCAGGGCTCCTGAAATTAAGCTGACGTGGTCCCCATCATCTATGATAGCATCAAAATCAATCTGCACGCCCTCTAGACTGGTGCTGTCAATGCTGTCAACTGTGCTCGACACTTGGTTAGCCCCCGGGGAAAGAAGCTCAGATGAGTTTGCAGTTGCAGTCCCCTGCAGCAGGCAGTTAGCTTCTGAACCAAAGAAAGAACCTGTTTTCATAGCTTGGTGGCTAAAGCCCATGGTTTGGTCATATAACTGACCAGAGTAATTCTGCACGTTAGAGCAGAACTCCTGTGATTGACCTTGCATCTCCATCTTAATGGTGTTTACCCTGTACGCCTGGTTGCCATCACTTATATGTCCTTGCTGTTGTGCCAGGTTGCTTCTCAACACGTTCTGCCGTCTGTTGCCGCTGTAGTTAGCACATGGCTGGTAACTTTTGGACACCAACAAACCTGAAGGCTGGTTACCAGTGGTGTGAGACACTGGTGGACAACCCTGCGGCCCTTGGTACAGGCTGCTTTGTGAGGTAGGACTAACCTGCCCTAGCATCATTTGACCGGATTGATCGACTCCCTGGTAATGAACGCCATCCCCAACTGGTTGGTTTTGCAAATACTCCTGTTCCATCATATTCCTGTTCTGTATCCCATTTGCCATACTGGTGGCTTGATCGCTGGATACCATGGGGTGGCCGAAATTTTGTGGGTTCCCACTCAGTGGCATGTTGCTACTTCTCAACTTCTGCCCTTGAACTGCCATGACACATGAATTGTCCATTGCCCCAGACATCATGGCTTGCCGTCCGACGCTTTCGCTGTAAGGCTTATTGGGCTGCATGCTGAAAGAATTGCCAGCTCCGCTGCCAAGAACCATGTTTTGCTGTAAACCATAGGAACCAGTGTTCTCCATCAGGTTCTGATAGCCGTTCTGCTGGGCCATGTTGCTTCTTTCCAGACTCTGCTGCTGAACCATCATATTGTTATACAGTCTGAAGGCCCGAGACTGCTGCACTGCTGAGCGCTGGCCACATTTCAGTTTTGAAGAAGATAAGTCAGAACTTCCTGAGCTTACTTCATTCCACTGAATGGGCAAGTCGCTTTTGTTTGCCTCGGAACCTGCCTGCTGACTGCTCGGTGGAGGGGCTTGGTCGAAGTTGCTGGGGTTGTTGTTTCCTAACACTGAGCTGTGATGCATTTTGTTGCCATCTAGGACATTGTTCAACAAGTGGTCATACATGCCCTGGTTCTGGGAATTCAGATACTGAACCACGTCATCTGGCAGGAGATCCTCATCATTCAGACTGCCACCTGCTTCCATTGTAGCAGCCTCCAGGGCGACGTTCTCACTGATGCTCGGAGGACATGGGGAGCTGAAGCCGCGGAAGACGCCACCCTCAGAACGGGTATAGTTCTGAAGAACAAGGTTGCGCTTTTCCGTGGATGGAGGCAAAGCAGGAGGGTTAAAGCTATTAAGACTGTTGAAACGCTGGACTCTAGGGAGAGAGAGGTTGTCGGAGGCCATTCTTACTGGATCACTGGCTCTTCTTGTTCCATTTCCTAAAGCATCATGAGACAGAAAATGCCTCCTGCTGTAACCATTTGCCCCACCGTCACTACATCTTCGAGGGGCATTCACTGAAGGCAGTGGAGATACTCCAGACTCCCTGCAGTCACCCAAGAGTGCCATCCTTGTTTTGAGGCTCATCCTCTCCATGTTAGGCAGTGGAGTTGGTGGGGGTCCACCAGTAGCTGCTGCATATTTAGCTTTCAGCCTGTATTGCTGGGCCGGGGTGAGGCTGAGAAGACTTGGCAGGTCATCACACTGGCTCGCTTCACTGGAGCGCCGGGAGGCATCTGTCGAGATGGGGTCATAGGAGTCTGCAACACTCACGTTGTGCGGTCTCCCCTCTGCCTGGGAGGCATCGCTGGACCTCCGGCTGGAGAAGCAAGGTGAGATTCCAGAGGACCTGCGGCTGCTCAGGTAGGCTGAACTGATTGTGCTAGTATTGCTGTCCCTCCTGTTCAGCATGTTCAACACAGTGATGTCTGTACTCGAAAGTTCGTTCCTGTTCGGCAGAATAGTCATGGATCCTCCTACACTGCAGCTGCTGTTCGACTGGGTACCTGAAGGTAAAATTCACAGTTAAACATGCATCCCCCAGAAACTGGAACAGAAAGCACCAAGTAAAGGGGAGTACAGAGGAAAAGTCTGCATCATGACAGCAAATCACAGCAGTGCTCTGTCTTGAATGAAGTAGGGATAAAAACTGTGTCCTTAGGTTAAAAGCTAATTCAGAGGCTCAAGGGTAGCATTTCAGTGTGAATCCCAGCACATAATTTATAGGCCACAGCCACAAACTGTCATCAGCTGGTATAGCACAGTGCAACTATGCTGACTGATGTGCCAGAAGGACACATTCATAAAGGAGCTTTTTATAGGCAAAATATAATTGAAAAGGCATTTGCATGGGATGGCAAAATGTACGAATTGGAGACCATTCAATGCAATTTCTAAGACCTCTTGAATTGACATAACTCCTAACAACTCCAAAGCATCTTTGCTGGTTTCCTTGTTTTGTTTAATTTTTAGGTAAACAGAATATATTTCTTAACTTTGCATAGCTTCTTTCAATTGAACAGGCTTTAGAAAACCTGTGCTGTCACTGCTGGGTGGAGAGCAGAAACCTGTGGGCACACTGTAGGCAATGTAGAGTTAGGAGGGACAGATATTTTTGCAATGAGCAGCTCCTTGTACAAACCCAACTATGGATCTTCAGAGTTCCATCTCACCTTGCTCCCATCTATGCATATCTGCCCTCTGTAGCAGTAGTATCTGTACATACAATTACTTCCATGTGTGGGAACAGTTTATTTAAAGGGGAGCCCAACACATCTATGCAAAGGGTGCTTTGCTAAGGCCTCATCTGAAAGAGTTCAATACAATAAACTGGCAGGTATTTATTTCATCTGCCTTGCCCCAAAACAAGACAGGATTATGATGATCTTGGGTCCAAATCTTTAACTGTATGGAATATTTAAAACCTGAGGCATGGCTTCCTTGTCTTGCTGCCCCTGTTCTGTAAAATATGGGTCTATCAAACTTCTCACAGGGTAGGCCGTAGGACTTGTAATGAGGGGATGAATAGAAAGTGATCAATTTATGAACCATTCTCACAGCAAGACTGAGCAAGCAAGCAACGAATTTAAGGGCAAAAAGTGTTACCACTCCTGTTATGTGTATCTCACCATTTCCTATGAGAGGCGGCAAGGTCGGGGCTTTGGAAGGTGGAAGGGGGTTCAGTCTTGGAAGCATTCCATTAACTTGTTTCAACCTTTCTAATTTCACTTGCTCCATCCATTTGGTCCCTGTCATATTCCTCCTGGCCTGTAAGCCAAGTGCTGTGGTGGCTGTGGAAATGGTAGAGTCCATGATTGGGGTTTCATCGATGACACTGAGGTCTCCTACACTACCACCACCGGTCAGAGTAAGCTCGATCCCATTGTTGGAATAGTTGCTGATGGGGGACTGTTCGCTGCTGCATGTAGACTGACCACCAGGGCTTGGCTGAGATGTCTGTTGAAGTAAGAAACAAAAGCACGTGAGGGTTAAGCAAACAAAGCTAAGAAGAGCACTTGCAGCAAATGCAGGTCTAACTGGAGCCAAAGAAAACCAAATGTAAATTTTAGCATTAAACGGTAACAGTGATCATTCATTCAGAGTCTTTCTAGGTAGTGATTTTAACAGTAGTGAATGTCACTGCAAAACTTGAGATTAAAATTCAGTATTATCTTGCTGATACTATACATTATACCTACATGAGACATTTATTCAGTTATTTTCTTAATTACTTCTATCACTTCATGTCATTTATGTCTTGGATACTCTACTTTGGATATGCACTGTTCCCAGTTGAAGATGCAGCTCAATAAACCAAATTAGAATTCAGTTACAGAGTTTAATTTACACTGGTAGGGCTGCAACAAGCAAACAAACAAGACTCCAACAACACTGGAATTTGGGGGTTTTTAATTAGACTTGCGTCTAAAGAATGTAAGTATTTTCCAAGCTTAAGGCTCATTGTTAGGAGCAGTGGTTGGCCTGAAATGTTGGCATGTAATAAAACAGGGACAAAATACCAGTGCAAAACATACTGTATCATATTATGAGCATCCTGTGACAATAGCAGTACTAGGGTCTAACTTCTACCTCCTCTTATACCACCTTGCCCTGAACAAAGGTGGTGATAATCTACTGAATCAAATCCTTCATGTCACTAGAATCTAAGACTTCAAATTTAAGAATTTAAGTACACAGTACAGGCTGCTAATCTACAGGAATATAAACCCGCTGCAATAGCTTCTTCTTTCTTAATGCTGTGTTCCCTGCTGCTCTAGCGGAATTCTGGCTGTGGAGAAACAGGGACTTCATTTATTTTTCATAAAGTTCTCATGAAAGAATGGGAAAACTTCTCTGATAAACTGAAACACTCAGACAGATAGACCGACAGACAAAACAGGCAGCAACAGGGACAGAAGTCTCTCCATGTAATATGTTACTGTAAGTTGTATCAGTGTGATCACAGATCCGTGGGGCATGCAGTATCATTTTGCTCCCAAGAACAGTTTCACATAAGTATGTCAACTTTGGGGTTTCTTCTGTGTTTTTTTAGTATTTTTTAGATATTTGAATATTTTCAACTATTATTTTCTGTGATTTTAATGCACATTTTACTGACAAATGCTAGCTAGAATTTCTGAGGGAGCAGTGGGGGCTTTTGCTTTTAACATCACTGGATGAAGACACAGATTCATAGCACTACTGTAGCTTCATATGCCCCTGAGGAGTCCATTAAGATGCAGTAACTATTTTATTATTTCTAACTTGAATGATGATACTGAGAATTTATGAGGCCACACTGAGCAAGTTCATTTAGAAATCTTGGCCATGGCAAATCTGGTGACAAAAATAGAAGTAACAGTTATTATATGGAAGAGCATTTGTGCTTCTGGACAACAGTTTCATAACATATGGGAGAAGAGCAATAAAGGTCAGAAGCCTGTTCTTGTAGCCACTTGGCAAGATCACAGTGAGGTAGGTTACAGAAATAAGAACTGCATTATGGAGAGCACACATTCTAGATGTGTAATACAGAAAAAAAATGGATGTTTCATCTACAGGGGAAGGTACACAGGCATTTCTGAAGACACTTCACCAATATGAGCCAGATTTTTCACATGTCAAGTGTTGCAAAATGTTCACAGCACATTACAATTGGGAATGTGTTTGATGGATTGCACATTACTAAATGAAGGAATGATTAGACAACAGGCAGAAGGCTAAAATGAAGACATAAATAATGTTGCAATAGGAAAAATGGCAGAAAAGTTAAAATGCCCTCACCTTATTACCCACTGTCCTTAGGAAGTTAGAACAAGACATTTAAGAGCATTAGACAGAAAAGACATTGGATTAGTTGAAAAAACAGAAAATATATCTTAATTCATACAAGCAATGAAAAGCAGGAAATACAGAATTGTTTTCAGATGATATATTTCAGTGAGAAATATTTAATACTATGTAGCAATCAGCATTAATACCCCTCTCCTGCAAATGTTACTCCTGTTAAAACTGCCTATGCTCAACATGCCTCAATAATGCTACACGTTTACCTAGCTAAGCAAGAGGGGCATAGGTTTTGTTCTTTTGTAACCCAAGGTACATCAAAGACAGCAGAAGATCTTTACACTTCAGCAGGAGTTAACTACTCTGGGCTGCTGGAATTTTCTGAATTCAGGATTAAAACTCCACACTTTGGGATAAGCCTTAGGCACAACATAGCAGTAACTCATATTTCAATGAGTAATTGCTTTCAATTGCAGCATGATTAACAAAATGAGCAGAATTTGGAGTGCTCATATTTGTAGTCCCCAAGGGTTGGGTCCAGATGAACCACAGACCCAGACATGGAAGAGGATGGAGTAACTGCCTTTGATAGTTTCAATCTTTGTGGAGAGTATGGATGGCAAGTGGAATGCAGGCAAATGAAAGAAGAACTTTCTTTAAGATAAGATGTCAAACAATGGAGTAAGGTCCTTTCAACGTACAAGGCTTTACTGTTTTAATGCAGTATGTTAAGGTAAACCAAGAAAAAGACTTGCGGAGACTCTTTAACTCAACTCAAATTAGTTAAATTGGAATTAATTTGGTCAAGTTAAATTAAGTATCAGATGAACACCTCACCAGAGATCAAATGGTATCTAAAGATCTCCTGCTGCTTAAGAAAAGTCAGTTTATCCTGCCTTGGTCTGATCCAGGATCCAACAACGTCAAGCCCCCAGAATCTGGTTATTTCCCCAGGTTCTTCAAAAACTATCATCATCAAAATCACCATTTTAACCTTTCAGATTTGGTTATTTCTGTGTTCTAGCACTGAGCCTGCAGGATTCACATTCTCCAACTTTCTTCTGTAAACAGCAGAGTGGAAAAAAAGCACTTTTTCTAAAAATGAAAACTGATTTTCTCCTAACATGCTGATCCCCAAAGACGGAGCTTTAAGAGAAACAACTGTTGTGAGAGTTACTGCATACTGCACAGACTAGATGTCATCTTTTTATTTCCTATTTATCAGGCTTAAAAAAAACAACCTAAACAAAACAGAAAATGTCACAAAACCAAACCTTGTGAGCTACGGTTTATGGGCTTGAACATCTAACAGAGAAATCATTAACTGGTTGCAAGAAGAAAAAAGGACCAAGGGAGCGGCAGGGTGTATTGCATACCATTGGTTTTTCTGACTTGACCGCTTTCACTTGGAGGCATTCTTCACGCTTTGAGGTAGTGTTGCTGAGGTCCTTCTGCTCACCAATTGCACCCTGAGTCTGATGGCCTGGTGACCGGGTCTGGGAGTGGCTGCCTGGGTCTCTCGGTGGCGGAGGCCTTGGGTGGATATCTCCCCGTTGTTTCTTGGTGACGTGTGCCTCCGGACCATGCACGGTCTTCACATGTTTCCGGAGAGAACTGGGGTCTGTGTAGCGCTTTGTGCAGCCCGGTATCTTGCAGACATATGGTTTCTGCCAAGACAGGAAAAACACTTACATTAGATTCAATTCCATGTGGGACTCCTGAAGAGCTCCTTGGAGCACAGCTGGTGTTACAGTTATACACTTTCACAGTGAATTTATCTGATTTATGGTCTCTACAGTGACTGAATCATGTAATGGTTTGGGTTAGATCGGACCTTGAAGATCATCCAGTTCCAACCCCTGCCACAGGCAGGGACACCTTCCACTAGAGCAGGTTGCTCCAAGCCCCTGTGTCCAAGCTGGCCTTGAACACTGCCAGGGATGGGGCAGCCACAGCTTCTCTGGGTACCCTGTGCCAGCGCCTCAGCACCCTCACAGGGAAGAATTTCTTTCTTGTATCTAATCTATACCTACCTTCTTTCAGTTTAAAGCCATTAACCCTTGTCCTATCAAGTTATGTCTGCACCTAGTCAAACCTATTAATTCCTTTTGGTTTTGAAGGTACCCATTAATGCCACACAGTTCACAGAGAGCAATGCCTCTCATGGTATGAACTGGCACATCTTTTACTTAGAAGAGTCACAGAAGAGTCAAAAGAGCTATGGCAATTTATGAAGAGTGGCCTTATTTCTATCCTGTGCTTTGCTCTCAGCAGTTTGATACCCTGCTTTTAGTATACCCAGCACCTACTTCTTGACATTCAGACACAAACAAACCCCTTCAAAACATCTGGGACATTTGTTCAGGCAGGATTATCCAAAGAAGCACTTTTTCCCAGCTCCTTCAGATCACCAGTATAATGTCAAAGCACGGGATACAGTCCATAAACATTTCCATGTTGCAGCAATAAATGTACTAGTACTATTAGTGCTACTTGCATAGCTAATCACTTTAAAAAGAAACAAACCCTGCTTTCTGTGCATTTCTCTAGTTCACTAAGCAATGTAGAATAAAGTAAATTTACTGTCTTGTAATTTAACAAAGACTTTGTTCTTGGATTATGAGAACATTAGAAAGAAGAGTTGAGCCCTTCCTAAACATTTTAATTGCCTCAGAAACAAACTGTCATTTATTCACTTTTATTACTGATGTTTTCCCATATAACTACTATTATAAAGTCTTATTTATTCTAGCCCTCAAGAATCAAAAAAAAGAGGCCAATATGTGGAGTTCCTCAAAGAGGTTCTCTGTGTAAGCACATATGGCACCATGAAGCCTTTGACAAATGTACCTCCGTCAGGGCTATTTAAGGCCTGAGCCTGCCTCCACTGACATTAAACTCCTACTGACTTAAAAAGGAGCAAAAGTGTTGATCATGAGGAATTTAGAGTTGATGCTGAGCTACTGAGGCAGGCTTTACTAAGATGCTATGGAAGTACGAGTCACTTAGCTCTCTCCTACATGTATAAGGCACATCTGCACCAAGATATGTCACCTGCTTTTAAATCTGTCTATAGGTTGCCTACTTACAACCAAAATGGTACTGTAAGGAAGTGCTGAACTGGGTCTGCATGTTCCACAGTATCCATAGCACTCCATCGTTGCCTATCAGTCTGTTTCAGTGTGAAATAATGGTGTAGGAGATTTCTCAGCTGCCCTTGCTGCTGCACCTACGAGAAATGACACCCAGCAGGAAACTTTTCTTGGTGACTTACTGTTAGATGTGAAACCCTGATTTTAAAACACAAGCAGTACGGGTCACATCTTTAAGTTTGAGAGAATCTTACTCATCAGCTAGGCAACAAACAGTGGTTAAGATAGTGAGTGAACGAAAAGCTCAGTCAGCTATTGGCCACACTTGGTGAACTTCCTTCTACCTCGGTGACAATCCACAGAATTGCTGCTGGGCTTCAGTGCAGTTGTTAATTTGGGCTGCTGAGAGCCCACCCTGCAGGGACAGGGTGGACTCAGAGATGTGTAACGCTCTCTGCTTCCCTTGGGACTCAAGAGATGCTGAAGGGACCACGGCAGGAAGTTGGAACTTCATAGGAAGGGGCAGCACTACCAGGAAAGACACAGTAATAAACAGTTGTTATACTGAGAGTGTGGGCGATGGCTGTGACTGCCACAGCTGGACCGCTTGAAGAAAGATGAAATTCCCTTCACTGCGTCCCTACTCTGTGAGGTCTATTCACGATGGAAAGAAAGACTGAAATAGCCCAGAGAAGACAGATGGAAAAAGCATAGCTTAGAACTTAACAGGGCAACCCATACTGCCAAAGTGCTGAAGACTTCTCTCTAGTTTTCTGCAGCAGCCAAGAAGGGTGCTGGAAGAGGCTGTGGGAGCTGTGGCTCAGGAACTGCCAGTGTCTCCACTGACCAAGGGGACATGCTCCAGGCGAGCCCTCAGCTCCAGAGGGAAAAATGATCCCAGCTGTTCAGGGACACCAGGATCTGTCCTTGCTTAACGTGTGTGTTCCCATTACATCCTTCATTCAAACCTTTCATGCTTAATAAAATGACCAACAGCCCCTCAAGGTCCACAGGACACAGGGATGACTGTGCTGGCAAAAGCCATCTAGAACTATATCCTTTCAGGTTACTGAGGGTTTCTGTGCCTGTCCTCTGCAACAAATCCCTGTGACCACCTTGTAAGTCTGTTTGACACCACTCTTTTTGATTGTTTTTGAAGCTGTGCTTGCTTACCTCATTAGAATGAGTCCTATTTTGGTGCTTGGCCCTGTCGGATGCATTGGAGAAAGCTTTATTGCAGCCTTCATGTTCACACACATACGGTTTCTCTCCAGTGTGAGATCTCAAGTGCGTTTTCAAGTTTTCTAGTCTGGAGTAGGCCTTTGTACAACCTTCAAACTGCAGAAGAAGTAAGTCTGGATTAAGTTTCAACTTTGGACATGCATGAAACAGTAAAAGCTGACCTATAACGGTTCAGAAACTTTCCAAGCTTCCATAACCTTGCCCAATGTAATTTTGGTTTCATTTGTTGGATTTTAATTTTGCCCAGGCAAACCCCATCACAGCTCAAGTTAAAAAACGCTTCCAGCATTATATAAATCTGCTCTTACACACAGTACTTGTGCACTTCTGTCTAAGATAGGAATCTATTGCAAACTCAGTAGGACACCGGTGGCCAGCAATAATGCCCAGCTCTGTGAGAGAAAGTGCTTTTCAATACTTAAGCAAACTGTGCCCTGTGTAAAAATGTCTTCTAGGGCTTCTTTGCACTTTAAACTTGAGGAAGTGGGACAAATTATAGTGTGAATCCCACCTCCTACAGCTCATCATCTGCCTGAGCTGGATAATGAAGCAGACATGGAAGTTTCCTAGCAGACTAGGTAACTTCTCTAACAAATGTCCAGTGGACAAGGGATCAGGGAGTGTAGCATCTGTGCTGCTCTTTTCCCTGCATATCCCAGATCCTTCACCCAAGCCTGGAGCTCAGCCCCCTTTACTCACAGTGCATTTGTGTGGCTTTTCCCCTGTATGTCTCCGCATGTGGACCACCAGCATATACTGGGCTTTGAATGGTTTCTGCTCCCGGGAACAGTCCAGCCATCGGCACACAAACTCTTTCTTCTCACCGTGGATATGGTCATTGTTTATGTGCTGTTTGGGTAGAAGAGAGATTATGGCTTAAGAGAAAGGTAACTTCATCACCAGCTTTACTGTAACTTTGCAGAGGAACAACACCAGAGACTCAGGTGTGAACTGGGATCCTGCGGTACCGAACGAGCAAGAAGATTGTCTGTGCTTCAAAGTGATCACTGGGTTCAAATTACAGATCTCACTGAAAGGCCACTAAGGTGCATGAATTTGTTTCTACTGATGTCAACAAGCTTTGGATCAGGCCTCAGGGACACAGGCTCAAATGGAGCCTCAATAATCTCACAGCATCGTTCACATGATTCACATTCAGTAATGCTTTCTTGCATCCCTGGAAACATCTCTGCATTCCATTGCTTATGGCTACTGCCCCTGGCTCCATGGGGGATGAGGATGGTAAGCTCTGCAGTGCTCCTCAAAGAGTCATTCCTATAGGCTATCCAGCTGAAAAGGATATGACAGATGAGCTATGAAGCTGATTCCACCAGGAGCTGGCCTTGCAGCAGAGAACCTCCAGCACCGCTGCTCTTTCTGCCTCAGGGCCCTGTAAGTAACTAAAGCAGCTCCTCAAGGACTTCCTTTCAGATGCCTTTGGGCTGCCCTGGGCCACCTCTGCCAGGGGACACAGGAGGCTGCTCCCTTTTATCCTGTCCCGCGGCATTCTGAGTGCTGCATTGCTGGATGGTGGTTTGGAATGGAACGGAGGCATGGAACGGAGAGGTGTAGAATGGAACAGAATATAATAAAAATGGAACGGAATGGAATAGAGAGGAATAGAACAGACTTTCCCATTGCTGTACTTCCCACCACAGCTCGCTAGCTGTGCCACTAGATGGCTGCATTTCTCAGCAAATGCGATTATTTCCATTAAGATACTAGAGAAAATGCTTCCAGAGTCTGCGTCTGATCACAGCACAGGGATGAAATCTTTATCTACTCCATAAGTAGCTCACAGAAAAAGCCAGTCATACATAAACTCAGTAGTTCATAATGGAACACAAAGAAGATAATCCCCATCTTTTCTCAAGTCCTGAAAACAATCAGAAAACCATATAGAATCACTTATGTTCAGCATTCTGCAGCATCGCCATGGCAAACAGATGTGCAGTGCCTATAAAAGATGACTGCTCTTTTTCTCTTTCTGAAACTTTATTGCCATTTCTTAAAAGTTGTGATGGGGCACAGAGTGTAAGAACAGAGCAGATGAGCTGGACAACGTACAACATGTAATCTGCAGGAGTTTCAAGTGCAGATCTCTTGCCCATTTGTACTACACATGCCTGTACAGAAATGTACAGATGCCTTGTGCTCTAATGGCATAAGAAAAGTACAATGAGATCACTCTGCACTCTTCTTTCCTGAAAGAAAAGAAAAAGTAATGGGACAAAACTCATTGCATTTGAGTAATTCTTGGTCAAATCCTTGTGTAAACATTACAGACTGTGAGTTATTTGTGAAATCTCCACAGCCACGAAGGAAATGACAACTGAATGTGTGACACAGGCATTCCACTTGTTACAAAAACTTCAGGGCTGGTTCCATCAGCTCACAACAGAACCTCCGTTTACCTCCTGCTGTGTGGGCACTCAGGCACTATGGATGCTCTTCCAGAGAATTTCTCCATAGGATTCTTTTTCTCTCTGTCCCTGCAAATGAGCTTGCTCCTGCCCTCCAGGCCTCTAGCCTATACTAGCATGAGCATCCTCTAAAACTGGCCTTTCTCATGGGCATAAAACTCTGTTCCTTCCTCCCGCTCCAGCCCAGACCCCCTGCAAAGGCTTGACAAAGCTTGCCCAGGATGGTGACTTGTCATTCCCTTTTCTCCATCACTCCTCTCTCTGGCTCACTTGTCAAGCATCTCATGATCACCCTCAGGTCACTGCACAACTGTATCCCTCCATACTCACCTGCCCTGCACTCTCATTCTGTCACTCCTTTCCTACTCCCTCTGCTCTTTCTACAATCAAACCCCTCTTTGTGCCATTTTCCCTCATTTCTCTGACCCTCCCAGTGGCCTCTGAGAGCTCACCTGCAAAGCCATCTCATTCTCAGTTGACCCCTCTGAGTAAAAAGCTAGAAGAAACAAGCCCATGGCACCATCTGCTGATCTGGGTAACTTCTTTAGCTCTCGGGTGAACTGCTCATTTGGTTTTTGCACAGGGGTGATATTTCAGCAGACCTGTAAATATGTCCAAATACTGGAAGGCTGCTCTGGCAGAAGACACTCACTAGACATTAAATCAGCACAAATAAGAAGCCAACAGTAGAAACCAGTGCTCTCAGGCAACGAGATTCACAGCATTTCTAATCCTGACCACAGAGGGCCAGATTCAAACACCCTCTGCTGCTCAAGCTATGATTTGAAAACTGATCAGTCATCTGCTACGGACACATAGAACTACACCAGTATGAAACAGGAACTAAATCTACATCAGGATTTCTTTATCATTATCAAAATGATGGACTAGCGTGCAGTATTTGCAACATGTTTAAAGGAAGAGGGAGGTCTCACTGTGCAAACAACGGCAATTAGAGAGGTTCAGAAGTTTGTGAACTCTGGCATTCAGGTTCTTTGACTCAGATAATTACCTTTGGATTTTGCACGGTGTTTTTGGCTCCCTGGTCTCTATTATGAGAGGGAATGAATAGTTCTGAGCTTGTAAAACAAAGAACAGTCAGGAATAAGAGTATTATGCAAAGCAGAAGCTTTGGTACAGTACAATAAGGATTTATAGGGTTTCAATTTATAATCTGTTTGTAACCTTATTACACCCATGAAATGTCACATTCCAGGGACTAGATCAGAAGGATTTTTTTTTTCCTGGTGAAATTGAATTTTGATGCAGTTTCAGGGTGTGAAAAGGCAAACCTGCAAGTTTTACTTACGTTGGTAATCCTTATTACAGTAAATAGGCGCATGAAAGCCAATGATATTACTCCCCAGTGTCAGGTTTGCTAACATAAGGCTCTGAAGCACCAGCTCTGTATTATTAAGTACTTCTGACCTGAAAAAAAGCCTCCATTAAAAGCTGGAATTCTACTAGCTATCTCCCATTGCACATAGCTCCAAAAAGCTGCTAAACAGGGGTCATTTGCAGAATACCAGTCACTTCCATGCCACTCCAATGCTTATTACCAAACCTCAGTCTGCCCTTGCTTGTTTTCTTTTCTTGAAAAATGTTGCTATTACCCTTCAGCTCCAAAATACCCTAAAATGAACAGAGGGAGCTGACCTAAATACTGATTTTGGTCTCAGAATGCCCTGGCTTTCAAGCAGGAAGTTTTGCAATGGAGTTCAATTCTAGAGAATAAAAGCCACCAAATTAATTGAAATCGAAGCTGAAGTTGACCTGTCATCTATACTGGAGAAGCTCAAAAACCAGAGGTAACAAGGAGCACAAACTGCAGCTTCCTGGGAGCATAAACGCTTACATGGTAAGAAATACTACTAATACACTAAATTGCAATGGTAAGAAATACTATTAAAGAAGGGAACACCTTAAATCCTACATGTTCTCATATAATCAACACGCACCGTACACGCTACTCCAAATTGCAGCACATGATGCGAGGTGACACTGGAGGTAGGATCTGCAATAATCTCAGCGTTCTATTTCCTTCCTCCATGAGTTTTTATGAAAGAAGTATCTAAGCATATCCTAGCTGACTGCCTGGTACCCAGTAGATATTCAATATATAACCAAAGGCCAAATATGCTCCCACAGTAGTCAAACAGCAGGAAGAAAGCCTCTTCATACCAGTGGAATGAATTTGGAACAGCAGAAAAAGGATGACTGTCACCCGCAACTGAAATTGCATCTGAAAGCAAAGTGTTATTTGGTGGATAAAGCAGAAAACATCAGGAAAATCTTCTGATCCTCCTTTCTAGACACACTGTCCCTAGTGTATGGTAAGAGAAAACTGGGAAGAGACTATGCTGTATCGGTATAATGTGATAAGTTAGTGGCACAGCGGAAGGCATGTCACCATTGCCGAAAATTGGTTTAATTTCTATTGTACAATGACAATTCCAGACTTCTATCTTCTCACAGTTATCTCCCTGCATTTTATGGATTTAAAAAGGAGATGCTAAATAACTTCTCACTAAATTTCACTACTGACACCAAGCAAAAGTAGCATTTAAGCCATCTTGTAGCACAAATCTCCTCCTGGACTGTACTGCTACAGAAGTCCCTCAAACCAGCAGAGCCACAGCATTTGCTCCACAGGAGAGGAAGCACAAACAGCACAGGCACCACAATGGAACGGCTGCTAAACACAGCTCATCTCCCAGCTGCGCAAGGGAGTCACAGAGCCTGCGGGCTGCAGAGAGGAAACATGCATAGATTGTGTCTGGCCCTAACAGACTGGATAGCTCTGAGGCTGGTTTGGAAGGGGATTAGCTGTCCCTGACCTGTAAGTCCTGCAGGAAACACTCTTATTTATGTGTTTTCCACAGGGGATGTACATTTGTCCTTAAGCCCGCATTCAGTTAGAAATAGGAGGAGGGTTCTTGGTCATTAGACCCATCCCTTGCAGTGGCGAGCCTCGCTACACATAATCCGTCAAGGAGCAAGCTTTGTCTTCTAAGTACATCGGTGATCTGCTCCCAGTGGAAGGATCTTCTAGGAACTCACTCCTCTGCTGGTTAGCAACTAATTTCTAGCTTCGATTTATTCTCAGCCAATTCATATTCATTTGTTCTTCTGCCAACAATATCCAACAGCTTAAACAGCTCTGTTTCCCTGCATGGTGTTTATTTGTCTCCCTCCCCAACTAACTCACATACATCACTACTCTGCCTTCATTTGCTGGATTAACCAAACTGGTTCATTCTGGTCTTCTCTAGGATGAACAAGTCCTCATTCCCCCATCTTCCCCTGCTTTGACTTGAGGTGTGTAAGTTCCTGTGTCCTGCCTGTCAGTGGCAGGACAGTGGTCCTCTCAGACCTCCTCTTCACATGGTCTAGTACGACCTCAACCTTCTTAACCACGATAGTGTGAAGTACACCAGAGCTTGCCAGACTTGGCTTACCGGAATTCAAACTTCTTAAGCTTAGGTGTAAGTACAGATCTCTCCTTCACTTTGGACTTGAGAACACAACCAGAGCATCTCTCAATAGCTTGTACTCCTCCTGGAAAACTGTATCTACTACTACAGCCACAGGAGAGACTTAAGGCTCCAGAAAGCTAAAGCCCACATGCACAGAGGTATTTAAGTCTCCAATTCCCACTAAAAGTAGTCACTTTTACATGAGTGGTGTGCATACTTTGAGGTTCTTGACCCACACAGCTTCCTGCGATACGAGTGACTGTAAAAACAGTATCAGCATTCAGAGAAGTGAGAGGGCAGCACTTAAGCAAGTACCCATGTTTGCTTGCTCCCCCATGATGCAATCCACTGGCTCGTCACTGCTCCTCACTACCATTTTAGGTAGTCAGGCAACTAAGAGATGACATCAGGCAGGCCTCCCTACCATCTCATTAACATCTTGATAAAGATTAACTCCATGATCCACAGCAAGACAGACAGACAAAAGCCTTGAAAAGAAGTCAGGATATAAAGGAGGTCCTGGTGAGGCAGGAAATATCCTGCAACAATAGAAATCCCATTGTGAAGAGGAAAAAAAGCCCTGCATGTCCATGAAGTGAAATCCCCAGCAGGCTTTTCAGACACATTCCAATCGCTGCAATCAAGTCTCTCTCTAACCTTCTGTGACTCTCTGTTAGAACAATGCGTGCATTTTAATTTCCTCTTATCTACTGGAAAATAGGTATGGATCCCTTCTGCCCTTTCCCTACTGAAGATAATTTGCAGGCACAACCAGGCTAAACAACCACAAGAGACTGATGTCTCCTCCCTGCTGCACGAGTCAAGAGTATGCTTTTGACCTCGTGTCCTTAGGGTGGCATAAGTACTTAAGCCATTTTTAGGTCCTGAGATGGAAGAAGCCCTTAAGCTGCTTTAAACCTTTATGGTAGCATAAATGCTTAAGCTGGTTGCAGTTCCTAAACCAAGTCAAAGCTATACGTAAGAACTCTGCACTGCTGCACAGGCACATGCCTGTGGAGAAGCTCAGGTAACTATCTCCACTCCTGCTCCCTTGCCTTTGGATGCATTTACTGTTACTCTGTTAAGAGTTCTTGTGGCTGTCTTGCATATGTTAGGGAAGAAATGCCACTGTGCCAGATCTCTGCTAACGCTGATATGCCACATGACAATCCATACAATCCACTGGTCTGTCCCAAAGTGGGTCAGCACCTTGACAGCCTTGACACCTTTGCTGAAAAGGAATAGCCACAGCTAAAAGCAGCTGGATCTCAAAACCTAACCATTCTGTGATTCTATGAAAAGCACTGCGTGGCAATTTCCTCTGTGTATAATGAATGCACTAAATACTCTGCCTGCACACTGCACTCCTCACCTCTCAGTGTCTGATCTTGTCATTCATTCTCAATACCTTAATTCTCAAGGTTTGCCACTATTAGCAAATGAACACCCCACTCCCCCCATATCTGGTTATGACTGTAAAGCTAAATGAGACTAGTGGCATACCGCGTTTCACTGATCAGGTATTTTGGGGTTACGTGTGAAAGAGAGGAGCGTGATTTTTTTAACTAATAAACTATGTACTGCAAATGTTGGTAAGTACAGTGTGATGAAATTTTACTTATTAAAGAAGTCAAATCACTAAATACAGTTTCACTCAAAAAGATTATTTCAAAAAGTAGTGAATTACGTGGAAATACAACTTATATTATTTTACAAACTTAGCATATGAACTCTGTGTCCATGACTGTTAATTGTAAGGGAAAACCAAACAGATCTCAGTCAGCACTCCAGCTGAATTCATGCCTGAAACTCATTTATTACTGTGCTGTTCTGGATTCCCATCTCTGTCCCTTGAGAATTGGCAATAGCCGTCAATGAAGAAAGGGAGGCATCAAAATTAGAGGCCCAAGTCAACTGGAAAATAGTAACTCAAGACAGCCCACAGAAGTAGATGGACGGAGACGACCGACACAGGAGAAGGGCAGCATGGAATCAAACGGCTGGAAGTGAGGATGGGAACAGTAAGAAGGGTAGAAAGTGGCTGGGGGGTGGGGGATCACACCATGTTCTGGCTGCACTCAGACACTGAATGGTTTTGCCCCATAAGGGCTCATGACCTTTTCTTAGTAGACATACTGCTGTATTTCCAATATTGCTGCCTCAATAGCTCGTAAACTGCATCTTCATCTGCCCTAGTCCAAAGGGTCTGGTCTAGCTGTTTTGACTGCAGCATCTGAGAGAGCATTTCCTTAGGAAGGGCAGACCGAGGGAAACCTCAGAGATGTTGCAACAAACAATTGGGGTCAACAGCTGTCTTGGACCAGCACAGCTGCCACTGGGAGAAGACTGGGCTTACAGTTATATTTAAAGATGTATTTAAGATGAGAAGTGGGGTCAGGGCACATGGGAAGTGTCACATGGGGCATACAAGCTCCAGAGCACACAAAGATGAAAAGCAGTCCAACTAATAATAGTTAATGAACAACTGTGTTTGTGGAGTTTACAACCTGGGCAGGAGTCATCTTTTTGCCCCAAATGCTGTTTAACCAAGCCATGGTGAATCAAATGATCTTTTCATGTATGGGCTTGGAGAAGTCTTGTTCTCTAAATGTGAAGCTGTATTACTAATACACAGGAATACACTAATTCAAAGGACACAAACCAGCAGGACCATTTTCCCCTCGCCTCCCTGTTCCAGCTGAAAACATAGGTCTGATTGTTTCTTTTTCATCTCTCTGCACTAACAACAGCAATAAAAGTTGTTTTCTTTCTGCTTCTCCTTTTGTTCTCTTGCAATAATTTCTGTAGTTGCCTTCATTGCCTATCAATAGGTTAAACATATCCAACTTGTATGTTTAAATGCTAAAGACAGAGTAGTCCCCAAGGATACGTCAATCATTGGCTCTTGTACAAAGAAAATACTGTATTTTGCTCAGAAGAGCTTTCTGTGGCAATTTAAACACAGTGAGACAGACACAATATCCTGGAGAGAGGAAAACCTGTCTTATTACATTCCTGACCCTGGAGAAAGGATCTGCCCTTAGGACATAAAAAGAATCAGTGGGGGGAAAAGAAGAGAAAAGTTATCTAATCCTAAAAATAAAGACAGTGGCTCATAATACACCATGACCTTCTTTTAATCTCTGATATAGCAGCTATACAGCATAGATGTGACATAATACCAACAGGGAAAACACAGCTTGCTCGTCAGGTTGCAGACAGACTCCCTCAGCCTGTATCTATGTTTCCAGGTTTTTGGTAGGCTTTGGGATATTCTATAGAGAGAATGGAACTTAGGGGATATTGCGAGGATTCTTTCCTAATAAGATCAAATCTTGTTCTTGTTTCATTTAATATAGATATATTCACATACAGAGTACAGCTAAGTCTGTCAGCAGCAAAATGCAGGGCAATGTTTCACAGCTCTCCCTTGATTTCCTGTGTAAGAGCACACAGCTGGAAAGCAACGGGCAGAAACTTCATCTTTATTTCCTAAACCTGAAAATTTAATAAATGAATTTCTGCCAGAACATCAACATAAATGTTATGGACATAAATCATTGCACTTTTACAGTGGTAGAAAAGATGCTTTGATGGCTCGCAGCTTTGTTTCTCTTCTGAGGTTCTTTTCCGTAACTCTGTCTAAAATCACATGTCATCTCTTTCTTTAAGGCTGCATTCCTGTATTACTAGCTGGGATGTTAATAGGTGAAGAGGTATTTTAGAGGAATTCCAGCTTTCCTCACATTTTTTGTTCCACATGTATGGAAATAATTTTTCAGAGCATGCTGCTGTGATAACTGGGCTTTGCCAGTTCCTCCAACTCTGATGCTCTGTATTACATGCATTTGCCTTAGTTCATTGTGATGACACCAAAAAAAAACCCTCAAAACTTCCACCTCTCTCTTCAACCACCTAAATCGATGACCTGCCCAAGGACAGGGCTAATTGCATTTGTGTTGAGGGACCTGCAGCAGAGAGGTGAAGAACCTGAAAGAGGAAACCATGAACCAGATGCTGAAGTCAACTGCTCTCAAAGGGAGTGTTCTGGTTATGTCTGCTATGTCCTGCGCTCCTGAGAACTGCTGAAGCAGGGAAAGGTGCTCCTGAAAGAGCACAATGGGCCATTTACAAGCTGACCACTCCTGGCATTTCTCCCAACCACCTTCTACCTGCCTGCTGCCTGCATTACCTCTTGTTCTGGCTGCCATCCCGGGTGCCCCGCTGCGGCACACTCCTCCTGCAGTTTGCATTACCTGCTCCACACCACTGTGTAATGCTGGTAAACTCTCCTCCAATTTCCACTCATTCCAGCATCTTTCTTGGTGCTAACTATGTGTGTTTGGACAGAGGCTGAGTGCTGCACTGAGCATGTAACTGCTATGCTGACAGCAAGAAAGCCTTTCCAGAGAATCACAGAATGGTTTGGGTTAGAAGAGACCTTAAAGCTCATCCAGTTCCAACCCCCTGCCATGGGCAGGGACACCTTCCACTAGAGCAGGTTGCTGGAGGGTAATCCCTTTTGGAAAAGGCAACCTGACAGATAGAATCCCATTACAACTTTCCCCTTCACCATGACTTCTGCAGTGCATAGGAATCACTTTAAGAAAAATAACCTTACATATCCATGTCCAACTTACTTTGTATTTATGCTCTTCACATTTAGGTGCCCAAATTACACCTATATTTTAACTGTCTTCTGTGTAAAGATCACATGAGAAAAATTTAGGGTGATCTGGTGTCCGCAGTGTAAACCAAGAGACCCAAGAAAAACCAGCAAGGAGAAAAGAGGGGAAAAGAAGCCAAGGATGATTCTCCAGTGATGGAAAAATCTAACTTGGCTCAAAGGCCAGGGCTGGAAGAAGAGACTGAACAAAGGCTGATTGCTGAAGGGTTTAAGACCCACTGCTAAGTAATGAAACTGTGATGTTGGCCTTTACAATGCGATAGTGACTGAAGGTGGTCTTCCCCCACATGGTATCCCCTAGCCCTGTGCTGATGGTCTTCATCCTGTTCTGCCTGCTTTCCTTCCTCTATTCTCCATCACACATGCACACAAGCTTTCTGAAGCTGGCTGAAGGCAGAAGGGCTACAGATTGAGATGCAGGAAGGGTTCTTGCCTTCAGGAAACAGCTCTATGGCATGACTGCAAGGAGGTGCAATGCCTGTTTCTGCCATAAGCTTACAAGAGGGGAGATCCTCGCTGCAAAGGGCTCCACATCCCCCATAAATCTGTTACACATTCCTCTCTGAACCTAGTGAAAGCAGTACTCCAAAAACAAGGGCAGAGTTTTTCCTACAGTTGGATGAGGAAGAGGGTAAAGACTGGCCTGAAACCAATCTGACCTTCACTAGGTCTGAGATCACCTCTGAATGCTGCCTAGGAAATGCACTGTCTGATACCTTCTAGGAGTGACTTGAGTATGGAAGGGGAGAAAACCACCTGAGGCTCAACCTCAAAATTTTCTGCTTCATGATCTTTTCATTTAAGGATAAAAATTGATTTTACATGCAACTGTTACAGAATTTCCAGGAAAACCAAGTTAAAACCCATCAAAACTCCCTCGCAGGCAGTACCCAAAGCAAGCACTGACTGAATTCCTTCTTTACAAACCTGCACTCACATACAGCTGTGTATCTTTAACAAAAACATGCCTCAAAAAGCAGGCCTTACCTTAAAATAAAACCAACAGCCTGGCACTTAACACTGATACAGATGTTAGTGTAATACACTTAAAAAGCGCATATTCTATTTCTGGATTTTTCTCACTGGCAAGAAAAGGCTGCAGATGACTCCTGCCAGCACACTTGAGAAGGAAGTCATCATAAAGAGCCATTACAATACGGTATTTCACCTTATTTGCAAATAGGATGAAGAATGAAAATACCATCCTGATCTTGTAAACAGCACACCAGCAAGCACAAAGCAGAAAAGGTAAAAACTCTGTATGTTTTTCCACACTGCTGCAGAAGACAAAAAGCTATAGGCCTCCTTCCTGCCACCATAACTCATCTAACTTCAATGGAAATCAGACCTGCTGTATATATTAAATCTGAAATTAACTGTTCTCCCCCCATATTGTTTGGCTTTGATAAATCCCAGCCACTGCCCATAGCCAGGATTGCACAGCTCTTGGTTCTGCTCACATGTGCTCTTATGGCAGCCTGGAGCCCGTTAAATTCGATTGGGTCCTGCACTGAGCTCTCTGCAGGAGCGGGGCTTTAGCAGCTCTTCTGGTTTGTTATTGAGCTGTGGGCTCAAATCACACTCAAAGTAGTAATATTTTCCTTTAGAACAGGGCATGTCCACAAGAAAATAAAACGGGAAGAGCTCTCTAATCTTTACATTCCACAGCACAGACTGGTGGAGCCAAGAAATAAATGCTCAACAGTAAAGATGCCTAGAGCAGAACAAAATGGAAGTAAAAAAGTACCCAGCAAAATAACCTAACAACTGTGGTGCACCAAATGAATACATAAATCCAAGCTGTTTTATAAAAGTTGTATGGCTTTAATGACAAAAAAATTGTTAAAATTTACACTGCCTTTCAGTGCATGGGTTTGGAAATATACTGCAAGCAGGTTACTACCAACAGGCTCTTTGAGTTAAAATGCAACCATATATTACAGCAGCTTTATATCATTTGATATTAGCAGAGACAAACTGCTTAATCCCATGAGCGCCCTTACAAATCTATGAAAGGATATAGCAAGACAGGACAAGGAAAAGCTAAAAGCTATCATTTTAACAAGGTTTTGAAGTCTTCCGAACTCTCAAGACTGGTACAATGGGTCATCTATCTGTCTATGCAGAGGATTGGGAAAATACTTGATCCCTTACAAAAAAGTTAAACCACTGCTGCCTTTTACTGAAAATCCTGTGCTCCTAACGGGGTGAAACAGGAAGGTGAATGTCAGACAATTAAACAGGATCTGCTCTTCAAGGAAAGCACACGGCCACTATCACTAAGCACACAGACAGGACTTGCTGAACAGCACGCGCTTTGCTCAACCTTGGACCACGTTTTGTAAAACCATGCACTTCCTTCTGCTTTCCACACTTTGCTCATCATTACAGCACAGCTAACACTGATCCACTTGAAAGGAAAGATATTCCTCAGCAGGATCTTCCTGTGTAAATCAATCAGGAAGTTTTCTAATTTTCCCCAAAAAATCCCTATACTTACCACATGGACGCATTTGATTGCCTGTGTGACAAAAGTACCAGTGCTTCATCTGCAGAAAGAGACTGCTGAATAACAAGATAGCAAGGTGTTGAATAAATCCACTTTGTCTCTCCTTATGCATCATCTACAAAAGCTGCAGTTCAGATTAGGAGATGTGCCTGATATGCTTTTGGCAATGAAATGCTCAAAAACCCCTAAGAAAGCTGGGAATGCAGACTTAAAAACACACACCACTTTTCAAAGGAACTACAAAGGAAAATGATGGCATTGATACACATTACCAAAATCTTTACCAGACAATGTACATTTTAAGTTGTTTCATCACAGATGTTGGCAGTATTAATGCAACAGCAGTGGGTAACAGAAGCAGCAGCGTGTTAAACCCATGACATCATGACTGAACTGCAGAAAGTACTTTGGGTGCTTCCTCCCTAACATCCCTAAGAAACACGTCTAACAAGCTTCAGCACATCCAACAGTTTATTACTCCTCTGAGACTTCCCTTCTGGCTTCTTCCAACTGGACACCAGTTTAGGACTTACCTTTCCCATCTCTGCTGGGCTTGGTTGTCCCTGTCACATCCTAGCAAAGTCAGGGTTGGAAAAGGTCTCTGTCACATCCCTTGATGCTCGAGGGAGCAGCAGCAGAGATACCTTCTTTCATCTCTCTTGCCAGGGGACAACATTTTCTATTCTCTTATACATAACACAGACAGTCTTGCTAGACTACAAGGCATATGTTTGAGCTGTTGGGAGTGAAAACTGTGCAGGATCTCTTAGTAGAACACGGGGGTATCACCTAACACACTTAGCAAAGAGCCAAGGCTCTTTTTTCTGCCCTGCATTCCACTCTCTAATTGACTTGCAGTGAACTTACAGGTGTTGTGTTTCTGGTTAACTAAAAAACAATCCTAAAGAGTCTGGTTTATCTCAAAAAAATCATCTCTTCTACATATCACTGCGGCACCATCTGAATAGGCCAGACTTGTGCTGTGCTGACAGTCAGCCCCAGAAGTAAACCAAAGGGCAGTCCTGCATTCTGTATCTCTCCCTCATCCGAAAACTGGATCATAGCTGGAGCCAGGTGCCTCCAGAATGTGATGTAAACCCCACTTCTTTGTTCAGGCTTTTCTTACTAACCGTAAGTATTGGAATTCCCTCAGCAATTAATTTCCTGGCTGGTAATCCCTTGGCTCTGCTCCACAAAGAGAAAGTGGCTGTGCTGTGCTGGAGGGAGGTGTGCGAGGCACATGCTTTGGATCCGCAAAATGAAGTGGTTTCTTGATTTCAGTGATGGTGTCCAAACATGAAAACTTTTTATTTGCCCCACATAATGACTCACAGAATAGTGTGGGCTGGAAGGGACCTTCAAGGGTCATCTCGTCCAACTCTCCTGCAATAAGCAAGGACATCTTCAACTAGATCAGGTTGCTCAGAACCACATCCAGCCTGACCTTGAATGTCTCCAGGGATGGTGCATTCACCATCTCTCTGGACAACCTGTGCCAGTGTTTTACCGCCCTCATTGTAAAGAATGTTTTCCTCACATCCTCACGTCCCCTCTTTCAGTTTAAAACCATCAACCCTTACCCTATTGCAACAGGCCCTCTCCTTGCCTTTCTTACAGGCCCCTTTTAAGAACAGAAAGGTCACAGTAAGGTCTCACCAGAGCCTTCTCTTCTCCACGCTGAATAAACCCAATGCTCTCAGCCATTAAGGTCCTTTCCAATCCTAACTATTCTATGACTCTATGATTCCTCATAGGTGAGGTGCTCCAGCCCCCTACAGCATTTTTGTGGCCCTCCTCTGGACCCTCTCCAATAGGTCTATGTCTTTCCTGACCAGAGCTGGACACAGGACTGCAGGTGGGGTCTCACCCGAGCAGAGCAGAGAGGGACAATCACCTCCCTTGACCTGCTGGCCATGCTTTTTTGTATGCAGAAACACACTGTAAACCAAGTGTAACGTGGTATATGATCAAATACTACATGTACAGTTTTCTTGGTTATATACTTGGTTATATACTTGGTTATACTACTGTTAGGAGTAGTTTAGGGACAAGAAAGATGCAAAAACTATTGTAATGGTAGTGAGATACAGAAATATACATCATACAATCATTAGCTCTGATAATAGTTTAAAGGATAAAGCCTTTATTTTACTAACTTTAAGAAGTACACTAACAAACCAAAAAAATCACTGCATACCCAGTGTGTGTCAATCTTCTGTATTTGTACAGCAGTACAAAACTCTTGTAGTAATCCTGCCTACTGCTGGTAACTGGCAAAACAACCTACAATGCATAGACAAGGGCCACAGGGATGCCTCTCCATAGCAGCCAGGCCAGGTGAGCTTGATCAGTTTTGACATATACATATGCTTGACACACGTAGATATATATTGCTTAAGGTTTTCTGAGATAAAAGGATAGAGAAGCTGTGTGGGCATAGCTCCTATAGGTGGCCACACTCTGGAAAACATTTTGACTTAGTTTCCTTTTGTTTCAGACAGAGGCTTTCATGGGAGGAAGAAAGTTGGTACCGTGCTCACATGTGCTGTGAAGAGTGAGATAGTATCTTTTTAATTAACTCAGCCTAAAGTGATGCAGTCTTAACTGAAGCACTCCAATCCTGGATTCCTCAAATTAGGAAGCACCATAGCTAAATAAAACCAGAAAAGCCACTTGTCCTTCACACTCCTGAATGCTACCCCCATTCCCCCCCCAAAACCATACTGGATCTCCCTGGATGCACCTCCTTTTCATATTGTCCTGACATGGAGGGCCTACCCATAAGTTTAACTTAAATTAGGTTCATAAATAAAACCAGTCCCAAGGGAATAGCAGAAGGAAAAAAGGAGAGAGAACGTTTTAGGTATGGATACTGGTGGAGCAAGCTCTTGCTCTTACTGAAAACACTCTGAAAAAGATCCCTGACTTCCAGGGGTGTTGCTCTGCTCTGGCAGAAATCACTGCTGAGGAAAGGTGCTAACTAGAAGCGAAGGACAGACTTAGCTGTGTTGTGCTTCTCCCTGAAAATTTAGTGAGTGCCTACCTGCTGTTGTGCTGCTGCTGCTGTTCTTTCTTTTAGTGCTTTCTTGACACATGTAGGAGAGGATAAAAGCCTAATGGGTGCAAGTGTCAGCACAATATAAATTACTGCAAGGAAAAACTTGATGCATGGCTTGGGATCTGAAAGAGGAATGTCCACCATTGTTTGTGATTATGGATCAACTCACAATCTAATAGCAATTTTTATTTAATCAATAATTTCCATGCTGAACAGACAGCCCTGTTACAAAGAATCGACAAGCAGGTACTGATAGCGACAAGGCTTGTTATTAATCTTTACCCTGCCAACACATCAACCAAACTACTATAAAAAAGCACCACCAAGATGGATTTAAAAGTATGTCTCTCGTGCTTTCTTTGCTTTTTCTTGCTTGTTTTTTCTTTCCTTTCTCTTGTTTGCTTTTTCTTTCCTTTCTCTCGCTTGCTTTTTCTTTCCTTTCTCTCATTCTTTCTCTCTCTCTCCTTTCTTTCTCTTTTCCTCTTTTTCTATCTCTTTTTTCTTTCTCCTTCCCTTTCTTCCTTTGCCTTTCTTTTCCTTTTAGGTACACAGCCCTATTACCCTTCTCTCTTTCCAGGTATGTAATGTTCATACACTTCATATTCGAAATTCATTTGAAAAACCTGGGGCTTGAATTACACAAAAAGGCAATTCATATTAAGCAATTTCACAAATCAGTGGGACCTAGCCCAGTGCTCAGTGTTAGCCATTATAGGCTAATAAATCATACTTTCTCTTTGAGATGTCAATCGCCAAAGTGCTTTGTAAAAATGTTGGCATCTGTAATTCAGCGAAGCCGTTTCATCTTGAAATAAGATGCTCCACACTGATAACAAGAATAATCCTCTCTTGATCAAAAAAAAAATCTGCATTTTACCAATTAAAGCTGCTGCCAGAAGCCAAACGGAGCAGCACTGAGACTCCACTGTAGTTTATCTCTGCTAAACACAAGGAGGGATACAGTTAAAGCTTTGTTTCATTTTCAGCTTGACTACTTTATCTCACAGAGAACTGCAGCATCTCAGCCCTGCGATACACATAAGAATGGTATGTGCAGACCTCATACCTACAGTGCAAGCCACCAGAGGACCCACTCCTGACAAAACCACCACCCATTCATTTTACAGATTAGGCACCCGACACCTTGAAGAAAAGTCACGCTCACACAAAAGTTTAAGCACTGCAAAACACTAAATTTGTTTCACCAAGATAAAAGGCTCATCTGCTTTTTTTTCTTTCTATTAAGAGGTTACACGAACTAAAGAGACTGCAAAAGCAAATCCATGCAGCCCAGCCCTCTCCAAACCAGATGCAGAAGCTGTCCTTGCACCTGTATTTAGCTTGCCTGTCCCTGCGTTGGTTTGTGCATGCTGATCTGCCACTTCTGTCTGAGAAAAAAGCACTTCCATGCGCAATAGCTGGGCCAGCACAAATAGGTTTCTGTTCTTCCAGGGATCAGGCTTCTATGGGCAAACCTTCTGGGTAGAATATAGGCAGCTACAAGGGAGAATATGGCACTTGTGACAAAGACATGATGATGGGTTGCACTATGGATAAAATCCTATTAATCAGGAGACAGCAAAATCAGTGCAGAGACACAATAAATCGAACAGGGGACCCCAGAAAGTTCAAGGTCGATCTTCCGCTGGTTCACTGTAGCAACACAGGCTACATAATAGCAAATCACTTAGACAGCAGTAGCAAGGCAGGAAAAAACTGCACAGAGACCACAGCTCTGTCCAAGCCAATCTGCTTTGGTAAGGACTGAAAGGAGCCTGGAGTCAATGCATAAGCCCAGCCTTCCTTGCAGCTCAGAGGCAGGGCAGGATATCCCTTTTCTCTGCACTCCATGGTATGGCAACAAGAGTCAGGAGCCAAAGAGCAAACTCAGTTTGCAGCTTTACTCTTGCCTATGCTTCTGCTCTTCAGTCAGCACAGGCTGCGTTGGGACTTGACTGGCAGGTTCTTATCCTACACTTCTCAAGTCACCTATGAAACGTCCCTAGCCTGAAGAGCTCACCAGCAGAACTCTCAGGCAAAGTAAACACTTCAAGTAAGTATGTATGTCCACAAGCCACCTAAATAGTGCTTTGTGATTAAAAGCACGGACAGAGGTCAAACCCTGCTGCCTGCCATGGCCAGCCCTTTCCTCTGAAGTGCCCACTTCTTACAATTTCAATCTAAATGGCTAGAGTAACTTCTCGGGCATAGAGGAGCACTATTCATCCCTACCCAAAACTGCGGAAAAAGAAGTGCTATTTAAATGGCATTTCACAGTTTAGCAACCTCTTTCAGGGACCCCAATTCAAAGACAATGACTTTGGCAACTCATATGAACAGCAGCCCTAGCAGCAGCACACAAACATCAAGTTTTCCTAATGCTGTGAAAGAAATGCTAATTAAGAGGAATTAAAAAAAAAAAAAAAAAAGATTACATTTCTCTCTAAATCCCCTCTTAACACTTCACAGATTAGGGTGGATTTATTTTTGTAAACCTTTCTCTATCAAAACCAGAAATCCCCACTTTATATTTCTCCCCTTCTCCTCTGCGATTGATCAAAAGCCAGACTCTAGGTAGGGGAACTGCAGATGCGCTCGTGTGGTGGAGTGCCTGAGGACCTGAGCCAAAGCACAGCTGGCCTTTGGGTCAAGCCCAGAGTGAGTAAGATCTCTTCACAAGGCAGCAGTGCTGATTTAACACTGCTGGATGGCAGAGGCATCGCAGTGGCTGCCACGGATCACGGATGTGCTGGGAAAGCAAACAGGGGCTGTGCCAGACCCCGAGGGCTGCTGAGGCCACAGAACAGCACTGAGGTCCGTCTGCCATTACTTAACCTTAAAACCCAACAGCATTTTCTTTTGATGGGGGCTAAAGACTTGCTTCATTTAAAAAAAGTGTGTGTTATGTACCCAGACGGGAACCAAGGGAAAATGAACATGAACTTAGCAGCACAGATCTGCTTACTGCCTTTGCTAAGCCATGGAATGACTTGCTGGCCTATAAACAATGCTGCCATTCTGGCACAGCTCAAAACTCTGGATTCATCAGTCTATAATCCAGCATGGTAAAGTGGTGTCTTAATTATAACTCCGCCTTTAAAGAGGCAGTGAGGAAGACATTTCAAAATGTGAAAGCTTCTGGGCAGATGTTTCTCATGATTATTCCCTATAACCTCTCCTCCTTCTCTCTCCTTCCCTTGTTACCTCACTGCTACAAAGGTCAAATATACTGAGGGGATGCACAAACTGGAAAAACCCTTTCCATGGCACTAAAACAACTCCCTGACTTTTCCATGTGGTCCCAACGTTCAGTCCAAGCCCCAGGCTTCTCTCATTTTGAGTATGATTTATTTTGTCCACAGCACTGTTTCCCCAAATATGGATCAGGGTTCAGACCCCAGTAAGTGAAAAATAAAAGAAGAAGAAATAGAATAAAACCACCAGCAAAATCCCCTTTGCTGTGTACGTGAAACATTCTACTTTTGTCAGGGAAAAAAATGATTACTGTAATGGATTTCATGTTCTTATCTATTCCTTACTCTTTTCAATTTAAAGGAAACATTTCTGAACCTTTCAGGGCAGTAGCTGTCACTGCCATGCACAACGAGCCTGAGAACGGGCTGAAGCCTCTCTGTGTTACTGTGCTAGAGCCAAATAAAACTAGAATGAAAATGCACCGAAAACTGCCTCTGCAAAGAAGAATTAAACATTCAATAAATCCCTGCATGTATTCGGAGATGCACAGAACTGGGATGTGCAATTATGCCCCTTTGGGATTGTGAAGGGTTTGCTTCACATAGCTAGGACTTCAACCAGTTTGCGCACACATCTCTAGCACCCAGAGAAAAGATATCCCTAATACATGAAGGATAATCTGCCTTTAGGGGCATCTCTGTGTAACTGCCTCCTTCCAGGGGTAGATGCCTACGTGCCCAGCTGTGGGTAGCACCCTAATGGCTTTGGCAGCTTGGGGTTGCTTGATCACAGGGCAGTTTCTCCTCCTGCAAGTGGTGGGCAATGTGCAGCTCTTGGCATCATTTACTGCCATTGCAGCTACTAACTCAGGGGAACTGCTTTAATCTGGTTTATTCTCCTCCTTCAGTTGGAGCTTTTCTTAGAGAAAAGAGGTGAAGCTCTTTCCAGTTCTTACCTACCACTCTGCTACAGGAGAGGAGCTGAGGAAGAAGCCTTATGCCAAAGGCAGCAAGGCAGCAGAGGGAGCGTGACATTGAGAGTCCTTATTTCTGGACATCCAAAGTGTCCCACTCCAAAGAGGTCTAGTCTTTTGGAGATTAGTGTGCCACTCAGCCCCCAGTCAGGCATGTTAAGTGTTTCAAGGTGTACATCCTTGATTAAGATCCCTTATATCATGATAGATGCTGCAAAACCTTAGCTGAGGCAGGCTGTGGGCACAGCCCAGGTTTTATGTAAGTCTCCATGGATCTCTGGCCAACTTCTGAAGGTGAGGGCTGACCTATATTCTGTAGGAGAGAATGGCAAAAATGCTAAGGAACTCAAGTCAGGAAACTTCATGCACTGGTTCCAGGTATCCTCAGTGCACTCAATTACCTTGGGAACGTGTGGGTACCCGAGAAACACAAGAAACTCTCCTCTGGTGCAATAAGGGAGCCTGATGGAGCACTACAGCAGCTGCCCTGGGGATTGCCGGAGGAGCGCTCCCATCACCGGGGCTTTGCAAACAGGCAGGAAGACCTCAGCAAATCAAATCCTGAATATAAGCCACTGCTGTCAGTTTAGGGCATTTTGATCTCATCTAATCAAATGTAACAACAATGAGAGAATTTTATTGCTGTACAATTAAGGAGAAAACAGCAAAAAAAAATAGCTCTACAGTTCTTCAAGCATGTTTCTGAATAAGAAATAATTATCATCAAGGCTACACAGCAAGGGGGATGAGAACTAGGCAGCGCTGCATTTTTCTGATTGCCATTGTATTAATATTTAACAATAACTTCAGTCATTTCCTTGAAGGATAATTTTCTTAAACAAACTTTTATCTTTAGTGTCTACCCCTTCTGCAAGATTTTCTTCTTAAACTGATTTCTGAGGGAAAAAAAAAACAAGACAAACTGCAACAAAAAGCAGATTTATAAAAATATACAATATCTTATTAGCTTCTGGGCGCTCAAGTGCATTTATCACATATTTAAAACAAACTGGAGCTCAGCTAAGCCCAATTATAATATCTCACTGAGCAAAGAAATTAATTAAACAGCTGAATGATAAAGACCCCAGCAGCAAACTGAGGGTTTCTTCCCTTTTAAGAAGAAGGGAAAGAAAGAAACCTGTAACCCACATGTTCAAACAGTAATGTAAGCAATCTTTTCAGGAGTGCAAATAAGACTACCTGGCAGGAGAACTCGGTGGTGGCTCTAATGTGGCTCTCCAACTTTTTGATTTGCTAATGTGCAACACACAACGGCCCTTTTGCACCAACTTCAAATAGCCCTGGGATCCCAGCAGTGCAGCTCAGCGACAACCAGAACAAGGGCAGAACTTGTCAGGATTTAAGAGCTTTCAGCAAAACCCTTCAATTGCAGCCGGTACCCTATTCCATAGAAGGATATCAATTATAGATAGTGACTTGCTTTAGCAGGGCAGTCGGCACTGTCAGACGCTAGATAGACAACCATGAAGAATCATGAATCTTTCTATTAACTGTAAGAGAAGGGGGGCAGGGGAGAAAGGATGGATAGGTGCTATAAATAAGGCAGAGTGTCTGAATGCTTTAATACCTTGCCTTTTGGTATATGTATCATGAAAATTTAACCATGCTGAATTCTAAGCACATATTGCTTGAAAAGAAGAGTTCTGGCACCAAAATCATTTTGGTGTCAAACCCTTCTGGGTGGGTCAATAGCGATTCCTTTATGTCGCTTTTCAGTTATTCATAGTAGCCTTAGTTCTGTTCATAAATTCAGTCAGAAAACATTGTCTCTTGGGGCCTAAGCACATTTTCACTAGCGCTCATATTTACACTAACAACAGGAGGACTTTGCTACCAAAAGTAATGCAGAAAAATGCCATCACATGCTGACTATTGCGCTCAAGATTGTAATTTCTTCTCTAAAGCTATACCACATATTCAGGCACAGATGATGTTCATATTTACCATTTCATACTGCTGTATCACACATCATTTTGTAATGCAGATATTGCTAAAACCTGATTCACTCTGCTCAACCTGGCACAAATAGAATTCATGCTGAGGTACCTAACACTTTAGGAAACAAAACAGCTAGAAACATCCTTCCACCTTTACCCTAAATGCTGCAATTCCTCTAAAATCCCAGTCCTTTGGGATGCAAGGCTTAGACAAAAGTCTGTTCTGTGCCATTAGATATTTTGGGTCTGATATTCTACTATAATTCATGGCTACAAACAGTAGTTTTATTCCCCTGAAAAACAAAAAAAACAACCCCACATTCATTAAGAGACTTACTGCTGGCCACTGTAGATCCTGAAAATTTAGCCTTACCAGGAGGTACAAAGATGCTTTTTTAGGTCTTTTTTTCTGAAACTTGGTATTTTACAAATTTCCTCTTCCCAGCTGAACTTCCAAAGCCCAAGGAACTGGTTTAGAGAGTTGTACAGGCGCAAGCATGCTCCAAATACTTCCAACTCAAATATTTTCCCTTCTACACACCACATCAATTAAGTGGGTTACAGGGAAGGAGTTTCTTGCAATACATTGGGATGGTCTACATAGCCCCTAACTCTTACTTTCACTGTACAGCTCACTTTACTGCCCACAGCATGGGCAAGCAGGGATGTGTATACAATATGATGTAGTATCACATGTGTCGTGCTGTAACACCCACCCAACTTCTGAGCATGTGACTGTAGCTCTCTGCTCATGCTGATCATCCTTTCCGAGTGACAGAGAAAACAGGAAAGTAGGCAGATGTTATCTGGATCTGTCTTGCTAGGGCAATTTAAACCTTTACTGCCTTTATCGCCTTTATCTATGCAGTTGCCCTTGCCTTGATGATAACTACACCATGGCAGAATTAACAGAACTGGACAGTTATCTTTACTTTTGATATCCCAGACAGCAATCCAGCATCTTACCTCAAAAGCCCGTTCAAGCCTGGCTGCAGCAACTGAGGCTCTGCTGAGCATGGTTGCAGGTTGGGAATCACCTGAGCAGCAGTGTGCATAGCCAGGACAGGAAATATGGCAGAGCTCTACTGCAAGGCTTGAAGGTTAACAGCATCCTACCTGTACACAACTGAGCTCAAGTGCCTCCAGACAGCCTTGAACAGCCTGATGTACATGGCTCTGAAGCTGCAGGGTGAAGACCTCATGCCAATAGCAGGGCTTTTTCTGTCCTGATACGAGCAGCACCTAGCACCATGGGGCTTTGGGCTTGGCAAGGCTTTCAGCTGCTACTGCAGTGTACCTATTACTGAGTAAAGGACGTACTCATGCCACTGAGGCACACACTCTGTGCCTAGTGCAGATGCACATATGTACACAGCAAGTCAGGAACCCACCCAGTACAAAAGACACTGAGGTAAGCACAGTTACAGCATTTGCGTCTACTCGGATTTACCCACCTGTATTTGGGTAGGAGGCATACACAAGCCACATCAGTGGGGAGATTTTCAAATACCAAACTGCTACCTAGGGAATGACTGCTTTCTGCTGGAGTCACACCTAAGCAAGCCCAGAATGCCCTCCTGTGAAGCCCTACCAAGATCTGGGCTTCTTTTACCTACTTGCTGCAGGTGTCCATCAGAGGGCTGTGGCAATCAAGGGCAGACAAAATGTGGGAGAGACAGACTGGCGTGAAGGGCCAGACTCTCAAACAGAGTTCGATGTCTAAAGCCCTTTGCAATTCTGGACAGAAATAACTTGCTCAAGTCCCCACAGCAGGGCTCTGTCGGAACAGCAAAAGAAATCACAGACCACAGCCCCATCACCGAGTCACACTGGCTCTTACAGAGTGATTTGTGCTACTTGAATGTGATGGTTGCAATGATGAATTCATTGTCTTCAGGGTATCGAGTCAGAACTTGCACCTTGTAATCTTAAATGCCATCATAACATATCTGAACCCTGAGCCCTGCCAAAAAGAGCTCCTTGGATCACAGAAATGTTTTTTATATCCGCTTTTTTATGTCTTGAGAAACCCATTTCAGATGTTGCCGTTGTTCAGAAATATAAGAAATAGACTTTTTTTTCAGGAGTCTTGCTGCTGACCCTTATAATAGTCAGATTTGCTATAAAATCACACCAGAAACAACAAACGCATTTAAAACCCCCTAAAACCAACCAAACTATCACACTGTCAATTTAAGTCACTTTAAGCTACAAAACACTAGCTATTAGCTAACAAGCACAGTGGAATTCAATCATATTTTTAATGTGAAACATCACAAAATCCTCTTCCTTTTTTTTCATTACCAAGGACACCATTATTCTGGAGTTCTCTTTTATTTCATATATTTTGGTGTGAATTATTTATCACCATCACAGATCATTTCTGAACATTGAGAAAGGTTTGCCAGGCACCATAAAGCTTCAGCCCTACAACTATTAGCAGACACCAAGACTGTGCCTGTGCAGAGTCCCAGATGATGTCAGTTGGTCTGTTCGCATGGCATCAATAGCAGGGCAAACACTTGATCTTATGTGTTCAAGCCTTTGCAGCAGCCATTCTTATTGCATTTTTTTCCCAAAAAGATGTTGTGACACCGAAAGAGTCTCTCCTCACTTCATATTTGCCTATTAAAATGTTAGGGAATTATTTGCGTAAAATATGTGCAAAGGATTCTTTTAAAATGCCACATTTGTGCCATTACTTTTTTTATAGTCTTTCATTTATTATTATTATTGTTGTTACTGTTACTACTATTACCTAATAATAACAAGGAACTAAAACCACATCTAGATGAATAACTGCAATACCAAGTGGCTCTCCCATTCCAGCAAGCGAAAGCTGGCATTGCTTTACTAAAGTCAGCTTTGCAGCATCAGTTTGCCACTTTTCATAGGGTTTGGAAATATATGGGGGGGGGGTGTGTGTGTGTTAATTTATTTTGTGTGGAAAGGCACATTTTTCAACAATCTATTTCAGCAGCACCAGCCACATTTTGCAATATGTTTTGCATGATCTCAGGAAATTACTGAACAGTTTTCTACAATACATACAATTCTGACGCACTGATATTTGCTGAAGATGCTCCTCTCTAATCTGTGCTAGTAATTCCTTTTTTTTTCAGAGTATTTGATATATTCTATGATACCAGTAATTAAAAGAGGTAGCTAAGGAGGTTGGAAATGTGGAGGGGACCGTACCTGCCAGGTCTAGCTTTTGATTGTTCCTTTTCTAGCTTACAACACTACAAGTCAGTAAAAATAATTTAAGAGAGGGGGCAGAAAGGAATAAAAAGGCAGATACAACTAATAATTTGGTTTAGCGTAAAAAAGACCATACAGTTTGCTGTTGCTAAAAAGACTGAAATAACTCAGTCTCCATGTATTTAGCCAAATAATCCCCTTTGGTTTACACACAACAGTAAATTGATACCAAACTCTCCCCTTAGGGAAGGGGAAGAATTCCCCTCACCCATTTCTACTGTTACATTCCCTTTGAGGAGGGAAGAAAAAAATCAAACTTGGCTAAAGGTTAATAATCATTCATGTCCAGCTTACTATTACTCAATAACTATCAAAGTCTCTAACTCAAAATAGCGTTTGCTGGCTTACAGGATCAGAGCCATTACAATCTCTGTTGAAGACTTTATTGAATTTTACACTAAGCTTTAGCTGACTGCACAGGTCAAGCACTGTGGCTCTGAGTTTTCTTTATTCCCAGAAACTCATAAACCCCTCTCCAGTTTGCAACGCTGTTAGCTAAGAAACTTGACTCAGCACAGGGTCAGAGAACCCGACCCTCATGAAAAAGGTCACGTAGTTTTAAAACCCAGTTCCTGAATACCATTAACTTACATGCACTAGCTGTTCCTGCGTGTCAAACTCCCGGGAACAGCCTTCCCAGTGGCAGTTTGTCTCGTAGACCACTTCAGGCTCCTGTTTGCTTTCATCTTTGTCCCCTTCCTCTTTTACCAGGGTCATTCCTTCTGGCTGTTCCTGGAGAGAGTTAAAAAAACAGGGGTGAGGAAAGAGGATATTCTGAAACTGAAAAGGAAGAAAAGTGAATTACTTCAGCATTAGAAGAAAGATGATGGGGGACAGGGGGATTATTTTACTCTGGTTCATAGTTAGTCCATTCTAAGCCCAAAACAGGCCTGGTAAGGCAGTAGCCATTTGCAGACTACACGTGTAAAATCAATTTTTGCTCCCCTGAAGTACTCACTACAGAGAATTTCTAAAAGAAATAATTCCTTTACATTTCAATTAATTTAAATCATAAAGGTTTAGCTTCCCCCTCCCTATACTTAAGCAGCTTGTTACTGTACACTTGTCCGTTACTATTCAGTGGTGCCACTGATGAAAAAGCCACTATTCATTATAGCTGAATTAATTGGAATTTGACTTTAGTACTAGGGTTGGGCACAAACCAGACCACCAGTAATCCACAGCTAATCCACAGTGACAGTTTTGCACACTAAAACCTTTCCAAGAGCAGACCAGTAACTTTCAGGCTACTTGTTAGTCTGTTCTTGCTCACAATATGTACATGAAAGGGGTGAGTGGGGAAAGCAAGCATTGAATTTGGCTTTGACTTTCCACCTTTAGTTCCTCAAGGTGCCTCATTCTCCCCAGCTTGTTACTTGCTGAGGGCAAGAGTCAGATGTTAGCATCAGCATTTGGTTCAGATTATGCACTCATACTATTTTTCCATTTCAAGCCTGCTGAAGGATTTAGGCAGATCTCTGCTTTGTTTTCATTTATTCACTCACAGGACTGAGGCTCTGATTCTCATCTCCCCCGAGTCCACTGTAAATCAGAAGGCACTCTACTAAAACCAGTGGCATTAACCAGTATAGAAAGTATAGCAAATGAGACTGGAGCCTGACACTGAGGCTTCAGCACAGCACAGTGTTAAAACCTGGTAAAAGTCAAGGCAGAATAGGTATTTTTGCTGAACAGAAAATATCCTCAATAAAGACCCGAATGTCTCTTTTCCCCGGAAGAGGGTTGAGACTGATCAGAGGCACTTCTCCATCAGCCTCTTTCCTCTCTGCCCTTATTCTGCAACACTTTGCACCCCAGCAGCCTTTCACTGCTCACATTTAACCCTTGCTACCCTAAGCTGGGGTGTGTGCGTATGAAGGGCCATACTAGTGCAGGAACATGTGCCACAAGCAAGGTGCATTTTCCCTCTGACAGTGAGATGAAAGGCTTATGACTGTAATGTGATGGCCATACCTGCACACTTCCTGCTCCTGGGCTGGGGAGGTCCTCGTCGGGCTTTATCTTGGAGCGCTTGTTGTGCATGGGATCTCCAGTGCTGCTCACTGCAGATTCACTTGTGGGTTTATTCTGCTGCAGGCAGTTGTTTGGTTGTTTTGGGTTTTTTTTTCCCCCAAAAGACAAAATTAGACTGTGATAAATATGTAGCTCCAAACAAAAGATATGCAGCATCTGCTCAGCAACTTTATTTGGAGAAGCTACACTGTTAATTATACTGGATATGCAATTACATTGTGCTTCAATTACATAGCATTAACTTGTGGAAAAGCTGCATCACTCAACCTTGTAATGGAGCAGGGAGGGAACAGAAAGCGGTAATTCCTTGCTCCAAACCAATGCTGGTTTTGTCAGGCCAGAGAGGGGTAGGAAGAACTTGATTTTCTACGTGATGACGACTTAAGAAAAGTAGTTCTGAAGAGTGAAATCACTGTGTGCTCAAATCAAATGAACACGATTTATTTTTTCACACTTGGAGGAAAGGTTTTGCACTTAACATCTGCACACAAGAGCTCAGCTCTTTCACTGTGTTTCCCATTATAATGGTGGGATAGGAAACAAAACTGAATACTGTGAGACTCAGCCAAAAAATCCCAGATGAAGTCCTGGACTCTCCCCAGTCAACAGCAAAACTACTGCTGACAGAAACAGGCCAGAATCTTGTTTTTCTCTTGCTGTGCTAGACTGAACACCATTATCTACACCTGTAAATGGATCTTGTAGGAATCCAGAGATCTTTTAGAGATATCTGAACTTGCATGGACCCCACAAAAAAATCAATACGCTTCCTACAGCAGCATGTTCTGCTTCTACATTTGTAAAAGCTAGCCAGGAGATAAACAGCTCAAAGACTGATAAATAACCTATCCCAAGTCATCTGGAAACAAACAGCACTGGTTAATAACAGGCAAGCCACGAACCGTGATAAACTCCACATCAGGGGCCTGATGCACTGCTTCACATCCCCAGCTTTTGAGAATACATCTTGGTTTATTGAAATTACTAACTCAAAGTCATTAAGTCCAATTTTGCATAAATCAGACAAAAAGCTTTAAAACTTCTGCACTAGCTTTGAGTTCCTCTATTGCCCACAGACCGAGTTACTCTAAGTTACTCACATGTGTGTCAGGAGGGCAGAATACAACCCTGTGTCAACCTGAGGTGAAGCTGCTAATCTTTAAAATGTTAGTGTTCTGATATGGTTTTCCCCTTTTTCTTACTCCCCACCTTTATTAAGTTCCTGTCCAAGAGCCATAAGAGACAGTTTTGGAATGAGAAGCTGCTGCATCACACTGCAATATTTATGAGGACCAAGAACCATGCTACCAATCAGGAACCATGCATACACTTCTGTGATTTATAATTAAGGGACTCCAAATGATATAGCTGTAAGAAAACTCTTATCAAAGGGTCTCAGTGACAGTGGTGATTAATTGCCATGGAGGCAATGCCATTTATTTCATTTACTTCATTTTTAAATTAATGGGGTGCAAAGGTTTCTTTTGTTGTCTCTCACCTGTGTGGACTCAGAAGGTCCAGAGCTGACCTGGACAGGGTTCAGGACACTGGGGATGCCAGGGATAGGTCTCTGGGTAGGAAAGGTTGGAGCAGGATGGATGAGTGGAGGGCTGTGTCCAAAGGCTGAACCTAGGGTTTGCTGACGACTTATAATTTGCTGATGCATTTGCTGGAGGGATACCGGTGTAGGAGGGTATGTGAAACTCAAAGCAGGGCTGAATTTGGGAGAAAAAAAAAGGGAAGACGGAGGAAAAAGATGAGGGTTATAACAGTATAGAACCATATAGATTAAACCTTTCAAATACATTGGACATATTTACATTAACTGAAGTCACGTTCCTCCTTTCCTCCCACCTCATACCCTTCTTTGTGCCCCGAAAGATGATAAATCCTGGGTTTAAATCCAGAGTTGGCCTGGATTTACTAGTGAGGGCAAAAATGCTATCATAACAAAACATAACATCTTTTCCTAACATTTACCAGGAAACCACAGAAAGCCAACTGAAATAAAATTCCGAAAAACTGAAATAAAAGGCAAGCAGTTCAATAACAGCTATTTATTGCAATAACAAACTTCATATAAAGAAAAAGAATGGGCGCCTACATGCTTTATAGTACTTTTATTGATAAAGCAGTTCCCCTATGTTCGCCTGTAGGAAGCAGTTCCTTTAATCTTGGCTCATGCTACACTCTTTCATATGTCTCTAGATCTTATTACAAGAGGAGAGAAAATCAATTGGTTAAATGTGTTCTGAACACCATGCTTGTCATATCACTCATTTGTTTGCAAAGATGGAAAGCTCAGTTCATCCAGAATGTCACCTAAAGAATTTCCATCAGTGCTGTTTGGTTACAGAAACTGATGGATTAACCTTTCCCCTCTGAAATTGGTGATCAATGAGTTTCAATGTAGAAATATTCCAATGGGAAAGCACTTCTCCTTCTTCCAGTTAAACAACATTAAATGTCTATTAAAGCCCATTATGCATGTTAATACCTGTCATCACTTCATTACTTCACCGTATTTCCCAGACTACAGTGACTTTGGAAGAAATTACACTGCCATCTAAGGACCTATTCTGTGGGTATTGCCAGAGATTCTTTGTGTCACACTTGTGAAATAAATGGTGTGGAACTACATCTTCACACACAGGAATATGAGGTTCTACTGTAAACATTTGCCAAAAACTTACAGTCATAAAAGGAAAAAAAAGGAAGAAAAAGTGTATTCATTATTTTTTTTCTTTAAAAAAACATCAACCAAACACAGTTGAAAAGAGCCATACAGATTTAAAACATTAGGTCTTAAAAGAAAGGGGTGCGAGCATAATACCTTTTCATAATCAAGGCTTCTTCTGATGTCAAAAGTGTGGATTTAATCCAAATTTACAGTCTGAAGCCTTAATTGCTGTTGCTGTTAAGTGCATTAACCGAAAATACTGTGATAAAAAGAGCTAAAATAATTTCAACCATTTAAAGGAGTAATTCTACAGGAATTCTGTGTTCATTAATATGACTATACATTTTTGTCTGTTTGACTACAATCCATAAGGAGACAGCTTCAATGTGATTACATTACTAATATTCCTGGTGAGAACTCTGCATGACAATAGTTTGCCCATTTAGGACAGAATATCATTAAGAATACCCTGGGAGAATTTTACTGGTCTTTGAGGAACTCTCTTTTCATTTTGCATTGTATTCTTTTTAATAAAGGGAGGCAGAAATGTAGTGAAAACAGTAATTGTTCACAGCAAGAGTTAGGGAGAAATCAGTAATAATATTCAGTTATTGCAGCTCTATAGTGTTTGGTAGTGTTCCTGTAAGCAACCATGAATGATTACAGCACGACTTAGCTAAGGTAGCCACTATGGATGATTAATAGGACATTAATCAAAAGATGCATATCAGGCCCAGAATTTGTTCACAAGCTTTCTTCTAATAGCCGATTTCATGTTCACTGAGCTCTGTGCCAGTTTGTTCAATTTATTCTTCAGTGTACAAGCCATTCATCACAGAACATAATGATTTAACACCCCTTTTCCTTTTTAGTGAACAAACATTACTAAGTGTAACTACTGTGGTCTGTTCATTAAAAAACATACAATTACAATGTCATACATGAGGCTGAAACTGCCTCCTTACCATACCCCCACATTTTTTGCTTCTATATATACACTGTGAGTTCATCACGTACACTTCAAACACTAGACGGCACCATCCTGAAGATGCTATCAAATCCACAACATGGAAACAATTTGGATGAAGTATTTTATTTCTCTGTGAGTGGTTAATGCCTAGGACATCTTCACCCTTTGAGCTGAATCAGTTTAGTCATAAAATAATGATAAAGCTAGAAATAAGATTTCATCGGGTCTTCCAAGCACACAGCACCCTTGCAAATACAGGTTGACGTTTTTTTTTCCTTTCTAGGTGTTTCAGCATGTTCAACAATAGCTAGCTTTGCAAGTCCAGGTTCAAAAGTCTGGTAAGAGTCTTCAGATCCTACATGGTAAAACACCAAAATTCAGTCAAAAGACATGACTGACTTAAGACCGTGGCTCAGATCCTGTCCATCACTGCTCTGTGACTATAGTTATATGAGCACCTGTACCTACATTTAATTCTTTAACCTATCCAAAGCAAGAGCACAGGAGATCCCTCCCAGACAGTTCAGGGGGGACACGAAGGAACTGTTGTGATTTGCATGTATTTTTATCTCAGCAGGAGGCTGTTACGATGCCACTGACTAGAGACTCTGGAGTTTGGATGCTGAAGGATGCTCAAGAACTTGGATCCTGAAGAAGAACCTTTGGTCCCAAGCAGGGAACAGACTGTAGGAGCCCCCAGATGTGTATATACAACCTGCTCTTAATGCAGTGCACTTACATTTACTGGAGTTCGGCAATATTCTCCACCCAGTCCCTCCAAAGACGGGAAAGCACTGCGGTGCCAAAAGGGTACTTCTGGTCAAGAATCCCTCTTCCGAATTTTCTACCGCAACACAAGAAGTGATGATGTCTCTTCAACGGCAAAATACCTTTCTAACTAAAGGACAAAATCAGCTCTGATGTAACAAATACAGCTTCTAGTTTCACTGGCCTGCAGTGATGTGCCTTACACCAGTACAGTGCATATCCATAAACATTAAGTATACTTGCTATCCCCCTCTTTATATAAATAAAAGCATCTTCCATCAAAAGGACAGATTTATGTCCTTATCTACATCTGCTTTAACACGATTCTGAGCCTTCAGAAGGAGGATGCTAAGCCAGGCACTGCCAGATTCAGTCCACCCTGCAAGCAACGCAAACTTGTAGGGTATAGCAGAGGAGACTGGCATCTTCAGTAGTGGATCTTACTGGAAAACAGTGACACCAGCAGCAGATGCCTTAAGGCACAGATGGACAGATGTGCTAAGGAGGAAACTATATTTCTTTAGTATCTTTTGTCTGCCCCATGCTCAGCAGCAAAGGTTGAGTCCGAGGTACTTGGATTTTCCTAGGGAGCCTGGCAACCTACACTTCATTCCCTCTACCTCCAAACTTCAATCATCTCCAACTGCAATGAAAAGGACATTGTGAGGGATCAGAGGAATAGCCAGAACAGCTATGGGGAGTACTCAGAAATGGTGACAATGATTCAGCCACTAGGGTGTCTTCTTAAATAGCTGATAGCTTCCTTCAAAGTACTCAGAAATGGTGACAATGATTCAGCCACTAGGGTGTCTTCTTAAATAGCTGATAGCTTCCTTCAAATAATTCTCTCCAACTGTTTCTGGAGAGCTCTTCATAAAGCAAAATGACCTGGCTGGGTTCAACCCACGCAAGATGCCATCACAGGGCAACCTGGACAATTTTTCTGATCTGAAAAGATCAGAAGGATCTGAAAAGAACAGAAGGTGTCCTCTTCTGCCTTTCAGAAATAATTCAGGCTGCTTGACAATAAACTTGATGTTGTGGGCCAAAAAGAAGAAAAAGAAATCAAAGCTCACCACATTGCTAGCATGGTGCACTCTGTTGGGAAGGGGAGACCTCAATTCCTGCCCTCCTTCCCGAAGTTTTTAATGCATTTTGTTCATAAGTAACTCCTGAATACAGGATGTGTGAAGAGTCTCTGTAGTATAGTGTCCCCTCAAACCACATGGGATTCTTCTCCCTTGACCAGCAGCCATACTCCCTCTTGATGGCCCCACCAAGCTCACACTGCTTTCTATCCGGAAGGCCACCACAGAATCAACAAAATGGCTTGGGTTGGAAAGGACCTTAAGATCATCAAGTTCAAACCCCCTGCCATGGGCAGGGACGCCTCACTCTAGATCATGTCACCCAAGATTCTGTTTAACTCAACCTTGAACATTGCCAGGGATGGAGCATTTACCACTTCTTTGGGTAACCTCAGCAGGAAGGGTGGGCAGTGGCATCGCCTGGTCTTGCCCAACTGATACAGCCATGCCTGCTTAGAAATGTGCACCAGGATGGCACCGATGTCACTCAGGAACTCTACAATTCATGCCCAAAGTCTGTAAGCAAGACCTGAAAGTAATCATCTGTAGTCCAGAACTACTAAAACCAACCACTGGGTTTTTCAAAAGCCACGAGTTGTTTCAGAGGTCTCAATTAGCATCATGTTTCTTTCAAGATACCTTAAGGGGGCTGCATTTTGGACAAGGGGTGCTCAAGACTTCCAATCCAGATGCCAGAACATAAGATGCCTGCTCCAATTGTTCACATTTCCCAAAACACAAGTCGCTTCCAAAAAATCTTGGACTCACAGAAGTGTAAGTGAATTATTAATCTTTTTCTTCCATCTACCTACTGAGAAATGAAAATCTACACCACTGGAGGTAATCTGATTTGTATTTCTGTTAGAGACATTTTTTAAAGACAAAGTAGAAAAGGAAAAAAAAGATGAATGCATGTAAGACCACTAATAAACTACATGCAGGTTATCTTTTTAGTTGTTGAGTTTTATGGGGATAAGGGTTAGAAAAAGCATGTAATACTTCTGCTTAAGCATTCAATAACTCATATACACTGACAGAAAAGCCCATCAGTGGTATCATTTATTTTTCCATACTGTGGGCTTCTGTGTCTGTCAGTCTGTCTCTCTTCTCTTTTTCCCTTCTCCTCCTCTGCGAAGTCTCAAACTCCCATCACCGGAGGTAAAGCAGGGCAGTGAACTACATTGCAATTACATGAGCACATCAAATTTTAAGGAACAGACTTCAAGAAGAAGAAAAACAGACGTTATAATCAAAACCAAACTTTGTGGCTACTTTGTGGCGGTCCTACTAACAAGGTCATCCAGTTTCTGGTCACAGCTGTGGAATTTACAGCAAACCAGCTGTGAATTTAAGTCAGGAAAAATGCCTTCTTTCCTATACATTGCATAGGTGTGCCTGAGGAGACAGGCTGACACAACACATTGAAAAAAGCACTTTGATATTCTACACAGCACTCTCCACACACCTTCCCCTTCACGGTAGCTTCCTTTCTTTTCTCTTTTGCATATTCAGTATCATCACCATGCCCTCTCTTCCTGTCCTGTCTTCTCACCTTTAATCTGGACAAAATAGGTCGAGACTATTTTAACGCATCAGTATACTTTTTCAGACCTCTGACTGTTCTCCCTGATCTTCATTGTAGTCTCCCCAGCTAAGACCTTTCTTGAAATAAAACACACAGGACTGGTTTCAGTACAGGACCGTGTCTCACTATAAGACACACTGGCTCCATCTACACTATAGTGCAGGTAGACCCTTTGGCCTGAAGGGTCTTTGATGTCTGGGTGGTGCACTCACAGCCCAAGTGCTCACTCCATGAGAAAAAACAGATCACCCTGCAGCCTCCATTGTTTGCTCTTGGCATCAGCAGCTGACACCAGGCAGACCAAAAGATCCAGTTCTCTCCAAAAAGGACCCCAGTTCATGAAGGGAGAGGTGATTTGTAGGTAGTCTGGCTTCATGTTCAATAAAGCTGATGTTCAGGTATTAAGATAACACCACAGCTTCTTGAGCTCATGTTCAAGTAGGTACACATTACTACTTTCATTTTTCTTACTCTCCCTTAAGAGCTGCATGAAGCCTGTGGGCAAACAAAACTGAGAAATCAGGGTGCAGAAACCCACTAATAAATGTTGGATGAATACCTGGACTCACTGCATTCAATGGGGCTTTTATCCTTTCCCTTCCAGCAGGCCAGGATTTCACCTTTAGATTTTGACTTGTATTTCCAAAGTCCTTATTTATTCTTTAGGAATGTTGCTGAGGGGCAAACGACCTTCCCATTATACAAATGTACCCACCTACTCTTCAGAAAAGCATCCCTAATAACTCTTAAATACTTCTGAAGAGGAACTAACTTCAGCAAGTCCTTAAATGCTGCCCTAAAACCTGGGCCCTACAGACACTGCAACCTTACCTGAAGTCATAATACAAGTCATAATTATGTTAACAGTGATCAAACGCTGGTTTTCACATGCTCAGATGCTCTTCATAAAAGAAGGAGCAATGTAAGAAATAGCTTAATTCATCTCATGGTAAATAAAGTGACATGTAAGAGCCACTGTCCAAAATGCTGGGTGTATGTAAAGGTGGCTGGGAGTTGAGCCATGGGTACTGAGGGGGTCCACGTAAGCTGACTCCACACACAGAAGTTTATGTATGTATTTTGATGGAACTATGCACATGTGCAATACGCAGCCATGTGGAAAGCTGTGGACAGTCACCAGGAGAAACTCTTAAGTCTGACCCCAGGAGAGACGTAGAGGGGAGAAAACCAATGAGCTCTCCTTGGACAGGACCTACAAGAGAGGAAGCAGCCAGGAACACCACGTAAGAAAGCTGTCTCCTGTTGTTTGAGTTGGTGGAACCAGGAATTTGTGTATGTTCTTTGTAAACAAGCTGGAGTGAATAAAAAGAAGTTCCCAACTCTGTCATCTTCTTCACCCTCTGATGGAAACAACCTGCAAGAGTGACTGTTGACAAACTGCTTGGGTCACAGGAGTGACAATGCACTCAGCAGCCTCGCAGCCCTGAAGAGATTTGTGAATTTCTTCCTGCTTCAAGTATTTCAGATGCAAAATGAAAACCAAATGGCCTTACAGGAAGTGAGACATTACAAATGCACTTCTGTTTGGAGCAAATAATTTTAAGTAATATGAAAGAAGAGTTTTGCTTTAAATCCTGTTCTTTTCCCTCTACTTTCCAACCGACAACCCTGAGCTTTGAGTAGACAATGTAGAGAAGTCCTCAGCTGCTTTTACAGCTCGTCACTTACATACAGGGGAAAACAGTATCCAACCGTGACCGTGAAACCAGACATGTGGCATGATCATAAAGGCAGGTATGAGCCTCAAAATCCTTTGAAATAATTTTTCAGAACTGACTGGGTTTCACAAATATCCCTCTGCATTTGCAATGTTGGCACATTTCAGTCAGTCCCTAACTTACAAGTCATCTAACTGCATTTGTAAAAAGACTTAGTATCCTGTACCTAATAAAGAACAGTCTCTATTGTACTATGTTTTCCAGTTTTCATCAGATAATAGTCATCATCTTACAACTGCATTTAACTCACATACATCGGTGCCTCCTTCTTGACTTCTCTATTACTGGTTTAAAATTAACAGAGCCTGTGGTCTGTACTTTCTCTTCAGCTTACCATATTATCTATTCTGTTTTATCTGCTAGACTAGGTGAATTTTTTCTTCATGAATACATTGCCATATGCCGGAGTAAAATGGAATAGCTTCACTTAGAGCAACAGAGCCACGCTGATTAACCTTATACGCTCAGACAGCACTGACAGCTTTGTCCTTCTCACTGGGATATTCCTGTTCAGGAATCCTTAGCATCCTAACTGAGCTTTGTATTAACAGGACCTTGCGTAATTCATCTGCGCTCCCTCCATGCAAGCTCATGACGCTTCTGGCAAACATCATTTTGAATGAAGTTCATGGCTAAGCATTTTCGCATTTCTAAAACTCGTATCATTAATTACATGGAAAGTGCTAATTAATACTTGTTTTTAGGGTCTGAAAATGAAGTGATGAAGTGTTATATGCCAGCACAGTTCACTCAGCTCCACATCATTCCTGGAATCTGCACTGTGCTGTGTCCAATGACTCTAAACTCCTCAAATAACACAGAACCAGTCTGGAGCAAATTACTTTAAACTGACTTTTAATTACAAGACCTGCAACATACACATTTACAGGCATACATACATAATCACACTTGTGTATGTGCGTATCTGTACATGTGTATGTGCATGCAACATGTGCCAGCATAGTCTGTATTCTTTGTGTTGCTTGACTGCTGACATTATACATTTTCTGAAGGCAGAAATCTTGCCATTTGTGTGTATTTGTGATGAAAAATATGCACCACTTTCTAATGCAAGATGCAGATCTCCAAAACAATGAATGTCACCATCCTGTAATCTATATGAGACTTCTACAGGAGGCTAGCTGCAGAATTAAGTTTCAAGAGAGCCTGAATTAGATGCAACTTTCTGTAATACTGATGAATTTCATTTTTATTCACTTTGTAGTACTTCTCTGCCATTCACGCTTCTTGAAAGAGGGGTTAAAATGAAGCTATTATGGCGTGATAGAGCATTATATTCCCTTCTTTAGATTAACCACGCACAGTAAAAGACCACTGAGAATAAATCCCTGTGCTGCACATATATGATGTGTCTAGTTATAATAGGACCTGTTTCATCGGGCTTATACCTGGTCTGTGTCTGAACTGCAACTAAACCGTCATTTACAACATACTACATACTAGAGACCTTTTAAAACAAGAAAAGCTTTCACTCAAAGATGCAGCTTTGAACCTCAGGCAGATCCCAATAAAAGTAACAATAAATCAGCAAAACACCTGTAATACTCACATAACTAACACACTTTTTACCCTGTACATCCTACCATGAGGAGCTTCTTGCAGAACTGCTGAATATATGGTGTTCTACTCTAAACATGTTCTTAAGATTCATTTCACTAAGTATTTGGTTGTGTCCTTTTATGCAGATTTAACTACATAAATACACAAACTTAAAACTCACAGTGTAAAACAGAAACTGAAGATAAGAATTAAGCACTTGGTTTTCAGGAAAAGTTAGATGTTCTAAATGAGCTGAGCCAACTCACGAGCAGCACTTCCTCGTCTCAATGTAGAATGCAATGGAGGAATGAAAATTTGATCAATGTGAAGCTATGGCAAAACCAGGTTGAAACAAATGGAATGGAAAACAGAACACCGAAAATCACGGTGCATTGGAATTGCTGATCCTCTTATAGAATATGACTGCATGTGGTAGAGGGGGACTGCTTCAGACAGTATCGGCAGAAATGACAATGCAAGAACTCTGAAGAGCAGACTGAAAACAACCATTTGCTTCAGAGAGGAGATGAATGAGAGCAGACATAATAAGAATATATTAAATATTGAATAAAGAAAGAAGACTGAGAACATGAGGGCTCCCTGTCTTATAACTATGAGACATTCTGTTAAATTCAAAAACTGGATAATTTAAACCTCATAAAAGGATACTCTTTGCTCTGTGCATAATTAGGCTGTTGGGCTCTCTGCTGGAGATACTTTCACTTTCCTCTGTGATAACCGTATACTTTATTTGTATGTCTTAATTCTGTTTTTATTTTTCTCTTTGCTTTTGCCAAGGGAAATGGGGAAAAAAATAATACCTGGTCACTTGTCTCTAGATATAAAGCAGTTCAGAGAGGAGGACACTGACTAATTACACAACAGATGTTATGTACAAAGAGCTTATATGAGATGAGAAAATAATTGAGTATCCAATACCTGCTTGCAGAAAAGCAGACTCCTGCCTTCCTCGCTGATATTAATCCACTGCTAAGCTCACCCTTCCCAGGGCTCTTTGTGAAAGTACCCTCACTACTGTTTCCTGATGCTCAGCTTCAGATCAGCCCAGAGCAAAGTGACAGGAGACAGAACAGCCAGGATCTGGCTGTAATTAACCACACTATGTTAATTGCTCTTTCCTGTTGTGATGACATCAGGGGAGCAGGGGCAGATCCCGGAGGGTGGAAAAGTGTTGCTGTGCTTTCTCAGTTTCTTTCAAATCCTGGAGGAGATCCCAAAGGGCTCCCGTGCTCACATGAAACTGAATTTTAACATGCTATAAGATGTCTACGGTGAATTCACAGTTAAATCTGCCTAGACCCAAAGAAAGTCTCTGGTAGTAGCTGGAATTACTCCTGATTTAAACACCTTGTAGCTGACAGGGAATTCAGGTCATTCTCTGAAAACTGACTGTAAATTTGGTATTGCAACACTGCTAAGGCAACAGAAAAATACAGAGGTTCTGAGTTTCAGATCATATAGAACATGAAGCCCCAACCTCCTCTGTTTATTAAACACCAGCTAATCTTTTGTAAAGGTTTTGAATTGGTACTCCTAATATTATGGGAAGTGATTACCCCCTTTATATTCACTCTAGGCTATGCTACCTCTCAAAAAAGAAGTGCTACTGAAGTGCAAAGTCTAATAATTGTCACAGGTAGCAGATATAACATTAAGTACATCCTGACAAAAGATTAATAGCAGGGGTGCTGCACTGCAGGACTGAGGCAGGTAACCAAATGAGTAAATGTCAAATGAAGGATTATCCTCATTTGATGCTATTTCATACACCTCTTTTCTGCATAATCTCTCCCAGCTGAGACCTAAACCAGGTGTTTTCAAATGCATAAAGTAGAAGCTCTACCTGGTGTGCTAAAGGATATCCACTATTAGCTGTCAGCAGGAGCGACATCTTCTTTTCAAGTACTCAGCCAGTAGTCAGGATACAGCACTACACTGCAGCTGACAATGACAAAGCGCTCGCCAAGTCAAGCCCTATCTGGATTGTGCTAAACTATTGCTATTTATTATTCAAACTGCAGTAGTACCCATGTCAAGGACCAGAGCCTTTCTGTGCTTGCCTCTGTAACAGAGCCCAAAATGTGGCTCCTTTCATTTGATTTGATTTCATCCTCGAGACAGTGCTCATAACAGAGTCCTATGCTGAAAAGCCATGTGGAGCACAGGATGCAATCTTTTAGTTAGAGGATGTACCTTTTTCCAGTGCAAAGACCAGTGTGGTCCTGGTGATACATATGGGAAGATTTAGTTCTATGTTTGATTTTACAGGCTCAATGTTCTTCTAACCTGTTTCTGCAAAGTTGCTACCTGTTTGTGTGCCAGCCCATCAGCTTTTAGTCATGTGAGCACACATCCCTTTCCCCCCCCTGCAGGATTAGCAACTGCTTCACAAACATCAATGCCTTCAACCTCCCTCTGAGGTGAAGCAGAAGGACTCATTTTCCACAGGTACAGGAGTCACAGGCAGATGAAGGTTAAAAAGTGCCACTCATTGTGGTTGCCCAATTTCAGACATGAAGACCAGTTCTCCCAGATTGATTAACATGACACAATACCTGAAATGTTCAGAACAGGAGTCACAGAGTCATAGAACAGTTTGGGTTGGAAGGGACCTTAAAGATCACCTGGTTCCAGCCTCCCTGCCAGGGATGGGACAGCCACAATCTCTCTGGGCAACCTGTGCCAGTGCCTCACCACCCTCATAGTGAAGTAACTTCAAGCCGTATCTGTGAGCAACCCAGCTGCTCAGACACATTAAGAGTAGCAGTCCAGACGTCCAAAAGAGAAACTGTATGAGCCTGGTGGTCGCTTCTAACTAGTTCACTTTGCCCATCATCAGGCTGGGATTGTGTTTTGAGAGCAGGGTCTGTTCTTCAGGCAGCAAACTACCAGGTAAGAGGCTCCCTCCTCTTCTTCAGTGAGGCAGGGTCCTGTAGCTCTGACTGATGCACAGAGGATGTTCAGCCTGAGCACTGAAGCAGGCAGGGGCCATGCAAAAAAATACTGTGCAACCCTGAAATTAAAGATGGTATCAAAGCACAATCACAAGAGGGCAGTACCTTCATTCTCCTTAATGACTGGTTTCTGCATGCTTTATTCTGCAGCTTTTTCTCTCTCCTAGTGCAACCCTATGTTGTGTTATATAAAAGCATTTGGTCCCAGCTTACTTAACCTGGACAGCTCCGGCTCTGACCCCTATCTCCCCTGAAGACTGTTTTCTTTTTCACAAGGCTGTTATGGCTGGGCAGGCAGCTTAGCATCCACATGCATCCCGAAGAGGTACCAGATTAACCAGAGCTGCAGCTGCAGGGAAAGGTCCTCTTTCCTGTCTATGGGCCCTGGACTGGAACATGCTGAATGCTTAGGCTATTTAACACATGCCCCTCCTAAGGGCTTTTATCACTTGGCTGAATGGGACAATTTCCCAAGGACAGCAAAATCATATCTATGGCATCAAGGAAACATTCCTGGTGAATTTTAGAGGTCTTTTACTAGCAAAAGGTAGCAAGAGGTCTTCTAGACTCTTCTTCTCTAACTTTCTTCTGATAAGTCCATAACTTTGCTGATGCTTTTTGGAAATACTCAGCATTAGACAGGTATCTGCCATGAAAAATGCTGCCAAGCGCAAACTATTTGGGCTAACTTCAAAGTAACTGGACACAAGATCTAAAAGTAGAATTGTGCAATGCTACATTAATGCTACTGATGTTGCCTAAAATATGTAAACCTCCTTTCTCCAATTCCATCTAGTGGGCTGCTGAACTGTACCATTTTCTTGCAGCAAGCTCTATGAAATTTACCTGCAAGCTTCCAGAAGCTGGGATTTTACACTAGGACAAGTGTTTTCTAGGATTCATCACTGTTGCAGACAAGATATTAAACAGGATGAACCTATGGATTGATGGCACAGTACAGTACAGCAGTTTTCGTGCTGAATGCATTACTTACAGTACAGCAAACTGTAACACATTACGTTTTATTCATAGTCTTGTTCCTATTTAGTCTTGCAATTTATTAAAGCAATGAAATGTGGCTTGGGTTTAATACCTTACATCACTGTTTATTTTGGTGTAACTCTTTTATAGACAGGTTCACATGGGAGAAATTACATGGCACCAAACAGAGGCCAGTTGCAAAACTGAAGAAAGAGCTATTGCTCTCTCCCTTTCTCTCCTTTGCCCTGGGAAGAATGGAGATGTGCATTTCCAACTTTTCAGGTTGAACACGTATACTCTTATCAAAAAGAAAAAACATTATTAATTCAATTTCAAGTGAAATTTTTGATTATGCATTCCTGGAAAGCATGACCAGGAAGTGATAAAAGCTTCAGCCAGCCATAGGCTCAGGCACACAAGCCTTGCTTTCTTCAGTTCACAAGACTCACTGTTCTACCCCTTAGCATCCTTAATCAGTCTCTTCCTAAAACTCACTCCAGTTCCACAACTGCCTTCAACAAACCTATTCATCCAGCTCTGGGTCTGCAGGGATGGCCCTTAGGTTTGTGATTCTATGTGTCAAAAACACATACCACCCATTTCCAGCTGAGAGGAAAAGGAGGGAAGACTTACTTACTTCACTGTAGAGATCATGCCAGTTTCCATGCACTATTTGCTTTACCAAAGTTACAAGCGATGGAAAAGGAGGTTAGCAATTAAAGTGCCATCCCATCTTAATCAAAGGCACAATACACCTCCACAAAGCACATGTATTTAACAGATGTGGTCCAAAACTGCTGCCAGCTATTGACATAAATCATATTGCACATTATGGAGCTTCATAATTGGGCCTGTGGTTACACAGATTGCAGAGACGTATTGCAGAGCTATGATATCATACCTGTGAAATACTATACAGCTATTCAAGTACATCAGGGCTATGAAGCACTACTATTTAAACAAAATGCTTAAAGAACCCCAACAGCACTTTAATACCAAATATTTACAGTGCTGTCACTTCCAAAGTTTGGCAGGCCCGTGGTTTCTAACACACCAGTTGTGTGCCCCATTTTCTCCGTAAGTGCAAATCCCCATAGCCGGGTTTTGAAGTTGTGTCATTTTTGCCGGAGAGGTATGTTTGAGCCTTGCCAAAAATGGGTCTTTTAGATCTCAAGAAATTGCTGTGGGGACTTGCTCCTTTGCCTCATTGCAGATTGAAGGTGGAGGCTGCTTTTAAGCCAGGGACCAGCTGTACTCTTTGTCTGAGTGCCACAAATGCAAAACCAATATTTTCTGAGACTTTGGGGAGGTGGGGAATTCTTTGTGGAACACCGAAGGACCTTTTTTCAGTTAACATATAACACTATCACAAATACAAGAATGTTCTGCAGTTGCACTCCTTTTTATTGCTGTTTCTCTTCATTTTCTTTTTTGACATTCTTGCTTTTGTCTCCTCTCCCTGTGCCTTCTTTACTCCCCTTTCCTGCACAACTTCTGCCCAACCTACCCTTGGTATTCTGCTTTTTTACCTCCAAAACAGCCATTTTTAGCTGTTTCCTTGCACATGCAAGTGGAGGGACCGAGTGGAAATCCCAGCATTTCTGATGGTACTGGGTGATAACAGTACTTCCTTGGTACAGAAAAGAACAGGTAATTTAGCCACAGCATTTATCTTTGGAGATAAATACCGAGATAAATACTGACCAAACATTTTAGTTGAAAAGTACCACACGTCTGTGCTTTACCCTCTGGTAACTGTAATGCAGGAATATTTCACTGTCCATTATATCTATATGGCCATAAGAATCCAAGTGATTTAAGTCACAAACCCATCCTGGAGAGGCTTCTCTGAAAATAGATTCCTGAGGACACATACACCATTACTGTGGTCAGATAGAGCGTTACCTGCACTGGACAATAATATGCCCTTGTGGTTACCTTTCTGAGCAAGAAGAAGGAAAGTATTTTGTACTTTAAGCTACAGTGAACATATATCATAGAAACTTCAAAATACACATAGTCATAAAAACACAACAACTGCCTGAAGATGGGAGTACACATTCACCTTTGTGTTTGCGTGCATAACATGTAAACGAGAATATATAATAGAGGTAGAAAATGCTGTTCTTACCTTATTGCACTTGCAGATAAGTGGCCGTAAGAACCACTGGCTGAGGAACTGCTACGAGAGTTATTCAGAATTGTGACCAAGGAATTTGGAGATGTTCGTATCATGGTCTGAAGGTCAAAGCTGTGATCAGATAAGGGGGATATGGACAACGTGCGCTTCCGGCTTGGTCTAGCTGACAATCTTGGGCTTGGAAACCTGGCGCCTGTTATGTAAACACAAATAATTATCCACCAGGGTACTTAATCGCATTTATTTGTTATCAGTGATGGGTAAAGGGACTCGCAAGACACCAACACGCTGTGACAAGCCTACTCTCTCCACTTGTGATATACTGGCTACGATTGAGGAAAATTAGGAAGAAAAATCTGTCTTCCTGTGGCTTACCTCAGGGGAGCTCTGTTTATTAATGTGCAAGCAAAATGATAAATTGCTAAACAAAAGGAAAAGACTTTTATGAGTTATCCCTCTCATTTCTTGTGATTTATGAATCTGATGGCTTCTTAGACATTCACATCATTAATTCAACCATGAGCAATGAGACAGTGGTTCAGATCCGGGCTACCTGCAAACCCAAAGCCGCATCGCTTCATACGTACAGCCAAAGCTGTAATTGTAAAATACAATGTAGAAATGAAGAGGCAGATTTTCCTTTGTGAACCATAATTCTGCCTGGTCGATACTTGATCCATTAGACTGTGAAACAGTAGGCTTTATCTGAATTAGTCCAGGATCCCACTATACTCTTGTGTTGGGGTGTACAGGAGCCTAGGACTTTAAAACTAGAGCTTAAACTTTTCAAAGCAGCAAAGAAACAGCCGCCATATAGATTTAAATAAATATATATTGCACTTCTAAATTTTCTGTGCTGCTCTGAAAATTTCCACCTCTTCTGGTCTATTTTACCATGTCACCCCAACTCTCTGCAGTCCTGACAGAAGATACATCACCTTAAATTTCTTCCATTTATTTAATTATTTTCAATCTCAGTTGAGACCAAGGAGAGAATTAGCTTCCCCACTGCGTACTGAACTGTTTCCTTTGACTATACTGCTGCTTCTACCCTTTTAATCCCTTTAACCTCTAGTAAAGGACTAAGTCCTAACGCTCCTGACAGCCAGGGTCAGCAGGTCTTGGGTATGATGCTTACTTTACAGTCCCTGACATTCTCTGTAACTTGCTAATAATTTACAGTTGGCCAAAAGCCTCCCATTATAGGTCTGCCTTTCCTAATTCTTGCTTGTACCTTGGTGCCCAGGATGATTTTTTCAGCAGGGTATTTCAACTTATGTATACCTAATATTAGCAAGGAGAACAGCCCAAATGACTCCAATTAAACTCACTCCGAGGACAGGGCTGGATCAGAATCGGCTATTACATTTTCCTTACACACCTGAGTGGGTTGCCCTTCTTTCTGTGCATGTTACCCATGTTACTGGTCTTAAACGCTGCCATTTTATTGCTGCTGTGACTGTGTGACCAGATCTCCATCTACAGCCCTCTTCCTAACCTGTGCTTAGACTGGCCTCAACTAGCCAACATGGGTGTCAAGTCTCTTTGCCATCTGGCTAACACAGTTTTTTTTTCCTTTTGTGTTCTGTCTCTACAATAGGCCTTAGCCCATACTGGTTCAGTCTTTAAATGAATATTCATGCCCTTGATTCATCATTTAAAACTTAGGTGTAGCCATTTATTTCTTCCTAAAAGCTACTATGTTATTTTATGTAATCTGTTTTATCTCCTTTTTATGAGCTTGCTATTGTACTGTTTGATATTTTATTAGTGCTGTGCTTTGTCTTTAAAGGCAGAGGCCTTTTAGTTGTGCTAAAATAAAAATCAACAACAATCAGCAGCTTTAAGAAGCTGCAACATATTTAATAAGGAAATACAAGATACATGTCACGGTAAGAACATACAGTAATACGTCGCACTTACATCTTTGATCCACAGCTCTCCTCTGCTGACTGTTCAGCCAGCATGAATGAGAACACCTCTGAAGTTAGTGGTAATGTAATTTGCCTCAGCTAAGGATACAATTTCAGTCCTTTATAGGTGAATAAACTCAGTTATAGTGGCTTTACAAGAGGACAGGCAAGTACCAGTGTTCCTGGTTAAACAGCAGGGGACAAGGAAGACCTGCTAGACATACGCTGACCAGCAAAATGAAAGCACTGCTATCACAGTACTGTGTGTTCCTACCAGCCATCCCAATGGTGTGCTATATATACAACAGGACGTAATAATGTTTTCCTAAAACGGGTGGGCACAGACCTCATCATGCCAGCAAGAAGCCAGAAGAGATGCTCAGAGAGGACAAGCACAGCACCCTTTCTTTTGATAAGTAACACCTAGTTAAACATCTGTATTTACAACTGAGACGCCAGGTGCTGCTGATGACCATGTATGAACAGTTTCAAATGTGACTTCCAGCAGAAATGCTTTTGAAAAATTACTTCTTATGGATTTGAAATCCATTCTTGAACCTGACACCACAAAGGGATTTCCACTTCTTTCAGAAATTCATTACAAGCCTGCTAAACACGGACTCATGGCTACGGATGCTAACTAGAGAAAGGGTGCATAGGTTTGATAAAAAGAAAAGTGGAGCAGTTGTTAAGAATACTAGCACTTGAGTACCTCTCCTTTGAAGCTAGGCTGGGCAATAAAGCTTGAGACAACAGTTGTGTTTTCCTGCTTTTTGCCATTAGACACCATTTATTTTGCATGCCAGAACTGCACAAACAGACTCATCAGTATTCCAGCCTGCATCTCAGAGAGGATTGAACAGGCACTACTGACAATTGTTGAAAGCTCTTACGATCCTGAAGAGATGGATCCCCCCCATCTACCTGGTATGGGAACAACGTCCTAAGGGCCAACAGACTCCTGCAAAAAGAGAGTATTTCTGCTTCACAGCGGAAGCCAACAGCTGAGGCAGACAAGAGTCTGGCCACAGGAGAGGGGGACCGGCTTCAAGGGAGGCCACTTTTCAAAACTGAAAAGACAATTAAATGGAATTACTGTTTTTTCAGATCTTCATGGTTTAATTAGGTTTCACATGCCTAAAAAGTCTTAAGCACGAGCTGACCACTTGTTACACTGCAGGACATTTGCTAAACCATTAATTTGGCACAACATCAGTCTTACTTAGTATGTTACTATAAAAAGGAATAGGTCATAATTTGTCAGTGCCTCTGAATAGCAAACCGAAGTTTTCAGCCTTGCCCAGGCATTTATTTTAAAAGCAAACACTTCAGTATTTATTTAGCAACTTGAGATGTTCATCTGCTCACACTATTCTCTCACCAATGCATTACACTCCCTACTCGATACCACTTTAAAACCCCCAAAAATGCAGAAGCACTGATTCACTGAAAATTCATTTACCTTCGCACAAGTGCTGAAACTAAAAGAAACCATCAGCTTTGGCAAAGCACGTGAACGGAAGCTGACAGTGAAGATTTGGTTAGGAATGTCACCTTTCTGGAGTAGACATTAAAGTAATAGGAAGTCAGTAGCTGATAGCAAAGACTGAGTGTGATGACAAGAATCCAGCAGGTGACAGAAGAAAAGATCTTACTCCTGGGGTGAAGATCAATCCTAAAATAACAGATATCTATCTCCATCATAAATTTCAAAAATGGAATATGCCATCCAGCAAATTTGCCCACGAATTTGATTTCTGAGTTGAAGTTTTTAGCCTTGCTTAATCATTTATAAGGCAATCTTCAGACACGTATCATTTATCCCATCCTTTTAAATCAAACTTCATCAAACCTTTTTTTATTCCATCCCTTTAAATCAAACTTCTTTGAACCTGTCCCCGGCACTAGTTTTTGTTGAAGGCTATGAACAAGGAAAGCTTGATTTTTAAAAGCTTTTCTTTCTTTTTCCTTTTGGTTTCTGCTCACAGATGTGTAAACTTTGTTTTCACTTCATGAAAACTCTTCATTTGTCATCAGTTTTGCCTTAGCTTTCAAACTGGTAAATCTGTCATCAGTACGAGAGGAAAAGGAATGGCTTTGCTACTCCACCCTCATTCTCCAACTGTGCCTGAAAATCAGAAATCAAACCCAGTCCAAAGCTTCTTACATTGGATTAACTCTTCAGGCCAGCCAAATTCTTCACGTCAACTGGGTTGCTATCAGTGCCTCCAATGCCAAAAGGGGTAGGTCAATGCTGAGTACTCTTGAAAAATAAAAAACCCTCCCATCCTGAGTGAACACAGGCAAAAGTTAACCAGAGTGAGGATATTAATACTCTCAGGGCGAATCTAGAAACCTCAGGCAACATGCCTGCCTTCCACTGAATACAGTTTAAAAGCAGAGTAAAAGGTATTCCCGAAGTGAAAATAATGCAGGTATCAAATGCAGAAGACTATCATTTTTTTACCATGGTACTGTCAGTATCACCCCCATCTACTCCCCTCCTAGTTACTTTCATGTCACACTGAGAGGTACCACATCTGACTCTTTTAGATCAAGCAAGACGATGGAAAGATTGGGTTAGGGATTCTGGCCACCAATACTGTAATAAAGCTTTACAGCAGCCAAGAAAACTTTGTTCCACTTTTCATGCCACACAGGACAGAATGAGGAAAAAGGACAATCAAGCATACACACTATTGGCCTTATTCTTCCACAATACATTAGACAGTTTATGGACAGTGAATTTCACAGCTTCAAGAAGTCTGCTCTTTAGGACAGATTTAACATTCTGATTAATGCCTGTCCCACTCATCACCATCTTGAAATCAGTTTCAAGCATCACAGAGCAAAACATAAGGCCACAAACTGCATGAAACATGCTTTTGAGCCCTGTGCATGCTGCTGCTAGAATTACTATTTGTACTACTGGAGAGGGTAGAGATGCCAAATTACTGTGCTAGATGCTGTATAACCACACAAATCAGGAGACAGACTTGCTTCACACAAGAACAACGTCTTGCTTGTATATGTTTGGTTGTTGTGTGCAATAAATGAGCAGCGGCCTTTGACTGAGTTAAGTCAACTTGCTGAGAATTTGATAGCAGATAATGAGGGAAACTACCAATCTCTCTCCTGTTTCCTTTGACAAGACTGGGCAAAGGCAAAAGAGTACTTTTAAGATCACTATACAAACCCGTAAGAAGAAAGACGTAACCAAATGGCACTGTTTTGCACTGATCACTGTACTTTGCTGTTAAATGCAAACATGGGCATTGTTTTTTAAGAAGAAGTCTTAGTATCAGCTTCCCGCTAATTGTTTTGTTCTTGCTTCTAATCTAGAATTCTGACAAAGAAGAAAGGGGTTTTCTTTAGCATGATGAATGATAGGACATTCAAATTCCTACTTAATGACAATTAATTTACTGTATACCCATGCAAGTTAAGATAGTTTTAATTAGTTTTTGCAAAGTAAAAGGGTAACTTCACATTCTATTTAGATAAAAGCAACTATTGCCTGACATTCTCATCAAATACAGAAGGTGAGCTGAGTGACCTTACTAGGATTCACTCTTAGTTTAATTCTCTATTTACTGTTTAAAAATAACCCATTTGCATAATAGTGCTGCACATTTTTTTGTCTTTAACTCTGAAATAATCCCTAATTGAAAAGTTGCTGCTATAATGAATCTCAAATTTGTGATCTCAGTTTTAAAAACCGAACACAAAACAAAGAGCACATCTCAAATATATTGTAGCTAAAGCTGGTGACAGTAAATATCCTTATTAGAGATAGTGTTTAGGTACCTTTTATGAATGGGCTGAAGTTATGGGCTAAAGTCAAAACATAAGAAGTGATAATGCTCTTGGGATGCGAAAGCTGTAATTCTATGTAGATTACAGCAACACAATCTCTACTAACACATGAAGGTCCTTTGTACAAACATCATTAGTTGTATGAGCACTGCAGTGTTTCTGTTTTTCTTAGGTTTTCTGGCATACACCTGGGTATTGATCTTCCTATAGACTGAATAGACTCATTCATTCAAGCCTGCATCCAAATACGTGGTTTGGTTCTGCTGTTTATATGCATTCAGAAACTTTCCCACCAGGAATCAACACCACTGAAAGTATGACATACCCCTGCAGACAGGGATTGGACTAGATGACCTTTCAAGGTCCCTTCCAACCCAAACTATTCTATGATTCTATCATACTTTTACTTCAATGAAGTCATGTCCGTTCATACAAGATATGGATTTGTTCGTGCAACTGGAACACTACCCAAACCATGTGCAGCTTCTGCGAGATCTTATTACCATGCATCAAATGCATTAGCAGTGTACCTCATCTCTCCCTATTCCTCTCAAAATCCGCATCAGGAAGTACCATACTCTTAAGGTTTCAAGCACTGAAGCCTGCACATTAATTTCTGGTTTAAGTCCAGACTACTTGTGTGGGTTTATCATGTTTCTGAAGTGCGTTCAAGGTATGTCATATTACTGTAAAATCACTGTGCACACTACTAGTGCAGTGAGACTGAAAACAGAAACTGAATTAGAAAATCCTTCAGTATCAAGGTAACAGAATAAAACCAGTTTCTCTGCCCAGTTCCACAACTATTTGTCTTGCCTGATTCTCATAAAAATCATTGGTCGGTCAACTACCTCCCACTCCCAGGCACATGTTCTGCAGGGGTAGCTATCTATATTCCCACGTATTCCAGAGGTGAACCTCCCAACTCCTACGCTCCTTGAGATCAGCAGCTATGGCATGCAGCCAACAGCAAGGGAAGAAGAAACTAACATGCTAACAAAGGTTTTAAAAAGCTGTGGGACAACAAGGTGGTCTAATGCTATTGTATTGCGCTGTAGCACCAAGCAAGAGTCAACAGTCACCACCATTTCTCACCACCATCTTTTATTTCCCTTTGTTATGGTTTAAGCCCAGCTCACTCATTTCCCCTCCACTCCCGGAGGGATGGGGAGGAGAATCGAAAGGACGTAATCCCACGGGCTGAGATAAGAATTACCACCGATAATAGTAATGGGAACAAGGGGAGAGAACATAAAACTAAAAGGGGAAAAGGAAAAGAAACCAATAAACACAAGTGACGCAAAATACAATTGCTCACCACCTGCCAACCGATACCCAGCCCAACCCAACCAGCAATCTGGGCCTTCCAGGTAACTCCCCCCAGTTTATATACTGCGTATGATGTGCTGTGGTATGGAATACCCCTTTGGCTGGTTTGGGTCAGGTGTCCTGCCTCTGCTTCCTCCTGGACTCATCTGGTCACTACTGAACTCGTTTGGTTTCATCAAAGTTCATGCTTTGTTGGGGTGATGATCAAAGAGAAGTCAGGGTCAGTCGATGGTGTCCTGAGGAAAGTTCTGCTGCTGCTGCTGCTGGCATTCCCATGACTTTATTCTCTGATGATGACCATGACAGTACATGTCTTCTTTTCAAAGCCCAGAGTGGTGGAAATGGGCATCTAGCTAACGGGCTACAGAAGTGCTATACAGCAGGCAACAGCATATAATTGAGCTAACTGGCTGCTTTCCCCCAGAATTAAATCCCCTTGAGGTACACATCAGACTTCCCCATCTTCTCGCATTACCCACCAAGGGTATCTAGGTCCTTGAGCAAAAGCAAACCCATGGGTTTGCCTTTACCTTAAGCAGGAATACCCCAGACTGCCTTCACCAGCCAGCTCTTTACGTGCACCACAGGAACTTTACCTCTGCATTGCCAGTTGCTCTGCTTTCGTTGCTGCAACCACCCCCACAGGGCATTTGCCACCATCCATGAGTCAGTATAAAGTACTGGCCACTTTTCTTGTTCAGCAATGTCCAGGGCCAGCTGGATGGCTTTCACCTCAACAAACTGACTCGATTCACCCTCTCCTTCAGCAGTTTCTGCAACTTGTTGGACTCCATACAGCTGCCTTCCACCTCCGATGCTTTCCCACAATACGGCAGGACCTATCAGTAAACAAGGCACACTGCTTTTCACTTTCTGACAGTTTATTATATGGTGGGGCCTCTTCAGCACGCACCGCCTCCTCCTCCGGTGACATTCCGAAATCTTTGCCCTCTGGCCAGTCCATGATGACTTCTAGAATGCCTGCACAACTGAGATTTCCTGTTTGAGTTCGTTGCGTAATTAGTGCAGCCCACTTACTCCATGAAGCATCAGTTGCATGATGTGTAGAGGAGACCCTGCCTTTGAACATCCAGCCCAGCACGGGCAGCCAGGGTGCCAGGAGGAGCTGTGCTTCAGTGCCAATCACTTCCGAAGCAGCTCGAACCCCTTCATAGGCTGCCAGTATCTCTTTCTCAGTTGGGGTATAGCTGGCCTCAGATCCTTTATATCCCCTACTCCAAAAGCCGAGGGGTCGACCTCGAGTCTCCCCTGGAGCTTTCTGCCAGAGGCTCCAGGTAGGACCGTTCTCCCCAGCTGCAGTGTACAGCACATTTTTTACATCTGGCCCGGTCCGGACTGGTCCAAGGGCTACTGCATGAACTATCTCGCGTTTAATTTGCTCAAAGGCTTGTTGCTCAGGGCCCCATTTAAAATCATTCTTGTTCTGGATCACATGATAGAGAGGGCTTACAATCAGACTGTAATTTGGGATGTGCATTCTCCAGAACTCCACAACACCTAAAAAAGCTTGTGTTTCTTTCTTATTAGTTGGTGGAGACATTGCTGTTATCTTGTTGATCACATCTGTGGGGACCTGCCATTTTAATTCCCCAAATTGAATCTCCTGCGCAGCTCCCTTCACCTTACTGTTTTACAGCAAAACCAGCCTTCAGAAGGATTTGGATTATTTTCTTCCCTTTCTCAAAAACTTCTTCTACTGTATCACCCCCCAGAAAAGGAATCCTTGTCCCTTTTGTGTTGCCCAGGCTATGCTGCAGTGGCTATTCACAGGCACGATCCTGCTACTGACTAGCATGGGAGCTTTGACCGGCTCAGTCTCTGACCTGGGCTGGTTCACACCTCCTTAAACCTTGAACCTCCACATCAGTATGGCTCCCTGGGGCTCACAATATTGATGCCGGCCTTAGAGCAGGCTCAAGCGATCTGGTGGGCTCAGCCTCCAGAGCATCTGGGACCACGGGCATGCATCACCACTCTTCTCAGAAGCTTTGGCCACAGAGAACAACGCTGGAGGTTACCATTTATGCTCCACCACATCAGTGGAAGGCAACTCACTGGCATATACTGAAAGGCTGAATTGCAGATGCTCAGAGAACAGGTGGAACAGCACCCATGGATTGCGAAGTATCCCACGGAGAACCATAACCTCAGAGAGGAGAACAAGAACTTTGTTTTTTGCAGTCAGTTAAGGCTGAAGAAATTGATGCCAAAACAGTAATGGATTTGGAAAAAACTTTCTCAGAAGCATTGGCCACAGAGAAAAGGAACTGTTACAGCTGAACCCAGGACACCCTTGTTGGAAGGAATGGAGTACATACCCAAAAGCATGTAAGCATCTTACAACTAGAGGGGAGTGCTCTGCATTATCCCTTCTGGCTGATCAAAAGCAGCAGTACTGAGCAGTTTGGAATGGAGTGCTCTCTCTTCCTCCTTCTCCAGAGAAAGGGGACAGGTTAGAGGTCTGAAAGATTTTCATGTAGGTAAAGAAGGCACTTAATATTAGGGAAAACTAAGTCAGAACCCTTGAGAATTCAGCAAACTGCTTCACCTTGGAAGTGTTCTCAAAGTCTATCAGTCTACGATACACAACTTGCAAGCACAGCTACTGCTATGTAAGAAGGAGGGGAGCATGCTCTCCTAATGGAAACACAGATGTAAACCTTCTATTAACAGAGAGCTCATCAGGGAAATACTCACCCTAATGACGAAAGTGAGTTACTGATTGTGAACAGAAAAGGACATTTTTAAAAGCACTCCAGCCCTGCTGGAAACTAAATTTATAACCTGTTTTCTGGAGCAGTCCAGTTCCTCTGCCTATTTTCAAAGTTTACTTTCAGACTTGACATAACCCTTGCATCCTTGGCAATCGATGCTTTGGCCCTCCATCCTCATGAGGAGCTTACTCTGACTCCCACTTCTCTACCTGCATGGAGGCCTTTTGGGTCAGGCCAGGAACAACCCATGTGGTTCCCTTTGTAGGACTGTCTAGAAGACATCACTTACTATCCATGGCGTGAAGATATTCCATATGAAGAGCACCGGCTCCTGCAGTGGCAGCTGAAGGAATGATGTCTGCATACGGGCTGCGCTGGCCTGCCAACAGAGCCATCTGATGGTAATATTCAGCTGGGCTGACGCCAGCGTGTGGAGCTAAAAACACAACATAAAAAGCGCCGTTAATGACGTAAGATAAACAAGAAGGAAAGTTTTATCACGCTGGTGGCTATTAAAACAGCTTGTTTATTTTTAATGTAATGCAACATCTGCAGTACGCCACCGCCGGTCAATGTATTTCAGCCACTGAGACTGCAAAGACACCATTCAAAAAACAGCAAGGCATAAAATATTAATGAGCTTGGTGATCTCATATTTTTTTTATTTATTATTAAGTGACTTAAAAAGTGACAGGCTGACAGCAATGGAAACCAGCATGATTTATGTAATGACATAAAAAGGCAGGAAAACCTTCCTAGAGTTTTATTCCCATTTACCTCATCCCTGGCCCAAAGGATTCTGTCCCTAAGGTAACGACGGGGTTGGACTTCCATAAGCATTTAAGTTTCTGGAGTCTCTGCTTAGAGGACCAGAAGATTTTTCGCTCACAGTGGCACTTTGTGTATAAATTGAGGAGAAAACAAGGACAAAGCATGTTTTCAGGACAAATACTGCTTGTCCATGAATAACATAGGAGCAGCTTTTGGGGGAGGACAGACTGAAGTCAATGAATGTGGGCATCCCATCCTTCAAAGTTCATATATGAAGTGTACCTGACAAAAGCATGTTTGCAGAGTCAAACAGAGTCTGCAAACATAACCAGATAGGCTCTAAATCCTGTGAGTGAGATGATGAGCAGTGCAGTCCTCTGATAACGACTTATATTAGTCTTTCTCTCCTTTAAGAATACTACGTGAGCATTCTGTTCCCCTGCAGTTTCCAAGCATGCATCAACTAATGGACAGCTCTGCACAAACACAGAAATCCACAAAATTTTAGTATCACCCCATCTCGGCAGGTTTCAGATGCTACAGTAAACAGAGGGTAATTTCATGAGGTGAGCAGCCCTCCCCTCTGCTCTCTGCTTGTCCCACTTGCAAAACAGTTCAGATTTCCTTATGCTTTGCTCACCAGAAGTTGGTAAGTAAGTTTGCCTAAACCACTTCAAGTGCCTTAGGTTAAGGGACTACACCCCAACAGATTATTTCTGTATTCTTTTATGTTATTTAATGAGATTTCTCTTTGATCCCAGGAACTGATTCTTCAACGAAACCAAAATTTTAAGCTGAATTTCTTTGAGCTACCAACTTAACCTGTCATTACACAGTATTATTAAAAAGGGTGACTCATGTTAAGGTGACAGAATCGAAGCCTAATGCAAACATGAGAAGCAAAGAATCAACACTGACATGCAAAGGAGGTAAACATGGCACTGGGGTCTGGAGAAAAGTTTATTCAGCAACAGATTTCTTAAGTGCATAATAATCTGCCTTTATTTTTACCAAAGAAAATGGCAGAATGCGCTTTTGATGTTACAAGGTTAAATATAACCGATTTCAGGAAAGGTTCAGAAAAACAAAAGCACATCAAAAAGGAATGGGAATGGCATAAAAAATGAGCTGAGATAAATTAAAGGCTGTTGGCATTTTTTCCACATTACAAATGGATCTCTCAATTAAATACAATCTACTTCAGCCACCACCACTTTCTGTGAAAGGGCAAGAAAAATATTCAGACTGAATTTTAAGAGAGGAGTAACTCACACTGAGTCACTGATGTTGAAAGTTTTACTGTACTAGGTAACCATCGTATCTTTCCAGACACACTGAAAACGCTTCCTGAGCTTTCTGACCTCAGTGTCTGGGTTAACTAACAATAACACTGGCTGCAAACTTTAAAATGAACTGCTGCAGAAAACACGGCGAGCATATAATTGAATTACTAAATGTTCCATATGCTGAGAAATGCTCCGGTCCTCTTTAAAGATCATTCCTTACTACCTTCTTCAAACATAAAAAATGAGCCTACTAAATGATGTATTGCATGAAGGGTAAATGAAGGGTAAATGGGAAGGCCCACAGCCCTGAATTTTTCTCGTGTTTATTCCTGGGTAGCTTCAGCTTTGCCCCTGCTCTTCTTTACAAAGCGGAGGCATTTGCTTCTGCACTGCGGGCACTGCTGAGCTTGCTTTGAGCACTCTGCTCTACAGATACCAACAACACAATCCTTACCCCTGTCCCACCCTTTTGCGTTACTCAGATGAATCTTCTGCCACCCCTGCCCCACCAACTCTACTGGGTAAGGTGAAGTGACGAGACAGAAGACACTCTACCATTAGTGCTGCTGAGGCAGTCATTAATTACAGCTGGCAAGACTTGTAGTGAACATGAAACTGCTCTTCGTTATGTTCCAGATTGTTTTGGCTCCTGGCCATCTCCAGATCTGTGAGTCGACAGACTAAGCCCAATAGTACACTGACCTAATTATCTGACTGGCCTAAAGCAGTTAGGGTAGCAAGAGAAATCTTGCTATGAATTTCAGAAGAACAATAACAACTTCCAAGTCTTCACAGTTTAAATGCTAGACGACTTAAGCCATCTATGTCCATTACGTTATTAGTAGATTATGTGCCTACACCCCTTTAAATCACAGGGGGGTTTATTTGCATTCTAATAGTGCCCAAGCCCTATCTTGGATTATCTGATCCCAGGAACCTACACCTGATAAAAGCGTTTACGTGCACACTGACGGATCACACAACAAAATATGGATTCCAGAGAACAAATTCATCAGCTTTTCAATGAGCATGTCATTTCATTAAAACATCTCTGATGCCTCAGTCAAGTTATTGGTATTTTCACGAGGTGCTGCACAACACCTGGGCTGTGTAAGTGATCAAAGGTGAGCTGTGAGCCTGGAGGAAACATGAAGTAACATGTATTTGTTTAAAACGCAAAGAAGCTTAAGCTAATACGCTTAACCTGTATTTATGAAAGGCTAAGACTGTGCATACAGTCTTTCAGCAATCAAAGCTCAAGGGAAGAGCATTAAGACAGAGCATACTCAACTGTGTTGTCCATACCCCAGTGTTTTGTGTCATCTGAAAGCCCATGGGTACACAAAATACCTACATGAGGCTGTCAGGTAGGAGGCAGACCTTAAGAGGAGAGAACTGCCTTTCCAAGGTGGCAGCGTGAGTTGAGGCAAGGTATTTCACAGACCTAAACCAACACCAAACATTACTATCATAGTTATGATGGAACTCCAGATCCAGGTGTAACGTGCATCACCTAGAACTCACTGGACTATAACGGCAAAACAGCACACCAGGATCACAGACAGATTTCTATAGAGACCTAAATTTAGGTGTCAGAATCTGGAACCAAATTCTATTCTGAGACATCTGAGAGTTTCAGAGAGATTACAACTGGCCTGAGGAATAGGGCAAAGCACCTCTAGAGGGTAGCTGCCCTTCTGGAGCGTGACTTGGGTGCTGGGCCAGATACTCCAGCATATCTCAGAGCACTACATATCTACAAGTGAATTCAGTGATGTGTACCTGAGACCAAGAATGTACACAGGTTAATGTCATATGGTTGTGTGATAGGTGGTTTCTTTCCCTCCTTTCTTTGTACGTGCAGCTGGAGCATACCTTAAGCATCAATGAAATTCTGCAGGAATGTGATGTGAAGATAATTAAAGGAAAGATAGTGAAGTGTTCTTCATATCAGCTTTTGTGAAAAGCTCAAATGTACGTCACAAAAATCTTCCCAATTTATGCCATTACATATAGCTCTATCATATTTATCCTATATCAAAAGATTCAAAGCTCCACAAGTCAAAACATGCATTTCTGAGATTCAACTTGTTTCTTCAAAATTTAAGTATATATATTTTTAATACCTTGGCTAAAATAAAAAGAGTAGAATTAGCATGGATTCATACAGCATCCCAAGTGCTGCTAGGAAAAGCCCTATGTGCATGCCATATACCTTGATTGACAATAGGTCATTAAAATTTATTCTCATAAGAATATGTGCCCATAACTAATGGATTAACTGTAAAGGTATATGTTCTTACAAGTGAGGATTAATTAGTTATCCATTTGGATAGGGTGCATGGCTCATTTTTCAAATTCAGCTAAAGGCAGTTTAACTCTGTTTGGTAAGTTTCTGCATATGTTGGGAAGATCTTTCCCCTAGTTAAAATAATAGTTCCATTATCTTCACTACATATTTGTTTCCAAATATGTTGTATTTCCACTCTTCTCAGCAAATGCTATGCTTTTGAAATGTCAAACTGTTTGCTCTAGTATTGAAAAACCTACTGCTAATAGATTGAGCCCTTCTGAAACTCTTCATTGCTCACTTCAGCAAATTTCCCACTTAAATGAATAAGAAGTGTGCCAGAGTAATGACAAGAGTGATCACAGGCATTCACTTCAACCCAAATAACCTGGAAATAGCCATGGTCACACCAAGACATAAAGCATTGATATTTCAAGTCTCCTGTCCACTGTTTAAAGTGAAAGGCCCAGTCCTGATCATCAATTCTTCTGCATTAGCATCATTTCATTTGGCCATATTGTTGGCTGAAATAATTCTACGTAATTCTAACAGAACTGTTAACTAAGTATAACACATCAGTGCATGCTTTACATGATAGAAAAATACTACTTTAATTAATAAGCGTTTTGCACCTCAAGAATTCTATGGCTATACGCTGATGTAATACAAAGAATCTGGCTCAAATCAGTGCCGATACATCAGATTTCTTTGGAGAACAGAATCACAACCTGGGTCAGCCCCACAAACAAAAGGTATCACAAGAGATACACCACCCTCCCAGCTTAAATTTTGAATGAGGCAGGGCTTTTTTGTCTTTTCCTTCTCCCTGAACTTTCAACATTTGTGAGATGTACAAATGAGCCATGATCGGCTGATGAAGTATTGAAACATTTATGACATAATGAATATGTCTGACAAACCTGATGAAGCTGCTTTGAACAGGGGGAAAAAATGTTGACAAGATTAATATAACTTAAGTTGCTACAATGACAGAAAACAGGAAGCCTGTCTTAACCCACCGTCTGTTGGGCTGAGCCCACGGGCTGCTGAGATCATGGAGAGGGATGGGCTGCTGTGCAGGGACCTGATGTAGTCCATGTAGGGGTTAATGTAAGGGTGAGGGGTGCTGAAGGGAGACTCTGATGTTGCAGCAGGATTTCGGTGCGGGGAAATTCTAAGGAATGGAAGCTCTGAGTATGTTGGGCTACTTGATAAAGCAGAAGGCCTGGAAGAAAAAAGAAACAAACAAAACCAAAGACAGCCACATTATTGATATAATAAAGAAAAACACTGCAAAGGTAACACATTCATTTCTTGAAGAACAAGAATTGAGCTGCACATGGAATAACTTCCACTAGAGTCAACTGCCTAGAAAGAGAAGGGATAGGAAATGAATTCTTCTCTCTACCCATATTAGCAACATTTCGCCAACGAATTTTAACTTGAGTTCATACTTGGTTTAATCTTTACATCCATCAAAACTCTTTCCCCATGAAGTCCAGCAGAAAATCACTTTAATTAGCGTGAAATACGCACTCTGTATACCACATACTAATTCCTACTGCAACATAGAAAACACGCTGAGATGCTGAACCATTTACACCTTCAAAACCACACAGCTATCAGAGTAAGTCTTGAGAGCTACACTGCACCCACTCCCTTCACTTGCCCGCCTACTTCTCTCCTAAAGGTGGAAGATTGAACATTTATATACAAGTTATTTCAGAAGACCCAAACTTTGCAAGCTATTAAGAAAGCCAGGTCCTCTGGAGCATGGGATGCAGAAAACATGGTGGCAAAGGAAGAAAGATTGCTGCATATGTTTGGGTTTAGCATGGCACCAGAGACTGATGCCTTTAACAAGATACCATTAGTTAACTACCTCATTCTTGAGAAGGGAGAGCTGTGGTGGCTTCTCGGGCTATGAGTGTGAAGCCGTGATGAACCAAGGTTGAAAGCTGAGTTCACACCTGACACAAGATAACCTGCTGTAACTCTCCCCATCATCCCACGCTGTCAATAGGACAGTGTCCAGGCTCTGTGTGGAGACCTTACTTTTACAGCATCCCGCCTCCAAAGGTGCTGGAAAAAGTCCAAATTTCATCATCTTTGGCAAAAGACAATGATTAAGCCTGTCATGCATTTGCTGTAGTCCAACTGGTTGATCTGAACTAAATGCCCTTTTTGTCCCTGTTTTTCCAATTAATTTAGCATATATACAGCAGACACAGGCAACAGCTGTGAGAGCAGTGAGGGCACCCTGTTCCTTTGATGCTCCTGGCTTACAAAGAATAATGAAACAAGAAATGCATGTTTTTTTCTTTAACATACACATACTATGATCAATGGAGATAGCTGTCATCACCTAATAGGCCAACAGGACTTAATCTTACATAGGAGCAGATTCTGCCCTGCCATCAGTTTGGAAATGCTAGCATATGAGTGGGACAGAGATCAAAGTTACACATTCCTAAAGTGACACTGGCTTCACTGTCACAAAATCCATGATGGCTCATAAAAAAATGGGGAATAAAGATTTTTCCTGTTGGGATTTTCTCCCTCTTTTCCCTTCTCTATTTGGCTTTTGTGTGTTTCTTGCCCTCCTACAGCTTTCTTCGAGGTAAGCCTCTTTAGCCTTCCTGTTATGAAATTAACTTCCTAGCTCCAAAGTTAGAGTGCTGCATTCGCTGTGTGCTAGCAGCAGGTACTGGCAGTGCAATCACTCCTTTGGCACCCAAGCAAGTGATCCACAGGAAGAACAGACACCAACTGGTACACCTTCACCGTGTTTAAAATGCAGAGAACCTCAAACCAGAAGCTGTTTTCTAGCACTGTGCAAAACGGGCATCTCCCTTCCTCAGAGCACTTTTTCTCCACATAGCTGAGAAGCACGTTTGTTTTACAGTGGAAACACAGCTCTACTCTTCATGGTACTGTTAAACGCCACCAGCCACGAAGCTGTTTCGTGGTTCCCCGTCAGGCTGAGTGTGGAAGGCAGAAGGCTTAAAACTCAAAGTGATGTAAGAAGCAAATATACCACAGCTGGATATCACATTACAGAGTGAATTTCACATCCTGGCAGTGAGGAAAACATGGCAGTACAGCAAATTGAACACCTGGGTAACAAAGAAACTAAGTTTGGATGTCATTTTACAAGTCATTTTTTCTAATGTGATCCCATCTCAGAGTTAGGAACCCAAACAGCACCTGAAAAGCACGCAGGCAGGCAGGCAGGAGCCCTGGCCTTATCCGGTGCAGACAGAACAGAAAACCATTTAAAAGCTTTTGCAAGATGGCTCAAAGTCTGCATCAGCCTCAGTGATTCACTCTCCCAGCTGGCCAACAGCCAAGAGCACTATTAAGAGCCAGGCTGTCAGCTTCTCCCTCCAGATCCAATGGGAGCCATTCAAGGACACTAGGACTCAATGGCTTCTCCTCAGCCCAGCCTCTTCCTCTCCCTGCTCCTCTGAGCTCCTCAGTTTTCCAAGGATGCTAGAGGAAAGATGCCAAGCTGGGTAACATCAATCAGCAGCAGGCCTACAAGCTGTATTCAGAGGCAGAAATAAGGAGTCATCAGATTCCACATAAAATTCTCAGCTCTGGACTCTAGTGTTACCAATCTCTCTCCAACATCTGATTTTAACATGCTGCTTACTTCTCCCCTCAACTCCAGTCTGTACTTTTCTCACTTCTCTGTTTCTGGACCCTTCTTTCCCTACAGTTCAGTTTTCCCTCCTGCCTCCATCTGCTCTCAGTCCCACTGTGTAAGCCTTCCTGATTTACTCCGATAAACATCACATATTCCTCCCTTCACTTCCCTCCACGATTAAACTTCACTATGAACATCTTCCAAAAGCACTGTTTAACTCCCTCTCGCAAGCTAAACCATGACTTTTAGAAAGGGTGCACCCAAACATACTTACTACTAGCTGTTGCTTTGCAACCTCTTTGTGTACCAACAAAGAATGACTTTTGTCCCATAAACAACAAACAGCAGAGCCCAGAAGCAGCCCTGCAGACTCTCATTCAGTGACAAGCAACTCGAATCTCCAGATGCAAGTAGCAACCTACCCCCATCATCTTTATTTCACATGTGCTTTGTCCCTAACCTTAACAACTGGTGTTCTGCCTTGGGTCTGAGGCTGCTTTGAGGGATGCAATGAGGCTTCAGCACAAGAAGAGGGACATTTTCAGTGATGCTGCTTGAGACTTTATGCCTTATGTGTAAACCATTAGAAGGCAGGGGTTTTCCTGTTCAATGACAAACTTGGAGCACTAAGGCTTCTTTCAGAGAGAGGGGCGAAGCGGATGCATGCTCTTTTCTGAATCAGGACCTTTGTGTATAGTCCCAAAGACCTGCAAACTTTGAGAGGATCATATGTATTTTAAATCAGCAGAGAGAATGTGGATAGGGGTGCTCACACCACGTATTTCAGGTTGTTTTTCATACCTAGGCATTAGCCAGTTTTACAATGACGAAGATCAGATGCTCTGAATTCAAGTGGAAATCCTATCCCTTTCTATGACTACAGGTAAAAGTCCCTAGGTAGGTATGCAGGCAGAGAGCTTGCTGACTACGTGGCCCTTCAGCCACCCTCTCTTCTCAGTGCCATACTGTCAGCCTTCAGGAGCACAATTTCCAGGCTCTGCCCAGGTCCCTGGTGTGGCAGATTGAGGTGTGAGAGGTACCAGAACAGCTCTGGACACTAGGTCAATGAAGGAACAGAGTACTCCCTACGCTGGGTCATTTTCCCCTTCTAACTTGCACCTTTTCTTCCACCTATGTTCCTGAACCGCTCCTATGGCACGAGGCAGACAGAAAACACAGCTGGGAATATACAACTTCCTTGAATTCTATACATTCAAGAAACTAAATTATTTGGTAAATTTGAGCCTCTAAAAAAATGAAGACTGAGAAATATCAATGGGTTCTTATTTTCCAAGCTAATGGACCTGGAACTGTTCAGAAATTTCATAAGAAGAAGGAACTCCAACTTCCCATACTCCTTTTTTCACCCCTTCCCAACTAAATCACACAGGTCTAACATTCAAACGACCACTCTAAAGTACCATGAAACCACTTTATATGGATCTACATTTGTAACTGAGTAAGAGAATATCAATGCAGTGCTCATTATTCCTGTTGTTGCATCTCTTGCAACTGTGAAAAGTACAGTGGGCCCTGAGGTGTACTGTAACCCTCCCCTTTGTTAGGCAGTGCTCTTCAATAGCAATGATGTAAAGCCACACAAGGGCAGCCACAAAGGTCTGTGACACAGGAAAACTTGGATGAGAATCTTGAGGTTGGTCTGGTGCTGAAGTAATCTGCCATGAATAGTTTCCAAATAGCTTTAAGATGTGCTTGGGCAAGAACCTCTTTAAAGCACAACCTACCTTAAAAAAACCATAGCGGTTTAATCATTCCCTGATTTTAAAGGAAACTGTAACTCCAGGACTGCAAATTTTAATGCCAAGTTTTGTCCTGATAAATTTTTAAATGGCTCTTTTATGAATCTGTTGAAAAATACATTTATATTGAAAACAGCAAGTGATCCTTAACTATAACATTGTAAATATGACACTGAGCTGAGGTTACAGATGGAACAATAATCTATCTCACAGAACAAAGCTTGTCAACGAAGTGGGATGAAATATTGTAACATAACCTAATTTATTATTGCCTTTTCATCCATCTTGTTATATTATGAAAGTGTCAAAGTTCAAACCTCGATATTTAATCATTTAACAGGACGTTATTCAATGCTGGAGGAAGCACTGATGGCATAACTCTCATACCAATGACATCCACAGTGTTTCCCTGATACCTGCTCAGTTCAACCCTGCCTAGAGAATGGGAAAATGTTGAACTCATTAAACTGCTTCCTATGATCCTCTTCTATTCTCCTTTTCTTGGTGCAATAACCTCCTGATGGTTGCCCCCAAAACATTTAACACTTTTACTTCTAGGAGATCCTGGAAGATGAACAAACAATACAGACTTCCTTGTTGTGTAGTAAGTCCTATTTTAAAGCACATGGCTCAATTCCTTTGGTAGCAACTCCCATGTTAAATGCGTATTGTTTGTTTACTGCCATAGTTGCTTGTACACACCAACCCTTCAGTCAGCAGTCAACAACTGGCTAGTAAAAGGTTTGTATATTAGGAAAGCTGAGCTCTAAGGCTTGATCCTGAAAATGCAAGTGAGAACAATTCTAATAGTTGTGATTAGCCCACGTGATCAAGTTACTTCTCACTGTTACAAGCATATACATTGTTGTAGGTGATCAATAAATCAGGCTCAGGCAGCTAACTATGCACGTAATTGAGATGAAAAAATTCGGAGTCAAATAATCATCCTGCTCCTCAAAACCTTTACTTGCTATTATAGGGCTCAACCCCATAGAAACCACAATCAATGGGAAACTGTCCACTGATTTTACTGAGAAAATCCTTAAGTGATCATGGACATGACCTTCGCAAGCCCATAGTGCTGACCCAATCCTGTTCTCCCTAAGAGCCACCAGTAAAGCACCCATTGACTTCAGTGCAAGGAGAGTGAGGCCAGTGCTGAGTATTTTCAGAATGCAAATCCACTTTCCCTTTTCTCTTTGCATTTGTAATTAAATTTGTAAACATTCAAACTCATATAGTATGGAAAATCAACAATATAATCTTTTAACACCGATTTTTTTCCCCCAGAAATGGCATCTTAAAATAGGCAGCCCATTCCCCTACAATCACTCACTGCCTCAAAGCTGCTGTACTGCATTCGTGGGCTTAGGAAACTAAGCAAATGATTTTGAAAATTTAAAGAGTTAGTTAACTGAATACATGGAAATGTCAGAGCACACTTCCTGTAAAAGAGCTCCAGTGTACAAAAAGGTAAGCACTGTTAAATGCATTTTCTTAGTGGTGCAAACAAAATAAAACGAGAACATCCTTTTCTAATATGACAAAGAACCCTGGCTTACAATACTCCTGTCCATATTCCAACACCTAGTCAGCATCTTGTTTACTTCCCCTCCAAAATTCACACTGGAACTGCAGTCAGTATGAGGAAGTCAATCACAGAACCAGATCTGGTAGCAACGTTCCATTCAGTAGACATATGTACAAATAAATCATGAACGGGTCAATGCCTATACAGTTTATGTGCAAGAGGAGCCAGATCAGGGTTTAAGGTACACAAGCCCTGGATTGGTTTCCAACACTTATCTGCTGTGCCACCTTGGACAAGTTTGCCAACTTCCTCATCTGCTGTTTCCTCATCTGTAAAACTGTGCTAACGCACTCAGAACATGTTCACTATCTGCAATGGAAAGGTCAGAACAAGAGATGCTGTATTATTAGTGTTTTCTCATCGAGGCATGGAAATGCCTTATGAAACATGTGCAGTTCTGCAATGTAAATTCCTAAAATATACAAATAACCTCACTTTGGGTTAGAACAAAATGCTCCTCCATTCAAGTTACAAGGTATCATTGCAGAAAAAAAGAAAGACGACACAAATGACTGCACAAGAGATGTTCATGGCACTGGAAATCATGCACGACAATTAGCCAATGATCCACAGCAAAAGACTGTTCTTCTGGTTCCCCTTTCCTTCTTCGGGAAGTGTTAACATCATGTAGTTACAGTTAAAAATTGGCTACATTAATCAAGGCACTAAATCTTCAGTCAGTGATTGTATTCCTATTTTTCAGCTGATGGACTGCCTGAACTCAGATCCAGCTTTTTCACATACACCCTGTGCTACCGATAATGCTTCAAAAATAACCCAACCATCAGCTTGTGGATTCCCTCAAGAAGAGTTTATGCTATAAAAAGCAACAAATACTCATTCCATTATTTAACATTCTGTTTACATAAGGTCACTTGTAACACCGGTGACTTTCAGCCCCCAGGAACACCTGCACTGACTACAGTGAGCTACTGCTGCTTCAGATGCCGTTGAGTCAAGGTATATTATTTTATTATACAAATCCTGACGCATGTTCCTTAAATACGTACAGATAAGACTTTTGACCGATTTACACTTCCTTCTTTATGCAAAATGCAAATAAAACCATGTACTGTCTCCCAGATTTTCTCCAATTCAAGCCCAGGTTCCTGTCCTCCTCACACAATGGTAACCTCCCCATGACAACCTGCCTCTCCTTTTCCTCTAAAAATAGGAATAATACAGCTAAGATCCCTGGTGACGTTCAAGGCCAGGCTGGATGTGGTTCTGAGCAACCTGCTCTAGCTGAAGACGTCCCTGTTCATGGCAAGGGGATGGACTAGATGACCTCTGAAGGTCCTTTCCAACCCAAACAATTCTATGATTCTGTGATTTGTTCCATCCTGCCACCAACTGCTGTCACAGCTTCCTGGTGCTCTTTTGAAACACTGTCCGCTTGGCCTTTGCACACAGAGCATCTCAGCTTGCCTCTCCTTCATCCAAATCCTTCCCAGGATCGCTGCAAAGAAACCGGTGACTATAGCAGGATTATGTAGATTTACTTGGAGAGGGACTTTTTACAAGGGCCTCTAGTGACAGGACAAGGGGGAATGGCTCTAACCTGACAGAGGGGAGATTTAGGTTAGAAACACGAAAGAAATCCTTCACTGTGAGGGTGCTGAGGCAGTGGCACAGGGTGCCCAGAGAAGCTGTGGCTGCCCCATCCCTGGCAGTGTTCAAAGCCAGGTTGGACAGGGCTTGGAGCAACCTGGTCTGGTGGAAAGTGTGCCAGCCTGTGGCAGGGGTTGGAACTGGATGAGATTTAAGGTTTCTTCCAATGCAAACCATTCCGTGATGATACTTGGCAATTTCTTTGTTTGTACAAACTAAAGATGCAAACATACAGAAACATAACTGACCATAACTACTCCCTCCAAACACCACTTGCTTTTTAGGCTTCTAGCAGAAGTCCTCCAGCGTTCTGCAGCAGCTCTGCAAGCTTTCAGTGCCCCCAACTGCTCAGCTTCTGCCCCCCTGGAACAGCACAGGCAGCAGCACATCTCTGCCTCTTACCACTTCAATAGCCAGTTTCAATAAGCCACAGCCAAGTTTCCAGCCTGTAAATGGGGCAAAAGCTCATGGTCTGACCCTCCTGAGAGACAAAAGGATAATCTTCAGGGCAAGGAAAACAGCTGGGGCTGTTAATCCCCGAGGCCAACTCACCAGAGTTCCTTTGCCAAAGCGGTCCGACCACGAGATCTTCCTGGCAGAGCTCCTTGTATTTGCACAACAGTAGAGCTCTGATCCTGCACAGAGCTGCTGGACATCACAGCAATGTAAACAGTAAATAAAAGTAATGCTCACAAGGTTCACTGTGATTCCCATGACTTCTGCTAGAGCCTTACCAAGGCATTGCCTCTCTTTGCTCAGCTATGCTGACTTCTATGAACTATAAGTAGGTAAGTCCCTATGTACAGCACAGCCCAGTCTGTGCCATTAAGACTTCTATGAACTATAAGTAGGTAAGTCCCTATGTACAGCACAGCCCAGTCTGTGCCAGTAAGTTTTTTCTCCATCTTCAGCTGATTCCAAGTGTATTGACTTGTGGTCATTAATATATTGAGGGTACTGTATCAATGCCATGTTTGGTGCAGCATTCATCATCACAAATATAAAACACAGGCACAGGACAAGCAAATGTTATTCAAATAAGCCATGGAAAAGTGTTGCTACATATTAGAGGGGGGACTACACCAGGGAGCATCACATACCATTTTATTTTCCAACTTCTATAGCTCGAAGTGCAGCAGGAAAATCTAAAAGGTCCACAGCATACTCATTATCTGTTGTTATTAATAACAGACTGGACAGCAAAATTACCAACTGCATTCCTACAGCAAACTTCTCTGCTCTGCAATTCTCTTTTGATGCTCTAGAGGTGGTCTCATTTGCTATTCAAATTTTAGCCTCCTCTCGGTTACAGGCAGGGCCTGCCATCTCTTGAAGTGTTTAACCACAGCAGCACCATCGTATGACTATGTGGGCACATATAAATCCTGATGGCATTCATGTACCTCTTTCTTCCTTCCCTTTCTCCTTCCTCTCCTCCTGCAAAAGAGTGGGTCAAAGGAGTGTCAAGCAGCTTTCTCACACTTAATGCTGTTAAAGGCAGCTAATTGAATAAACATTTGTTTAACATTTGCTCCTATTTCACTAATGCACTGTGAGAATGAGAAGAATTTTATCCCCCTTCTCCCCCATCCTCCCCCTTCCTCAGGAGTGCCACTAGCTGTTATCGCAGTGACTAATGTGCTGTATGTGGCCATTATAGTCTTCAACTCTGAAATTACACCCAGGATGAGCGATAGGCTCTGCCTGTATGCTGATTGGAGTTGGATGATGATTGATTAGAAGAAAGTCGGACTACGTAGCCATGCAAAAAGAACTGCACTAAGCCACAAGCTTAAACGCTAAAGAGCATTTCACCAGTGGCTTCAGAGCTATTAGATGTTTTCATACAAACATTTCTCACATCCAGGTTTCAGCATTTTATCTTTATTCTTTCAAATCCTGAAATTGCTTGGATAAGAGGGTTTTATATATATATATATTTATACACATTTCTAAGAGTAGCCTGAACTTTTAGGGGAAATTGAAGAGGCTTTGTGTCAAGTACAGCTAAATCCAGCCTTTCTATATCAAACCCCTGCTAGAAAATTACTGTGCAGATGATAAGGCTGAAAGATATAATAAAAAGTGACTCTACTCAATTTACACTGCAATATTGGTATGACTGAATATTTTTCATTCAGGTGACTGATAAAATCACTAAACTGTATTGCAGATAAATAAAGGAGGCTTCTGTCAAGAATAAACACCATTAATCATGAAGTCTCACCCTCTGAGTGGCTGTGCTATGCAACTGCACAAATGCACCATCACAAGTGGCATGTGACCCAGTGCCTCCTTTCTTCCCTCAGCTCCCTGGTGATGCTGTCTTCTTAGGAAACTTTCATGTTTTTCCACTGCCTTTACAACATTTGCAAGTCCTGTAATGCCTTTTCCATTCGAGTTTATGCACAACTGCAACCCCAATCTAAATTTCAGTGATGATACAGTCAGCTAAAAACTGATCCCGTGAGACACAGTGAACCAATGCAGACTGCGGCCGCAGCGCTGTAAATCCAGCATTCCAGTGAGAAGTCTGTATTGAAACAGGTGAGGATGAGATCTTTGTAATTCTAAAGCTGAAACAGGCAGGAAAATGTTCTCAGCTCTGCCAAGCCCTCTTCCTCTTTCTTTCTCCCCCAAACCACATTTTTTAGTGGTTTTATTACCTAGATTTGCGATTTCCAAATAGGTGCCGAGTTTCTTTTTGAACCTAAAAATGCAAAATTCTCAGCACTGCAAACCTACCCGAGGAGAATCGATGGGTCACCTTCCAAAAAGCAACTTACATGCTAAACCTGGACATGTGCTGAAAGAAACTGTTACCCACCAAAACCACAGTCATACAAAACAAAACCCAGACAACTTAGGTAACCTTTCTGTAACCTGTTTTAGTGCAAGTGATGATTCAATAGTGGCCATGCTATTAAGTTGGAATGAAGCAGTGCCCTACACACTAATGAGGTTAAAAAATGTAGTTAGGTCTTCATGTTAAAGGCACTTAGCAAGCTGTTGCTTGGCAAAGACCAACTGTGTGTTGGAGCAGAGGACTAATCACACAGGCAGGAATCAAATCGACTGGAAGAATTAGGAGACTTGCGGCCCCGAGGAATGTAATTCATGCAGAAAAGCAGTTGTCAGAGGCAGGCCAGGGAACTGTGTGGGAAGAAAGCAAAATAAACAGCTCAACAAAGAAAACAAAGACGCTCAAATAGTGGCTTTTCTAATGCTTGAGTACACTAAAACTTCAGTGGGAGCACATGACAAAAAGCCCATCAAAGAAGACCTCTATACAAGCAATTCACTGCTGAATGGTGCACCGGTTCAAAAACACTCCCAAAATGCCTGAAGGTCTTTAAAAAATAACCTTGAAGTCGTTATGCATGACAGAGAAAGCGCACATACATACAGGTATGACTGGGAGAAGAAGAAAAACATCCAAATGGGACAAAACCACGAGAGTTTAAGTAGTTTCTACAATTACTTGTGAGTTCGCTCTCTTGCCATTCACAGATCAGAAGGGGATGCAGCCAGCATGCAAAGGGCTCCTGCCTATGTGCAGCAATGCACTCAGTGGAAAAAAGGGCACTGCTAATTGGGATCTATTCCTGCAGCACCAGGACCAGATTACTGCATCCACCCAAGGGCATTACCCGACCAGAAAGAAAAGCTTGAGGCTGGTCTTGAATCTCAATAACGCTCATGTGTATTCAGGGGAAGTTTTTCTTGTGACGGGTATGACTTGTGACAGTAAAATCAAACTTTACTGATACATGAATTTCGCAGGTACTATCTTCTCTCAAAAACCAGCACTTCCAATTAATGGGGTTTTACTCCCATAATTTAATGGGTTTATATTTTTGGAGAAAGAACCTTTTGGTACTTTAAGTGCTAAAGTATCCCTTCTCATTTCATTCATTCGCTGATGGTCTTTCTAAGCTCTCCCTAGCTTTCACTGGAAAATGCCATGCTCACTATTATTTCAGCTGATTTCAGCTTCTCTTCTTTCCTTAACTCCTTCCTCCCACTAAGGCAGGAATTCCTCCTCCCGGCAGAGCAGCCTCAAATGAACATTCTCAACGCCTGTTCTGTGATGCCAAGAAACACTCTTCTTCTAAATCCAAACCCAAAGCAAGACAAACCCCTCAGCTTTCATTTCCAGTGCCTACTCTAAGTCACACCCACAATACTACAAAACCAAGATTTGGGGGAAGAGGGAAAACTTTTCTAAATTCATAGGATAAAATAAAGCTTAACTGTTAAAAACTAAAGCAAGTTGGCAGAAACAGAAGACAAAATCCAGTGACTGAATGTCTCTCCTATTGTACTTGCTAAAGTTGTTTGCGAAGGGACTAAAATTCTCACTTTAAAGGACTACAATTCTGACAGAAACACTGATGTGAAGGTTCAGCATCAATCATTTCTGTTGGGGTATGGCTGGATTTGCTTCACATCTCTGTACTAACATTATCAGAAAGCCCCGATACAAGAATTAGTGACTATTACTCAAGAGAGAGTAGCAGCTAGAATTTCTCACCTAACACTACTACTTGCAGCAGAAAAATATAAACTATATAGATGTACAGAAATTTCTGTATAAAATTGTGTGCATATGTATTTTTTGTATAAAACACACAACTATTTTCTGAAATGACACCCCACCTCCCCAAGACAAATCCATGATCTGGGGAAGAAAAGCCATTTTGCAGGTGAGCCACGGATCAGCACCAATATCCATAAGGGCAGTAGGATTCACAAGTACATGAAGCAGAAGTCATACCTAAGATAATGCTGCTAAGTTTGGTGAGGGGAAGGAAGCTATTCTGCTAACAGTTACTTCTTCTTGTTTCTTCTGCCAGCATTGAAGGTCCAGATGTGAGAGCTGGCTGGGGTGCAACCAAATCAGAGAGGGAAAATGCTCAGTTCTCATGTGGAGCTAAGCCAGGCCACCTTCTTTATTTGACCTTTCAGGCACTGAAAGCCACTGTGGTGCTACTTTATCTGCTCTACAAATTGTTTCTCACAAATGGCGAATATATAATGGCTGGAACACCACAGCCATCAGAAGAAACAAGAGATAAAGGCTTCACACTGTGATTCTTGCTCCATTTGTGCACAAAACTAGTTTAAAAAGTATTTATTGGGCAAAGCTGTAACTTCAAACAACCTTGAGAACTAGAAATGAGTGGGGACACCACTCTTAGTGTGACTGTAGGGGAAAACACGTGAAAACATGCACTAAGCATAAAGCGAATGAACGTTCCAGCTGCACACTTGTTTTTAGAGAAATAGTAAACTCTGTTTTTAAGTAACTCTTTGAGGTCAATGCACTATCTGTATGCTGCAAGCACTGTTAGTTCTCTCAACAGAGTAGGTCGCTATGCATGTAGATGAAAACCCCAAGAGGAATAAACTGTCCAACTCGGGACACAACTGCACCACCAGGACAACTTACATACACATTTAATCATGGAGTAACAGGTTGGAAGGGACCTCAAAGATCCTCTGGTCCAACCTTTCTAGGAAAAGCATGACCTAGAATAGACATCCCAGTGTCCTGTCCAGCCAAATCTTAAAAGCATCCAACTTTGGCTCCTCAGTGCCTCTGCAATTCAGTCTAATCACAAGAGTAGGAACACAGTCCCCAGAAAAGGTGCCAGCATGGAAGTCTGACATCTGAGGAATGCTTACAGCAAGCCAAGAGAGAGGCAGCTCTGAAAGCTTTCTTGGTACTGTCCTGATGATGTACGCTGACAGTGGTCCTCCAGGGTGAAGCAGAGAACACCTGATTGCCCCTGGTCGTGCAGCTCCTGCCCTCCCTGCCGAATCTGTCTACAATGTAGTTAAATGGGGCTATTTGTGTTGGTGGCCTCTATAAATTGGACTAGACTATCAATCTTTTCTTCCACAGGCCAGTGGAAAAGGCATGATAAATCTAAGCTGACTTTCAACAGCAGATACAGAAAGATGTGTATCTTTAAAGAGATAGCCGCTTAAATCTGATATGTTTAGAAATTCTCCCTCATGCCAAATACTCCCTAATTTTCTGCTGATCCTTAACACCCATGGTCACAGCACCTCATAAATAATGCTTTCAGGAGGATGATAGCTCTGTTCCATCAGAAGCTTTGTATTCCTGGCTCAGGGGCTTCAGGATGCTTTGCCTCTGTGTGTAACCTCTGTGGGGTCTCTAGAACATTACCCTATAAAGTTGACTATAAATGCAGTTCTAATCTACTGTAGGTTCAGACCTACACATTCAGTGCTGGAAGAAACAAAGCAATGTGTTCTTGCCTGGTCATTCACGACAACTTCACACGGCCCAGCTTCAATGAAAAGCTGCTTCTAAAGTAAGGTCCCAAGTCCTTCCTTGGTCACATAATTCATCCTAAGAGCAACAATCAAACAGTGCATCATTTTTCTTTACATCGTTTCCTCTCCTAATCGATAACATCAGTCACAAATGTTGGCCCAGCCTACCCTGAGGCACACAGATAAAACACCCGTTGAACACATTCCTTTGGGTGGAATTAGGGTCTTTTTTTTCCTAGCATCATGTAATAAAGAATACCCAAGGGACTGCTGGTTAGGACCAGTATCAACATCTCAGAAGCACAGCTGACACCAGCTCAAGACCCTGCTCTTTGTTACAATAAGCAAACAAATACAGACATATATATAATACAGCGGGTTGAGTTAGGGGTGACAAAAAGGGAAACAAGGCATTATTTCACTTCTGGGTTTTCTTCCTTTGGGGAAAAAGGTCTGAACTAAATTCAATCCATACTCTAAGATTACAGGACATGATGCTTCTCTTTGGGGGAGGAGAGTCTCTCACATGACTGTGTGAAAGTATGATGAAGATGCTCTGTGCTCCTACACTGCAGATGTAGTCATCACTCGTATTTCTTCCAGTTTATACCTACTCTCACTTTAGGGACCTCCAATTCACAACACAGAAATCTCACCAGTACACTTTTAAAAAAAAAGGAAAAAAACAAAAAGAAGGCCAAGACTGTAACATTTCAGTTCTCTTTGAAGCAAGATTTAACATGAGTGGAAGAATTGTACTGAAAAAAAAAGGAGTCTGTCACAGTCCAGTACCTCACAGGCCACTGCAACAAGTTTGACAGCGGCCTCTATAGAGTTGGCTTGCTTCTGGTTCACTGCACGTGAATACCACAGTCAATATCTGCTCACTCGACTAATACTGCTGACTACAGCACAAAGAACACAGGAATTTTGTCCAAGAAACCACAGGCTCAGAGGCTCTGAATGTGCACTATATTTAGAGCCTGCATTCTTTGCAGCTGATAACAGAATGAGATAATAGAAATTTCAAGCAGCAGAACTCTAGCACTGCAGCTATCCTACGTATTTTTGGGTAGATGTTATATTAACGTAATGAGCCATACATTCTCAATGATTTTGCCCATGAATACTTTTCCTATTTGTTCACGTCTTCCCCTCTAATTTTCCATCCTTCTCACACTGTGTAGCTCCTTCCATTAGTTTTAACTGTAAAGATCTAGAATTACTCAGTCCGTGACAAATGCAAGCAAAGACAGTCACCCTATTATGTAAAGCGGATGCATGTACACACAAATATGCACGCTTGGATGCACAACCGCGCACAGGCAGCGTCCTGAAAGCTTGAAGTCATGCCTAGTTATTCCTCAGCCTACAGAAATGTGTATGTGCAACATGGTGTCCCAAGGCATGACTTTGCTGGCCATTTATTATGCCTCTATCATCTCTTAATGCTGGTGTGAAAGCCCACCTTAAGGAACCGCTTCTGGCAGCTGAGAATTGGTCTAAGCCCCACTAACTGCCCAGATGGGGTACACCAGCTAAGTGGCAGTGCTGCTGAATGCTAACAGACACCCCACTGCTGATAAACCTAGAACTCTTTCTCTGCCACAACATAACCCATACAAACTTCCTCAAGAATCCCTTTCACTGGATTGGGCCCCACAAGACACACCTGTGCCCCTCTGCCTCCTAAGCAGGGCTCAAGAAACCAGCTCCCTTTAGACCAGCAGACAACCAACTGCTCCTGAGGACCACTGAGAGCTTTTTTCCTCCCTCCACATCACACCGGAAAGTTGCCCCATGAGTTGCTGCTCGTACCAAGAGACCATATCGTGAGAGGTGCTGAGCCAGCAGCTGGTGGAAGCATGCCTTTCTCATTAAGGCTGGGGGGCTGCTGCCTCTCAAGAGCTCTTCTCAACATAAAAAAAGAGAGGAAAAATTAGGGGAAGTTTCCACCCAAGGGTTTTTAACAAACCCAACCATTGCATTTCGCAAACTTTTCCTTCTGCATTAAAAATCTCAATGAATTTTTCCCCTTACTTCAATTTGCTGTAACTTCCTCAGCCATCCCGAAATCAAGCTGGCTGTCGGAGAAGAACAAAGAGCCTCTGTTAACGCAGTATTTATCTGCTGCTATTGTTTCCCCTTTATAAATCTGTAGTTCCTTGGCATTACAATTAGCTACTCCAGAGAAAATGATTATGTCACAAAGTATTATCCGCCACAGAAACAGATGAACGATGTGAACCAAATGTAATCTGGTGAGCTTAGAGGCAAGTCTGTTGACTTTCATATAAATGTGCTTGCTAAATAAAAACGGGCATGATTTTTAGCAGTGAATCCTTATTTGATCTAGAATTTATTTGCCAGCAGAAATGAGCTTTTAAATAAGATACTCTTTTCTCAGTATTGCTAGTAAGGAGAGAACAAATCTGTGAGAAATATAGAGGAACCGAATTGAGCATGCAGAAATTTCAGACTTCAGCTTACCCAAACAAATCAGTGTAACTAAACTCATGTAAAACAGTTGCACTGAAACATGGCTATTTTAATTAACATTTTTACCTGCTTTTTTTTCCCTTTTACATACCTCAAAAAATGGAAGAGATTCACTTAATTTCCCCCCTCCCCTGCAGTTCAATATATGCCACCAATAATTTGCTTTCTAAAGTTTTCCCAGTTTCAGACAGGTTTAAAAGCAGTCTGTTTCTGAAGCTACTCTGCAAGCTGCTTGCAAAGGAGAATTTATGATCTGCAAGTCGCAAGGTAAATATTACTAAGCAAGTACCAACAGCTAAACAAAACACTGATTCACTATTTTAAATGATGCGATGCTATATAGCGAGTGAGAGATCACAGTTCTGGTCTAGACTCAGGCTTCCTATTCCCTGCTCTGTAAAAGGCCTGGCACTGAATGAAAACCATCTGCTGAAGTTTATGTGCAGGCATCTGGCCCTGCTATTTTACTTCTGTGAATTACCGTTGCCGCGCTGCTCTGTCACTAAGAAAGGAAGGATACATGTTGCTTGCAGAGCCTACAACACGCATATCCATGGCATATAACAAACTCTGAATAACCTTAACAAGTCACCAGATCGTGCTGCTCCCTCCTCAGACTCGCTATAAAAATCCTCCAAGCTATTAGCAGCTGCTTATTCTGGATGCTGCACTTCACTTCCAAGGACAGGTTTCTTGGGGTGCTTCCCACTTAATACAAGATTTCTCCCTGCTTACCTAAAAGGCTTTCACGGATGGTTCTGGAAAGCTGCAGCTAGTCATCTTTTCATGTCCCAGTCTTCTTCAATGGCTCCTGGCTAAACCATTAAACCCGTTCCAACTCTTAAAGTAATTAAAGCCAATTCAAGGAGTGATGTTTTTCACACCGGGTGGGGCTCTCCTTCCCACTGCGGAAGGATCAATGAATGCTCTGACAAGCCGATGGACTCCTTGCCAAGTCTCCAACTCAGAGGTACACTGAGGTAAAGCAGCAGGTAAAAGATTTAGAAGGTTTAAAAAATTCTGAGAAGAAATGAGAGCTTAGGAACAAAAGTACTCTAAGTATCAGTGACGGGGCAGGGAAAACCTAAATGTCCTATTGAACACAAGGCAAGCAGTTTCTCTCACCATCAAGGATATTTTGCAGAGCCAAAGCTTTAATCTTCTGGCATTTGGACATGCCCCATTGTACTACACGGTCCAAAATCAGAGGCTGATGAAAGCTGAGAGTCTGGACCTGACTTTCCCTTCCTTTTCACCCTTGTGTAACTGATGTCTCCATAAATCAGGTATGAAATAACATATCTAAGAATCAGACTCTCTTTTTATCAAGTTGAAGCCAACTGCAAGAAAAACAAATGCTTTGCTTTAGTACCAGTGCATTCACACAGTCCAAAATATCTGTTCAAGGTTTCCATGTTAGGCACATGCACAATTATCTGCACATGCATCATTTCAGGATGTAAGACTGCCAAACTCGGATGCTTCTAGCCTCAATCAGCAGTTAGAAAAATGAAGCTTGGAGTAGCTTCCTAGGATCAACAATAAAAGACAGCAGCTTTACCTTGCACTCCCTCTGGCCGTAAGCATATGGGCAGCATCAGTGCACCTTCTCTTAGATCTACCTGCTCACGCTCCATTACTCCCAGTCCAGAGGTAACGTAAAATGGGATGGCAACAGAAAGAGAAATGGAGACTAAAAGGATGAATGTTTCGGAACATTCATGGTGTAGCTTCTCATTCTACTAGCTGACATGTGTTAACTGCTTGGAGACATACACAGGCCACCACACTGGAGCCATTCCTGACACTGCCACCAGCCACCTCTGCAGGAGCATGCATCCTTCACAGACTCATTACTGGTGACTGGAAATACCAGGTTATATAGCCTCCAAAGGCTGACCGACCCCGAAGTAGATTGGGAGCAACCTATTAACACAACTCAGTAAAGGTGTGGAAGGAATGAAGGAATGTCCACAAATGGTAGCTTCCTAAGTAGTCACAGTTAAATGCACCAACTGGGGAAGGCAGCCCACTCTACTGGATGACCAGCAAATGTCAAGGATCAAAACAGTTTAGCTTCAGTTTCTCCTTTAGGAGCTTACTTTAGAAATCAATTTTGAAAATTAAGGAAGAGCTAGACAAAAACAACAACAAAGAAGAACAAAGCAAAAAGTGGGATTAGTAAAGCCATGCTTTTGGAATGTTTTAATTGTATGATGTTTAACAAGTAATTTAACTTGCTAGTTCAATCAAAAGTAGCAATAATTAATCCTAGTTTACTGGGGTTTTTCTTTAAGCTTCATGCCTTAAATGTCTTAAATTCATGCCTTGAATTTGGAAAAGAAAATAATAAAGCAGGAATACACAAGCTACAGCTCCAATTACACTGTTCATATGTTGCCACCAAAGAACAACTTCAGTCTCATACATCTTCCCTGAAGTATATATTATTCAAGGATAACTATACAGTCCTAACAAACAGGTTTTGGTAACACAAAGTGACACATTTCAGTACATATTCATAAGGGTTGGGGGTTATTATTGGGCTGTAATTGCAGTTGTTCTAACACCTAATAAGCCATGGCTGGCAAAACAAAGGCAGGTTAATTTGTGATTTCCTCTACTCATTCAGAGGCAAATTAAGTGTCAAACAGCTAATACAGAACATATTTCATTTTATGAGATTTTAATTTAATTCTGCACCATATCGTTGATGCCTTAATGTAGGGTGGTTTATCTAAGAGGAAGAGCAATTTATAAACCTCTTTCAATTGAAATCTTTAATGATAGGATACGATAGCATAATTACAGCAATGCCTGCTAGTCCTACTATATACATAAGGATCTGTCAGCAATTCCATCATAAACATAAACCCTTTTTTTAGGGGTTTATAGCTCAAATTACGAAACTTAGCTCCAGGCTGAAATTTGGGATACAACAGTTCTACCCATCAGCACTTAAACTACAGGAAATATATATGGAAATACATATACTTCTTTTGAGCTGCAAGTATGTAAGAGCCCTGTAACACCTGAAAAATTCCTCCTTTCCCTTTTCTTTTTCACTTGGCCATTGTTCAAGGTTATGTGCACACATTGTAGGTATCACGCGGACAAGGCCCGTTCCATGCTTTTTCTGCACTTGTATTATACCTAAACTAATTCCACGAAGGCTTGACAGGTTCTGGAACACATTTCTAAGAGCTTGGATAACTGGAATGATGTCATTTTCTTCCCCCTTTTTTTTTAAATTTATATTCCACACACACACACACACATTTGAGAGCATTACGAAGCTGAGGAGAAAACCACCGTACAATGAAATCATTGATAAAGCTGTGGGTAAACATTTGTATGCCGAGTGGTGTTCTTGCTATTTTATCTCACAATTCTCAACTAGTTTCCCATACCCAGTTCTTATTCCTTCTTGGATGTTTGTTAGGACAGCAGTTCAAGTAATGGCTCCAAATGATCCCAAATCTAATGCTCCTAAGTCATCCCCATACCATGCTCTGTAAAACATGAAAAACTGCTGGGTGTTTACCTCATACATACACTGAAACATAACCCTGGGAAGTGCACAAACGTAACAAAACCAACATCTCCGAAGAAGCTGTTGGAGTCAGTGATCGGCTCCTCATTCCAATGGCGATGCAAACCAAATGAGCAGAAGAATCGACAGAAGTTAATGGAAAATTCAATGGCTGGTATCAAGGAAATTTTGACTTTAAAGCTTGGGCTGATATCAGAGCGTATTTTAAAGCAGCTGCCTGCAGTCATATCCCATCACACCAAGATCTCCTCACCTCTAACAAGCCTCTGCAGGGCCCAGCTGAATCACGGCTGCCCCAGGGGGTATGGCGGGGAGCGTGGTGTACAGTGCGCAGCACGTTTCCATAGAAGGGGCATTGATTTTGGCATCAGAGGGGAGTACCACTGAACACCAAGTGAGGCATTTTCAGCACCTTTTGCGCCTCTCAGAAATTCTGGCACTTTTAGCAGCGTAGGCTGCTAGTCCCAATTTCCCATAAGACGACAGAACAGTTTGGGTTGGAAGGGACCTTCAAAGGTCATCTCGTCCAACCCTCCTGCAATGCCACCTTCAACTAGATCAGGTTGCTCAGAACCACATCCAGCCTGGTCTTGAACATTTCCACCATCTCTCTGGGCAACCTGTGCCAGTGTTTTACCACCCCCACTATAAAGAACGTTTTCCTCACATCCAGCCTGAACATCCCCTCTTTTAGTTTAAACCCATCACCCCTTGTCCTAGCACAACAAGCCCTGCTAGAATGTCTTTCCCCATTCTTACAGGCCCCTTTTAAGAACACAATGGCCACAATAAGGTCTCACCAGAGCCTTCTCCAGGCTGAACACGCCTAACTCTCTCAGCCTTTCTTCATAGGAGAAGGGATCCAGCACCCTGAGCAATTTTGTGGCCCTCCTCTGGACCCTCTGCAAAAGGTCCATGCCTTTCCTGTGCTGAGGACTCCAGAGCTGGACACAGGACTGAAGGTGGGGTCTCACCAGAGCAGAGCAGAGGGGTAGAATACCCTCCCCTGACCTGCTGGTCACGCTCCTTTGGATGCATCCCAAGATAGGATTCCCTACTGTCACCCACCCAAAAGCCTTGCCTGCGGGCACAGGGTGCCATGGCATAGGCTGGGGTCACGGGGCTCAGGCTCCAGAGAGGGCTCAAGCACAGCCAAGTCGGGTCCCACATGGCACAGGATCCAGAAGCCTCCATGAGGACTCACAGGCAGTACCCAGGTTTTGGGTGACAGTCCTTCTCTGATGTAGGTTAAAACACCTCCTGGGGCATCCTACCCCATCTGCCTCACACCAAAGACAAAAACAAATTCCTCACTAACTTCAGAAGGAGCAAGATCACCCCCTTCAAGCTCCCCAAAACATCCAGCAGAACATTCACTGCACCATAAAATCTAGGATGGCCATATGCTGACTGTCTGAGCCTGCCACCTTCAGCTTACAACTGCTTTTAGCAGCAAATTTAAGCATGGATTTGAATATGTTTTACGATGTGGTTGACTGCGATGTAAATAGCGATGCATCAGAAGAACTCTTGAGGAATAAATCACAAGTTTCTGTACTCTCTATAAATACCCACTTTTCCTCTAATGCCTGAGAAGACTGCAACACAGATTGATTACTTACCTCAAGGCAAATCTGCTCTGAAATTACAATGCAGTAATAGAAGACTGACCCAAAAAAACTGTGAGTAAAATATTGTGTGTGTACTTGGGCATGTAGTTAGGATTGTTAATATCAATTAATTCTGCTCACAGAGGAGGACTTGTTTTAAAACAACTTCATTTTTCTTCTGCATATATGTAATTACACAGCTGTAACTAATAGCCATAGCACAGCAATCTGCCATCTAAACAACTAGCATTATTCTTCAAAGTATTACTCGTGCTTTTCTTCTTGTATTTTCTCAGTATGAGGGGTGATTAGCAGATATGATTAAATGTATGTATCAAGCCTTTTAGCAAAGTACCAAACCCCGCTTTTCGGCTCCATTTTTAACCGCATGTAGCAGTTTCCCGGACATAACTGTTTTATTCTGCAATGCTGATATCTGTCTCCCCACAAAGAATAAGATAATATTTATTTCTACAGGATTTCACCACTACCACACTTTTCTAATGCACGTTATCACTGGTATTCATTTCTTTTATCTTTGTGTAAACCATGTGCTCTATCACATTTGCCATTTTGTTTGGGTGACAATCCCATCAATCAACCGATTGCCTGTGTGTGCACACAACAGGGACTAGGAAAATTTACCAAAAATTTCATTATGCTTCATAGCAGTCACTGGGAAAACAAAATCGTTGGCATGAGAGGGAATTTTAGCTGTGAAGAATCCCAAGCCTAATACAGACAAAATACACGTTTTGTCTGGCTGTACCTCACAGGGTTCAGCACTTTCTGATTTAGTATTTATAGAACAACAGCACACAGAATAAATGTCACCAAAACACAAAGGTAACACTTGCCAGACACCTATTATATCAGGAATTCCTCAGGAATCCAGCCTGGATTTTGCTTCATGAACAGATAACTTCAATGCTTTCCAGAAGTAAATCTTGCCCTCCAGCAAGGCTGGCAAAGCACTCCAGGGGAATTGCTCTGAGCACTGCAAAGGTTCATATACTTGCCCGTTCTTCTAGGGTGAAGCAAAGGGAACCATTGAATACTCACACATGCAGAGGAGGAATGGGAGATGGTTCGTAATGGTAGCGCCCCTCATGATGTCTCGCATCAATAGGTACAGGAGGGTGGAATGCTGGGAAGAGGTGAGGCGGATCTGAAAAACAAGCAAGGTTCCCAGGTCTGAGCATCTTCAACAACTCTTTAAAAACAGCATTCATAAGGACTAAACAGGCATTGAAATACACGTGTCAGCAGTGCCACGGCTGCCGGGTCGCGTTCTCCTTCCCTGCTGCAGTCAGTCAGGTCTGTTCAAGGGGACAGTCTGGCCCACAGTGTTTGCATGAATACGCACTTACTAATTTCAATATTCTCTCTTTACAGCTTAAATGGAAAGGGACATAAAGAAGTCTTCAATAAATAATTATGCGCCCATATGTGAAGTGTCAGATCAAAAGGACCATAAAGCCTTTCAAAAGCATTCCTGATTTATTTATTTTTTATTAAAACAAGAAAAAAAGAAATCGTCCCAGGACGAAAAGCCTAAGCAGAGAATACAATACAACAAAAACCCTTTATGTCCTCAGAGGTGTACACGCAGTCCTGCAACAGAAAAAACTGAAGCGGCATAATGAGGTATTACTATTTGGAGTAAATCAGACAAGGGAGTTAAAAGGAAAGGCAGTTGGGAAAGGCCTTACTGGAGATGCTTAACTGTGTCACACTGATGGCCGCATCCAGAGGAACGTGCCTGAGGACAGGGGGACTCATTTCACACACCATTCTTAATGGGAAAGGTGCTTTCTTTATCCCCATCCTGCAGCAAGCTCCCCTGCCCCATCTCCTCCAAGGCTTCCACAGGACAGTGGGTTTGCAGCTGCCAGGGCTCCTCTTCCCTGCTGTTCTGGGAAAGCCTCAGTAATGAGGCTGACAAAAGGGGGAATGTGTACCTGCTGCCCCACAGGCTCTGCCCCACCACTTGTGCAGTGGGATTGCCTCCCGGCTTTGGAGGACACAAGGCACATGGACCAGAGCTCTACCTATCAGCACACTGGTGCTACTTGTGTGCCCAAAAGAGGTTAGTGTCTGTTTAGCTGCTCAAAACAGAAGTGATGCTGAGCATCTCCAGTGGCACAAACCAAACTGATCCTGCCCAATTATTACCCGATTGCCACTTTGGATGAAGTCATGTGTTTATCCCACACCAAATATTTAGGCATACAGATATTAGGTCATGTCACGGATATATTAAAATGCTTCTAGAAAGAAAGCTTTAGTTATGCCCTACCAGTAAAACCAAGCCTATTTTGGGTTTTGCCTGCTGAATCCTGATGTTATCTTCTCCTTGTATTTCCTGCCTTTTCTACTCAGCAAAAATGCTATCCTCCTTTTAGATTACCTGTGAAAGCAGTTCCCTCATGCCAGCTAGAGATGGTTAAACACAAAAGCATTTTTCCTCTTGGTGTTCGTCAAAAGTTGAGTTGGTTGTTTTGAAGTGGGAGAAAGAACAAGAGGAACAAACCTCATGGTCCTGAGGGAGTAAATGGAGGAGATGAAGGGGAAATTGTGTAAATTTTGAGGAAAAATTCCCACTATTTCAGGAAAACCTGGGAACATTTGACACAGCCTGTTCAGCGGTATGGCTGGATTTTGTGAAACATCACCAGCATGTGATCAGCCACAGCACATTTCTGCCATTTACTGACTCAGGGCTTAAGGCTCCGTCAATGAAAAAGAACTGTGGCTTACTGCTAACTTAACAATAGCTTTAATTCTGGTTCTGCTGCACCAACTGGACCTTGGCATGTAATCTACAGCAAGCTTCTCTAAAAGAAAAGGTGGGTCACAGATGACCAGGTACCCCTGTGAACACACCATCATCACCAGAGCAGAAGATGCTTGCTTCTACCTTCTGAGATACATTCCTCAAAAGCCACCAAGGTGCAGAAGAGGGAAAAGGGGCATGAGAAGTGTGTTTTAGCACACCCCTCCCACCTGCCCTGTTCCATGTTTCACTGGTATAATGAGACCACATATTCTGTCACCTCTGAGCATGTCAGACAGTACAGGCTCCAGCCGGTCAAGGCAAGCAATCCCACTGGGGATGCCAAACCTCCTCAAAGGCCCACCCTCACCCCCAGCCTGAGCACCTATCCATTAAAAACAGTCCCAATATATATGCAGCAAAACACCATTTAGCCCTCCTGAATGTGATTATCTACCTTTCCCTACCTGGGAAATAGAAAATGAGTATTAAAAGGCCCAAAAGGGTATTCCTCTTTGCAGGGCCTATGCAACACAGAGCACCAAAAAGCTGTATTTAACACATGGGATATAAATCTTGAAGAACACCTTTTGGAGTCCTCCCACATTAGGCTCCTTTGTGTATCTTGGTTGCATCTTGTTTTCGGTTTCCATCTGGGAAACAGCCATACTCCATCACAGCACAGGGAGCTGTCTCTGTCAGCCCTGCACCGACCAGAGCCAAGCTGCATATCAAAACCCAACATAATTATCCATCTCACAGTTTATTATTTACACATGAGCAATACAGCTGGTGAACATCATAACTCAAGTGTATGTGTAATAAGTTACCACACTGTAGCCATCTCCAGTTGCAACCCTTAAGAAAAACCACATGATGACTTTTCCAAAGTCAGGCTAAAACTGCTGAAGCAGAATAAAGTGCCACTAAACCTGGCTACCTCCTATTTATCATATAATTTCCTGACTGATGGTTCCACAAACCAGCTGCTAAGTGCTGTGTACTCCACTGTCAGCAGACTAACATGCCAAATGGGAGACAGGGAGAATAATGTGCACAACTAGCGGGAGTCAATTTTACAGAGGGAATTCAAATTCTGCTGTGTTTGGGTCAGCCCTCAACACAGAGGCAGTAAATTCTACGTGCTTGGGGGTCCAAAACCACTCCACTCAGAAAAACATTGAGTATTTATATGGAAAGACTCTTAGATCAACCAGAGATGTGCCAAAGCAGCCATCAGCCAGGGCTTCACTTGAAACTCCATAAAAATGTAATCACTTGACATGTATTTATATGGAAATACATAGTAAAAAGTTTGCAAAGCAGTAATTCAGGCTGTAGCTAGTTTCACATTGCTTGTTCATATCCCACCCAGTAACTATTTCATTAAAGGCACCATCAGGATATTACAGTTACATTCTGCCACTATTATTTATGCTGTAGCAGAGTAAAGAATGAGAGAGAGTGCTCACAGGACAGAACTGAATCTGGACCTACCTGACTCCCGGCTGTGAGAGATGCTCTGTCTATCTAGAAAACCAGGGGGCAAATTAGTGTCAAAGACAGGATACTATAATGACATCTTAGGGTTTCTCATTCAAAGTGGAAAGACAAAACTCTCATCCTTAGCAAAGAGGAACTCCATTCACCAAAATGGATCAACAAACTAGCTTCCTATTCTGCTAGGAAAGCTATTTACCACCATTTGTAACTTCTTAAAACTTCTGGCTTAGTTGCAAATCACCACAGCGTATGCCAGGCAGTTTTCTTACAGACATTCAAAGGAAACCATTACTTTCTGGACCAATCCTTCAATTACATCCTTGCAGAGACTCCCTGACCTAAGTACAGGAGTCAAGGCAGACAGATGCTGTTTATGTATTTGGAGCCCTCAGTTCCAATTCAGCAGTAGTATCTGGTTCTTTGCTTGAACGTCACTACTTTCAAGAACTTGTAAGGATAAGCCAAGGCACTGGAACTTAAAACACATTCTGTGTGCACTGCTGAGCTCAGTAGATTGTGCTGCCTTCTCCATTCTCTGCTGCCTACTACTGTAAGCTTCTTTTGGATGCTCTCCTGCATAGCTAACAGGGTCCCCTCAAAACAAAATGGGAGATGCAACTGCCTGAAATGCTACAAACTCATCAGTTTTAGCACTGTCAGATTTTCTGGGAAATATGTCAATTTATGCTGACTTTTTGTTGTGCTAAATGTGCCTTTTTATTTCTTCTTCACGAATCTTTCTTGCCTTCTTAAAGAAAGTGAATAGGATCATCTGTCTCAAATTACAATCATTCCCATACAGGAAGAAAGAAGAGATCTACCCTTGTTCCCTGAAAGTCAGCAGCCTAGGGCTCTACTGCAGCATCAAGGGAAAGAAACAGAGAAGTGACGGGTATGGTCCTTGCTGCTGAACAGCAAACCTGAAGTCTGATGAGATGCAGCAGGCAGAAGCAATTCACTGCATGACTTGGTGGAAAGGTAGATGCCAGCTGGCTCAGTGGTGCTGTGCAACACGTGGAGACAACAACAAAAGAGGCTGGGCTGCTCCAAAGCTCACTGAAGTTAAGGATAACTTTTCTGTAGTCTCTCAAATAAGCCTTACTCAGTTAGGGTAAGTCAAATCACTTAGGGGACCCCTACATTTAGAAAGTTCACCTGTGGAGATAAGGCTAGGAAAACACTCTGCCCTGAGCTAACCCACTTGCTCCAGCTCCCTGTGATCCCTGCCAAACCCCTGAGGGAGATGGCTGCTGAAACGACAGGCTGCATTTCTCAGCCGTCAAGAAAACATCTGCTACCACTGAAAATGCCTGCATTGACTTGAATGCACCTGGTGTGGCCCCGATGCCTGCACCTCTGTCCTGAGAGCAGGGCAGGCAAACACAGGGCTCAAGCCCAACACGGGAAGCCCTCGTCAGGTTTGTCCTCAGGACGATCATCTTACCAAACTAAATGCCAGAACTGAGCCAAGAGCAAAACTCTATCTCAGCTGCTACCTCATTTGAGGTGAAATCTCCTTCGCGCCTAAATTCATTGTAGTCTTGATGCTGAACTCGGTGGTACCAAGCTTTCACACCAGATGTAACAATATCAGGCACAACACAGCCTCCTGCTAATGTCTTTTCAATACACAGAACAGTTTTGGAAGAGTTTGCCAGCAAACTTCTACACTTCCTTCGGTTCGTAAGCTGATCACCAGATGGGAATTTTCTAATACTCAGGTCTGCAGAGTCCCTAAGGGCACCACTGTTTCTTCACATACATTTGCTTCAACCAATCTGAACTTAATGGTATTGCAAGGTTTTATGGCAAGAACTAGGCTCCTTTTTGCCAAGCAAAGATCTTATTTTGGATTTCTCTTTAATTGCAGCATACATTATGGCTCACTAACAGCACATGTTGTGTTTGGGGGGGGGGGGGGTTAGCTCTCTTTCAAAAACGGGTGAGTTATGTTCTCTACGTACGCTCATACAGAGGCTTTAATCAGGAAGAAAAATGACTGAGCCCCAGCCACACATGAATGCATGCACTTAACTTTGTGTGCTTTGAAGAGTCTCCCTATGGTGGCTGGGGTTTTGCTGCTTCAGCGTGGCTGGCTGCCATCTGAAGCACTGCTTATTTGTAAACTGATCATCCACTGATGTGCTACAGCCAGTTCTTAGGAGGCTTTTTGTGTTTGTGTGTGTCCCCATGTGTCCTTGCATGCACACGCACGCTTGCAGTGTGGCAACCATCGTGTTGACATGGATGTGACTACTCACCACCTGACTTCACAGACGAGGAGATTTTAAGTAGGAAAAAGAAAAAGCCATGTAAAAATGGGGGGAAAAAAGCGGGGGAGAGAGGAATAAATGGATAAAGCCAAGAAATGGGACAGAGGGAGAGAGAGAAAAAGGATTTTTAATTGCCAAGCCCTCTCTGTTTCAGTAACACTAATGTTGAATGCGATAACATACAGTAGATATAACACTTTAAGATAAAAACACAGTCTTCAATCAGATAACATCCCTTCCATGTGTCTGTGTGTATTAACGATGATCAGACTTCCCCTCCCCACCCTTTGCTTGTGCTTGCACACAGCCTACACACTAATCTTAGAAGTGAACCACAGGAGTTCTAGGCCAAAACCTCACAAAGTAGAGCACAGATCCAGCTCTGTGCTTCTTGTTATGGCTGAAAAATAATCTGTACCTTTGTAAAACCAAAAATGGAGATTTAGATCCCTGCCATGCATTTTATCACTTTTCGGTTTGTAAACTTACACACCTTGTGGGAACATGTTTTATTGTTTTCAGTAGTTCCACAAAAACCATTGTGCCAAACACACGAAGGAGGAGCAGTTATCGGTGTGCTGGAACAAAAGTGGCTGGAAATGATTTCACCAGCTGGCACTGAGAGATCCTTAATATGCCAAATTTGCTGCAGGTATTGGCTAAATAACTGCTGGATTGATTTTAGTTTGAACGCTCTATTATTCCTCCCAGTCACTGCACCTCTCCTGTCTGAGGAGCAGGACTGCCTTCTGGAATACTAACTCTACTTCCACAAACCCATTCAACTGACTCCAGGGCTCTCTGCTGTTTACCCATCCAAAAAAGAGAAACAAAAAAGCTGCAAGAGACAGACTCGCAAGGTAATAAATATATTTATTGCATGTACAAAATACCTTGGGAGTCTCAGAATCTTTTAAGAACATCATTTGTGATTCATCACAGCCCAGTGACTTAAAAATGACTGTTTCCACTGTGATGGACTCACTGGTAAGCGAAGAAAGGCCTCCTCGTGCAGTCACGAGCCTGCCCGACGAGCGGGGTGGGCACAGCACTGCCACCCCACATTCCCCCCAGGACGCAGGCTTTTAGAGCAGGAAAGCCAAGGCACTCCACCAGCACAGTCTGCGCAAGAACAAACAGGAAATTGCTGGAAATGCACCAGGAATATCCCACACCTCAGTAGCTTCTCCAGTCAAACAACACTGACTGCTTCACCCAATAAGCAACCTTAGAAAACCCTCATGAACATGAGCAATGGTTGCATACAGCCAGCTCACCAGCCCATTCTTTCAGGAGACAATGACAAGACACCTTAACCTCATCCCAACGTTACTTGGAGGGAAAACTGCTTCCTCTGCCATGGCTGGCTCTTAGTTTGGCACAGCTCCTCTTTTTTATAACCTCTGGATCCCATGCAGCATTTCTTAACAAACTGAATAATGTGGTCTCTGCAAGAAAATGACAAATTGTCCTCTGCCAGGAAGCTGACAAAAGAAATCCCTCCCCCCACTACCTCCAATGGGCTCTGCAGTGAAAAACTAATTCAGCTTCTGCCTTGAAACACACTTGCTGTTGCTGTTTTGCTGCTGCTCCCCCTAACTTCTCATGCCACCGCACATCAGTGCATCCTCCACTGCTTAAAAAATCCTCCCCTCCAGGAATTACAGAAAACAAAACAAGCATCCATGTATAACGCTTAACAGCCCCAGACAAGTGGTTTCAACCAGCTGCTCTGGAATGCTTCAGGACCTGATGATCTTAAAGATCTTTTCCTACCTATTCTATGATTCTAACTTTGATTACACATGTGTGTGAGGGATCAAGGCCAGGTTGGACAGGGCTTGGAGCAACCTAATCTAGTGGAAGGTGTCCCTGTCTGTGGCAGGGGGTTGGAACTGAATAAGCTTTAAGGTCCCTTCCAACCCTAAATGTTCTATGATTCTATGATCACATCCACAACATCTCCTCCTCCATGAGCAGCAACTAACTGGATCATAACCACAACATATACACAACTTATCTAAACCTATGTACATGTGCATACCCATTGCTGTAACACACAGCTAATTGCAGGGGCTGGAGGTGAGCTACAAAGTAGAAATTAATGAAATGAAAAAATATACAAGAAAAAAAATGATCCATGCTGGAGAGAACTAAAGGAAAAATCTCCCAGCAAAACTCTCCGCTCCAAACCACTCCTAAGCAGAGGTTTAAGGTGGGTTTCCTAACTAGTGGGAACAAGGAGCTGACACACAACAGACTGCTTATTCCCTATGGCTCAGCAGAAGCATTTAAAAGCCCTGCTATCAGCTTCATGCATTAACTCAGCAATGACAAATACCTTTCAGGTGCAAACATAAGTTTGGCTAAGGAGAGGTAGCAAAGCTAGAAACTAGAAAAAAAAGAAACAAAACAAAAACCTAAAAATATCCTTCTGTTGATGCTGATTTGATGTGGGAACAAATAAAGACAAATCAATGAGCTTTGGTGATATTCTTATCAGCACTGTGAGTTAGTCTGCAAATGTTATTTAAGGGATGCTTTGGAGACTTGTGTACTCTTCTGTGTATCAGACTCATGTTTAAAAGCTATCTGAAAGGCCAAACCTCAGTTAGGTATCAGTACACCATGATGAAGATCACTGTAGCTAAACAGATTTCCAGCAGCTGAAGGTCTGGACGAAAGGGTGAAAGACTTGGAAATAGGTTGTACTTAGCAGGTTTGATGAGTAATTTCTGGCATGATAGGAATTGAGAGGGAAAAGTATAATTAGATCAATTACACCTATTTTTAGATATTAAAACAGCTCAGATTCTATGGGATGCACAATCAGATGAACCCTTGGAGAGATTTCTTTTTCCCTGCTGTTCAACCTGATTTTTTAAAGTTTCATCCAAACATTCATAATCATTTAGCTTCTCTCTGCACCGTCCTTAGCAATTACTCTCCTTCTGTGGTGTTTACACTCTTCAAGCTCTTGCAGATGAGCAGACGGTTATCACGTGTGCCGTCAGGCCACTCAATAGTATACATTTATTGCATCCTTTAATCTCTATGTTCATATTCTAAATTAATCAGTCACTCGGTTTTGCTCCCTGGGTTTCTTCCAGCTTGGGAGCAATATATAGTTGTCACCCTTGCACTACTGGATATGAGGTTTTCATGTAGGCTGACATGACACTGTTCAGGAAGAGGAAGCCTTAGAAATTTATAATACAAATAACCTATTTCTGCAAATTCCTCTTTCCAGCAGGGGTATGTGTTTCCTACACACAGTCTCAAGTAACACTACTTTTCATCTTCCCACTACAAGACAGGGCCTTCACCACGTGGCAGTGACCTACCCTGCTATTTCTAGTAAATATGGCACTACTCAAGCCAAGCAAACGCAACACAAACTGACTCTTTAATTATTACTTCTTGACATTGCTCAATATTTGACTTTAAGATGTTTTCTTCCTCCTTGTTCTCTGATCCTCCCTCAGTTTCTTTGAGAGTTTCTTCCCTCAGTTTCATTTTTATGCTTTGTGTTTCAGATCATTACTGATGATGGAAACTATGGCAGGTTCCCTTAATTTGCCCTATTGACATGTGTTCTTAGTGCTCATTCAGCCTATGTTTGAGAATGTCATATTGCCAATATTCCAGTCAATCTGAGTTAGCTTGTTCTAGTCACGCTTTGAGGAAAGCATTTCTAACAAAACTTGCCACAGTCGAATTACATTACCTCCCTGTGCCCCAGTGATAACATGGCGATATCCTTGCCGAGACACCGAACCTCTCCAGTGAGAAGTGCCAATAAAGAACTACAACAACAGCATTTTGTCCACTATTTCTTGAAAAAGAGTGGTTCAATTGCCTAAAACTGCTCACTCTTTACTCACCTCTCTAGGGTTTTGCTTATGACAATATTTTTAAGTTTGTTTAGAGAAAACGTCTTTGTTTCCTATAACTCAGAGCATGAGAGCATCAGCGCTAGATACAACAATACTTTTTTCGGGTTTTTAGGATTATTGTTAAGATCCCCCCATTTGCTTTTCCCCACCAAAGGCCTTTTTTCTCTACAGCATATGGGAAGTTCCTCACAAAGTCGTATCAACATGTTCACAGTCATCCCCTCTTGTTCTCTGCAGACACAGTTGCAGGATCTGGCCTATGTTTCTCTTGCTCTGGGAACTAAGTGTTGCTTACCAAAAGCAGTCAAGCCTTTACATCACCCACTTACAGCTAGCACCACCGCTATAAGCAGGTGCCCCACTGAAATGGGATGAAGGGCACGCATGTCAGATTACCTGTTTAAAAACACAAGTCAAAAAAGCCTCACCTCAACTACTGCTCATGGCTCTTCCACCCCCTGAACACAGCCCTGAGTTAGCAGTGTGAGGTGTCAAAAGCAGATGCTACATCAGAGCTGTGGAGTAGAAGCATGCAGCTGCAGAAACGGCATCTCCTGAGCATTCCTGCCTGCACTGCTTCCTACATCACGGACCGATGGGTAGTTCCAGCCTCACCAGGGAGTAAAAACACTCCCATTAATGAGAGGAAAAAAAATGGAAGAACAAGAGTTCTGAAGAGGAGGAGACAAATGGAGTGGCAGACAAAGCAGTCCATGGCATTAGCATGGCAACAGCACAAAAGCAAACTCTTCAGGGCAGTTTCCATCTTTACCTCAGCTGTCTACTGTGCTTAGCACAATAGGGCCCCAGACTCTAACCTTTTTGGCTCTACCATAATTGATTACAATAGCATCACTTTCTCCAGCCTCTGGTCCAGGCAGACCAGAGAAAAGATTGCATTACCTGCCTATGCACAGATATGTTCTTCAGCTTGGCGATTAAGGGATAAGATGGGATAAAACATAGGACTAGGTGGAGCACAGTCCCACAAATATGAGAGAAGAGGGAAAGAGTCATCCTTCTGCACCCCTGGGCAGGTAAGGGGGCAATAAAGAGGAGGTTACTGCTTTTCATTCCTCTCTTTGCATCCTAGAGGAGAAGCCAAGAGTGCTGTGGGGAGACAACAGGAGCCAGAAGACAGGAAAGATGTCCAAATGAAGATAAGGAACCCACATCACCATTCCCTGCCACACAGCTAGATACCAAGAGTTTCAACGGCCTCCAGGGAAAAGTCACAGAAGAGAAATGTAGTAATGGTCCAAATGTGTAGAAACCACTTACAGACCAGGAAATTCCTACACTGAAAGTTTTGGGAAGCTGGGAGACTGCTCGGGGGCAAAAGGAGAGGAGAACCGCTTGCCATGTTCTTACATTAACTCCTGCACATCTGCTTTATGGTCACTGCTTGGAGAAGATACCAAGCCATACAGACGTGTGGTGTGGGTCAGTGTGGCCCCTCATGCTCTGCATACTCCTGGCACGTTCCACAAGGCCAAGATACCTGCAAACCCCTCCCCCTGACCCTCAGCCATCACCTCACCATAAGCAGTGCCCAAGCTGCGGGACTTGGGCCCATACAGCTCTGTGGCACAAGCAGGAAGACTTCCCAAGCCTGTAAAAGCCCATCTTTCAGCTGTATGTTTGCACAACATGCTACAAAGGAGACGGTAATAAAAATAACTTAAGGGATCTGTCCCCTGCCTATAAAGACACAACACTCCCTTCTGTGTTTCCACGTATAGCTGCGATCTGGCTATAGGAAAATGGGGGGACTTCATTCACCCTGTGGCCAAAGAAGAGACTGCTCTCCTCAGTCCCACCCCCTGGCAATGTTGGAGCTTTTCCAACACACTAAGCATCAGTTTCCCGCCAGTGAAGTGTTTGATGCTCTACTAAATGCAGTGGCACTCGGAGAGGTATAGTAACTCTCCATATGGAAAAGCCATTTGACACAAAGGTTGGAGGTCAAAAGTTTAAATGTTCATGACAGAGACGACAGCAGTCCTTTTCTGGTCAATAACATCAAAGGATTTGCCAGCTCTTAATGCTACTATTGTCATTTGTTTGGACCCTATTGAAATTCTAGCATATTTATTGCACTCCGGGAGTATAAGGACTTTTTGTTTGTTTTAATCTCTATGCTGAGGCCAAGGAGTCTCAAGTGTTGTGACTCCCCTTACTCCCGAGGAGAATGAGCAAGGAAACAATACCAGAGGATGCAGCATTGTAGTCCCAACCAACTTGGCGCTTTCTTCCCCACCAAAAAATATAAATGATGGATAGAAACATATGGTCTCTATTGGACAGGGCTGGAAATCTCTGCTTCTGGACGCCCCACGTGATGGGTTTTAATTGTCCTGTGCTATGACAGGGGTGAAAAGCACTCCCCACCATCAAGATCTCCATTTTGCCAGTCATTGTTGAGAAACCCTGTTCCGCAGCTGACTAATGCTCCCACTAGGCACAAGTGTGGAGGGGCCGGGAACAGCAGCGAGGCTCTCCAAGACGAACTGTAATGCCATAACCACAGAGTATCACTTTGCCCAGCCCTCCCTTGCTCTCTGAACTTCTGCCTGCGGTTAGGCAAAAACTTATTACCAGAGAGCTCTGCAGTGCATGTTCCAAGCATTGTATCAGCCATCGATACCTCGTGCCTTGCCAGGAGCAAGATCCAAGTTCATTTGTTACTACCTTCCTCAGATTCCTGTTCCCCTCTCCACAATGAGGATTAGCAGTTTAAGTTATGTTGCTGACCTCCATCTGGCTAGGCAGAAACAGATGTCTGCGCACTCGGGCACGATCTGATTTCAAAGTGGAGACTCTGGGTTACTAATGACGTTATAAAGGCAAGAGCACATGTTGGCTCTCAACAGTCCATTGTCTAATTGGGATGGTTTTAATCAAATATGAATGTAGCCAAGTTTTCACAGTTAATGAATAAATCCCCTTTTTAAATAAGGGCAGTAATTCTGAGCTCTCCATCGAGGCAGCATCCCAAGGAATGCCTACATGAGCGGCAGTCATCACTGAAAGCCCCTAAGAGACTGCAGCCCAGCTCGTTGTTTAAACAGCTCCTAACTGCCCTTCCCAGAGGTAAGCTGCAGCCAAATTGTTTCCCTTCACTTCACAAACCAGATATGCATGGCTTATGTGAACAGCCCCGAAGTTTACTTTAGTCTCTGTTTAAATACCTTCTACCACATATTTCAAACAAACAGTTCACTTATTAGAAAGGCAAACAGCATAGCCGCAGAATACGAGCACTTGAGGAGAATCACTCTGGGCACAGAAATCCTCTGCCCCTGTGTAAACACCGCCTGCTCTGCAGCTCCGGGCAGCATCCGCTCGCCACACCACTTCAAAAGCCTTTCCACAAATACTTCACACGTCTGTTGGTGAGTAAATGATAACCCTGAAGAGATTATCTGCAGGGCTGAGAGCCCCGATGAATATCACTGCGGCTGCACAGGCACAGGCAGAAAAGCCAAAATGGTCACTGCCAGCCGCAGGTGAGTTATGAAACCATAATAAAGTCGGCAGCAATACAGTAACATCAGCTAAACCTGTTAAACTGGAAAAGCAGTGCTGTTTGGTAGCCTGCTTTGGCATATTTGGTTCCACAAAGGGAAGCAAGTTTTACCCTTAGCAATTAAAAGGTTTATGCACCTCCATCATTAACTGATTCGTTAAATCGGCACACAACAGAAAGTTGTACAGAACAGTGAGAAAGCTGCACAGCTGAGACATCACAGAATGGTTTGGGCTGGAAGGGACCTTAAAGCTCATCCAGTTCCAACCCCCTGTCACGGGCAGGGACACCTTCCACTAGAGCAGGCTGCTCCAAGCCCTGTCCAACCTGGCCTTGAACACTGCCAGGGATGGGGCAGCCACAGCTTCTCTGGGCACCCTGTGCCAGTGCCTCAGCACCCTCACAGGGAAGAAATTCTTCCTAATGTCTCATCTCAATCTCCCCTCTGTCAGTTTAAAGCCATTCCCCTTGTCCTGTCACTACAGGCCCTTGTAAGAAGTCGCTCATCAGTTTTCTTGTAGCCCCTTTAGGTACTGGAAGGCTGCTATCACCAGATAAAGCACTAAGCTCTGTCTTCCTGAACAAATTATACACAGCAATTCAATTGCCTCAGGACCGCATGACACTCAAATCCCAGAAACAAGTACAAAAGGAGGAGGAAGACAACTAGACATGGAGAGGAGAGGCAATGGAAGGCAGCCAGTGCTAGGAGGGTCCATCCCCTGCTCTCCTCTCCATGTGCCGATACAGCTTCAGAGAACACCCGTCACCAAGCAGGGAATACACCCTTCAAGAGAGCAAAGCACCTCACAGTTTGCTGTCACACCCTGCTGGTTTTACTGCTTTGTGCCAACTGAAAGCTTTAATCAAAATATGGACATCTGCATGTTTGAAAGAAAGGACACTGAGGAAGCTCATTACAAGTAAAGGCACTCTCACCACATCCATCACTACTATTGTCTTTGGAGCTATCACAGGAAGCTGAAGGGACATCTCTTGGCATCAGTCAAAAAGCACAGACCCATGGTATGCCCAGATCTTAACCTTCTGATGTATAATTATATATTTTAAAAATAAATTATCAACTATTCATAAGCTCTTAAATCCATTTTCAGACAAAAATAAAAAAAAAAAATCAAAAACCCTTCAGTTTATAAACAAGGACTGATAGCACCTGGCTGTAAGGTGAAGGTTCACAAGCTGTGAGAGCACTGGTGTTATGCCAACTATCATATAAAGAGGAGAGGAACAGACAGTACCTTTATTAGGGGGAATCAAGTATTATCAGTTATGAACCTGAAGGTTAAGACACCTTGGCAACCACAACTTTAAGCTTGCAGTGACCCAAAACATAAGTTTCAGTTATTTTCATTCCTACGGTGAAATTAAGCCCCGCTAAGTCAATGACTTTTTATCATTCATTTCAGTGGAATCAGTGTAGCCAGCTCTTGGGATTTTATCATTAATCTTGTTTTTCTTTTCAGAGGTGTTTTGCTGTTTAACTCCAGTCTTTTCAGTCATGTCATTAAGGAAGAATCTCAGCTTTCATCTAAAAAAAGTCACGGAAAAACCCCACCAAACAGGACCTCCAAACACCAGCACGTAATGTTTCCAGTTGTTATGGTTGCAGAGAAAAGCTGGAAAACGAGAAATTCCCAGCTTTCATAACCTGTGAGCAAATAAAAAGATCCAACAAAAACATACACAAGCACGTAGGTAGGTACAAGATCTTTCAATAGTATGTGTTTCGCATGCTCACGTACACAAAGTTCCTATTTTGAATACCTAGGGGATAGCAGGACAGTACATCTTTGTTATAAATGGTATCTGCTGGCATTGAAATCTGTGGGGTTTAACTGTGATGACCTTAAAAGTTGCTTAAAGGTTTTGGTCCATACCAGAATTGCACATCAGGTAACAATGATTTTTTGACTACTTAACGCTTCCTGGACAATGGATATTTTCCATCCTCTCTATTAAGAGCTGAGGGTTCTTCCACACTCTGCTTTAAGATCTGCCTGGGTTAATGAAGATTGTTTACTGAAACACATGAGGTAGACAGATCCTTTCCAAGTTTTTTAGCAGAAAGACTGACTTTAGGTTTAAAGTGGAAATAAAAGCCCTAAATTTCAGCATGAACTAGAGAAAATAACAATCTCAGCCAGCTCTTTGAGAGGCTATGGTAATACAAGCAATAAATTTACTATTATTATTACAACTGATAACACAAGCTGAGCTAATGGAACTAAAATATCTTCTAAACCAGTTCTTGGAGAGCTGATAATATTAACCTTTAGGTGCCAGGAGCTGGGGATTTCCCAGCGTACCAAGCTGGTTGACTTAACTGACACTAAAAATAGGACTCCAAACCCTGGTGCTCGTGTGGGTTATGCACAAACAATATGATGGTGTTTGTTTTTTTTTCAAGCAACTCTGATCCATTCAGAAGGGCAAAAGAAGAAAAAAAAAAATCTGTTTCTTTCAAGATGTTTCTGGCCTGAGGCTTTTCTAATGCAAAATGGGGAAAAACAATTTATTTTTCATTATGCCATTCACCAATCTTCAACTCGAAACACACCACTTCTATATAAGCCGTTCTTTACAACATTCCTTCACTGCAGTTTTTTTGTTCCCTAGCACATTCAGCTACTAGCTGGAATGTGCCTGGCCACTGTCCTTAAAGCATCTTTGGTAGGAACAACTGTGAGTAGTACAAGACTTAAGAGACAGCAACTCCGTTTATTCCTTTATTGCATATTTATTCCGCGTATTAATAGCAAACTACAAATGGTTTCCATGTACACATCCCGGTTCTACCTTCTGTTTGACCACCTGAATGAAAGAGGAGATGCCTCAGCCTGTCCTGGTATTTAAAAGACACCTAAATTTTACTCAGATTGGTCTTGCTCAGGTTCTGTAAGAAGTTACACTTACCAAACAGCACACGGTTTTGTTGGGCTGATGGTTCAAGGTGCTGGAGTCAATCTACGCTCCACCTCAGGCACCACCCAACAGACCACAGCTTTCCATCCAAATGCAGAACACCCTCCTGCCACCAGTGGAAAAGCTCCATGGAATAGCATGGAATAAGGAATCCTTTGAGCCACAAACACAGAGAAGAGTCCTAGGAACATAGGACAAGCCATTGTCCCATTTTTTTCTCTGCAAGTGTTATTTCTGTTCCTTTCTTTACTCAAGCAGTCAGCAATCAGTTTCATTTCATCTACCCATACTGCAGCAGTAAAAACTTCAAACAAAGAGAACAACTTGTGTGAGCATCTTACGGATGTACTTTAAAGAGCAAAAATACATAACAAGCACTCACTGAAGAAATGCAGGTCTCTGGTTTAGCTCCACAAGAGATCACCATGACTCCTCCTTTCCAAGTGTTTAACTTGGGGTGACATCTCTTTGGAAAAAATGACCTCTCGCTTGATGCCCAAGCCCAGGGTCATCCTCAAGAGACTCTCAAATCATGCTTGAGCTCAGCAGCCTCCTTGATAGAGGAATGTGAACAAGCAGCATCAACAATAGCCTGGGATCCTAGATTCCTCTTGGTGACATACTCTCATTAGTCAAAAGAAGATGGCAACACTTCATTGCTCTCTACAAGAGTGGTGGCACAAGCTGCCCTTTAGTGCACAAGAGCAAATACGAGGGGTTTGTCCCTTTCTCACGTGCAAACACCATCAAGGCTTCAAAGCAGCAACAAGTACATTTAGTATTTTCTTCAGTTCACCAAAATGGATCTCCAGAACTGGGTGAAAAATCCCAAATGGCTAAAGCAGGTAGGAGCTTGAAAACTGTTTTCTTAGGTCTGCAGATTCATCGGTAAGTCGTGGTAGAACTTGAGGGGAACCAACAACAGAGACAATGAACACAGTGAAGAATCCTGTGATGAGGTACAGTAGAATCTGCGACCAAAACAAAGTGTTTCAGAAGAACTAGCAACTATCCCCTTCTTCAAACACGAAGCTGGTCTGTTCTGGCAGAAACAGAAATGAAGATACTGGGAAGGTCAAAGTAAGGCAGCAACAACCAGGACCCAACGGAGCTGAGAGTCGATATCTGAGCACCCAGCCAGCCCTAATGGGTGATTTGGGGAGGGCTGACACATTGTGCCAGGCACATGCAAGGCCTTGGCCAGGTGGGAAAGCAGTTTTCAAGATGAAAAGCTCCCTTTGGCTGTCTTTGCTTCTGGCATTTGTTCCTGTTTGTATCTGATTACAGCTCTGGCGTACAATTTGCTTTTGGGGAAAAAATATTCAAGGGAGAGTCTCTTTTTCAGACGCAGGCTTAGGGAGAAAACCAGAGCCTTATTCTCCCTCCTCTCCCCACTCCCAAGCTGTGCATAACAGGGTGAGGGTCAGGCGGGCAGCAAACTCTCTGTAAGTAATCCCCAATTAAGTTCATCCTTTAACTGGAACACTTGGCTCACGGGTGGATGCTGTTTCTCCTGCGCATGTGAGCTCAGCAGAAAGAAATCCCTGGCTTGAAGCTGTGTGCCTTGAGCAGAGGGAAGCTCCTTGCTCCCTGGTGCTGAGCTAGCAGGTAAGGAGCAGCAAGAAGACCATGCCGACATGAGACCTATGCTATGGGGACATGAATAACTCCTGACTGGCACCGATGGCCAGCAGTACGCATGGCAAGACTGAAGTAAGTCTGATTGAGAACCCAGTTCATTCATCTCACACAAACCCTGCGAAGCATGCAGCAGGCTGCAAACATAATGACTTCTGAGGGCCTGACAGGGGCCTGGAAGAAAAATGGACAAGGCTGCTTTGGGCTAGTTAAGTGCTGTGTTGTGTATTCAGTTCTTTAAGAAAAGCATTTCTACCAGGACCAGGGACATTTGGTACACACACACCCACACACAACAGCGCGCTGAGGCTTTGCCTGTACATAAGAGATGCAGCCAGCAAATACAGCCATCAGAGCACAGTGAAACTCTCCCAGAGCCTGGGAGCTGCATCTCCCATGTACGAACCACACAATGATCTGCAGAGCCAGTGCCTTAAGTGGGGCATGGCTGTACGAGGTACTCTGACATCTACAGACGCATTCACCCTCTTTGAGAGGCTCATACCTTACCAGCCCTTAGCAGACTGGAGGCTAAAACATGCCAGGGAGTTTCCAGCCCATCAAATAAAATATAGAGGTGTCTGCTGGGAAAGGCTTTTCCAGCCAATGTTCTATTTAATATCCCATTGCACGGTGTTAACCCCACCACAGAAAAGAGGAAAAAACGGATGAGGATTAGGGGTGGCAGGAGCTGGACTCTGGACATGCTCCAAAACCCACATTCCCAAAGCAGCTGAGAATCACTATGGGGACAATTCAGTACATACTAGTTTTCATTTGACAGCTTCAGGCTCAAACCGCCAGGCATGTTGAGCTGTGCGTTTAAATCCCACCACACTGCTCCAGCCACAGCATCTGGAGTGCTTGCAATGGCTGCTGCCTCCCTAACAGGTACTAGTTTTGCTGCCAAACCAGCTGGGGAAGATGTATTGGCAAAGTTCTGGCATATGGATGTGTGCAAGGGCTTTTGAACTTCTTCCCCCTGCCCCATCACTTGCTGGCAGGGGGCTATGCCAGCACAGACACTTTGAAACAACAGACAAGAACAGAGAGAGCTGAAGGAGAATCAGGAAATAAAGTAACAGCTAAAAAGAAAAACGTTTCCCAACAAACTGGAGTCCGGCATAAACACAGGCATTAGGAAGCACTGGGAGAAGGATCTGATAGTGAGCAATATTAGGGACCTCTGTGAGAAGGCCTCAGAGCTCATTTGTTACTGAAATAGATACAAATCTGGCAGGCAAAGAGGAATAAGAGAAGGGGAAAAGAGACCAGAGCTTAGCTCAGGGATGCAGAGAGAGAGGCCGGCTGGCTTCCCGCCAGGGTTTTTGTGAATGGGTGGGTGTGCAGGATCCATTTCCTCCCAGTTCCATGAGGGTAGGGGGAACAAGAGGGTAGGAAAATGCTTCAATTGATCTGTTACTTGGTCATGCTTCAAAAATGTGCAACTACTGTCACATAACTTGGTATTTTCCCAGTATTAAGGGGATTTTCTAACAGCCCGACTTCTTAACAAAGGTATTTTTCATTGTGTGCTGAATGTACTTGACTTTTACACACACTGTCTACTCATAAAATAATGCAAGCCCTTTAAGTGCAAAAAAAACCTGAATTTGTGAGTATAACATACTTTAACGTACCTGAACTGTCTTAAATTCTCATGCTGGCTTCTGCTGAGCTAACATTTTCTTTTTCCAGAATAAAGGGACACCAAAGGGTGTTGTAAAAGGTCCAAGAGGCAATTTCACCTTGCAAAAATCATAGTTTCTCCAAAGCACATCTGAAGCATAAATACTGCACTGCATTGCTGGCAAGACGAAGAAGGAAAGAAGAACATCTGATGACGAAAATGAACTAAACACATGAAAAAAATTAGAGCTTTAATATGGTGAGGTTTGGGGTGTTGCTGGCTTTTTCTCCCCCGAGCTGTATGATCAAGTCATGTCCTTGTCTTTCATTGTGTGGATCTAGTTTTTCATTGCAAATGTAACTTAATTACAAAGCACGTGAATTGTGTGGTAGAGATATTCTAAGCTGAAATAATCATGTAATACTGACCGGATTACAGCAATTTGGAAGTCAGCTGCAAAACAAAGGAAGCAAAACTCTGAAGAGTACGTCACAGAACTCAAAGGAGGGACTGAATCTGAGGAAGGAGCACACAATAATTACAGCCAAGACTGAAAGAGCAGGGCCTAAATTTAGGCTTCTCAGCAGAGATTAAAGTACACAAGTCATAGGTTCCTTAAGTTATACTTGCCTAAAGTCAACATGCTTAAAGGAGGGGACTGCCAGACTTAAAAGAAGGGTGAATTTTCACCTCCAACTTTCAAATCTATTTATTACTCTGACACAAATCAAACCCAAACTTCACCACTGTTATTGATTATTAGCTTTCCAAACTTTCTAATACAGGCTGTTTTCAGTGCCTGGTAAGAACTGTGTAGCTCCCAGTAAGAGATTAGAGAATGGCATTTATCCAGGGTGAACACCGAAATATAACTTAGCCCTGGCCCCCTGATACAAAGGAGTTTTAGGTTTCCCTTAACCTGCAGGTTGCCCTGTGGGGACCTCAGGAGTTGTTTTACTTTGTACACCACAGCTTCATAGCAGAGCTTCTAAATGAACAACCCCTAATAATCACAGGTAAAAGGGAACTCATGCTCACCAGCCACAACCCCCAGAGTAAGCCAACCTATTTGAGACTGTTTCTGTGCTACAAAGAGCAAGCAGGGACCAGTGAAAGCAGAAACTCTCCTAACTCCTCCCCAGCTCAGCTCCACTGTGGGATTTAAGACAGACCTCGAGGCCTGCCTGTAAATAAAGAGCAGGCTCCAGCCCTGCAAACTAGTGAATGCTTGAAAAGTGTTTTGAAGATGTAAAGAGGAGGCTGTCACTTAACAGAGCCTAAGTATTAAATAACGATAACCATTTAACATTCCTGCAGAGGCTTTTGAGTCAACAGCTTGTCACGCTGCGCTTGGCTGACTGAAGGGTAGAACAGCCACGCAGAGCATGCAAAGTTCTCTTTGTATCTCTCCAATCTCTCTCTCAAGGCTTGAATTTCTTACAGTTTATTTTTCTTCCAATATCTCACCTTCAGAACAGGTTATGTATTTTGGTGCTGCTCTGCCACCTTGCCTGAATTCGATTTTCGTTCGAGTACAGACATAGAAAGGAAAATAGAAGATTATTTTAAAAGAAATACATTTTAAAAGAAACACATATTCAATCCCTGACGGCTACTGGGGATGTTTCTGGCACAGCCTATTTTGTTTCTTGTGGGGTTTTTTGTTTATACGTATATATTTCTTATTATTACAGATGGATGCGGTAAGCTGTGTACACTTAAGTAGGGTACAGTGTATACGTTGTCCATCATTCACCAATAAAGAGGTTCTTATTTTCAGTACCACACAAGTTCATTCAACGAGCAGGACGTGATCACAGAAACATAGATCTTCCACGCTGAACAGACGTATCGTGATATATTCTAACAGGTGACATCAGTTACGCTGAGAAGACCCCATGCTTCTAAAACTAAAGGGATACTTTATAGAGATCAGCATCTATAAGGTAGCTAGAACTACAGATACATCTACCACCTTAGGCACATCCCTATAGACTGGTATCTCAGTCTGTGCCCACCAAGCTGTTCCTTACCAAACCAAAAACCTCTACTCTCAGCTTCAAGTTTAGTGATGGTTTGAAGGTTTTTGGATTGGCTGGGGGGTGGGGGTGTGTTTTTGTGGGGTGTTTTGTTTTGTTGGGTTTTTTTAATACATCAGTTCGTTACTCCTCTATCATTTCTATAAACCTTGCCTACCTATAGGAACTGGCACACAATATGCCGTTTACCACATTCTTATCACACCCTCTTAGTCTTCCTACCTCTTATTCTGTATTAACACCTTTAGATGATGTTACCCTTGTGTGGCCGTCTTCATTACTTTGGAAGAATTCATATTATACACCAGCAACACACACGAGTAATTTCTTCTGACCTTCCTACAACACAAGGGCCAACTGAGGAGCCTTCTGCTTAGAGCTCTTTTTCCCGTACGCCAAGATGTAGCAACAGCCTTCTACAAAGCTAATTTCCTTTCTGCCTGTTAATAATTACAAACCTAAGACTTTTGCATAGGTCATGTCTTGCTACTGCTTACATCAGACGACTCCTTTTCCTATTGTCTTTTGTTGCTTATTTGTCTAGACACATCAAGACAAGTGTCTAAACACATCAAGAAGTCCTTGTAATTCTCAAAGTAGAGGACTGGGTTTAACCTTGGTTTTTCACACCTGCTTCTTTGTTCTGTCCATCATTTCTGCCAACACTGTAGCACTGCTACCCTGGAAGCAAAGGTCAGATTCTCCAAGCTAACTTATGGATCAGCAACCCTTTCTGCCCTCTATAGAGTTCACTGTGCAGGCTCATTTCCTAAGTGTTGACTAGCAGGCATGCTACAGGCACCAAGACATCTCTCTATGACTGAAATTCACTGTTGCCGGTCAGAAGAATTGGGTCTGTTTCACAGTTGATAGTCCCATGAAGAAGTTCAAGTATAACTGTACTAGAGAAACTTAAGGACTACTGAAACCTAAAACTTCCAAGGTATATCACTTGTTAAGCCTTCTAAGGGGAAAAGCCTTAAGTAAATTTCTTACTCTTTTGAGACAGATGAGTTAACACACTGGTTTGGAGACCTGTGGATTATTTAATTTGAGATCAGATTACAGCAGGGATCAGAAGCTCTAAAGACACCCTATAATTAATACTTCCAAAAAACAGTGAGAATTTGACATTCTGTCTGCAGACTAGACCAGGCCAGATCTGAATGCAAGTTCTAAAGGGAAAACAAAACAATCACAAAGTACCAAGGGTAACAAGCCTCAGATCTGTTGGGGCGAGCAGAAGCAATCCTCCAAGAAGGAGCTTGCAAAATGCCAGCAGCGTGACCTTGCAAGAAGCAGTAGGAATCATGGTTGTATATACAGCAGAAGCAAATGCAACCATGAGAAAAGCCCAGCCCGTGGACAGAAACAAGATACTGGTAAAAAAGGTACTGGTAAAAACTACAGAGAAAGGACTAAAGAGAGTCTGTGTCCAAATAAACACAGTAAAATGCTTTGTAGAAGCGTTTAAAGGATACTTAATGAAATGAAGCCCTGAACGTAGATGGATCCCTTTTTACTTACAGGTAAATTAGAAACAAAGTCTCACAAGAAAAGTTAGTCAAGTAAAAAGTGAACCACAGAGTGGGAGAACAGCTGAGATATATATATATATATATATATATATATATATAAACACACACACACACATATATATATACATATACAGTGGGAATCTGACAGTTTGGTGATGTGGTGACAACATTGCCATCCAAAGTGCTGGCACAATTTCATCCCTAGGATGTCTATTCTGTTTCCATGTGTCTTAGGCTAGGCACTTGAATGTGTGACAAGACTGACAGCTAAGTTGTCCTGTCAAAGTTTAGTGCTCAGTCTAGGGTGTTTTTTCTACTCTGCTAGAAAAATCATAGATCCAAGTACCTGCAGGGCCAATTCACTCCATCTTAATCAAGGTGTTCAGAGCAGCCTGTGGCATGTAGGCATTTCCAGCTCTCACCACTGGCTAATGGAAAACCCAAACCTTCCTCCAGCCACCCAATTTTACCTCCCTCCCCTCACCATATTCATCTGAACTCTTAGACTTCACCTTTCAACCACTCAGAAACAACCAGAACACAAGCTATGCAATGAAAGCTCTACAACACAAGGCACATATATACGTGGAGAGCAACAGAAACAGGCAGCAGGGGTACTCCCATAGAAGGAAGCTGGTCCCAACTTCCACATGGAAATAACTAACCACAGGCAGAGCCACAGAAAGGCATCTTCAGTTCCTTTCAAAAAAAAAGAGGAGGGAGATACCTATGGATTCTGGAGCATGGAAAGTGAAGACAAAACGATCATATCAAACATATCAAATAAAACCTGTGGGGCACTACAGAGACCCAAGCTGAAAGCAACTGACAACAAAGGAATGTATACTATCAGCTGCACATGCAGCTTTCCCCTACATGGTGGAGTCTGAATATATGAGATTGCTGTTTAAACTTGATCACCAGAATGAGGTACCTGAATTCTTTGCCCTAAATGAGCTGGCTTATTCACTGTTAAAGGAAAGCCTCACTGCAGGCAGGTGTTCTGAGTCAGGGTTCCCATTCATTACTACCTAAGCATGCTGCAGAGACACTGCATGAAAAGAGAGGAAAAAGGTTTGACAGAAAGTACAAAGTGTGCAGAAGCCAAGAAAAGACAAATCGGAACAGAAGCAATCCAAGTCAGGAACAGTTGGAAACGACTGGACATTCCTCACTTCTGCTATCAGAAAGACATTTTCAGCCCCATTGAAAGAGGCTTTGTATCCTCTTCCCCTGCTTCTAGCTGCTCTGTAACACAGCTCAGTTACACAACATGGCATAACTGGTGGGAACCCCAAGCATGCTATAAATCCCAGGTCATGTAGCACCATGGTCCTACGTTTTCTGAGGGCTTTTTCTTGATTACGTAAGAATTCATACACACAGAGATATTTAATGAATTACTAAGACAAAATCTCCCCTCTGACTTCTTGGGCACCTGATCCTGCTTCCAAAAATACAAATCTAGAGAGTTCATGGGAACAGCCCCTGAAGACACACATTAATCCCTGTGCAGATTAATGAGGTTAACCCACACAGATAGGCTGGAAGCCATCAACTGACTGACCTAGTGATGGCTTGCAGACCAACACTGACTTCAGTGGGTCACCAGCTCACATGTTGAATCAGGCCATATTTTAAAGGGAAGACATTTATACTAAACCAGATTTTTTCTCCCTTGCAACTACAATTCTTTTCAGTTTACTAATACTTAATGCTTTCTTCAAAGTCAGAAAAAGCACAGAACAAAGGATCTACATTTACATATATTAACAGATTTAAAAATAGATATATATATGTATAGGAAAAAAACAATATAGGAGAGACTTTGTGGTTATTTTTAGCTAACATAAGAGGTTAATTCAGTGCAATAAAGCCTATCAACTTGTGAATGACTACAAAAATCACTTGTATAGTGAAGCTGAAAGAGCCATACTGAATGCATTCCAGTAATTTTTTCCTATCCAGGTATTATTGCCCCACTGCAGTGAGCTCAAGTTAGAGCTCTGAGCTAAGGCAGATCAGACATCACAGCTCACACAACAGAAACTGCATGGAAATGCTGCTTTATTTCCACCAGATACACAGGCGGCACAAATGGGCTTTTCCTATAGCTTTGTTTTTCCTCATCCTTATAGGCTAAGATGGACAACACTGGGTTACGCTGATTGCCCCTTACAGAGGCAAAACAGCATGTCAAGTTTCATCCTCCCCATTCCATCCCAAAACTGAGCAAGTCATCTCGTTTCCTGCTGACAACAAATGGCTGTGACCAAGTCGTTTCCCAGCCCAGCCTCAGTGACGCTTCTGCGATAAACAGTGTGTCATTTTCCATGAGGAAAATAGCATGTCATTTTCCATGAGGAAATGGTTAATTCAAACACAGCCTTTATATTTATGAGCTTACATTGGCACCCGGTTTTCATGTCAGCATTATAAGTATCAATAGGAACGCAAAAGACTATGACAGAATCATCTAGGTGACAGGCAGCTGTAATGTAACAGCATCCACGAACATCAAGCAACTAATGTGCTAGTTTTGAGAAGAAAGCTTCCTTACTGACAAGAAGTCACTCATGCTAATTGAAGTCCCATGCTTGGTTACAGTAAATGACAAATCTCAGGATCTCACATAGGAAAGCTTTCCTTTGATACATCTGCGGGCTTGTCGTGCTCTTCTGACTTATTGTAAAATAAAGACATGGGACAGGAGGCTTTTGAGACTCCAAAAACATGAAGAAAAATAATGGAACTCATTACTGAGCAGTTTTGACTTGTTTGAGGTCTGCTTTTGCTAGTGAATGGAACAAATGATGTTACGGGGTGAAAGCTGCCAAGTTTCATTAGAGTACTTCTGTGAAAGTGTATGATCTCAGAGGCTATACACGTCAATTTACAGTAGAGTTTAGATTAAAGTGATGAATGTGTATCTAGTGTACATTTAAATGCAATTTTAAAAGAAAACCAAGCTGAGGCCTTCAACATGCCACTGCAGATTCTCCAGTGTAAAAGCAGAGCACCTCAAGCTGTTGTTAGTCTCTACTGTGAACACCACTCTATTTAATTAAATGCCCACTATAATTGTAAAGTTCATTTCCTAACCCTGGCTTCAGCTATCAAAATACAAGCAGTTTGAGCAGTGTTTCATATCTGCTTGATCGGTAAAAGCTGTCAGAAGGTCCTGTCAAACATGAAACAGAGTAAAAGATGAATTTCCCAGTAAACACAGTTGTATTTTTCCTCTCTTTAGCTCAGGATGCTGGTTACCATTTCACTGTTTCCCTTCACAGCGAGCAGCCCAAGCACTCTTTCCTCCTGAAACCATTTCAGTATTTTTCAACTCTATTTACACAAAAAGCCATTCACTGAACCAGGCACATGAAGAAAACAAGATGAGCAAGGGTGCTATACTCTTCCCTACACATGTGGCAAGTCCATTGTCCACTGAGGACGTATTTAGGTATTTTTATCTCCTTGTTTACAACACACATCCAAACCACAGCTAAACTTACACAGCTAGAAACTCCCAATTCTGTCATTAGTTTAATGGAGCACAGGAGCAAGCTTCCTGCTTATGTCTCACATATTTCCTTTGAAACGGGTAGGTTGTGTGAAGGCAGCTGGGCCTGCATGAGGAACTACACATTGCCTACGAAGGGTAGAACGCTGCAGAGAGCCTCCATGTCAAAACCTTCCCAACTGATAACTTAATGTCGGTGCAGAGCAGCAGACAGATGATGTTCTGGGGCAGAACACCAAGCACACCACGGGCTCAGCCGCTCCCCAGGCTACACTGACACCTCTGGTCTTTAAGCTGGTCCAGGCAGCAGCTGGCTTTGTAGTACTCAAGCTGTACTTGATGGCAAGTAGCTGCATGCATTTGCAGGAAACTTTACTTTTTTAAAAGCAGGTCAGTTTATACTGAAATTGAACATTGTGCTTGTAGAAACAGGACCTACCAGCATCTGCTGGCAGCTGTGCTGGTCCACACACAGCTCCTCTTCAGTGCATGACATAGGAAACCAGGGAAAAGATTCTGCTTCGTTATGTGACTGCAGGTTTGCTGACTTCAGCTCTGGTATCTGGACGCAGCAGGCCAAGAACCAGAGGCAGAGATGCAAGCAGACACCAGCCTAAGGAGCAGGAAGGCTGCTACCTGGAAACAGCCTGAAAATCTCTACCTCTCTCCACAAGCTGCAGTAATATCCTTGTGCATTTAGGTGGGAGCAGGACTTTGAACCATCTAATTAGCTGAAGAATGAGGTAATCAGCAGCAAGCTAATGCCTACAAAATAGGTATGTATTTTTAAATGTCGGAGGAGACTTCAGGGGGTAAGACCATAGGTCACAGATAAGCAGTAAGGCATCAGAATGATACTCCAGTGGTATTCTGTTTTACACTGAGGCCCTTGAGCTAAAAAACAAAGGCCAGTAAAATAAGAAGTTGTGTTTATTGGGTCCCTAGACTTACCATCTAATACAGCTATTCATCAAAATACTGCATGCTTTTTGCATGACAAGCGTCTTGTTCAATCAATGGAAAACTGCTAAAAATCCCCTAAATATCCTATTCTAAACAACGCTTAGCAGCTACAACCAGAGCCTGATTTTGATTTATTGAATAATTTGACCGGAGAACACCTTAAGTCACAATAACATTAAGTGCAATAACTTTTCATTCCTTTGCTGAACACCATATGAAATTAAACAAAATAAAAATTGACAGAACCAAGTTATCCTGAATCTATTCCAGATGGATTAAGTTCCCTATACGTATTAAATGGAGGTTTTCAGCTTGGGTTTGACATTGCATTTCACCAGCTCCCAACACCAAATCAAAAATAACCTAGGATGCGTTACCAGCTCCTTTTCAAATCTAAATATTTCTGATACTAATTACAGAGCAAAGGGAAAATGTTGAAGACATTTCAACTCAAACAGCCCTGCCATTCTGATTAAAAAATATCAGCTTTACATCTGCAAGAAATTTATAAAGTGGACTCTTTACAAATTGTTACGGAGCAATTTGTGCACAGTTAGTTCTTTGTTTAATCGAGAAATCTGCCCAAACCCTGATTGTGTGCTTATTTCCCCAAGGCTGGGAGTGAAGGTTATTTCATTATGCCTTTTGGGAGCAGCAATCTATCTAATACGTTTCTGAATTATTCCAGACTGAGACGAAGCTGAACATGAGAACAAAGCCCTGCTTCCACAGCAGAAAGACCAGCCTAACTCCCAGCTGGGAAGACTTAGGCAGAGATTTATAAGTACAAACACTGAAGAAATTTGTAAGTAATTGCATGTATTTGCTCTCTGTTGTGGTATGCAGTAAACTAATTTTTATTAAAACATATCAGCACAGCACTGCTCATTACACCCTTCCCAGTCTCTTCTTGCAAGGTTTTAATGACGGTTTGGTTTGGGTTTTTTCCTTTATTCTTTCAGAGCAAGAGTGCTAACGAAAGAGGGCAACAGAAATCAGGATCACCGACTGATGTCTGCTGTTTATGGAGGCTAGAATGCACAAAAAACACATCTCTGTAATTACATAGAATATTGTAATTGCTCCCAGTGAGCAGAGAGGAAATACACTACTCCTCCCCACTCTATTTATCAAGAACAAAAATCTTCTGGAGTGTATGCACCTTCACAAACCATCACCTTTGGAAAGTAACTGTGAGATACTCAACTTTACCATTACCTACCTATTGTGTTTCTTGCTACATACTGAAATACCCATATATTTCATTAGTGCCCACACACCGTAGGTACACACTCTGCAAGAACATTTAGTTCAGCTGCTGCTGCGGTTTGAAGTGTTGGTTTAAGCCAGCACTGGTAAAGCCTTAGTGGTCCCGGGCACTGGTTATGTCAGAGATCGCTTCATTCAGTGCCCAGGATATGGCACTAAGGATCACCACATTTAATTATCATGGTGGGAACTCTATGCAACTGCAACACAGGTGGGTTTTTTGAAGAGCAGGGTCTTCTTTCATGGTATGTTCTTCTCCAAAAGTTTTGTTCAAGTTTGAGCTAAACTTAAGCCATAAAATGGAAGCCATTTGCTTTCCAAATGTTTCCTAACAAAGTGGACACCTCGAGAAGCCAGAGCAATATCTGATACTGGAGAATGCCAGGGATACCCAGATTTATTGCATGCAATCATGGTCCAAAACTGCCTATTCCAAATACAATTTGTTTCAAGTCTGTTTAATGTTGCTAGGTGACAGAAGCATACCTAGCTAACACATCACTTGCAAACCCTTAGCAGTTTAAAAGTAAAGGAAGAAGTGACTGTGGACATGAACTGGACTCTGTCCTTGTACCCTCATCAGGTAAGGAAACATATATTCCCCACCTACTGGAACCTTCATTGCAACCTAAACTGGTAAGATTTTACAGTATAATATCACATTAAACTGTTTTAAGAGGGCACAGCCCCTATTTATTTGAAAGCAAATATTCCTGTGTAGCACTTGCAATATCCAAAAAAAGATGTTCCTGCATCATCCTGTACAGAGAGTTCAAGAGGAAACGTTCGTTAACACAGAGCTTTGGTAAAAATGTAATGTACATCTAGTCACTTGTACTTGGGGGTTTTAGGAATATATCATAAGCACTTAGCATAATACACCAGGCTTATTACTCTTTCATGCAAGATTTGCTCTGTAGTTCTTAGTATTTTGACATTAGAGCTACAAAAGCAGCACTTGGGGTTTTCAAACCAATAGTCAGAATTTAGCCTGCCTCTTTCTACTACAAAGCTAAAATAACTAGTAATTACTTGGAGTTGAGTTAATGTAGCTTAAAGTTGGTAAGAATGCTGCGCTTATTTACTATGGGCAGTGTAAGATCTACGACAACCTTAACTACTAATTTTCACATTTATAAGTGTTGGGATTGTCTAAACTATGAGACAGGTTAACCCCACTGTTTTCACTTAGCAACTGTAACTGGCTATTAAAAGAAGTGTTTTCTTTCCAGAGTTTCCCCATGAGGTCACTGCACTACGTTCTACATCCAAGTTCCTTTCTTTCTATGAGGATACCTGAAGTTTCAGCTTCGTTGCACGAAGGCACTTTACTGGGGACAACAATTAAGCCGACACTCAACTCTGAGACTTTTCAGTAACAACCTGCAGTTTGTGGAATGCAAGGACACGAGTAAATGCTGCAATATGACAATGAGCTTAAGAGTATGGTTTGTTTTTCAAAAAGCCTCTTTCAGTAAGTGTGAAAAAAACCATGAGCCCATCATGTAAAAATGAAGGTGTGAGTAGAGCTGGCCAGACTGATAATTGCTCCCCTGGGACCTACCATGTTCACTGCACACCTGACAACATCTGCACTTTCATTATGAAGCAGAATTAACCAGGTGCATTACAGCACAGCTTATTTTCACCTTGGTTACTGGCAAAATACACACAAGGATGATATCACAGTTCAAAACTAGAAGTTAGGGCCAAGATTTGCAGGAACCCACTGTAAGAGTGGGATTCACCTTACTAGGCATTCGGAGCGTAAATCCTATTAATCTGAGACTCCATTAAGTTAAAACACTCTCAAAATGACCAAGCACCCAACAGCTTCCAAATAAACCCCCAAAACTTTGATGCTCAGTACTTCTGAAAAATCAATTATTTTACACTGCTGCCTGAAGCTCTAGTTTGACTCCACATGGTTCCAGAAGCAACTTCACAGCTTGAACAGTAATTAACTATCTAAATACTGACCCAACCTCAGTTCTTAAGCTGCTTCATGTGAAAAAAATTCTGGCCAATAAAAACACTTTGAAAGAACAAGTATGAGATGAAGGGTTAAAAAATTACCCATATTGAAAACCAGGTTAGGAGCAAAGATTTGAATCCACTTTGGAAGTCTTTCTAGTTAATTGGTAAGGTATGGGCTTAGCACATTAGACAAAGACTTATTTGTGGCTTTGCCACAAACTTCTTTGGAGATCTTCAACAAATCTCAACCTGTCAGTTGCTACAAATGCACAGTCTGTGCACGCTGCTCTGAGAGAAAACTAGCACTTCATACAGAACACATGACATGGGGCCTCTCAATCAAACCCCTGGAATTTTGTTTCATTTTAGGGAAAAAACGCAGGGGTCCGTGATGAAAACATTCTCCACTACTAGCTGCTCTATACTGACTTTATTTATAACGAGCAATTGTGTTCAACAAGTCCCTTACTATCTTAGAAAACTGCTTTCTTGAGCAGATGGAAAGATTTACTTCCCCACATTGCACCTGGTAAAAAAAATAGGGTACGCACCAAGAAACAAGAGAACAGACAAGAGACCGAAGTATCAGAGGAATGATTTCTACTCAAGCTGGTTTAGAAGTACTTCACCTGTGTTCTTGTTTTTAGAAGACAAGATCTAATCCTAAACATACCTGCAAGCCTTCAGGTGTTTTGGGTGGGGTGGGGAAGGGTTTCATCCCTAACAAGTTGAAAACTGGTTTGTGTGCTTCACAGGATGAGACCCTCTGCTTTGCTGAATGAGCTCTGCCTACCTGCCAAGTCTGGACCCCACTGTTCCATACTGTACCATCCCTGACTTGGGAAAGAACCCATCTGCCACTTTACCAGAGACCTGTATGTTCTTCCAAAGATGCAGCCAGTGCTCATATACTGGGGAGTTGAGCTGACACCTACTGAGCGCTCAAAACCTATCGGAGCTGCTTGAATGACATTCCACTGTGCCACCCAGTATTCAGGTCCTTGCTGTATCTTACAGGCTACACTGATACTGCCTTTCCCAAGACAGAAAGCTCTGCAGCACAAACAAGCTCAGGACAGGATCTAACAGTACAGAGCCCACAGAAATAACCTACTGGTTTGAAGATTTTCACTTCTTACAGCATGAATGGAAGACAGGTAAGTAAATTCCATGTGGCTCTAGCTTTGGGAGACAGAGGCCAGGAAGAAAGTATGCACAGAGGTGAGGAGAACTGATGGTTCTGGGGATATCTGAGCACAGATGAACCTAAGTCTGGAAGGGAGAGTCAAGGTTTCTCCTTGTTTTCCGTGAAAAGTTTGGATGACCTTGATGGAAAAAGAAGACCAAGTTGTTGCGTACAAGGAGACACCCTAGAAGGCTCTGAAGAAAGACAATCTGGAAATCCAGCCAGCTTTTTGTTTTTCCTAATCAAACTCTTGGTTAACGTGATTTGCATCTACAAGAAGTGTTCAACACAACAGCTGGCAACTAAAATCCACTGCAGCAATTTAACTGAGCTGAATTCCTACAGTTCTCACAAGTCACGTTGTATTTGATAGATTTCTTGAGTATATGTTTCTTCTTGCAGGGCTACTACCTACAATTTCTATGGTCACTTCTGAAAGAAATCTGTAATACTGTAATACAGTATTCAGCAGCTGTATGGTATGGATGCAAATACTTCATGCACACACTTCTGTTGTATTGCCTTTTCACACTGGGAAGTGTTATCTAAATGCCAATAAAAAGACAATCTGGTGTAAGCATCAGATTTACTCTGAACAAGTCCTTGTCCATTACACATTTGTTAGCTTGAGCGCAGTTTGGATTAAACTTTTGCTCCTTCCTAACAAAAAAGGTAAGATTCTGCTCCTACTATAAAATACAGAATTTATTACCATAGGAAAAAAAAAATAGACTAATGAGAGCTATAAAGCCCCAAAGCTGCAATGAAATTTTTAATATATGTAACAGAAATATACACAACCCTATATATTTATACACAGAGAGGTTTGGGTAGCACATGCTGTAGTAGATTTATGTAACGACTTACCCTATTTTTAGCTGATAACTTTCTGGAAACTTCTTTTTCAGGATTTATGTTTTCCATGCTTGTTCTCCTATTGAGCAAACTCAAGTTTTGGTTTATGTCACATCCTAACAGGTTTTCATTTTCATATATTGTTTTCCTTCCTCTCACAATGAAAGAATGGCTGAACTTTACAGTTTGAACTCCCAGGATGGCTGACCCCCACTGATTACAGGGTGCTTTTGTTGATTTAGAAAACAAATACTAATATTAGTAAATGTTACCATGGCGTATGTACAAACACTGCAAAAGCCAGCCACTTCCCTGTCTCCAAGAGACATTATTCCTCGCACCCTGGGTAAAGGCAACCCTAGGAGTCAGCCCCAGGATCCTGAAGGCAACTCTATCCATTCTTTGCCTCGATACAGACTGCACAGCTGAATCACTGGACCACCACATTCATTGATCACATTCTCATCAAGCTGTCCAAAATCAGCACTTGCCTTTGTCCCATCCTGCCCACTTGCCTTTAGGATGGAAAGGGAAGGAAGCCAGGGCTCTTAACAGAACAGGTCACAATTTGGCTCGGTATAGCCAAGCACATTTTCCACCTTAAACACACTCAACCACTGTGCTGAGGCATTGCTAAACTGCAGCATGGACTTTTGGTTTGAAAAGATGCTTCATAATGGCACCCTACACCCAAATTACACAAAGAGCCATTAAATTCAATTAAATACTTAGCACTGGCAGTTATCATGCATTTGTCATGAGGTGGAAAAAATCTCACACTCCCTGCATTTTATGAAGTCAGAAATATAACAGCAGCCTTCAAAATAGTTCTATACAAGTCTAAATTGCTGACAACTAGTTCTAATGTGAAATTAAAGACAGGGACATAAAATTAACATCACATTCAAAGTATTTGTATCTTAGAGGCAGTAAGTATAGATTATTCTGTTTACATACTCAACATATACAGATCAAGACTGCAGATACAGCACTTGACTGCATGTGTATAGATAAATCAGGTGTGTCTGTATAAAGTTAGGCTGCCAAGAATTTGCCTCTATTTCTTCAGAAGACAGGTCTTCTTGAAGGCATCTACAACACCTCACATCATGACGTATTTTATTACCTTGATTTTAGGTTTTTTTTTTCCCTTAGTTTCCTGCTTCTCCCATTTCCCCAGCACCACCACTCAGAATTAGCTATGAGGGGAAAAATTTGTATGGGCAAAATTTAACAATCTCCACAAATACAGTAAAAATTAAATATGTGCATTACTCAAACTATGTGCAGTTTGGACATGGAAGACTGTATGAAGGTCACAGGCATATTTTATGGTAATAATGGCACCATACAGTTTTATATAGCCACCATTAGCTATAGGGTTTCCTATAATACTTTTTACATATAAAGAAAACTAATCTGCTATACATGCATTACAAACACTTTTCAACACACCACGTAACTTGCAAAGAGAACACTTGAAAAACACCCCGAAGGCTTGTGAAGGTGCTGTTTTCTTGCCTTTTCTTTATAAAGTAAAATCACTACATAACTAATGACCAGGTACCTTGTAGGCAACAACGCACAATTCATTATTTCACCCCAAAGGATCTGACTTACAGCTACTGCTGAGCTTTCTACGTGGATTTTTTTTCTTTTAAATAAAACACACTATCACCTTCCAGAGTAATTTGAATTTAAGCCATCAAGCTGCTTCATATGGCTTCAGAACAGCTAAATTTAAGGACTTCTAGTACATGACAGAGATGAGCCCCTTAAGCTATTTATCACCCTCAGAGCAGTTAAGTTTACTCCTACCTGTCAGGGTCACTGGTGCTGTTTTTACTTAACCAACATGAACCTTTGTCTCACTTTTACCTCAACCACCATCTTAAAGTTACAGCATTAAAATGACTTCGTAACGCTTTGTTCAATTAGGGAAATAATGAATGACACTGAAGAAAGAATCCAGTTCAGAGTGATGTTCCTTTCTTTGGAATCAAGGCTGCGTGCCCGTTTTCCATCTCCAAGATGCAGATCTATGATAGAGTTACACGAAAACAGTACCAATAACAGAACACATCAAGGAGCTGGAAGGCACTGGCTTCCTATTTCATCACCAAACGCAGGGTATGATTCCCACATGCTTCCATGCTGCCTTCTGATTGCTTCTATTTCACCAACAGCAGACTTTGCCCCTTGAAAAAAGGGGTAAATGTTTTTTCATAAACAAACCCTTTTAAGTGCTTATGCATTTTTTAATAAATTAATGCTGATCATTGCCAACATTCCCATATCCTGAGTGCTCTTCCCTGAGCTGAAAGGCACAAATGCAAAATCCAGCAGTACAGGAACAAACTGGCAATAGGATGATTTCTGATTCTGAAGCCAAACATTATCACTCCCCTGCTTCAAAAAGGAGAAAAAGGGAGGTGGGCACAGGAAAAGAACAGAAAAAGAAGGACTGCCAAACCCAGCAGGCTAAGGAGAGTAACCGGAAGCATACAATTTACTGCTAATGGTTCAGTGTCTGCAAAGGACTGTTCAAGCTGTGCTCAACAAAAACTCAGTAATAGCCAAAGAGGGGAGCAAAAAAAAGGTAAGATGTTTGGTTTTACTTTCTGTTAAATACTGTTAAATATGAAGCACTTAAAAAATTAGAATGAAATAATGTAATAATGCTTTGTACAGGTGGTACCGAGGTCCCTGGCTGGGCCTTCAGACAAAACCATTCCCATGTAAACCTTAAAGAGGATTAATCCTCAAGGACCACTGTAATGAGACCTTAAAAGGCTGAACAACAGCAGCCTATCACGGAGGGAAGCAGTAGCCTGCTCCCAGAAGTCTTCTCTAGCAGAGTTACATCAAAGCAAACTGGGACCAGATAGCAGGATTCTGCAAGAATCCCTTATCTCGGCGCTAACGGATGCTTCTCCTCTGATTGTCTTGAACTGCCACCTGTCCCAGGCATCTTTGAAGGCAACGCTAAGCCTGTGATGGATCTGACCTCCTTGAGCTGAGATTCTTTTATGTCTTTCTTCATTTTCTGCTCTGTTACATTCTTTCCCTGCAACGCACACTACATGAAACAAAGGGAGTTCTCACTCCTTGACTTACTGTCCCCAGCTATTTGAAAGCAAAAAAACCCAACAATGTTAAGGATTATATTCCACCCGCAATATGGAGCTGTCCTCAGGAGACAAGCCTCTTATTTTTGAGAGTTATAACTAGATGGCTTTTACACGAAGGGACTTTACAATGAGGTTCAGCATTGCTGGGAGCCAAGATATGAAAGCTGCATATCGGAGATAGCTTAAAAACCAAAAAGGTTCATAATACACAAGTATATGAAAAAATCACATTGCAAAAATAAGCAGGAAAATAACCAGGAAGCAACAAGCCTCAGAGAAAACAACAAACTACTGCAGGGTATGCACGCATCCCATATTGCACACAAATACCCTAGGATACCAGCATCCAGCATACTGTAACAGTGCCGAATCCATCCAAGATAAAAATAGTTGGCCAGTTCAAGTAAAATAGCAGCAATCAGATCTTTCTACTTAAGACACACTAACATAAAGCATACACCCAGCTCACATAAAGGGTTTTTACCATGGATGTCACATCAGGGTGTGTCTGTAAGCAGCAATATGCTGGCAACCACGCTCCCACCATCTTGGTGATATATATTTCTAGTAGACATCAGCCAGAGATAGAGCTGAAGATGGGTTCAAGGGGCTGTCACCAAGTTTTAGTCTGATAGCTACAAGCCACAGTACACAAGTCACCACAGTCCTAAAAAGGCTGGGCTGAGGAGGAATGGTGCTATGGGTCTGGTTTCCCCACTCTGGCACTTAATTCTGGACCAGTTTTTAAGCCTTTTTCTTCTAAGTACATGGCACTGTCAGAAGGACAGGAAGCAAAGGCTAGCTAGGGTGAAGAGGACATTGTCTGCCAAGAGCACCTCAGTGACATGCACTACAAAATGTAAGGGTATCATTAGCTGCATTTAGATGGGACTCATGGAAGTACCACGCAGCAGGACTGGAGCAGGAAAGAGAACACACCTTCTGCTTTGGAAGCTACCTGGGAAGTAACAGCCGGGAGAATTCCATCAGCCATGTAAAAGGCAAGATTCTGCACACACAGCTGAGCTGGACACTTAAGCTCTCATCATTACACACAGGTAAGGAAAGACTGCAGCAAACCCCCTCTGTACAGACCACCTTTCTGTGTGGCATACACCCAACACTAACATCTATGGGAGGACCACCACAGCAGGCTTTGTCCTCAATCTGCCTCTCTGGTTTATAACGTACAGAGGATAAAAGCACTACTAAACACAGGATGTGTGTTAATCTGCGATGTACAAGATAACTAACTCCTGTCTTGGAAAATACATGCACTTCTTCACAAGAACCCAGAAACACTTGCACAGGACAGCACGTTAGGTTTCATTCAGTTTTGTGGTTTTTCCATGGGAGCTGACAAAGCCAGATCAGGACTTTGGCCTTCATTTATAGGGGTTTCTTCAGCTGGCTTTATCTGCCTACAAGCCTGTTTAAATTTAAATGAAGTTGACAAATCAAAATCTCTAAGAGTGAAAATAACCACAGAGCATGGTCACTGCCAGTCTCAGGCAATGCAGAGGCATATATGAGCAGGCCATACATCAGACTTTCTAAATCAAACATCCCAAGCACTGGGCAGCTCAGTGATTAGCCAGTGATATATGACTAGTGCTGCTCTTCTCCCTTCTAGCTGAAAGAAGAAAAAAATCCCACTCATGTCATAGCAGCAATTTATGTTTTTGATGTCTGGCTCCAATTTATTGTTAAAAGCACTGTAGATCACTGGCCTTGATGCCAACTCAAATACCGTCCAGCATGAAACATGGTTTTGGTGCCAACAGCTTCCTATCACTGTACCATGCTGGTACATCCCGGTGAAGTGAGCAACCCCTGTTTATAGAAAATACAGGCCTTGATCCAACAAACCTTATTCACCCAAGTAACCCAATTTCATTTCAGCAACTACATCTAACAGAAGTCAAAGCCAAAGCTGGAGCCTTTCAGCAGCAGTATCAGTAGGCAGGTTGGTGAAAATCCTACAAATCAAATGCAGTACCTTTTTATGCTAAGGAGTCTGACACACTGGAATGCAACTTACTTCAACACATTCTACCTCATTAGTTATTTGCTTCAACACTCGGTATGGTGTTACACTCAGCTGTTACCGTATCAGCCATTTATTGACAAGTATGTTGTATGCCAGTACTTTTGGCTTGCTACCATAAGCTACTTCAACAGGGGACTGTAGATAGAGGAATAACGATATTCAGCTCTTCATTTGCAAAATGGTAACATGGATCCTTGGGAATTATGATTTACAATTACAGCTAGCACAAGGAGCAGGTAAGATTAAAGGGTAGAATATAAGGCAACTGGGGATTATTCCAAAGTTCACTGAAGCCAGCAGCTGTTGATTCACTGAATTCATTGGGCTGCGGATCAGCTCCATTTGGCTGCTGGGAGAAATGATGGCTCAGGGCAGCACTGAAATGTGAAAGGGAAACCAGAATTAGCAGCGGGGCAAGCTCACAGCTCCCTTAGTGTGAAGCTCACAGCTCCTGTGTGAAGCCAAAACCAAGCATAATTTGGATTAGAAAGTGATTCTGATGTCTGAAGAGTTATCTGTGCTGAACTCAAAAATCTCAGCAAGACAAATCCTGAAAGACAATACATCTGCTTCTCCTCTGTTATTCATTTTTAAAACAAGGACAAAGATAATGGACAAGCCTATGAGCATACACACTCCCATGCACTTAACTGTCTTTCTGCTGCTGTGTACTGACCACCACCACACATGCCAATGACCACACATCAATACACCAGTACTCTTTAAAACACAGCTACCAATACACTGGTGTTTAGCAGTGTATGGGTTACCCACACTGGTGGCTGCTGCCTTAGCTGTAAGTTATATGATCACAGATAAAGGTATCATATATAGAGAATCATAGAATAGTTAGGGTTGAAAAGGATCTTAAGATCATCTAGTTCCAACCCCCCTGCCATGGGCAGGGACACCTCACACTAAACCATATCACCCAAGGCTTTGTCCAACCTGGCCTTGAACACTGCCAGGGATGGAGCATTCACAACCACCCAGGGCAACCCATTCCAGTGCCTCAGCACCCTTACTGGGAAGAATTTCTTCCTTATAGCCAATCTAAACTTCCCCTGTTTAAGTTTTAACCTGTTACCCCTTGTCCTGTCACTACAGTCCCTAATGAAGAGTCCCTCCCCAGCATCTCTATAGGCCCCCTTCAGATACTGGAAGGCTGCTATGAGGTCTTATATATATGTAACTCCACAGGGGTGAGTGCTCCTGACATGATCTCCAAACTCAGACATGACCCTCTGAGCAAGCTCAAGAGCCCAAGTTGCAAGTAATTAGTAAGAATTTCAAGAGTACTGTGTAGACTACCCAAAAGCCAGGCTAAGAGAAAGCTAACTGGGTTGCTTTGTGTGAATAAAAGGAAGCAGAAGCTAAGAGGCTCTCCTCCCTAGTACTGAGCTCAATCAATAGGTATAAAGCAGTATTTGCTAGTGATCCTGAAAATGGTTCAGCAATCAGAGCATTTAAACTGTCTTAAAAGTAAAGGCCTGTTCAATCCTGGACTCCAAACAGAGGCTGAAGGTGCTACTGAGAGACTTCAGTGGGACAATCTTGAAGCTGCACCTTGCCAACAGGAACTGTGCTGCCAGTTCAGAACCTCCTTTAGCAAGCCCACGCCATGGGGAGAGCGGGCCCATGGTGCCCCAATGCTGCTATTAGCCCCACTACCTGGCCTGAGGCATCCTCTGGGACACAACACCCTCCTCCAGTGTCCACTCATTTTGGCACAAGAAGGGTAGTGCACATCTACATCTCAGTGACAAGCACTCAGGATGCAAGGAAATTTACATAAGGGAATCACAGACTGTTTTGAGTTGGAGATTAAGATCATCTAGCTCCATCCCCCCTGCCATGACAGAGGAGCACCCTGCAGACATCACTCACTCTGCAACCCAATTATTCCCACGGATTTCTTCACAAGAGCTGGATGATGGCAGTGGAGATGAGGATAAAAAGAACTGAATTTAAAAGTTTGTTTGCCACATTTGGACATGGTGATTGAAACATTACAAGACTGAGGAGGATTCAGTCTTACAATGAGATCTTCGATACTTTAGAGGTCTAAGATGGGACTATGTATATCCAAGATGCTCATACAGAGTTGACAGATAGATACAACACAGGATGTACTGAAGACCCGTCTTCCTAGGGCAGCAGACAAACCAGCTAGGATCCTCCCAGGCATGAAAATGGCACTGCTTAGGCAACTGAATTCCTTCTATAGCACTGACCACATGGAAGGCCACCAATGCAAGAGAACCATCTCCCTGGTAGTGTAAAGCACTGCCCAACAGTTAAGTACATGGCTTGTACTCACCATCCCAGGAGCATATACTTCAGTTCTTGATGAAAATCATGATCACTGAACTAGCACCTGGTTCATGTGTTCCCCATACTTTGCCATAAAGTTGCTGCAGTCACAAAACTCCTTATAGATGGACGGAGCATCTGACACCAAAAGCTGCACGAGGCTGAGTTCCACCTAACCCTTCTCAAAGCTCTAACTAAGCCAAGTCAAAGAGGCTGCTTTTCAAACCCCATCCCTTTGGCCAAGAAATGCTCACAGGACAAAGCACTCACAAAAAGCTGACTAACAGACAGCAACTTCAGGCATTACGGGTTGCTTCATGATTTGCAACAAATGATGTTTATCTTCCTTTGGCCCCTGGTTCCCTACATACCTGTCATACTTGGCCAACCACTTGCGCTACACAGACTCAAGAGCACAGAGATCACTCTGATAACTAATAAAAAGAAGGAAACTAATGATCTTGCCTGTTGAAATGGTAGTAACGAGCACCACAGTTATGTGTCAGGCTGGGGGGTTTTGGTGTACAGCAATGGGAAGTACCACATCTGCATGCCAGCAGATCTCTAGGAGGGAAGAATAAATTTATCCAAACTTCTCAACTCAGACTTCTATGGCTTCTAATTTTATCTTTTTCCCCACCTTCCAGCTGCTGACGCTATGGAAGTTACCATGTAGGGACACAACCATCAGTCCAAACCCGCTACAGACCTTGTAACAAGGCTCTCCAAAGACTGAAATGCCCACCTATCAAGGGACACAGCAACTCCTGAAGCAGCTTTTCATTCTCTCCTGATTTAGGGACAGTTGATCTGCCTTGAGGCTAGAAATAGATTACATTATTTCTTGGCTTACCACCCCGACCCCCCACCCCCCAAGTTCTTAACTATGATTCTATGGCTCTGAGCAATGTATTCTGTCTCCTTCCATGAAGGCAGTATTCAACAAACACATACTGTAAAGTATCTAACACAGGTTTAAGTGACAAACCAAATCAATATGTGAAAGAGGGGTTTTACATTTATTTTCTCTTTTTTCAGGAATGGGAAAATGAAGACAAAACCTCACCCAACAGCTTACATGCACCTGAACAACCAAAAAAGAAGGAGACAGTAACAGAATCCATCTGCTTCTCAGAAGGCTCCATACCTGGTAGTGCCTGGCAGGTAAATTCTCTTTAGGGGATTCATTTTCTTTTAATGGGATCCTCAGGACACAGAAATTTTGAAGTCCAGCAGAATTACAGGGCTATAGGAGACATCATAAATACCCTAATTCTGTCCTTCACACAAACACTATCACCTCTTTCTGTGTCATTACCTGTAGTTTCCAGCTGAAATTAATACTACTGGTAACAACAAAAAAAAAGTCAATATTCAAAGGTATGTATTCACCCACCTAAAACCAAAACAAAATAAAGAACTATTGAAAGATCACCTTTCAGCTTCTCAACCACATCACATATCAAGGCCTTACAGATGCTCGCAGCTCTGCAGCCTGTCTCATAGTGAGGAAAGAGAAAACCAGGTAGAAGAAAGGTTGTCTCAATGTCCTACTTCTAGGTGTAAATCTATGGGTGCAATTGTTACTTCCAAGTGAGAGATTCACACAGGGGCAGCAACTCCAGGGCTCTCGCAAGACTGTTTATGCCACAAAATTCCTCCAGAGAAACAGGCAGGAATACTCATAATAAGCAGAACTTCTCAAATACAACCCAGGAGGTTTGGGAGCCCTCTTGGAGAACGTTTTGCCATTTATAAGCTGCTAAGCTTACAAGGTCTGCAGCACCTTCCTGAATTTCAAACTGAAGTTGTCTCTGACTCTAAATTTGATTTTGAGAACAGTAACACTTTTTTTGTTGGAGGCTACTGAAAGATACTATTATATTTTACATTTTTATCCCAAAATCTTTAACGCAAACCGTGCTGATTTTTCTTGAAGACCACCATTTCAGTTGCTCAGCTGACACCAGTAATCTGACATTCACTTTTATACTACAGGCTTTTTCCTGTGAGCTTTATTAAAAGCTTTAGATTTCCCCTTTTTTCAACTATCCCTCCATGACAACATTTGGAACCCACCCCATAAATCACTGTCAGTGGAGAGTTTTGTTACCAAAGCACTTAAGCCCCTCCCCTGCAAAAGGCTGCGGAAAGAGCTAAGAATTAGGACCTAGATTTTCAGAGGTATTAAGAGGCCAAGCTCGCTTTGAAACTGGAAAGCCCCTAAATGTCTCCAAAGACCCCAGCCCTAAATCTCTACAAGGATTCCTTACTGACACTCTCCTACTGCTCTCCAACAAGGCTGGAGGGAAACCCTCTGCTAAAAGCTGTCCCAAGCTCATGCCGCCCCGTGACACTGAGAAGCTATAGGCAAGTTAAATTCCCACTTTGGGACACTCCAGTTGTACCCCTGAAGTTCCAAAATATACCAGGGGAGACAAGGGAGGCCACCAGCTCCCCCCTCTACAAAGCAAATGAGGACCCATATCTGTGAGCTCTCATCTGGACTGCTCTGTCATAGCTGGCCTTCATGGTTCAAGCGCCACTGCCATGAAAAGCCATTGCTTTTACTTAGTGCATTTTAAGACTGTTTCCAGCTACCTGTCTGCATTTACAGAAACAGAATCTGATTTCTCCTGCCTTTCCTCTTCTATAGGGACATGAAACAAAGAGGATTTCTTGTCAGTAGAAATTAAAGCTCAGTAAATAAACAAGTGCACCTTGTGAACCTGCACTGGATTTTCCCTGCTGTGGTCTTTTGCTCATGTTGCCAATTGATTTTGAGATGACACTAACACTGGGTAATCTAACCCAGGCAGTTATGTGGGGTTCGATCCTTAGAAAGCACAAGTCCAGGGACATTCAGTGGGAACCGAGGGCAATCAATACCTTAGGAGGGTTAATCCTATGAAATGTGCAATAAGCAGTTCCCACTTCCCAAGACACAGAAGCTTCAAAGCCAGCAGAATACCAGCAGCCCTGGTAAGGAGGTAAAAGAAAAAAAAAGAGGGGAAAAAAAGGAGTTCCTGCTTTCAGCTACATTCAGTGAAACCTTTTGGAGATTAAGCGATGTCCCAGAAAGAGAATCCTGCCAGGGCCACTCCTGCATATACAGATTGTTAGATCAGAGCCAACTGAACTGTCACTGCTTTTTACTTCAGATAATTCTTCAGGCTTTACTAATTAGGTACGAACAATTCTTTCAGATGAGCTGTGAAACCCAGGGAAGAATACCAGCAGTATGTTTTAAATCAAAGTGTTTACATCAGGAATGATTCATTTTTTCCATGAGGAATGACTTGCAAGACAAGCAGCCTTAGCACTGCCATAAATCTGCATGAGAATTAAAACTGGGAAAGAACATAAAGAGAAATTGCTATCCCCACCACCCCTGCCTCAGCCCCACCTCTAGAGACAGAATCTACACTAACAAGGGGCTCCGACTACCACTGCAATCAGTGTTTGGGAAACACATGGGTTTAAATCTATTTAAGAAACACTGTGATTAAGCTCAGTGACCCTGCTCTCTTCAATGAAGGCACAACACTTGAAGGCAAACTCCAGCACTGTCATCTGCCCTAAAGCTTTTCAACAGAAAAAAGTTTATAAAAAAGTTTAAAACCACCACAAACCCAAGACCTTAGACTTTGTTTAAATGGTGATTAAGAAATACCTAACAAAAAAAACACAAAACAAAGCTGTCTGGTTCAGGCCTGTATGTTTTCCCTCTTATCCCTCGAGGATAGAGGGCCGTGAGCTGAGCACGAGGCCACGCTCTTTTCCTCTGCTGCTAAATAGTTGAGGGGTTCTCTGGCAGTGCAGAAGGGCTGCCGGCTCTACGGCATGTTTCATCCTAGCTGTCTGAAAAGCTGGTCCACTTGAAACACAACCATTATCCCCACCCGCAGCACTCTGCAGGAGAGCAAACTCCCCCTCAATGAGGTATTTATTCCGCATATATGGGAACTATTATTTCCAACTTTTACAACAGTCATTTTAATTAGGGAAGAAAAATGAGAACAAAAAAGTCCTGCAATGCACAGAGAGACACACGTATTTACATGTAGAACTGGAAAGCATTCGGGTTGTTTCTAATAACTGCAGCTCCTGGAGGGGACATGCCTTCCACACACAATTGACTTAAATTCTCTTTTTCTTTTCTTGCCATAAAAATATACAGATGTCTTTCTTCAAAAAAATTATTTTCCCTTTTCCTGTCTTACAGGAAGCCTGCCCGCACTTTTAAATACAAAGTGGGTATAAATAGAAGCACAAATTAGGCATCTTGAAAAGTCTGTATTTTCCAACCACAGAGAAACTAAGAAATTGCTGTGAGTGTTTACATATCTGACTGTGTTGAATTAAAACTGTGTTTTCTATCCATATGACCAGCAAAACAGGCAAAAAAACTAAGGAAGGGAACAACAGACTTAGTGGTTCTTCACCTGTTGCTACAGTGGGACTAGGGTGTCTTTACATTATTCAGCCTTCTTCATATGGCCCACTATAACTGTCAGCCTGAATACAGTCACCACTTTCATGAAAGCATGTCTTACATATATAAATGATACAACCACTATGAAAATTTCAGTGAGCCTGTCTGCTTTCCTATAAATCTAACTAGACATTTATCTCTTTAGTTGTCCTTCCGTATCACATTTATTAAAGGTAAATAAAAGCATGATGGCTCTTTAGATGACATTAATAGCTTGAGGGATTTTTATAAATCACTGAGTAGCAGTGTCCAGCTCACAACAGCAGTGGTGAAACAGGTCTGCCCATCTGATGTTTTCTGACTTAGCCTTCTGCTTTAACATCATGTTGCTCATTTAAAATTAACTCATCTCCTGTTTCTTTGCTGTTGTAACTTCTGCTGTTCTCTCAACTTCTGACATCAATGTTTTTCTAGCAGCCCACGTATCCCAGCCAGCTAGTGTTGTTGGTCACTATACAGATGCAGTAGCTTCATTAAATTGAGAACTCTCAAATTCAATGTAACAAAAAAAACTAAATGCAAACCACTCAGACTCATTCTGGCTGGTCAGCCCTTCTCCAGTCTGAATTTGCAGTAGTATCAATAACTTCTTGAACTAGATTTAAGGGGTGAGCTGGCAGCTGGTCAAAACAGCAGTCATTACCACTAAATTCAGCATCAGGTTTGCTGCTTATTTGGGAGGTTGTATTTGTCACACATTTCATCTCTCCCCACCTGTACTGCCTACAGAGAAGTTATCTGGCTTCCCCAATAAGGTATATTTTATCTGGGGGTTGCATTAACAAACTATAAGCTACAAATGGTGTCTCTGACCCACAAGCTCACACCCCTCTACATGCCATGGCTCATGAGCGGTCCTCCACTCTGCACATCCACTCCTCTCTCTGGCAGAGGAGTCTGCTGCTGGTGCGCTGCAGCACATCCTCCCAGACACAGAGATGAGTAACTCCCCCAGAGGGTTTGAGCAGGGCTGTGTGAGAGTGCAGGAGGAGGGTGTAGAGAAACCAACTGCCTACACTGAAAGAGAGCTCAAAAGCTTAACTGCAAACTTTTCCCCTAAATACTGATCCAAACTACAAAGACAACAAGTGTTCCTTTTCTCATAATACCTCCATCCTTATTAACAATCAGGCTTTTTTTTTTTGTTAAAGGAGGCTGGTGAGACTTAAGGTTGTGCAAGACATACTTTGATCTGCACCCTGATGAGTGAACATTCCCCTTTGCTGCTAGCCCAACTAATGAAGGGATAAAATTAGCTTTTATCCCTGGCACTTTCCTTAGCGAAAAAAACAGGCACTAATCAGCTGTCCTCACTAATCAGTCATCTGGCTAATGACCTTTTGCCTTAAAACACTCAAATTTCTGAATGATGTGGAAGGCAAAAAAAACCCCAACACAGACTGGCCCCTCTTTGTGGGTCTTAAGCCTATCATCTGGAACTGGAGACTGGGAGGTTAAATCGCAAATCTGTATCCTGACTGGGTGATAAATCTGTAATCAAAAGGCACAAGCCTTGACACCTCAAGATGTACTTCATTACTACACAACTAAATGGGGTTGGTTTTTTTCCTTTCTTTTTCTGTAAACTAGAAGCAGATGAAAAAAAAAAAAATTGCTTAACTCCCTCCTATTTTGCCTGTGGAGAAATCCATTCCACATCTGTGTTCAAGTGTCAGTTAATTTCTTACTTCTTTATTAATGCCTGAGCAGGAATTCAGAAGTTGAAAACATTTGCCTTTCTTTTCCTGCCCTAAAACTTCAGGGAAGAAAACGGCAAAACCACTCCATGAGCCCACAGAGTCAAACACACACAAATCCCTAAAAAGCCTCGGAAACAAAGCCTCCCAAAAACACAGCAACAAGCCTTCCAGTCCCCAGCCCCCTGCAATTCCTCACTGCACAAGGCACAGTCCTTCCTCTGAATACCATACTTGAACCTTATTTTAAAAGAGGGATTTTAAGGCCTGTTTCATTTTCCTTCTGTGCTTTCCGTAATGAGCCTTCCCCCCCTCCTCCTTCTTGCATTAAGGAGGTGGGGCAAACGCAACCCTGGATGGCTGAGGAGGATTAGCAACAGATGAGATGTCCTGTGGAAGTTGTTTTGCAGAGGCCTGTGGCGATTTCAAGCTGCAATACTGCACCCTGGTTTCTAACTTCATAGCGAAGACTGTGTTTACCTCAAGCTCCCCCAGACAAGGCAGTCCTCCCTGGGGACAATGCGAGGCGACAAACAGAAATCACATTACATTCGACAGCCTTGAGAGCCTTCCAACCTTGCATCCCCAAATGACCCAGCACTCGATACTCACGGTAATGAGGGTCCATGTAACCGTTTCGGGGGTCCATGGTAAACAGCGTCCCGCGGTAAGGTACAGAAGGTTCGGGAAGGTGCGATATAGATCCATGGATCTCTTTCTTGATTAATGAGGCCCTTTCCTCACTCGACGTGGAAGGCTCTTCACTGATCTTGCCGAGGCCTTGCCCACCCTGCGGCTGCATTGTGATCGCGTTCCTTCTCTCTCTGTGATAGGTCTGCCCAGGACTTTCATCCTCTGCAAAAAAAACGAGGGAGAAGAAAGAAAGAAGGGAAGGGGGAAGAGAGACACACACTTTTAGCCCATTTATAGCTAACAGAATAAAGAGAAGTTCTTCCCCCTCCCTCCTCCTCATCACCCCCTCGTCACGGTGCAAGTTGGTGACAGTAGGTGCACGTGTGGCTATGAGGGATGCTCTGGGGAAGGCTGCCTGCTCCAAGCAGGAGGCTGCTGGGCAGTAGATCATCGTCACCCATGCGCCGATGCTCCTACCGGCAGGGCTATCAATTGTGCGAGGACAGACATAGGCTTGCTGTTTTCTTGCCTCTGGGACAAGGAGACTGGGGGTTTGGGCTGCCTGATGGGGAGGCAAGAAACAATTTGTCACGAAGAGGAGAAGATGAACCCCAACAGCAGGGTCTAAATCAAACCTAGCCACTCACCGCTGCCCTGCGGCCCAGCTCCAGTGCCTGAGGATTGCCTGTGTGAGACGCTGGAGCCTTGCAGGAAGGTTAGCAGCAATCAGAAGGAAGGTGAGCAACAATAAAATTGCTTAAGATACAGCACGAGCAGCATCAGGCAGGCCCAAGTGAGGCCACCCACTCTAACAGGGTCACTGCATGGACCAGTGTGCCAGCGGGTGGGAGCATGCTCCCCATCCCGCTTTTTCCCCCCATATCCACACAAACAAATCCTCAAATTCTTGTTCAAATGAACAAAGGGAAAAGGTGGGGGGGAAATTAGAAGGGTCAAACTCAAGCCTGTCTGGAGCAAGCCTATGGTACCACTTGTAGGGGGAAAAGAGCCTCCTGAGGATAGCTCTACCAGCCTTCCCTTGCAGACAGCCCCAGAACCAGGAGCTCCCACAGGAATTTTAACCCCTGGGGGCCACACGTACCCTTCAGAAACCAAGCCAAGTGGTTCTGTTCCTCAAAAGCCAGATGCATGTTCCTGGGTACATTTTACACATGCCAGAGGGGTTTTGTTAGCTCTGCTGTAGCTGCTCTCCTTAAGTTGCATTTATTGCTTTGAAATACAGAGACCTTTCTCTAAACAAAGCATGATTGCTGGCTGTAACCCTTGGCTGATACCAGGCACGCTCTGAGTACAGCCCTGTCCAAGTCAACCATGCCTCACATGTGGGTGCACACCAGTACATCTTGAAGTAGTACTGGTATATACGCTCAGCTTCAGAAGTTGCTCGGCAGTTCTAGAAGTACACGAGGAACCTCGCGTTATTAAAAACCAGGCACAAAAATAGCTAACTAGAAAGGAAATGAAAACGCCCTTAGGAAATAAAGCTAAGGTAAACCTACTCTACAACACACAGGCAAGGAAGAATCATTGACAATGGTGCCAAGATTGCGCTCAAGTTGTCAGAGATCAGAGGTCAGGGCTAACTTCTCACTTGTACCTTGCCCTGGTGCACTCATTCACGCACCGAAAGCGCCAGCCAGCAATTTACCAGGAGACTAACTACTTTCATCAAGCCTGACACCAGCCTAACTCAACCTATTTGCCTTCATGTGAATTCGATTAGAAGCAGGCTCTGTACTTAGATACCTGGAGCTGAATTTTGGCCATTATACGCACAAACTAGCTATGCCATTCCTTTGAACGCAGCGCTCAGTAAGCTTCTCCCTGCCCCCTCTCCTCCCAAGTACCTACAACAAGAAAACCCAGCAGTGTAGCCTATTGAGTGCTTAATTATTTTCCTATCTCCAAGTATTACAGCAACCGGGGTCTGCTGACTTATCAGCATCTTCCAGGGACTGAATTCCTTTAACAGCCAGCAGTAATTCTCCATATAGAGCTTTTTCAGGCTTGGGTCTGAGGAGAAAGAGTTAATGGAAATGGACAACACCACTGCAGAGTTTAAACCCTTTGCCCTTTTCTACTTTTTATTAATATGCACAGGCACCGGTCCCTGCTCTGGATTAGCAGGGTTTAAGGTTTCAACTTTTTACACCAAAGCTGGTTTTAGTTAGCGAACTGCAAGAAGGGAGTTTAAAAACTTTAACAATTATATGAGGTTTTTAGAAAGCTGCTTGTATAACTGAAAAATAAAGAAAATAAAACACCCCAAAGTCGTATTTTCCATTACATTTCTCTCTAGCCAGAGTCTTTTCTGGTAAATTTCAACCTAGAGTGAACTTTCACTGATGAGAGGTAAACTCTTGTAAAAATAGGGGATTACACTCCATTTGAAATCCTGACAGACCCTCAAGCAGAGCAAACTAACCTGTGCTACCACAGCACAGAAAGCAGCACGCTGGAGTGATTTGTGGGGCTGTATAATCAATCCAAGGATCAGATAGGATTTCAGTTCTTTTACTCTTCCATATAAAGATAATATTTGTTAAAACTGCCATCCTGGGACACAACAAGGAGCTGATGTCTGTCTGCAGGCTCCACTTTTATGCTTTCCTTCTCGAAACATGCATGTGTCATGAATCAAGGTAGCGACTGCTATGGAACAAGCTCATTTTCCAAATTGCCGAATGAAATTCAAAACCTACTTTCAGTAACTTTGAAACTAAAGGAAAAATGTGGTTGGTTTTAATCAGCTTTTTCTTTTGGTTCCTCGAGGAAAAAAAAAAAACCAAACAAAAACCATATTAAAAAAGCAGTATTTTTACATCTGCATCAACCAACTCTCTCCCCATTAAGAAATTACCGGTGTGTGATGTTAGAAGTGAAACCGTTTTTGTTTGCCATTTAAAAACTCCCCCAGCAGGATTTCAGTAAACAGGATTATCTATGCAATAAGAAAGTATACTCAATAGCCAAAGCACTTCACTAACTTAATGCTCTGCACTGCTGAGCTGCTTTGGATAGAGAAACTTGACAGCACCCATGCTCCGGGACACGAGCAGGCAGGCGGTTTGCAGGAGCTCCCCGAGTGGGAAACTCCTCCCGCAGTAACTAACGCTGCCGACTCTCCCCAGGGCAGGCGAGCCACTCCAGCGCACCAAAAGGCACAAGCTGTCTAATCTTGTTCTGTTTCAGCTGAATCACTCAATAGAGTTTTCAGAGTAAGTGCGGGCGAGCCGTGCCAGGCCAAATTATTGACAGAAACATGCTGCCCACCATGGCAACAAGTGGGACTCTGCAGCAAAAGCATCAGCAAACAGCCCGCTTCTCCAGCAGCATCTGCCAAAAGGGGCTTACAGCCAAATACACAACAACTGTTACTGCTCTGTGCTCGCGTTTTAGAAGTGGCCAGCTTTAGGGTCAAAAGAAACATCCTATTTATTAAAGCCTTGCAGAGAAAAATGCCCAAGTTAAAGGGCCTGATCCTCCCTTGTATCTCCCATTTGCTTCCTGCTGGTGTGATCCCACCAACTCCAGCATAGCTGATTCCACTTCGTGTGGGTGTAAGAGAGGGGTTAAACCAGAAAAGAAAAGAGTAATCAGGCCCCAAGAGCAATCTGCATAAGCTTCTCTTTCTTCACGTACACCCTACGCTGTGTTAACAAGGCAGTGGCAAGACACACGTTACAAGTGCCCAGCCTGGAGCGACTGCATTAAGCCAAGATGCTCCCGTCCACTAAGAAATACCCAGTTTAGTGCTGCTCTTCTGATCAGAAGCGGTTTTTACCACAAGTGCTGAGCACCAAGAAACACCTTATTTAATCAACAAGCTTTTTCAGAAAGCTCACACTGGACAGCAAACACTTTTAATTGCTAAGCTAGTTTATGTAGAAAATTAAAAGTCAGGACAGACCAAAACCTAATGCAGAAATGCATTAAACTTTCCTTCCTGCTGAATTGGGGTTTGTCTTTTCTTATTGCAGAAGAAGACAAAGTAGAAGCTCTTTTACTTTAAACCTTTTAAAGTCAGCAACTGAAAAAGTTGAGATCTATTGATAGCCCACACAAAACACCCCATCAGTCTCGCCACACTCCAGAGAGACCCCTGCTTAAGCAAGCCAACGCCTCCCGGTTAAATCTATCCATGTACGAAGTTTCAGCACTGCATTCCTGCAAGCAACTCGGAGAGCATTATTACTGTCTCATGAGCAATGTGCCGACACACCTCAGCTAGGTAAGACAAGGTACTTACAACTCAGTCCAAGAGACCCTGGCTGATGCTCCCTCCAAGCTCTTCTCTTGACCAAGTTTCTCTGGCTACCGGGACGTGGGCATTCCTCCCTCTCCTTCTGGCTGTCTCTCTCCCTTCCCCCCCACTCTGAGGCAGTGCTTCTCCCATTAGAGGAATTAAAAGTGGTTGGTGCCATGCTAAATCTAACAAGCTCATTAGTATTCTTCCTGTGTGCTTCCTAGTGAACTCTCCTTATTCAAGCAGCTCTCTCTAGCTGAGGGGTCAGGCGGCTAATCATTAAATCAAACTAATGTCACCCTATCACAATCGGCCTAAGAGAAGGAGGGTTTATTATTTCAGTTTATGCTAAATAAACGGTTTTACAAACGGTCTCCAAGCAAGGTCAACAGCAGCTTCAATTACAAGACAAACTTAACAAGAGTTGCTATAAACCAAGTGCTCCATATTGACCTAAGCACAAGCTCGGCTCCGCATATTGCCACTAGCAGGATTGTACAGGAATGCATATTGTAAAATAAAGGAAAGGGTAATCTTTTCTTTGCCAGAATTTGTGACTGCACAGAGACTGCTCATTCACCTCTCCCCAACCAGCTTGCTGCTCAGCTCAATTCACCCCACACAAAGGCTGAAGACCAGACCTCAATGGACCGAGTGAAACATGTTCAAAACTAGGCTCTCTATTGTGACTGAATTTCTTAACATCTTTTCAAAAAGCGGAGAATGCCTTGAGGCTAAAGGAAGAAACAGGCTAATGGTGAATTGGGAATACTGAGCAAATTTCAGAGCCCTTTCCTCCTAGCTTTTGAGGTTGAAAGCAAGCTCTTTCCTTTCAAGTTTCAAAGTCCTTTTTCCTCCCGCAGTGTCACAGAAGGATTTGAAAAGAAGGTAATTGTGCTCACAGTCCCCCTGATCAGAGCTTACGTCCTATTTCTGGTATTTCAGAATACTTCTTGCAATAATGGTGCATATAGCTCAATCCCTTAACCGTCCTGCACTCTGCAATTGCTCATTAAATGAACAATTGCTGGTATAAAATGCCTTTTATGTTCAAGGTCTGGATATAAGATAAGCATTCTAGTACTCTAAATTTGGTTTACTAAGGAAACTCTCCATCATTAAATTACAAAACTGAAGTCAGAATATCAGTCTTTCCCAGAAAAGTAGCATTTTAGGTTGCTGTGAGGCAGAAGGAAAGGGGGGAGTGTGTGGAATGTAAAAAAGACTGACTACTTAGATTCTTAATAGAATAGATACCCAAGTAAGAAAGCAATTTCCCTTACTTAAGCTTAAGAAGGTCTGAGACTTGGTATTTGCTTCCTCAAAACAATGTAATACAGCAACCGCCACGCTCATCTGGACACAGGAATCTGCACCTTCCCTCGTACATACGCTGATCGCTACTCTCTGACCACCTTAAAAGCAAAGCAGGAGGAAATACATCTGTAGGACTGTGCCTGCCTTTAAAAACAGTGCATGTTATAACCAAAGGTTTGGTTTGGGTGGGTACAGTAGTTTAAATTGGGCAGTCTTGGTCCCAAGTTTGTTATTTTCCTGCATCTGGAGCAACTGCACATGAAGTACACACTCTGGGAACACTAACAGATATGATGGACAATGCTCATAACTGGCTTTAAAAATAGACTCCAACCATATGAGAGGCTACAAAATCTGTTAGATAAGAAGTACAGTACTCACTTTATTTGCAATGCTTAAGCATACCTTATACAAGACTTTTGTGCTTATAAATAGCATACATTATCTGAGCTCACCACTGAGAACATATAGATTTATATTCCCATTTGTAATGGATTTTCAGCTTAGTTATTCTCCCATTACCATATGTATAGTATTTTCCAGGAACTGCTTTGTGACCTTTGGAATATGAATACACAGCTCTTTCCTGGGGTTTTTTGTTTGTTTGAGAAACCTGTTATATTCTTTTGTTTGTCATCTTTAACTTTCACTGGAAGAAAAAGGATTTATCAAGGAGGCAGAAAGCAGACCCAATCCCAACAATACCTACATAATACTCCGCACACCCCCATTATTTTCCACAAATGAGATAAGTTCTGTTGCTGCATCTACAGCACAACTCAATTCAGTCCATTTTTTTGGAAGTCCAGAAGAAGCCAGAACACAACGCATCAATGCAGCTTCCATGACTTACAGAGCCTGATCCTGCACTTCTCCAGGTCAATGGCAGAGCTCCCACCGACCTGGAGAAGACAAGATTGGGCCTGTATAGTGCTTGCACTGCTCTAATGCTAAGTCAGCAACGCATCGCTATCAGTAGAACATGCCTTGCAGCCCTCTGCAGCTGTGCACTTAACTTTTCCAAAACTTCTGGGGAACCTGCTAATGGTATGAAGCAGCTTAAAATTCAGGTAGGCTTCTTCAGACACCTACATCAGAGACAGCCTTGTTAGGAGCAATATCTTTACCTCAAATTATTGATCATCCCAATGAATTTACACTGCCTGGTGCCTCCCCAGCTGCTCCCAACTAAATGCAGGTGGTTGAATTTGAACGGCCTTCAGTGAAATTCTGTAAAGTAAAACTACCTTTAAAGTTTCGTACAAGCAAAGATCTACTGAACTGAACTGGGAGCCTGCATCTAGAAACGCCAGCATCAGACCTATAGGTAGATGCTAAAAACCTTGAGGTAAAAAGTAATCCTACTTGGGGAACACAACAGATAGCTGCAGACACACCTACACACAAGGGCACAGGGTGCTGCGGAAACCTCCTTGTCAGTTCCAAGACTCTCGCCCTCAGAAGGCATACAAGGAGAGCAGGAGCTCTCCTTGCACCTTGCTACCTTGCACCTTATCCTGTATCTCCTTGATTATGCAGGACATGGGGAGAAAGAAAAAGCAGTACTATTTGGATATATGCATGAAGTTACTGACCTGGTGCTCGAGCCATCCCACTGACTTCAAGGACATTAGATCAAGCTGTGGAAGCTGCTTGCTGCGAACCAGAATCCCATGGTATCCTGTTGGCCAAGTTTGCCTAAAGCTGCCCAGCAGAGCATGAGCCCCTGCAATGCCCAACCCCAGCCCGTGGGAGCTGATGGAGGCACTGATTTTCAGCAGCCACGAGGTCAGGCTCCAAAGAAGTGGGAGCCTCACTTCTGAATGAGCCCTCTCCCAGCCCGTTTCCACACAGGCTTTAAAATAACAAAAACAAACAATTTAAATCAAACCAGCTGAAAGCCCTTTTCTCCCTTCCCAAGTTCACGACTATGTGTTCCTAGCATGGCAGACAGTGGATTACTGCACTGATACTTAACACCGTGCACAAGCGCAGCCCCTAGCACTCTGTTTTAGGTGTTAGTGACAGCATTGACTGCTGCAGGAGAAACACTAAACCCTGCACCTAGGTACCGAGCAGGTCATGACTTTAAAGTTTACCTTCATGGAGCCTGCGAGGCCCAAATCCCGCTTGCTTTACTCATACCATATTCCCAGGGATTCAGAGAAGCTACTCCTGAAAGCAGAGCAAGAGGGATTCACATCCAGCATCTGAAGTGCTCCAACCCTGGGGCACAAATGGTATATGCCTGCAAAACGTATTGGAGCTATTTGTTAGCATGTAGACATGCTGTATCATTAGCTTGATGAGAAAAGGACTCTTAGCACTGGAAGTGCTTTGTAGTTCCAGTGGACAAGACAAAAAAAAAGAAAGCCTTAATGCTGAGAACATTTGAAGGTAAAATTAATTGGCAAAATGAACATGTAGCATGTGATTTCCCCTTTCAAATTTGCAGAACTACAGGGCAGGCAAAACCATCTCCTTTTCTTGCTGTAGTAAATTGTTTTGATTTTGCTACTTGACGACTGGGAAACTCACTAGAAGACAAAAAACCTCTCTTGCAAGAACAATCTTACTTTCTCATTTCCCCCTTCAAACGAAGTGTTCCACCTTAAAATCCAGCAAAAGACTGCCAGTTACTGCACAACAGCCCCAGCAAACTACAACATTTGATCCACATCTGCTGATCAGGGCTAAAACTCAAGCTCTGCACTCTCAGAGTATCTCCAGGATACTCCCTTCTCCAACATCTAGCCTCTTCAAAGAGCCAGGAGGCTCAAACATAACTCAGAAGAAGCTGACTATGGACATCAGGATCTGACTACCAGCAACCATTCCTCAGAAGGGAAAAGCTTCTCGGCCTCTTGCAAAACACTCAAAAGGATCCTGATTTGAAAACATTATGAAGTTCCTTCCATTAGCCAGTTATTAGACTGTTAGTCACTGCTTACTTTGAGCAGGCTAATTAGTTACATCAAAGGCACTACAATAAATTCCCAGGAGGGTTTGGGGGGAGAATGTATTTCTCAACCATCTAATAGTGCATTTATGCCTAACCAAGGGTAACTGCCTCATTTCACTCAGACACTGGGGGACATATTCTGTGATGCTGCCACTTTCTACCAAGCCAGCAGCAACCCTGGGCCTTAGAGCTGTTTTACAAAGCTGTTTGTAGTCTGATATAAATTTGATTAGCCCCACTTAGAAGCCACAAGAGTGAAGGAGGTGTTATAAACCCTTCGGTGCACCATATCTCTTTAACATCTATAGCCCAGGCACCTTGGCCTTGACAGAATAAACCAAGTTAACTTTAGTGTTGTATACAGTTTGCATTTCTTCCCTGTTTCTTTCCATAGGTTCAGACTACCAAGCACAATCACTGGCCAATCACTAAGTGGTCTGCAACAACCCAGAGCTACGGCAACCCTTCAGAGTAGATGACAGAAAATCACCCATTTCATTACAAGATTTATTTATTGCTGCATCCTTTTGCACAGTTGCTGTAAGAGTCAGTGTTTCCATCACAGCCCTGTACCTCTGGCCTCCCAAGCACACCAGTTTAAAACTAAGTTATGGGTTACTCTGCCCTGATTTATGGTGGCTGCAGTCTCAGCTGTGAACAATGATTTCATCAAGGGCCAAAATCTGAATGGCCTATAAAGTTTTTCATCTACAGATGTATATGTATTTCTCTATACACAGAAGTATACACATGTGGCCACAGCACTCACACGTTCAACTCCACCTTACATTCCATGAAATTCAACCAATTGCAAAGGAAGCTCTGTGTGACACATGGATGCCTGCGTGTAAGTGTCCACACAGGGATGCTGGATACCTGAACACAGAAATGAGACTTTTCACATTCCTCACCTATAGTCTAAATAATTCAGGAGAAGGCAGCTGCAAAAAAAAAATGCAAGACTTAACAGGAAAGGATGTTTTCAAGCAAATTAAAATCATCCCCAGAAAACTCTCAAGTCGTGTATGCCAAAGGATTTGATGCTCTGAATGAGCTTCTGGACTAAGTGCATTAGTTAGAAACTGCAGAGACACTAATGCACAGGTATCTTCAAATACTCCTTTTATCAACACTGCTCCTTCAAGAATGTGGTATCCTGAGAACCCCAAACCTGACACCATCTGTTTAACTACTAAGCAGATGCAGTAAGTGTTGAAGTTCAGAGGCTGTCTTCCCTACCTGGAGACACCCCCTTTAAAAGAAGAGGAAAGTCTCTCCTTAGGCTTTAACAAGTGCTTGACCAATCTAGTTTTTCCCCATCCAATCACTTTCTTCTCAGTATTTTTCACTAAAGAGGATGCACAGGCTCCGGCAGAGATGCACACTGCCCTACCACCTTCGCATTCCCATCATCACAAGTACTACTGCCAGCTGCAAGCAGTGCCTCTCTCCTCCCTTCTTCACTTTCACTGCACACTTCTGGTCAGGCTTTCCAACCTCTGGCTGAGTCTGCCAGCCTCTCCTGCTGTATTTGAGAGAGGCAAGAAAGCCTGAAGAACATCACCTTTTTCCAGCTTCTCAACACAACCCCACAGCAGAAGGAGCTGCACACCAAACACACATCATTTTATGGATTAAACCAAATAATAGTTAATACTTTCTGTTGAGCAAAACTGGCTTTGAGACTTCAATTTGACTACTTCTGCATTTGTCTTTCTAACTTTAATGCTATACAACAGGTTTTAGAAGACACTGGAATATTGCCACAAGCTTTTAACAATCAACCACATGCAGGTACTTAAGTGCTTATAACTGTCGTAAGCAATATTACAGATTTCCATGGATCATTGCACAATGGGCACCTGAGATAAGACAGACAGGCAAGTTAGAAAAGCACTCACATGTTCAGAAAGCAAGAGTCAGAACAATTTCATTAGAACAGCAGCCTCTCTTCCTGCACTACCAGCCGTGGCAGCTCAAAAAGAGAATTCTTAACTTGTTAATCATGTTTTGATGGCTTCGTCCATGCACAATCTGGCAAAAGGAGATTTCAATGTTTCCTTCTTAGTTTTTCCTTCTTATTTTTGGCTACCTAGATTTTCACGCAGCATTCATTTCATAGAAAAATAAACTAAGCTTCATCCCCCCCCCGAACACAAATTAAATAAGCACAATTTGCATGGGAAGGAGGTTGGGGAAGGAAAAGGGAACCACCTGAAAAGGTCACTTGGCTATGTACAAACAAGCAAACTAAAAAAATAACTCACTGCACACTGCCCAGGAGTATAATCACTTCTGTGTGCTGAGAAAGAATGCAGAACTGTAGCCAGTAAAGAAGGATCCATTCCAATCCAGAAAGTATTCCAACAACAAAAGAGAATTAGCAAATTTTACTGGAAAAGGAGCCTATTTTTAAAGGCAGACTAAGGCTCAAACACACTGCTACGAATTCTAAGTGTGCCACTGACTTTTTCCTGTCATGAAGAGTCAAAACTAAAAGCCATTTTCCTCCATTTCTGCTAATAAGTTGTGTGATAAAAAGGTGCAGCAACACTGCACTGAACAAAAGTGAGGCAAAACCCCCAAAACTGATGTCAGAAAAGGCGCTTCTTTGTGAAAAACAAAGACCACATTTTTTAACGGAAAGCTCAGCCTCCATGTGCATTTCACACACAGCTGTCATGACAGACTGAACCTCCAAGCTCTTGCACAAATAAAAGTGTTATGGGAGAATTCACAGTGGGCTCTGGGCTTGAAGATCTTTCTGCTCCTTAGATCTCACCCTGGTCCTCCATAAGCCACTTCTCACAACTTTGTCTTCTTCACTCACCAAGTGGGTAAAATACCAGTAACTGATTTCCTAAGAGAAGAGGCATTTTTATATAGCAAATAAGCACAGCAATGATGGAAGGATTCAAAGTCCATTTGACTTATATACAGAAACATCGTTAGATCTGAAAGCAGAATGCTGCCCTACAAATCACGCAGTACATTAAATGTTCCAATTCTGCAGAACACAGCGTGCCTGCCATTCTATTACATAAAATAGTTGTCCACAACTTGCACAACTTCTCCACAAATACATTGACTAATAACTGTTTACCTCGTCTCTCAGCAGGGAAGGAAAAGGAAGAAACAAAGAGACAGAACATCAGAAGAAACAAATCAACCTTTAAAGTGTTACTGCCTCGAATTCATGATGCCCACCCTATTCAACCCTCCTGCCTATTAGATCATTAGCAGAGAAATCTCACCCAACACACACTGTTTCCTCCTCTTCATCTATAAACTACCTTAAGTTCTGAATGATGGCTGCCTGAAAAGAACTGAATAATAGCAGTGGATTTGATTTACTAGTGCCCACTACAGACTGTTAAGCGAAGCTTATTTCCAAAGAGGGGCCATGTTCTTTCTTCCCCAGTGCAGGACAAAAGGTTCATCTTGCCTGCACCAATAAGAACCCATTTTTTGCCTTTACAGAGAAAGCATAGTCTGAAACTGTAATACAGATCTCTCATCATACTGCCTAATCTTTCATATTAAGAATAATACTTCTATGCTAGTCTCATTTTTGGACTACCTTTACCACCAGCCTTCTAAAAAACAGCAGAAGATAACTTGTAGCCCAAACACATTAAGGTACTTGTACAGTTATTCATGACAGGGTTGTCAACTGTGCCACTTGTTGTATTAACATATCCTCCTTACCAGAGAGTATGAGATTTAACACATCTGTTCTATAAAATTCAATTAGCCTTTTTAGATGCACCACAATTGCAACATCAAAACCAGCCAGCTGTAAAGAAGAAATTCCCATCAGAAAATGCTGGAGAGTTTCATGGCAAAAAGACTGACAGTGCACAGCCTTCTCACAGCAGAATACATACTGGGCTTGCTTATTGCAACTCCTTTCTAAAGGCTAGAAAGGAAATTCTTTTCCAGAGCAGTAAGGTTACCACCATCAGCTGCACTGAACTACGTACTTCCCTCCTTTTGGGTCTTATCTTCAAAAATCACGGAAACAAAGATGTAAACTTGGACATTAAAGAGTGTTAACATCAAAGTACATGTGCTACTTTTGATATTAACCAAAGCCTGGAACCAGCAATCTAACTGGCACAAATCAAGGGTGTCTATGTAATTTCAGAAACAGCTGAAGCGAGCTCTCTGCCACAGCCTGCATTTGCTCACCGACTCTTCAAAGCACAGTGTTGCTGTATGTTTTCACAACTAGCTGCACATCAAGCAAGCAGGAATCCCAAGTTCACTTCCTGGCATCTTCACAATTCATCTCTCCACATTTCTGAGCACATGAAGCTTTCTATTTGTTTCTGTTCCTTTAACAATTATTTTAATTATTAAATGTTAGCATCGCCATCCAGAGCAATTCCCTCACACTGGGGCAAACCATGGCCTGTGTAACATCACTGCCCTTTCTTTGGCTTACATGAAAATTACTGTGTACCTCAAGTTAAGTGGAAAAAAGACTATACAAGTGCATGAATAAATTATGTAAACAGATGCAATAATACACTTGAACGCTATCTTGCCTATCTCCCTCCATCCTCCCCCCATCCCACCACACATCACCACATGTATCACTCCTGTCTGAGTCTGCATACCCCAACACAGCTTCAGATTTTCCCCTCAAAAGAGTCAAGTAAAAAAGAATATTTATTCTCTCCTAACCTTCACCATTTTTAGTTAAAACCCGGGGGTTTGACAGCATTCCCAGACACCTCCCCTTGCTCTCCAAGACAGTTCCAATGCCATCTTCACAACCTGCACTCAGATTTCTCTGGGCTTGAATTTAAAACCATGGCTGTACAAAAGGCCAGCTAACACACTCAAGCAAGCATGACTCCTGCAGAAAAGACAGTGCAAAACATGCAGGTAAGTGGCTGGACAACACTTTGATTTTAAAACTTTTCCTAATGCTTTAACTTACCAGCTTAGTTCACAGTGAAGTCTATGCAAGACTCAGAATGTTGGCTCAACAAGATGTCATACATCTTTAGCCAGGACAACACATTACAGCTTCAACTAGTGTAGCTTATGGCACCTCGAGTTACAAATGTAAACTGCAGTGTAAATGTTTCCAAAGGAAACAAGACTAAATGGCAGCTATCAAGGGAAGGCAGAAAGTCTGGTATCAACTCTCCATAGCTTTCAAACCCAGTGATCAAATTAAACCATTTTTGTCTGAGGCACAAGTTTCTTACAAACAACAAGCCAAGAAATAAACAGCCGGGTGGAAGAGATGCTCTATATCAGCCCCTCTAAGGTCGCAGAAGGATTTCTCTTCATCATACAAGGAAGTATTTAAGAAGCAAGGTGCAATAAGACCCCACAAGGAGAAAAATCATTCAGAGCCAGCATCTTGTTAGACACCAGAGAATCAAGACACAAAGCTATGCCCTGGTGGGAATTCCCAGGATGGTCCATTCCTGCTCCAAGCAGCTTTGTCTTTTGAACAGAGCTGCTGATTGGGGATGTGACCCAGAGCAAGTTTCTAGGCTAAATCTTCTAACTTACAGCACCAGCATGCAACAGATTCACTGCTGTAGTGTGCAGAACCACAGGTATCTGGATGATGAAGATGCCCATAGCATTATAGCAAGTTACTGAGTACTCTGAGGACAGCAGGCTGTCTTCCACAGTGCCCCTCAACCACCGAGGAAGAGAATACACAGAAATGTGTTTGTATACCAAACGGCCTTGTCAGCCTCTCCCAAAACTATACAGACATAAAGATGGAGACTGACCACAGAGTCTGTTTTGCCAGGCTGACCATACAATCCATCACAAACCATAAACTGAGACAACTATGCATTCTCTTCTCAACTCCTCCACAAGACAAGACCACTATTCACTTCAGTGGAAGTTACAAGCAGGAAACAACGGCAGGACCAGTCCCAAAGGAAGCTGGGAACAAATTGCACCTTAAACCAATAAAATACCTGCAGCCCAGCAAGTTGTCTCATTACTGAGTCACTAATTAAAGTTTTAATGGAACACAAGGAGGTTTCTAAATCATTAGTCAACAGAACATAGCGTCAGCAGTATGGCTGAAGAGGGGGACAGAGAAAATCAACCGGCACTGCTTAATCACCTAGGACTGTGTCCCACAGCTACTCATCTGAGAAGCACCAAGTAGGAAAGTCCATTACATGATTGCAGCTTCCTACTCTGTAGCAGTAGGTCATTAATTTATCCTCCTTCTTCCCAAACTGTAACATTCTACTTGTAAGGACTTGAGAGTAGGCAAGCATTTTACCACAAAACAAAGCTATCATACACTGTTCATAAAGCATTACACATCTATACACACACAAAGCTATTAGAGTATAAATAATACAAGAGAATATCTGAGAGTAATGTCAAACCTGTAAAGGACAGACATGGGAAAACCAAGATTGCCTGTGCACCAGTCATGGCCTCCCATGTGGACTACATTCCACTTCAAGACACATACAAAGTCAAGTGAAGGGGCTCTCCCTCTCTGCTCTGCTGGGACCCCCCTGCAGTCCTGATCCAGCTCTGGGGCAACAGCACAAGAGGAAGAGTCCAGAGGAAGGCCACGGGGCTGCGAGGGCTGGAGCAGCTCTGCTCTGGAGCCAGGCTGGTTCAGCCTGGAGAAGAGAAGGCTCCTTAAGGGGAGACCTCAGAGCAGCTCCAGTGCCTAAAGGGGCTACAGGAAACCTGGAGAAGGGCTTTGGACAAGGGCCTGTAGGGACAGGACAAGGGGAATGGCTTTAACCTAACAGAGGGGAGATTGAGGTCAGATGAAAAGAAGTTCTTCCCTGTGAGGGTGCTGAGGCACTGGCACAGGGTGCTCAGAGAAGCTGTGGCTGCCCCATCCCTGGCAGTGTTCAAGGCCAGGTTGGACACAGGGGCTTGGAGCAACCTGGTCTGGTGGAAGGTGTCCCTGCCCATGGCAGGGGGGTGGAATGAGCCTTAAGGTCATTTCCAACACAAACCAGTCTGTGACTCAATGACAACACAGCACTTCTGCTCTGCCAGACCCCAGCTTCATCCAGTGCACAGGGTGGGTTTATTAAGGTGCTTGTCACTACCTGGTTCTCCTCTCTGAGTTCAGATGTGGCCCCTGTGCTCCATGTGCTGCACTTCAGTGAAGCCCAGCTCTCCAGATGGAATTATTAATTGCCTCCTGGGCTTTCTGTGGCACTCATCACAATACTATCCAAATGCCTCATTAATATTAACAAAATGTATTTTACAACAGCTCTGCAAGATGAAAAGATGGTTTTATCCACTACGGAGACTACCCATTCAGCATCCCTAGCTGTAAGTGCCCAGTATAAAGAAAACCCATATTCTGGGGCATTTAGCATCAGATCTACTTTACACATTTTGTGTTTAAGAGTTATCTATGATTGCATTTGTTGGCATGCACACCTTTTTGAAGGCCAGCTGCAAGTCACACAGTAAGAAAACCAGAAACACACCATATATTGGTGGTGGTGACCTGCCCCAAGCAGTCACCATTCTAGGTGTGCTGTAATTAACGACACCACAAAAGCTCCCACGTATCTGCACTTTGGCCATTAATGTGTTCAAAAAGGCAGGAGTTGTACCTGAAGATGTCCTCACTTCTGGAGCGCTTCTACAAAGTCACTCTCCTTAAGCAGGCTTTTTTTTCCATCTAAAAGGTGATTTAGGCCTGTAACATCACCTTTTATAGTAGCAGAAGGATACTCTCTTCTACTTGGTTTAAACTCAAACAGAGGAAGTTCAGGTTAGATATAAGGAAGAGGTTCTTTATTGGTGAGGCACTGGAATGGGTTGCCCAGGGAAGTTGTAAATGCTCCATCCCTGGTGGTGTTCAAGGCCAGGTTGGACAGAGTCTTGGGTGACATGATCTAGGGTGAGGTGTCCCTGCCCGTGGCAGGGGGGTTGGAACTTGATGATCTGAAGGTCCTTTCCTGAAAGACCATTCTATGATTTTAATAACAAAATTTATAGTCAGCAAGACCTCCAGCTCCATGTCAATGCAGCAAAAGTTGGCCAAGGGGGTAATGGGCTATAATAAGAAAAGGATGTGCAGAAAGAAATATTACAGTCACGTGTCCTGTTTCTTCAGGCCACCACACTAGGAAGGGATAACTGCATATGATCTTCTAATTAAAGACTGCATTATGATGCATAGGCAGACAGAATTCCATGTTGACATTCCTGATATAAACAATATTCCTTGAATTTAATGACTTGCATGAAGCTTTTATTTAGTACAAAAAAGCAACAAAGAAAAAAAGCAGAACAGAAAGCTGAATGCAGCAGCCATAAGATATGGGTGCTTTTGGTTCAACCTGAGCCCTCTGAAAAGCTGAGCAAACAGAACACCTTGTAAGCTCTGTACCCCCCCTCCCAAGACATCCACAGCAGAACACAACAGTCAGCTTGTCAAGGGTTCACAGACAGCTGGTGATAACAGCAAGTTCTGCATGTTAAGTCCCACCCCAGGCTTTGAAGAGGAAGGTTGCTCTAGTGAGAGCAAGCTTGCTGCTGCTTCCACTGAACTGTACTTCTGCTCCATCTTTCACCTTGCTATTTTGAAACTGCTGCATCTTCCCCATTACTGTCTCCTCCCCACAGTCCAATCTGCTGTACCAACCCTGCTCTCCACAAGCCTCTCATCTCTGACCCATTCTCTTCAGTCAATATACAGTAACCATAAAATCTAAGCTCTTCATCCTATTCCTTGTGGGAAGAATCTCCTTGCTCAGCTGTTCCCATTTTCTCCCTCAGATTTTTTTCTCTTAATCTTCAGTCATGCATGCCAGTCAGTGTGCCCTGTTCCTGATGACTGCCCATCTTTCTCTCCAGTTCCCACATTCAATCTCAGCACGCTGTGCTTGGGCTCCTTTCTTCAGCTTCTCTTTATGGACTCTTTTCTCTCTTGCCCCTTTCTCCCTTCTGAGAGGACTCCCACTCTCCATCACACATTCAATTAAACCTTCCCCCATCATTCTCAGTATCAAATCCTGAACTAGCCCAGGAAAAGAGGCAGTGCTGTCTTTCACATGGTATTCAGAACAGTGGGGATCAGGCAGGATCTTCTTCAGTTTCCTCTTGCTTGTCCTTAGCACTGCATTTTCTTTGGTGCAGCTGGCTCATAACAATGAGATAAAACACATACCTGAGGTCCACTTGCATGCTTTGCAGGAGGAAGGGAGGTAATATCTGGGGAGTAACGATCCCTGCAACTTTCACCACTTGCAGTTAAGTCTTTGGAAGCTGAGAGATGCCAGTTCATGCCATCAGAGCAATGAAGTAGGATCCATCTCACCTAGCTCTAATACAATCTAGTTGCCTAAGCTCTTTATCATTAGCTGAGAAAGACTGAATCACTGTCTGGAGATGTCTAACTCAAAACATTCCTCAGATGGACATCACCGATCACCCAGATGATTAACACCAGTTAGACATCTACTTTTCAGAAAGATAAACAGATAAGGTGAATCCACCATTTTAGAAATACAGGGAATGCAAAGAATTCTTTGCCATTCAGTAGTAGTATGTGCATCCAATCTTCAATTTACTTATGCAACTGTTTGGTCCAATTTAATCTTTCAAGAATTAAAGCAGCCAAACTGAAGGTAACAAAATTCAGTCTCTATTTTCCTTACAGCAACCAAATATTGCAGGGGGATTTGAAGAGCAGTGAATAACTATCACTTTCAAATAATGCACCTGATGTGTACTGGGAAAACTTAAGTCCCAGTGATGTATGCAGTTGCATGGGACAGACCAGATCACCTTCTCACTGGCTAGATAAGTTAGCCAGGGCAAGCAATTCCAAAGCTCGAACTGGAACACTGAAACAGCAACCAAACAATATCACTCCTCTAAGTGAATAAACAGCCTTATCTCAATTATCTTAATCAAATATATGGTCTAACCTTTTGTAATAAGGTACCCTCAGCTACAGTAAGCTGAAAGACAGCACAGCCGTATCTTTTAAAATCTAAGGAGAACACCAAATATTTTTAACCTTATGATCAGTAAGGCTATGATAGACATTTCAGGACTGGTAGATACCTCCATTCCCAAAAACATCCCTTGGGTCAGATGTCTTACTTCAGAGACACCTCGCTGTAGACATCCGGGTGCCTGAGATGCAATGGTATGAATGCAAACAAGACCGTTATATCAGTGAATCATTCCAACTTTAAGTCTCCTCAAATGGGACACCTGGGAGCCAAGGCCTAAAACAATATGGACTTCAGCATCACTGAGAAATTGCAGCCATGATTTACTGATCCACACTGGCTTTAGCAACTGCATTTCAAACCCCTGTGTGTCCTAGTGAGCAACTGATATTAATCTATGCCTGTGCAGAAGACTAGAGACCAAGATCTGAGTGTTGTGCAGCCAGTTACTTGTCTTGACACTTTCTTCATCCATCTGCCTGGTACTGGTTTTGACTGCTCAGGCTATAAGCTCTCCATAGCAGGAATTGCCTGTTATCAGATATACATCCACAACTGAGCAAAGTGAGGCCTCCCAGAATGGGTCCTTCAGGGGCACCACAGAAAAATGTTTTTCAGGCTGCACAATTTGAGGCTCTATGAGGTCTACTGGAGAGCCTATATTTAAACATGTTACCCAAAATACATACAGTCACCTCTACAAAAGACAGTGAGATGGCCATTAAGCGCAAACATGGTCAGGCCTCAATCATGGTGGAGTCTCACAAATGAAATGCAAGAAATTCTCCCTTTTTCATCATGTTTAAAATAATCTCTTGAATGCAACACTCAATATTCACCATTCCCTTCCAATTTTCATTGGATGTGCCTTGCCTCACTGCTGCAGAGGCAGTCTGCCTGGAAAGCAAAAGGTCATAGACTTTCAAGTATTTCCCTCTGCCTCCATCACTGTTACCCCCAATAGTGAATGGGGAAAATCACTTGAGTTGGAGTCTGTCTGGTACCACTAGTCTCCTGATTACATGAAGAAGAAAAGCACATGTACCCTACCTGGCTGCAAACTCTTAAATCCAGCATCCAGTGAAGACAGATGAACTGTACAGTACAATTAACCGTCACTGTTCTCAGTTGAGTTACTGAAGCTGTGGAGTAATTAAACCTCATCTTGTCTTTTCTTTTTACACAGTCAGGACACTCTCCACGTTAGAGGAACAAAAGTAGAAATAAGAGGCAGGAGAAAACCCCTCAAGAATTCTTTACTTGCAGAGCTTCAGATGGCTTTGAACAGAGCACACAAAATCATGGAAGCTCTGCTTTGGGTGCTTGCAAATAAGACAAAGGGTAACCCTATAATTCATGAAACATTCCCAAGCATGTGTGTGTGTGTGTGTAGCTGGTACAGATTTAGATTTCATCTTTTGGATTTTAACTCACACTGCCAAGACGTTTCATTTCAAACTTGGAGGAAGCTGTATTTCCCATTGAGGAATAATACGTTTTAGAACACTGTTACCATCTCCTAACAGCTAACAAATCTGGGGAGGAAAATCAACCACAGAACAAAATTGGGACAAGGGGATTGTTAAAGAAAAAATACTTCTCCCTTCAGCTCTACAAAGAGATCACAGAACAGTTCTTTACTCAAACCAGATTGTAGATGCTTCCTTCCGTGCACACTACATATGGCTTGCATCTAGTTTTTCTTTAAAGGAGTTACACTTCTTCCTGTTAGTAAACATATCAAGACTTCTATGAGAACTAACAACAACAAAACTCTTCTTGTTTTTAATAACATGAGTATTTCAAATAGGATATAATTTCTGTGACCATATGCATAAACAGAATGGCTTCATAAGAGCTAACAGCTAAAAATGCAGCCTTACATAAACTTGTGGAAATCTATTCATTTTTACACAGCCAGCAGTTGAGGAACTCCATCTAGCACAAAAGTACTTTAACAAAGACTTACTTTAACTTGACAAGAATACCTGTGTTACCTCTTCATGCTTACTTTCCCACCTTTCTCCTTATTCCACTTTTCTCTTTTATTCACCACCCCTTTCTTACTCGCCTTTTTTTCTCCTTATCAAAAAGTCACTGCTGAGTAAAATATAAAAGGCTAGCAAATAATTCCTTCCCACTGCCCTATCACCCTTTCCTCTGCCATCCTGAAGGCAATACAGTCCTTTAGAAAGAAAAGTTGGTAGAGACTTTAAGCAAAGCTAATAAATATCCCAGGTTTTCATGCCTTCGAGGTAATACGGCACTGTCCATCCGGTCCAACAACAAGCTCTGAAGGATTTCATTTCCTTCCCAATCTTCTCAGCTTGGTTTTAAATACAACAGTGAATTTGACCTCACATGGAAACGGCTATGCAAAATTCCAGCTTACCAGTAATGCTATTTGTCCCTTTTGCACACAGAGGGTGGGGGGGAAAGGCAAGAAATCCGCATAGAAAAATGTGTAAAACTGATTCAGCAGTTACATCTTGCTAATATGAAGGATAAACCCAGCTGGCAGAAACCCAGCAGTGAATGACAGCGTAACAGAGATGTAGACAGATAACAGGATCTGGGGGCAGCTTATGCAAATACAGGCAGAAACATGTTCTGTGCTGTATGAAAACAGCACACTGGGGTGGGGGGGTGGGGATAACACAGCAGAGAGGAAATCCTCATCACACCGCTACCCAGCTCTGTGCATGGCGGCACTGGCCTTCACCAGCAGCACAAGACAAGGGTGCCAGGGAAGACAAGTCGATAAAGAAGCTGATACTGAAATGCTCCACAAAAACTATGCACATGAGAAAAGTGCCACAGTGATGGCACCCAGAATGACATTGGTTACAACTGCCTGCAGCACAGTGAGCTTGGAAACAGCCAAGACAACACCTACAAGTAATTTTGAACAAAAAAGTCTGATATATCCACCCAACTCTGACAGACCAGTTATACCATACTGTTTAGGCCCTGCTAACAGGCAGCAAGAAGCTGCACTGTGGGGCTACAGGGAGCAGGCACTTACCTAATCTTAATGTAGGCCCTTCATTATTGCAGCCCAGCATCAATATGGTACTGCCCCCTTAAAGCCTTCCACATTTGTATTTTCATAGTTGCTACTATATCAATCACAGTAACTGTATCTGAAGCATCCAATGCTCCTAGTAAAAGGCATGTACTAAATAACAAACCTGAAGTTCTCTCATTAATAACCTTTTTCATCTGTCCATTCATCCACCCAAAATAAAAGCATGCAGCACATCATTCCAACCTTTGCCCATACCTCCTCTTCCTGTGGCCAAGCTGCCCAGATATCACTGAACACAAAGCATCACAACATCATTGTTTTCACAGGTTCTCTATGGTTCTTGGCAGACCTACAAACCAAATGATGTTCCTTCCCTCCCAGAATAGGTACAAATAAACAAGTTCACTGTCTTACCAGGCTTGTACACAACTGCATACCACAGATGTTACCATCATCAATACTTTACTTCCAGCCTTTAGAGTCAAAGGTCCATATACTAAGTATATTTCTTTCAAAATAGATGACCACCAGCGTAACTGACAGTAACAAAAGCAACTGAGCTGTATCCACACATCATCTGGAAGGGCCCTTGTGCTTTTCTTGAACTCCTTTCCAGAAATATCTGGCCAGCTACTCCTGAGGTCTTTAGCAAAAGGCTGAACACAAGCAGACCAGTGACAACACGCACTGGAACGTCTCACTGCAAGAAACTGGGTGAGAGAAGAACTGCCCAAACCAGCACAGAAGGATGGTTACAGCAGCCCATCAAAATAAAGGCATGACCATCTAGTAACAGAAAACAGATCTGTGCAATCTCTGGGCTGCTGGCCTTCATTAGCTCTCAGGATCCAAACCACATTACTGCTTATGAACATTTATAAGAAGTTGTAACTTAGACAGAAAGAGAAGAGGGAGGCAGGGTTCAACAGAGGACTTCTGTAAAGCCTCTGACAGCTATCCCTCATTAGCAGAAATGAACACTGGTCAGAATCAAAAAGACAGAATCTGAGGCTAAAGGAAGCACAAGCTTGGTGTCACAGTATCCATAAGGACACCACTTTGAAGTGTTGCTTCTTTGAAGTATGAGTAGTAGCTGCAGATATGCAAGATTCTTGAGCATCAGGGAAAAATCAGCACACTCCTAACATTCCTGAAGCATGCCAATAAGCAAGGAACCACAGCTAGGCTAAGTATATTCCCACTTCTGATACTGCAGTACCTGGACCAATAAGAACGAGACTCAGAGGAAGAGTTTTTACTGGTACTACCCCATAAGCTCCCCCTTTCTACTTTCCCTTCTTTCTCCTTATGTTCTTTCACTACCCACCATGGGAAGGAAAGCAAAACAGCAAGCTAGAGAATGTGCTTTTAGTCTGTCCTGCCAGCTTCCAGGACCAGCTTTGAAGGTCAATAAATCACCCACGTGTGGATACACGAAGTCCACACACTACTAAAGCTCACTTTAAAGATCCATCCTTTCTACAGCAGTCTCAGCACCAAGAATCCCTCAAGCAATCAGCCTTTCCCCAGAGCCCAGGGTTTGGTGCAGCACACACCAAGGCAAGCTAAAAAGCCAAAGAAACTTGGGTCCAAGGGCAATGCTTTTAAAATCAGTGTTTGTGTGATCTCATGTGTTACTCTGACACATACTACACTGACATACTGGGTCAATATTAGTTCAGAACAGTCTACATTTTACACCAACCGCTCTTGCATCAATTTTTATCAATTCAGATGGAGTTGTTGTATCCAAAATCTAAACGTTTTGGTTTTATACCTTTCCTGCACGAACTGTTAAAATCTTTGCACTGTCAAGCATCTGGCAAAAGTTCATTATGCACCATTAAATCTCTTCTTGCATAGGAGCATAAGTGGGTTCAGGGCAGCTATTAACATATGCCAAGGTAAAACAGCATCATCCAGCAAGATCTCCATTTGAAAGAGCATCTTAAACATCGGAAAACAGAAAGAAAACACGTATCTTTATCTGTTCAATATTATACTTCTTCATTTAACATCTGTGCTGTTACTCTTCCACTTACAGAACTTTCCCACCTTCTTAGGTGAAGACAAAATGCGCAGCCTGATCTTTTAAAAGAGGAAGCTTTCAGCAAAGTCTTGTGCTTGACATAGTAAGCACCATCTAGGTGCCAGAGAATGCATATTTGATTTATACAGGCCAAAGAGTTGCCTCAGAGCATTAAAAATTGCACAGAAATACTCCCATCCCCAGAAATAATCCAGGTCAAAAGAAAACACAGCAGGGTGCCTCAAACTTCTCATGAGGCTGCTCAGAACTTAGTCATTGGATTGGTTTAGGATCCAAGATTTTTAATATTAACATAAAATATCCTGACAGCAACTACCAAAGTTACCTATCCAGAAAGAACCACATGCATGTTCTAACTGTGCCTTACGCATTGAAAGGAGCTACAAGCAATCGAGGAGCTGTCATTACGTGGCCAGTCAGCAGGGCAGTGGTGAGGACACAACTGGTCAGCTGTTGGTGCACCAGTTTTCCCTTGAAATAATCCTGTATGGACTAACAAAATATTTATGGACCTGTCCATTTAAATACAGGACACACTCAAGTTACCACCTACACATAGGTACCGCATTCTCCACACCATTAAACTTTTGTAGAGGACAGTGAATAATTCCACATCTTTTACAGACTTCAGCACAGAGAAGTCACCAGCATCTGTACTATAATGAGTACAGACTGACAGCACAGGCAATGCAAACTGCACATAAGATTCTGTCTACATAAGTTAATGAAATGTTATGAAATATTAAGTTAAAGGATTCCAATGGATTCCACAGAAGTCATGTCTCCAGCTTCCTTGCCTCCCAAAGGCATGCTAACAAGCACAAGCAGCCAAATAGCAAATCCTCACCAGTAAGTCAGTGTTACACAGATGTCATTACTCCCCTTTTTGCAATGAAAGCCAAAGGCTGTTCTTCCCACACTCACCTCATCCAGGCTGCAAAGGGTAGCTGTGGGAAGAAGTTGAAATTTAAAGGGAACTGGTTTCTCCTTCATTTCTGGAATTTATGATCAGTCTCCACAAGCTTGAAAGAGGAAGAACTGTTCTGTCTCTGAAACTGCTCCAAACACTACAGTGCGAGCTCTCCAAAAATACTCCAATTCCACTCTGGAGAAGCTATCTCCGTGTTTTGTACGTCAGAGTAAAGGCTGACCTTGTACTGTGGACTTGTACCATTCCTAGAGATGTGGGAACACAGAAATCATAGAGGAGTTTCACTTGCAGCTTTATACCACAGAATAAAACTCATTTACGCTCATGTACATGTTGGTTAATTATACTGTGCTCATCATCATGTCCAAGGAATCTGGTGGCAGCAGTTTATGAACCATGACATGTGCTCTGTATCACTGCTGTTTATAAACCACACGGACTCCATCATTGCTACTGGTCCTACACAGAAAACACTCAGCATCCCCAGACCTGTTCAGTAGGCATACAGCTCAGTTATTTTGGTTTTCACATAGCTCTTCGCTGTGCCCCTCACCACTGCTATACCTGCAGACAAGCCGGTCACACTGAGAGATCAGTAACTTGAACTCTTCAACAGGTCACATTCCTACCCAAGATCTTCAGAGCTAACAGCTCCCCTGATGACTTAGCCCAAACTAGCCTCTGGAGTGGTGCCAGAATGCGAGGAAAAAGCTGTTCCACACCTAGATGTGGTCTTAAAGGAAACGCTTATTCCATTTGGGGAATATTTAATATTTCCATGGGCTTTTCCCAACTCCTGTGGGCAAGACACTTTCAGGAAACAAATTAACAACCTCGCTGTCAGTTTCATCTGGAAAAGAGCAACGGATTAGCACATCAAAATAAATGACAAGAACAAACAGCAGGCATAGTTGAGGGAAATGATGATTACAAAATAATCTTTCATTGTGCCCTTAAATCCATTCCATGCATATGGGAAGTTTTGTACCATCTTTACTGCATATCCAAGCATAGCCCCTTCCCAGTTGAGAGCAGTACCTCAGAACTGCTGACCAGTATCTACAGGACTAACCAAAGCCTAACAAGCCTTGGCAGAACTTCATTTAAGAAATCCACTTATCTTGATAACAACATCTGGCATCGAAGCCAATGTCTATAAAGAGAGAGTTCTATTTGGGCACACACACTATCAATAATCAAACACAAAACACCAATGCATACTCTTTGCTTATTGCAAACCTCAAAACAATAAAGCCTGTATCGCATCACTTCTAAGCCAAATCTGAAGCCACACAATGCCTACAGCTTGTAAACATCACCATCATGTGCCTGTGAAGAACTGCAGTGCCAGTATCTGTAACCATTTATGCAACGTGATTCACAGATTTTGCTGAGTTTTGTGTACATTGGCATATCTTGAGGGCATGCTCAGTCTAGTGTGGTGCCTGGTTTTCATTAAATGGGAAGACTTTTTAAAACAATAAATACAGCTTTTCATCAGAGCCCTGAGGCATCCATTCATCACCCTATCTTGTCCCAACTGATTTTGGAACAGAGACATATAATAAAGGAGTCCTCATCTTGCCAGTTGCATAAAGGCTTTACAGAGGGTGAACGAACAGAAGGAAAGTCTCATATACACGTTTCCACCTTGTCTTAATGTGCTACCAATGCCACCCATTTTCTTCTCTCTTTCCTGCAAAAGTGACTGGAGTCACTTCATTAATTCAGTGCTCAAGATTCTTACTGAAAAATAAATATCATTACATAGATAGCAGAAAAAGGGAACCTTTAATAGATCTTTAACTGACCTGAAGGAAACCAGAACTGCCATTTCCATAGACTGAGCTGAAAAACAGCTCTAGAAAATAGAAGGTCATAAATTCTGCTCTAATGATACCAAGCAGCAAATAAAGCATCAGACACAGGTACTGCTGAAACCAGCTAAGGTTCTACTGCCAAAGCAGCAACCAGACTGAGAGATGCAAGGAAAATTGTGTAGGACAACTCCATTGCCCACTGACAGTGGACAGAGCTGTAGTGAAGATGGGAAAGAAGGCAAAGCAGAAATGGGCCTAATAACTGTAGGGCAGTCTTAAAAGGGGTAAGCTTAAGAACTGGAAAGAGAAACCAGAGTGAATGGAAAAGTGGCAATGAATATATGAGCATACAAAGAAAACCACAAAGAGAGCAAACAAGAGTTGGAACCAGGAACCTGGCAAAGAAATGCTTAGCTAGGAGATCAGGGAGTGATGCACAAAAGTGGCTTGAGAAAACTGAGCAAGGAAAGGATGAAAACTGAAGAGGAGGCAAAGACAGGAGGACATAGAAAAGGCCGGTCTTCCCACAGCATACACAAACAGAAATGGCCAGTGAGAACCACAGGTACCAGACCTGAAGTGCCATGTAAAAAAGAAATCTGAAGGATTACACTGAAATAAGCAGTAAAAGCAGCACGTTTTCTTCAGCACCGCATCCACGTTATGCCCCTCAGGAAGTCACGGCTCCAAATCCTGGCAAATTCAGCAACTCCTCATGTTGTTTATTCCTTCCCTCTCACTTACACAGCCTTATCTCCCCTCCCCACAGCAGGGCATCGTCCTGCATGAGTAACAGCTCCTGTCATCCTCTGCTGGGCAACTCCACTGGGAACTCTGCCACCAAAAAGCCAACGCCACTTGATTTATACTGTTTTTGCAAGTCTTGCTGTACTTCCATGTTTACCACTATGCACTACACCACTCATCACTTGTAGACATTGGATAATGAGAACCCTAGTGACTCAAAATACTTGCAAACTGAGGTTTCCCGTCATGAGAGTCATCAGTTGGGGCCTGCCTGAAGACTGCCATAAGAAAAAAGATCCGTGGGAGAAGTTATTCTTGTTTCAGGTTTGTTTGGCTTCCCTAAGGAAAAAATTGCACAGGCCACTTCTTATGCGTGAGGTTGCTTTAGCAAAGTCTGCATTTCAGCTCAAGCTGTGATCTCACCATCCCCTCCAACTTAACAACACTCATACAGACTGTTTTTGTAACGCTCACCATCCTAACCAAAACACGTGACATAACTCTTTCTATAGGTGCAAAATGCTGCCTCTTTTCCACACACAGTATTGAATTACTTCATTAATCAGACAAAGAAAGTCTGAGTTTGAGAAGCAGAAAGAGTAGGGCTAGAAGCCGGGATTCAGTATGTTAAACAAAAGGTGTATTAGTTTGCCGTTAAATTGTCTGCCTTCTTCAGACACGGGCCTGCCTCCTGTATGTTTTTACCTACCTGGGGATTTTCTGTTTCTCTCTAACCTCAGTTCTGTTACTCTACTTTCATTTTTATTTTGCTTGTGATTCACCACAGATGTTTTCTCCCCCAAAAATGCTCACATGTGCTCATCTTTCTTTTCCTTGTAAGCTTATGTCTGCCTTCCTCCACCCATCTGCTCTCTTTCTCCTAGGTATCTCATCTATCACTTACTTTCAGATTTCTTTTCCCTGTTTTACCTTCTACCCATCACCATTTAAGAAATTATTTCTCACACCCTTTTTTTATCCAGATGTCACTTCCCTCACCCTGGAGGGAAGCCGCCTTGTTTCCTCATCTGACATCGTCCATCACTCCCCACTGCATTCCCCAACATCCCACAGCACAGTCCTCCCAGTCCAAGCCTAAGCCATGCCTCCACAGACTGCAAAGCACAGGCAGAGGAAGATGCACCAAACTCAGTAGCAAATACAGCCCTGACCCAACACCCCCAGGTCAGAACCAGGCTGGTGCCATCATCAGCTGGTGAGAGTCCATTCCCTTTCCTAAAACAGGGGAGTAGCCGCCTGGCTGCACAGATACACAAGCCTGGGAGCCCTTGATACCTCTGCCGTCTTAGAAGAGCATAGGATCTACCTCCTGCACCACTGTTACTATACAGAAGGTCCTTCCCCATTTTTCTTCCCTTGCCCTAGCAGAAGGAACATGAGGAAAAGGACTTTGGGGTACCGGCTGAGAAGCTCAACATGACCGATGTGTACTTACAGCCCAGAAACAAACCGTGTGCTGGGCTGCATCTAAAGGAGCGTGAGCAGCTGGTCAGGGAAGGGATTCTCCCTCTCTGCTCTGGTGGGACCCCCCCTGCAGTCCTGATCCAGCTCTGGGGCAACAGCACAAGAGGGATGTGGAGCTGTTGGAATGAGTCCAGAGCAAGCTGCAAAGATGGTGCGAGGGCTGGAGCAGCTCTGCTCTGGAGCCAGGCTGAGAGAGCTGGGCTGGTTCAGCCTGGAGAGGAGAACGCTCCTTAAGGGGAGACCTTAGAGCAGCTCCAGTGCCTAAAGGGGCTACAGGAAACCTGGAGAGGGGCTTTGGGCAAGGGCCTGTAGGGACAGGACAAAGGGGAATGACTTTAACCTGACAGAGGGGAGATTGAGATGAGCTCTTAGGCAGAAGCTCTTCCCTGTGAAGGTGCTGAGGCACTGGCACAGGGTGTTCAGAGAAGCTGTGGCTGCCCCATCCCTGGCAGTGTTCAAGGTGAGGTTGGACGGAGCTTGGAGCAACTTGGTCTAGTGGAAGGTGTCCCTGTCCATGGCAGGGGGTTGGAGCTGTGTGAGCTTTAAGGTCCCTTACAACCCAAACCAGTCTGGGATTCTATGATTCTATGAACATCTACAGTGTCAGTGTTGCTCTGGGCAAGACCAGTTACATCTACACTGCCTCCCTCCTACAGGCAGCTAGTGGAAACCACTGCAAATAGTTTTATTGTCCTGACTCCTCTTCTCCTTTTGCCAGGGTAGGTAAGTAAAGGAAGATCTCATTTCCCTAGTGAAGTGAAGAAGTGTGATATCTGCAAAGTCCTCTGGGAAGCAGGACAATGGGCTGTAAGCCCCTCAAGGTACCCACCTTAAACGTGTATGTCAAACAATCCTCTGTATTTCAAACTCATCCTAAACAAAAGGTTGTTAGACACACAGTCCTCTCTTTATAGAGTAAAATAACATGCCCTGAAAGAATAAAGACTTTTGTCACATAGCAAGTCAATCAGACTCAGACTGTAACTGGTCTGGTCCCAGCTCTTGCTCCCTACAGAACAAGGCTGCCTCATTTAAACCATAAGAGACAGCTTAATATTTAACAGTGATTTTTTAGGAAGATCTGGCCAGTGTAAGAGTTCCTTTTATTGCTCAGAAGCAATTAGGGAACAGCATTAACAGGCTCTGCAAAGCTGCGCTCAGTGACTGAAAGGCTGTGCGGAGCTGATTACAGCCAGAGCAAAGCACAACTGCTTCTAAAAAATGCAAGGATCCCACGTCATGCTCAAACAGCCCTGGGGAAGGTCCCAAAGCACTTCCAGTGGGCACACCACACAAAGGTTTACAAGCTAAACAGTGAAAACCTGTTTCCACTCTCTAACCCAATGTAAACCAGGAAGAGCTGTTCACCCAAGCAACACTGAGATAAACTGACCCAAGGGTCTGAAGGAGCACAGTCCTGGCAGAGTTTTTATGATCAATGAGTGTCTTGTTCTTGTGACTTCAGTGACTCTTATCTCATGAAGCTTCACAAACAAGAATTACCCTCTATATAACAAAGCCGTCCAAGGGCATGCTATCACTTATACAGGCACTAAGCCAATCTTACCTAGTCCGCCAACACAAGTAGCTCCCTACTGGCGTCCAAGCTGACCTTTCCTGTGTTCCAGCACAACAGCTCTTACCATACTTTGATGTAACAGCATTGCCTGCTAAATTTCATCTGCTCATCGTCTTGTTTTCAGGTCTGAAGTCTGAGACTCCTTGCTATAAGGCTAAGAAAGTACCATTAAAAACACTCTGTCACTGACAAACAAAGCTGTAGCTGCACTGTAATAAACCAGACAGAAGCTCAGTGCACCATTCCCAGTAAAATCCTCAAGTGAAATGGAGCTCCTCACAGAGCTGTGGAGCATGCATTTTTCCAAAATCTCAGTGAGAAATGAAATCTGAAGCATGCACAGCAATGGGCTGTTCAGCCTGTTCATTCCATACAAAAGTGATTCTCTTGGGGGACTTGTTTTTCCTGATGTTCTGGCAATTCCTGCACAACCAGGAGAAACTGGCAAAAAAACCCTGAAAATGTTTATACTTGCTTCCTGCTAAATACAAAACTGAAGCACTTGGCATAACTTTGGTTTTAGCTTCCCAGTGCCATACAGTGATACCATGAGATCGACTGAACATGGCTGGCAGAGTTTTCCAAAATGGAAAACTTTAATACCACCATCCCCACAAAAGGTATCCTTGAGTGTTTCGGGGCATGTTACACACCAAGTATAACGATGCAATTTGACTTTTGATTTCACGTGTTTGGCTTGGTTTGCCTTCGCACAGTACCATCTGCCTGCAGCAAACAGTTCTGGGCAGCTGGGAAGACAGCACTGCATTTAGGGAAGAGCCTAACAGAAAAAGTTTGAGAAGGTATCAGTGCTCCCCCCTCCCACGGTGTTAAAAAGGAAATAACAACAACCACAGGATGAGTATTTCCAGTGCAGTGGCCAAGTTTGAAGACAAGGCCCATCAGGCTGTGTGCACTGACACAGCTCTGTGCTGTAGAACACTCAGATTTCTGTGGAAGCAGAGGTTAGACAACTCAAAGTATAATCCCACACTAAATGCCTGCCAATACACAAACACTAGACAAGCTCCCTTGCTTCTCTCATACTCACAGTCCAAATCTGTGCTCTGGATTTAAGTGAAAGCAGAGCCTACACCCTTAACCCCACGTTGCCATTCTGTGACAGTGACTCCTGGCCTCTTTCATTAGCATGTTCCTTTAAAAAATGAAAAGGATATACAAGAAACACAGCTGAAGTAAAGCCTTACATCAAGGAGGATCATTGCTGTATCATGAAGTCTAAGATTTAGTGGAAACCTTAGTTTAACTGAATCTAATCCTACAATATCCCTATTGTTAACGACTTTTACCAAGTAACACAAAATCCAAGTTGTCAAAAGATCCAGAAGTATCAAGAAACATCTGACAAAAGCAAAGAATCATACCTGAAATGAAATGTGACTTCTGTGAAACAAGTATGAATCGTGGACCAAACGGACCCACTGCACCAGAAGAAATCAGCTTAGGATGATCATTATGATGGGACGTGAAGAACAAAATTTACTTTCTTACTCAAAAGACAGAAACTTAGGGGGGAAAAAAAAAAAGAAATTTAGTAACTAAACTGATTATTTAAGCCTTCAACTTGTGAGCAGTCTATGTAGACACCTAAATACACACTTAAATAACCCAACTCCTAGTGGCAGGCACATGTGTTTCAGGACACAGGTGGTGCCTTGAACGCTACAGTATGTTGGTTATAGCATTACAAAACCAGACCCCAAGGAATCTATGTGACTGTACAATGCAGCTGTATCTACTGGCTGAAAATTACTGTAATCAACGGAAACAGAAGCCCAGATCTCCAATATCACAAGTTTGCTCAGCAAAGACACTTACCTGGAGATAGCCGAAGTTGTTTTCTACTCAGAAACAGGATAAATAGGGAAGGGACCAATCCTGGACATTAACTACATTCAGTCACTCAAGTACTATACTTCTCTAATAGCAGTCTGGTGGAAATGTAACCAAGTCAGGTTATCACTAATGGAAAGCACAGATCAGCTCTTCAAATATTAATTAATATATTTCCTTACACCTCTGATTGTTGGGGGGCAGGGAAGAGGGAAAAGGAGAGAGAAAGAGAACCTGTGTGTGTACATAAGGAATGTGGGCTCAATATACAACAGCACTAAATATTTTATCCTCCAACCAAGTAGCTACAAAAGAGTCCTGATTAACATTTCATTGCATAAGACGCTCCACTATCCTAAAGGCCTTAAAAAAATCTACATTTAAATGGAATACAAAAAGAAGTTATAAAAAAGCATTCCCTAAGCATTCCCTTTTAAAAGCAGTAGGTTAAAGCCTTGATTTATATAGGCTTTAAAGAGGTTACATACTGCCTTTGTCACATCACAGTTTAACTGGGTAGCTTCACACACATGAAGTGGATGAAGACAGCACTATTTCTGAAGTGCAAATCCAGACTTTTTCTATATCTTTTTTTTTATTTTGGCACATATAAATGCTAACACCCAGCTTTTGAGGTGTTTGTCTTCTTTTTTTTACCTATTGCCCTGGAAAACTAACATAGTCTACAGGTTTTAATCTTATTTTACAGTGAACAGCAGATGAAAAGTGCTTGTTGGAATATTTATTAATTCATCTCTTATCACTGCTTCATGATGTACAAAGAATAAACGCACTCAAGGCTTATGTGAAAGAACGCTTGGTGCACCGTGCCTGTAACATGGCCTGCACCCTATGCTACAAATGAAAAATCCCTGGCTTTCCTACATTTCAGTGTGCTCTTTGCACAAGCAATGTTTGAATTACTTAAGATCTTTGCTGTGTATCACCCATACACTAAAAATTCTCCCCCTGTGCAAAATCCACCCAAGCTAAATGCAAGCACTGAAGAAAAAAAGTCAAGACTTCCTAACCAGTTGTTCCATAGCAAAGCCCAGTGTAGAAGGGACTGTTAACAGCAGCCAGCCTCCATAGGATGCTAAAGCATTCAAACAGGGGGCTCAGCTTCTCATCTAACTCCCAGCTTTTACATAAGGAAGTGCTGAGAGGTACTAAGCAAAGACACCAAGCTACAGGAGAGCAGCCAACACATCACAAGCTCAATAAGTGCTGAATGACGCCTAGTTACTTATAAGCTGCAGTCATTAAGAGTCATGCTCTTCTGGATTCCTTCTGTAGAGGAGAAGCTAGCGTGAAAAATGGGTTAGCATCCTTTCTGTAGGGTAATTGGTGCTGTTCTCTCAGGGACTCAGCCAAAGTCTATTAGAATGGGACTGACCTCAATCAACTGTGGATCAGACCTCAAACTCCACAGGTATCTCCAGCTTCCAAGAAGGTCACACTCCACCTGGCTTTATAGGCAGCAGGAGAAGACACAGACAGCCTCACACTGCAGCCTCTATCCCAGAAGACTTTCAAGCTTTCCATGAAACAGTCAGAGGTTAGATGTTGTATAACTCCCCCCCCCCCCGACTCAAAGCCATGATGACCTTCTGCAGAAAGCAAAAAGAGGGAGGAGTAATGCATTTATACATGAACTCAAACGCAGGGCACCTGTGCCCACTTTGATGTGCCTGCAGCAGACATCTGCACCTGCAGACTGCCTGCTCCCACCCTTGCAGAGAACCTGCCTGCATAACTGCTGCACAGGTGGGTCTCCTGGGAATGTAATGGTGCTCTCATACAAAAAAAAAAGAGCATTTTTACAGTATTCTTTAGCATCCAGACAAAACTGCACTGCAGGCATCTTATACATCCTACCTTCTATCAGACAGACCTTTGTTATCCTCAGGGAAGCCTGTGGCTTTTCTGCTGGGAGGGAGTCCCACCCACACCAAATGTAGTCTGTAGGTAAAGGTTACTGATTAAAACAGCTCCAGAAGTCATCAACCAAATTCTCTCTCCCATCATCCTCACCCAGCAAAATAAGACTTCTAACCATGAGTTCAGTGATGCCAACTGACATACGCCTTCCTTGATGGTGTTGAAGATCCTGAAGGAGAAACACTTTACAAGCTGTTTCTGTGAAGTATTAGAGAGCAACAAGTTGTAAATATGTGATCTGGACAGTTGTACAGAGTTGCTGAAAAACACCTTTTGTGTTCCCAGCTACTGGCCACAAGCTCCCAGTCACAACACTTCTAAAACTCCCAGAATCTGCACCATGGGATATTTGATGACATAGCAAATAACTTCTACTGATGCAGCAGTAGCAGCTTTCAGACACAACTCTGGCATTTACTCCCTGAGAAGTAAATATTGACTTAACAGCAACTCCCAGAGCATATGCAAAAGCCATATGAGGGATTGCTTCCGCCAGTGCAGACTCACACATTCGGAATGACACCTGCCGCTTTATTCTAACTCATTCAACCATGTAAATCATGAGAGAGAAATCTCCTCTTACATCTGCGCTGAAAAGAAGCCAAGAGATACTCCTCTCGTTTCATCCAACCTGTAACTCCATTTGTAAACAAGCATTCTACATACAAGCCATATAACGTCCCAGTCCTGCCAACACACGAGTCCAGCCTGTGAAAGTAACACCCATCAGCATCCAAAGACCGCTTTACATTATGCAGATATAAGACTTTAAGGTCAGGTTCTTATCTTCAAGCAACCACTGTTTCAAGTTAATTTAACAGTAAAAGGTTAGGTTAATACCAGTTTGTAAAGCGCTACACAATGAAATGTCCTCCATCCTTAGTGTATTTCAGGAAAGGAATAAAAGGGACTTCTCTAGGAAGAGGAATAGACCCCATCAGTTAGGGAGACAAGCAAGGAATTCAGGTAAGTGATTGCCATATAACCCAGGAGGTCACCTGTGTCACCTCAGCTCAGCGACCACTGTCGTTATTTAACCTGCTTCCCAGCCTCCTCTTCACACTGCCCTCAACAGATCTGCTCCACTGCAGGTCTCACTTACTCTGTCAAGTGAGCACCCCTCTCTCTGCCTGAGAGGACCTTCAAGCTAAATGGCTCTATGGATCATAAATTCCTTAACGGTTTGGGGTTTTTTTACTCTGAAATGTACCATAGGATGTATTATCCTTTTCACTCCAAGCCTCACAGGAGTCCTCAGGGCATTCCACCCCTAAACAAGCACTGTAAAATGCAAATGACCAGCATCATCCATCTGAGTACCCAATTGCAAGAGTTTATTATGAAGCTGAGGGCAATTCTTGACATAAAATTAGGTCACTTGATAATGAAGCTAGATTGCTACCTACTGGTACAGACTTCTGAGAGCATGACTTCATGGTTCTGCATTAAGTAACCCAAGCAGAAGGGTGCAGTGGTGAACTGGAGCACGTGTAGGTGCACCCAACATGTGCTCATCTGCAGCTTCCGGTAAGGAATTTGAATGAGAGATTCAGGGTCTGCCTCCACAAACAGATGCTTTCCAGTGCCACCACCATGACACTGACAAGAAGATCCAGTCTGCACTGCTTACAGTCATCTGTCCCAGTAGTGAATTTATAGGGCTGGCCTCAACAGTGTGAAATTCCCAGGAATTTCCTTTTGACAAGAACACCTATCCAGCAGAACTAAGGACAAGACCTCAAATCCCATCTCAACTGTGGCACAGCCAAGAGCTGAACATACATCTGCAGACATGAAATACGGGCATATCAAGAAGCTGGGATGGCTTGTTTTTTGAAAGCCAACAAGAAGGTGGTCTAACAAGGGAGTCACTTACACATCCTTCATTATGCTGGCTCCACAATACACTTAACTATCATTTAGGCTATCCCAAAAACACAGCAATTGCGAAATAATTTATAACTCAACCATTACTACTTACTGTGAGCAATGTACACTGCATGTTATTTTCAGATGACACTGAAACAGAGCACTTATTTGGCAAAGGTTCTTAAAGACTGTCTCTCATTAAGCCCAGAAAGAGGGGAGAGAGAGGAGACAGCCATCATCCTCATCATCATCACCACCAGCACTTACCTACTTCTGGCATTCCAGGGCTAAAGGGAAGACAGGGATACTCATCTGATACGACACATTACAAAATAGTATTCCCCAGAGGATACAGGCAAGCTTGTATAAGCAGCAGTGAAAGTGGGCAGCTTTCCAGTGACTTTATCCAACTGCCTGCAGCCCCCATTCCAACGTAGCTGAAATGCTGAGAGCTGAATAAAGTCATTTGATCCACATCCCATGCATTTTAATAAAGAATGGGAAACAACAGACACCTATAAGTGTTGGCTAATTTTTACTTCCTAAAACACTGCAATGTAAAACATCCTCCTCCTTTCCCCTTGCCTTCACGGTTTTAGTTTTAAGTCACTCGCAGGCATCTCGAGCACTGAAACAAAAAGAAGTACGTGCTTATGAAACAGAGGCATTCTGAGTGGTTTTAAAACCAAAATGTTGTACCAGATACCAGCTAAAAAAAATAATATTAAAAAAAAACCTAAGTGGAATCTCCTTTTCCCTTTCCAGCTCTTCCATCTCTCCCTTTCAATTCTGTTCCTTGAAATAAACTGGGATCACTGGGACCTCATGGTAGTAATCACAAGAGCCAACTTCACACTCTTTGCTGACCTCTGAAGAGAAGACTGGACTGGATGGACCTCTCTGGAAGAAGGGAACAGATGAAGGAGCAATATCACCATGTTGTTTGCAACATCTGTCCACTTTTATGTCCCACTTTTCAGGTTGGAAACTGATTCTGCCTAACCCCCAGCATGAGTGAAAGGGAAATCTACAGGAGAAAAGGAACAGAAAGCCAGGTAACAGATTTTCAGTGAGATCATTTCATACCTCTTCATGGCTTGTGTTCACTCAGTTATCATCCACCCAACTTCATGGACTCTCTACATTTTGAAGAAGAATTAACTGTTGCTAAATTTTGAACCCTCTCCCTCTCAATTGCAGCTTGACAGACTGAGATGCACATGCTGCTGCCCTCTGCGTCCTCCAGCAGAAACAAGGAAAAGCAATTTCACTGCTCTTTATTGCTAAAACAAGAACATAAGCACGACAAAATGAAGCATTTTCCTTAGATTCCTCTAAATTTCTCATTGCTTAGGTAAGTTCCACATTAAAATAAGTTTAATCCTGCAAGACAGGGGGCTTTCACAACCAGGCTGCCAAGGATTTGGGTTCCACAGAAGCCAAGATTCCTGGAAATCCAGAAGCATGTGTACAAGGCAATACTGCACCAGCCAGACCATGCCAAAGACCTGCAGATACAAGGGATGCCCATCACATCCCTGCTGAGCACATATATACACATACAAGAGGCCTGGCCAGTAAGTCTGACTTCTCTGGGACTGTACAAAGTCAGCAGCCAACACTATGCCCACGTCCTTGCGCTGGGCTGAGGTTCTGCCTTCCCTTCCCAAAGGGCCTACAAGTCTCAGAGGGCAAGTGATGTAAACCCAACAGAGTATGCCCAGCCAAATACAAAGACAAAAGCAGCAGCCTAAACTACGTTCAGACACTCAAACAAAAAACTCCTGCTGCTTTCCCTCTGTGGCTAACAGTTACGTCTCAAGGCAACATTGTCCCCCATGATTAAGGAGTCTGAAGTATGTTTTTCTCAGATTCACCTATTATGGACATTCATGTTAAGTTATTCTGTATCAGTGACTCTGTGTCTGCATACAGGCTCTTTCACTTATGCAGCTGAAGTACTGATCCCATGAACAACATCCAGCAGTGCCAAAATGCTCATTTTCTGACAGGCTCTCAGTGCAACTATGACAACCAAAAAGTTCACCTGAAATCTGTTTGAATGAGAGCACCATAGAGGAGCACAGAGCTCGCCCTTTCCCCTCTTCCTTCCTTTTACTTTAGGTCCTGCCTTTCTTAACTTCTTTCATTCTCTTTCTCTCTCCTGTAAATACGTGGTGGAATTTTTGGTATCTCTGATTGAAGTTCTTACTTCATGTCCAGATATAATTATTATTTAACGGTAAGCTTATTTTTAGCATCTGTTTTGAGCCTTGAAGTTAAACGTAGCAATAAATCACAGTCCCTTGAAATACGTTTATTACTTGAGATGTTTTGGTAGCCTTCATACTAAGGTTATTCCTCAGAGAAGAAAAAAAGCAACCCTGTAGTGCCAAATGAAATGTATGCAAGGCTTTAATCCTGATTAAAGTTAAAAGGCTGAAGAAAAAGGTCTTTGGGAATCTAAACAGCAAAACCCACCTACTTCCCCCTATCCTCTGAACAACCAAAAGGAAGTGTTCAAAGCTGAGAGCAGGACTTTTACATTGTTTATGCTCTTACATGGGCAGCCTCTATCATGTCAGCAAACAAAATAGTTTTTGTTTGATAGTAATAGATAGCTAGAACAAATATTTTAAAGCTGGAGTAGTTCAAACTATAAGGAGTCACTCTAATTATTGTAACTACACACGAACTAAGACCTTACTCATTTTTCCTTTTTTCTGATCACACAGAGGAGCCTCCAAATAGAACACTTGCAAAGGAAAGCGCATTTCCAGGAGTAGGTCCTGAGATGGCTTCATGAGAACTTACCACAAGTTTCACAAATGAAGCTTATAATTTAGTGATCAAGGGTGTCAAGACCCCAGATGTCCAACTGAAGAGGGCCAATTAAAAGACAATGGCTTAAGTGAGGAGGCTGGAAAGCAACACGTAAGATTAAATATTTAAAGCTTGGACTAGTTAAAGAAGCTACAGATCCTTTCAGTGCGAGGCCATAAGGATGCTTTGAGGGCCGGAGCAGCTCTGCTCTGGAGCCAAGCTGAGAGAGCTGGGCTGGGTCAGCCTGGAGAAGGCTCCTTAAGGGGAGACCTTAGAGCAGCTCCAGGTGCCTAAAAGGGCTACAGGAAACCTGGAGAGGGGCTTTGGACAAGGGCCTGTAGGGACAGGCTTAAACCTGACAGAGGGGAGATTGAGATGAGCTCTTAGGCAGAAGCTCTTCCCTGTGAGGGTGGTGAGGTGCTGGCACAGGGTGCCCAGAGAAGCTGTGGCTGCCCCATCCCTGGCAGTGTTCAAGGCCAGGTTGGACAGGGCTGGAGCAACCTGCTCTAGTGGAAGGTGTCCCTGCCCATGGCAGGGGGTTGGAACTGGTTGATCTTAAGGTCCCTTCCAACCCAAACCATTCTGCGATTCTATGAATGGAGAATGTACCTGAACAGATGTTTAGAGGCAGATAAGCAGTAAGCCCTTTACAGCCCACTTAAGACACCCTGCAGCCACCTGGCTCTGAGAAACTGTGGCTTCTCAGGCACTTCCAATGGAAAAATTCATGGATTTGAGAGGGAAACACACCACTTGGTGCAGCTGCCCCCTGAACCTGCTCCGCTCAGCTACACCTTGCAGTCAGCACTGGAATCAGCCCAGGGTTATGGGCTTAAACATCAGAGGTACCTTGAACCACTCACAGGGTCCATCCTCCATCCTCCTCTCCAGCAGAAATACCAATTTGAAAATGAAAGCAGGAAGGCAGTTTATGAGGAGCATTTTATCTGAGTTAAAGTTGGAATGGGCTGTAAACTCCCACAGGACATCCACGTTTGCACACTTCAGATGAGACTGTAAACTGAATAGTAAACACCCATTTTTATCAAATCATGTTCCTCCCAGAGAAGGCTGAGCACTGCCTGTTTAATCTGATTCCATAGGTTTACAAGTGGTAGGGAAGCGGGTTCTATCAGCCGCTCCATCTTTTGAGTTCTATTCAAATGACTCTGGTTTTGTTTTTCCAACACCGCTAAGAAAACTATAGTGCAAACCCCAGTAAATCTGTAATCTGTGGAAAGGCACTCTGAAATCCATCAACCAAGTTGGAGCCATAATTGCTTCCCTGGCTTATCAGGGCTCATTTGCATTATCTGTTATCTTTAGATACCCATCCTGGTCTATAAACAGAGTTATCAATCCCGTTCAGAGGCCAGTCCACAAATTGAAGTTTTCTATAGAGGGAATTAGCTATAAACAAGCCGAAGGCAATTTTCTGTGACAGCCAATGGTAAACCATAGGAAGTAACTTCAATAGTGATTTACAGTTCTTCTCTGGTTCCCATCCAACTTTTCCTCCTTGTGCTTCTGTTCCATCCAAACAGGAATTTTTCAGATGTTCTAATTTCCCATTCAAGATGCAATCAATCCCAACTCTAGGTGTGTCTAATCCAATTTTTACGGTATGTTCATGGGCCAGCACCAGAGAAAAAGAACTCCCTTTATTTTCTTTCAATTGCCTCTGCTGCAATCACAAGACTTGTCATCTCCTGGTGTGAAAGGCACAACAGCAGAAGAGAGAGTGAAGGAGATCTGAGAGAGAGAGAGGGGGAGAAATGAGCCGACCTACTGAAAAGAAAGGGGGAAGGAGACACATGAAAATACCATTAACATTTGTGAATTATCCTACAGACTGAAAGCTTCCATTTACCACAGTAATTCATTAACTCAAGATTCTTAAAGCCTGTGCTGAGTTTTTAAGTTCCTCGCATAAATCACAGTGTGCTGTCAGAAGTGGGATATTTAGGAATGGAGTCCATCTTCCTCATCTACACCACAGTGAAGTCAGACTCAAGTCCTGTGCCATTTGTTCACACACACATCACCCTTATGGACATGAGGAGACCCCACTGCCCAACCTCCCATACCACTAGGAGTCAGAGGACTGCTCCTCCTTTATGAACAGAAGATCTTTTCTCTCAAAAGCTCAACATTCATTCTGAACTTCCAAGAAACATACATTATACATTTAAAATACTTATTTTTCAATCCCTAGTTATGAAATATCTCTAAGCCACTAACACACACAGTGGATCTTAAAGTGCATCACAAGCACAGAAATAACAAGCAGGGGCATGATTCCTCTCCGGGTGAACTACGGCAAGTGGAAGGAAACCAGCCCAAAATGCACTGATGACACAGACCTAAGTGGATCTAAACCTGTGAGAGCAGCTGCAGAAGAACAGAGAAGAATTACACCCAAGAGTTTTGCAATTAGTATCACCTGAATCAACACAGACCAATAAAAACTGTTTCTCTTCATGTTAAAGTACATTTATAACTCAGACCATGAAGCCTGTACGCTTTCCTACTCCCTTTCTCTATATGCATATACATGGGTGGCTTGTACATATATGTATGTATATATGCATATACACACACATGTGCATGGGCTGTTTTCCCCCCGACTGAAAGCCACCCTAATGGGAAGGCACTAATGGATTTGAAGTGATAAGGAAAAGGCGGACATGCAAAATGCTCCAGAACTTCTGTTCCTAATCAATCACCAGAGATCAGTGACATCACTGAAACCTTTGATCAAAGCTCCCCTTTCAAGCTTAAAAAGGGCGATAGACTGACCCACCCCAACAGAGGGACTGAAGGAACACCTAGGATACAATTCACAGTGAAATATGAGAAGTCACCGGCATCCCTCTTCAGAAAAACAATCCCTTCCCACCTTCCTCAAGGAATACAGCACGCATTCCAGAGCAACCAAGCACAAACAACAGATTTATCTCTTTGCCCAATAATTAGAAAGCAGGCAGGGAAACAACACATCACAAAATCCTTTCAGGTTTTATTGTTGAAGCCTGCGCGCACATTTTATCCCGAGCAGGAGGTTTATTATGTTTGCTTGCATTGAGAAATCTTCTCAAGTCCATTACTGTGGAGAAACAACAACAACAAAAAAGGGAACTTATTTTTCCAGGGAGCCTGAGCAGCTTTAACAACTAAAGGCTGATGCCTTGTTTTAAAGAAGAAATGATTTTCAGGAGAACCAGCATCGCGGCAACGTTCGCTGCACTTAGAGCCAGCCTTTGTCCATGTCGAGGCATTCAGAGAGTTGGGATCACTAATCCCACTTCAGCTAAAATTGAGCTCCATTGTTTCTCAGTTCATCTGAGTTTCCATGGCACTTACTAGGACTTAAGTGTTATTTACTCAGTGCCGTTTGTTAAAAACAAAAAAACCACAATAACTAAGTCTTCATGTGAGCATCGGGTTTGCTTTTTCCCCCTCCCTTTTTACTTTCAATAAACTCAAGATGCAGTCAGCATTTTACAGACTTCTTCTATCTAAAACATCTTCAAGAAGAACGAAGTTGAAAACAGACCTTGACAACGGTCGCTTCATTGTTTTGGCTTGGTTTTCCCCATCTCTATTTTTAAAAAAATCTAATTGAGCTTCCTGAAGAGCAGCAAAACTGTAGTTTATTATCTCCCTCATCAGGTGATCAATGATTTCATTAATAAGACAGATAACAAAACTGTCATATCATCGACACAGTTATGAAAGATGATCCTGGATTCTTGCTCCATTTTCCAAGGTCTGGGATTCTCTGTGGCAGCTCTGAGTCCATTCAATATTTTCCACAGACAGAGAAAAGTGAAAATCCATTTTGAAACCAATTTCAATTAGGATCCAGAAGCTGTTATCACAGGTGTCGCAGAATGGGCCCGTAAGTGGAAATGTCGCCTATCCATTCTGAAATGAAACCTTATCAGGGGCTACGAAGATGGCTGAGGACAGCCTATCTGTAAATTACTTTTCGTCCTGTGTTAACTCAACCCTAGTTCTGTCATATGGAATTCTTTCCAGCCCCTCGTAATAATCTAATGACTAAGTAGGCACTGCACCAAAACGGCTTTTATTCTGCTCGGGCTTCCCCCGCCGAACAGGGCTACAGATGCAAATAGTGGAGGCGGCCAGGCGAGCCGGCGTATTTAGCAAGATCAGTTAAAGCTCTCATAGTTTATTACAGGGAAGTAACGGGCTTGCATTCTGAAGCCTGTCTCCACCCATTGCATTCCTGGTGATTTTTCAATTGCAAACTCCAAGGCCCAGTTATTTCATTAATTCAGCACCCAAGTAGTGAGGCTTTTCTCTCACATCTTTCAGTCTCCTTTTAGCAAATTATCCCATGACGGAGGATTTATTCAGTCAAAGACCTCGGACTTTGAGAGGCAACAAAAGAATCAAGAGACTTTCTGGTCCACCTGCCTGGCGAATGATGAGGCAGGGTAAAGCCTCCCCTAGAGAAACCAATCAAACCATTGTGTGGCACAGTCAGACCTTTTCAACTGTCAAGCCAGGAGAGCAGGAAAAGAGATGAAAGAACTCAGGATGAAGCTACCATTTACAGAACCATGTGGGAATGGTCTCCAAAGATTTAATAATTGGGATGGAACTCAACTTTCTGAAAACTAAAAGAAAGAACAAAAAGGAGGGTGGGGGAAGGACAGGAAAATAAAAGAAAGAAAAGAGAGGAGACAGAAGGAAAGAAAAGAGAGCAGGAGGAGGGGAAAACACTGCTGGTCAGGCCCATAAGGAACTTTTCTACAAAATCCTCTGTTGTTACGTATGAGCCACTATGCTGGGAAAGAAGAGAGAAGCAAGCACACGACAGGGACAGAGAGAGCAAGAGAGCACACACAGTTTGTAACAATAACTGAAGTTTCAGCGATTTATCATCTCCTCTTAGGAGACACTCCATCAGTACAAATCTGTTCCATTAAGCAGAAAAAATATCCCCTTCGCCCTTAGTTTGCGGTATCTGGCTGCATTTTTAAGCTATTGCATGTGTGGGACTTAAGTTTTCACATTTCCATTTGGCTGCGTGTGGAACATGCATGCAAAGGCGTGCTAAATGAATGGAAACCAGCATGGTTTAAGCAGTTGGCATGTGCAAAGAATGTGCACACACAGCTTCTGTGTAGCAAGACTCCAGCTGACTGCAGGCACAAGATTAGGAACTGCTTTTTGATATAATCTGACCCATAAAGCCTTACAAGCCAAATTTTACAATCATCTGAACAAAACCCAGTATTTCTGTGTGCTTCTCCTTCCCAAAGTGCCTCTGCACGCCTGAAAGACACATTCATCACTGGGTCCAGATCACACTTATAAGTAAATCAATGTTTTTCTGAACTGCCAGACTTACCAGCAAAAATAGGAGCTGCAAATTAAATTGTGACCACTTGCAATATGCATCAAAGGCAAAGACTTTTTAATGGGAAATAAGATAATAACACAGCAATAAAAACCCAGCTCATTCCCTCTTCGTCTGGATGGCAAAAGAATGCCTCTCCCTCCCCTCCTGTCCTCACTCCAAAATAACGAGCTATGGCTTGGAAAGAATACAGAGAGTGTAGTTTTAATACAGTACCTTCTTTAGATAATCACAAACCACACCCTAAGCACACTTCTCCCACTTACTGGCATATGTATTTGATAAGAATGTCTATGTAAGCAGAAGCTGAGGTTTTGTATCTTCTGAGAAAGAGAAAACAAAATAAAGAGGAGAAAAAGCAAACATATAGAGCAGGGATACAACCAAATGCAACACTGATGCCTGATTATTTCCTTTTAACTGGAGACAGATAAGAAACAGAAAACATGTAGAAAAGATGCACGCCATTTGAAAACCTGTTAAGTAATTTAATTACTTCAGCTGCCTTAATTTACACAGCTCCAAGAGTAAAGCCCAATGCTGCTCCTGCCAGAGGGCTCACTTGCTTTTCAGTCCATTAGAAGGACTTTTAAGAATTCCTTTTATTGACTTTAAGAAGAAGATCTACTCCCCACAGCTCCTCCACTTGCAGATTTCCAAGCCCTGTTCTGGAAGCCTAACAATATCACTGAAGCTTCAATTGCCAGCACTTTTCTTCCTGCTAAAAATCAAACCTCTTGGCTGCTTCCCCCTCCCCACTGCTATGGGCTATAATGCCTGAATTTTTTGAGGTCTCATTGATACTAGACTTCTGCAAAGCACAAGCTACAGAGCTTGGTACTGTTGCCATACTGCAGAGACCCATTTTAAACCTTGTTGTTATTATTATCACTTCTTACTCCATTTCAATACCCAGATACAATTGTAAAATGGTTGTTTGGGTGTTCCGGGGATTTTTTGGTTTTGTTTTTCAGGAAAAAAAAACTCCCAAGTGTATAATTCCCTAAATTTCACCTCCACCTTGTCCAGGTGGCAAGCTTCTGCTGCTAACTAATGTTTTCCCCTGATTCCACCTTATGTTATCCAGCAGGATGTTAAGTCATTACTTACTGATTACAGTGATTGCAGTGATAAGCCACTCAATCATCTCTTTCTGGAACTTCCAAAGGGATACAGGAGGATTGACATTTAATATCCCTTATGCTATTAACCACTGCAGGGAGAGGCGAGAAGGGGGGAAAAAGGAGGGAAATCTCAGCAGAATTAATGAAGCAATACTGTATTGCACTTGCAGATCACTGGGTTTAGAGCAGGGTGAGGGTAGCGCTGGCTCGCTCCGGAACAACACTAGAAAATAGCAGCAGGCAGAATGAGTTATTACAGGCTACAATAAAGCCTAACTTGATGACTGAAATTTTATTAGCAAGCATAAAAGACCATGGGTGCATTGCTCGGAATGAACATGTATTTAATCAGTTACTCACATCAGATTACAATATCCCAAGACATAAGAGTCCCCACTTAACTACAATCTCCAGTACTTTTGCTTCCAATACTTCCAAGCACCAGGACAGCCTATCCTCCCCAAGGATGGGTTACCTTCTTGTAGTGTATCCTCCTCTTAGGACCTGACCACAATTATCAGAATGGAGGAGTACACAAAATCTTTCGAGTTCAGGTCTTTGCCTTTAGTCTTCTGCACTACCAGATGTGCCCATTCTACCCTTACATTTTATGCTGCTGTTACAGATAGAGCATTACTTGCTGAAAAACAAAACCCTCAGAAAAACCTATACACTGAAATCATCCCTTCCAATATCTGATACTACACTATGTTGTTTCCTCCTTGACCTGAAAATGAGCAGTGAAGAAGGGCCCTCCATTCCCTCTGAATTTAGGAAAGGAGGAGGGCATCTCCTGATCACTTTTTAGAATCAGGTCTCATATAATCAACTCAGCACTCAATTTGCAGGCCACTAAAATAGTACAGGCAGTGTTTCTTGATACCTAACAACCTCTTTTGAACCCTGACATCTCAATGGGACCCTGAGCACATCAGTCCAATGAAGAGGGCCAAAAATGGGTATTACGATTAACACCTATTTTATGGTGAGCTTGAAAGCAAGCAGCAGGACAAGTAACCAACTGGAAGTTTAAACAGGAAATGTGATCCTTACGGGGTTGCAGACTGCTGAATACTTCCCTCATCCAACCCTGAGAGAACTAATAGGAAGAAAAAAAAACCAAAGAGGAGACCTAGATGAAGCTGGCCCTTCTTCTGAAAGAATCAAAGTGGACGCCTGAACTTCCTCTCATTTATTCATCTATCAAGCTTGGTTTTAAGTTACCTCATTATTAAGATAATAATTTCTGCTTTCTATCGCTTTAAAGTATGTTCCCAATAACTATGTGACCCTGATAAAGTTAGTCAAGTCCACAACCTACATGCGTTTATAATTAGCTTATTTTTTTAAGGCAGAGTAATAAGTTAATAAGAAATATCAGATTACACTGGAACAAGCTCCTGAGTCAAAAACTAGACAAAACACATCACACTGAAAATAAGTGCTTGCTGTCAGGCACTGAAGGAGTCCCTATACAATAACTGCATTGTTTTAAAGCAACATTAAAAACATCAGTTTAGAGCCAAAACGTGCGTAAGAGGAAGGCATTTTAGTCACTGACAAAATTCACAAGCCAAACGGTCAATAAGCAAGGCTGAACACAGTATTACAGTCTCCTAATGCTCTCCAAGCAGTGCTGCACAGCGCAGCTTTGCCTTGTAAAAGTATTAATTCAGCCCTCACAGAAATACCCTGCACTTTCCAGAAAATAAAGCAAAAAAATCGTATCTATACTCCACATCCAGTGAAAAAACTGATCTGCCTTTAGCTGAGGGCTGTGTTAAGTTAGCAGGGGGGGTTTGGTCAACACCTCTTAGGAAGTACTCTAACAATAAACTTGATTCACTTATAAAGCAGTGTGGAGTGGAAGCAGGCAGCCTAGTAAAGCATTAAAGTGACTGCCTAATTGTAAGCATGCAAATACCCACATTAGGTGATTCCTGTGCCTACACTGAGGCGTTCACTTGAGTGCTTGCTGGGCTGGAGTTCAAGGCTTTACTGCAGTGCTGGGACTGGGGAGGGCTGGTGACTCCCGGTGCTGGGGTGCAGGAGGGCAGTGCACCAACAGCAGTCTGACATGGCAGCTTTCATGTCCTGCAAACCCAGGCAGAGGCTCCCCAAGGGGAGCACAGAACTAATTTTGATCAGTTTATCAATGGATTGATGGCAGCCCTGGGGAGAAGGACCTAGGGGTGTTGATTAAGGAGAAGCTCAACATGAGCCAGCTTCAGTGTACGCTTGAGCCCAGAAACCGTGTGCTGGGCTGCATCAAAAGGATTGTGTCTGGCAGGCTGAAGGAGGGAATGTCCCTCTCTGCTCTGCTCTGGGGAGACCCTGCCTGCAGTCCTGATCCAGCTCTGGGGCAGCAGCACAAAAGGGACATGGAGCTGTTGGAATGAGTCCAGAGGAGGCCATGGAGATGCTGCGAGGGCTGGAGCAGCTCTGCTCTGAAGCCAGGCTGAGAGAGCTGGGCTGGTTCAGCCTGGAGAAGAGAAGGCTCCTTAAGGGGAGACCTTAGAGCAGCTCCAGTACCTTTGAGCAAGCTGCTCTAGTGGAAGGTGTCCCCAGCCATGGCAGAGGGGTTGGAATTGGATGAGCTTTAAGGTCCCTTCCAACCCAAACCAGTCTGGGATTCTGTGTTTAGAAAGACATTCCTTGCACCACCTGATAGAAACCTGTGTGCATGCAGCAGCTTTTGGGTTGATGACCTAAACCCCCATGCTGACACGGTAGGGAACAGGGTCTTACTGCTTTGACGCTAGAAAACTGGCAGGGATGCATGTGTGAGAAGACAAGAAGGCACAGCACCAGGGCAGCAAGGTGGGCTGAGACACTGGCCTCATTACTCCAGCGTCATACCAATAACATGGCCATGACGTAAACACTATATTTATTTGTAGCCATTATTACTTTGCCAAAGCAGATAAATCTGAGGATATCAAATCACACGAGACACAAAAATAAGCTAACTTCACACCCTAGCACAAACTTATTATTCATACAGCCTTTTGTGAGTTAATATTTCTGTTAGCAGTTTTCTGTAGCAGTTTTCCCCACCTTGGCTATGAGCCTAGCAGTAAATACAGGAGTCCAACAGAGGAGTAAAAGGAACAATTTGCAAAGAAATGTATCTTAGTAAACTGTGTGCACTTTGGTTGGGATACACACAGAACAAAATCAAAAGTCTGTAAAAATCAATTCAAAACAAAGCCAGAGTGGTCCCAAGTTACAAAGTCCCACTGGGGATCAAACTGCACCACAGGGTTTTGTCAGTTACTACAAATTAGGATTCTTCAGTTTGTTTTTCACTTTTTGATCACACGTATTTTAAAATGAGTTTTTACTTGCTCCAGCACTAAGACTTTCCCCACATATTTCAGCCTGGAGCACATTTTAATGGTTTAGTTATAAATCCCTGAACTTAGGGGTTTATAATGGAAATGCTGGAAAGCAAGCCCTTATCTAACACAGTGCAAGCATCTCAGCAACAGAGTCAGCTTGGCGAGTGCAGCAGAAATCTTGTTTGCATGTAAGTAATGGCAGGAACTCAGCAGAACTGCAGCCCATGCTTACTATTTCAGTCTACAGGACAGCCGGTACCTTCCAAGGGGCACTCTGAAGTCTCGGCCTCATTAACTTGCACTGTGTAGTAAGGGTTAACACACGAGCTGCCCTCCCCAGTCATCTTTCCCACTTTCTTTCCCTTGCACCCACATTTACATCAGGCTCTTCAATAACCAGCTTGCACATTATATGACTGAAAAGTTTCGCACACTCAATATTCATTTTAATACAGATTCTGCTACAGGGTGTGTTTTGGAAGCTGTTGAAACAATGGCAGTTTCTTTGTTTCTTCATGATTAATAGCTTTACATAAACCCCGTAACTAACAGCTTTCAATCTATTTCTGATCCAAGCTCTGACTCCTTCAGAAGACAGCAGAGCTACTGAGAAAATACCAGCTTCCACATCACACCTCAGACAGCTGTCACTCAAGCACACATTTCCCTGCAAACTTTGCCAATTAACGTGTTGCCCAGATCAAGAGAAGCACTGATATTAGACACGCTTATGAAGTGACACTGGTATGATAGGCAGATGTTGCTCTGCGATGACAGCAGTCTTCTGACAAAAACAGGAAAGATCATTGTGTCTTTTTGTTATTTTTAAGGGTACCTTACCTTGTTTAACAAGAGCATTCAAATGTAAATCATAACCATTTAACATTACCGAAGCCCTCTGCACTGAATCAACAAAAGCTGCATGTTTTGTAGGAGTGGTGTCTTATATCAACTGATGATGCTCCCGCAGTAATACTCATTCCAGCATTAAAGAACAAAAGATGCAAATGCCATGAGAGCCCAACTTTCATGCAAATTGGTCCTTGCAACCAAAATTCATTACCATGACAATCACATGGGCAACAGTAAAACTCACGTTTAAGTTCTGAAGTTCTGGTATTAGTATTTGCTCTGGTACATGCTCCATGGAGGACATTTTTTATATGCAGGAAGGAATGGAATTTTTTAAGCCTGTATCTCTGGAAAGTTGTTTGCTTGGTTATACATGAAGGTAGATTAGAAATACAAACCTTGGTGATCCTGGTGACCTCCCTAAATACAAAGACTAACAAGACCAACCATTACCCACTGAAAACAAAGGTAACTGTCATCACCTTAACCAAAGGAAGCCTCAGGCCCCAGGATGTGTACTACATTAACATCCTATTCTGTTAACTGAAGACAATTCCGGTGACAAAAATTTCTAGTCATTCATCACACCTAGCATCATTCCAGTTCTTGGGAGTTTGATGCTCCTAACATACAGTAATACACCACCTAGATGAAGCAGGCCATTAAGAACTAAGATTACCATTAAAGCTGATAGGTAGAATAGAGTGAGAAAATTACCTGACCACAGGGAAAATATACATCTGAATTAGGCAGAAACATCCTGAAGGCTTTAATTTGAGCCCTATCTAAATGTTTAACAATAATGTTAAAACCAGCCCAAGCAGTCAGAGGTATGTGCCAATATCCAGTTTGAGCACAAACCCCTCACACATGAAAGAATACACGTTTATTAAAGTGTGCATCTGTTTGAAAAGTTGGGCCAATGTGGAAAATAATGTTATCAAAAAAAAAAAAATACCATGGGGAGCTCTTCAGCTAACACAAACCACTGTAATTCTATTGACAGCAACGGATCTGTGCTGACTTACACCAGCTGAGGATCCAATTTCATATGCCTTAGAAAACTGATGCAACTTTTTCCATAGCTGCTCAAGAGTTTCTCGTGGGGATCAACTCCAACCAGCAAGTCAGCAGGTGCAGAGTTTGCTTTGAATCTGAAGTCCAGTCACACACAAGGATACTGGGACATGCGCCATCTAATTTTTACTGACCCACAGAGATTCCTCTCTAGTATGGCTGAAGGATTCACGTATTTTCTGCTTTAGTGTAGTGGGAGATAAACGTTTCTTCATGAAAGCAGAAACCTTTCTTCAAGATATCAGTGTGAGAACCTGACCTGGACCACAAGCCCAGATGAGTGAGCACAATGGAAGCAGAAAGGGTGAGCAGAAAATGTTTTGCCAGGAATAACGCTAGGACTCCAAAATATGCAAAGACATCTTCCATTTTTAGCCACTATCAGACTGCTTTGCAAAAAAAACAAGTTTTCTATTAACAACAGTTATCTGCAGTTATATCCACAATCCACAGCTCTAAACTCTACCCAGACCTCTTCAAACAGTTTTCTTTCCTAATGCAAAGGGAATTTTGCATTAGTAGGGACCAGTGCACTCAGCCCTCTCACACTGAACAATGAAAGGGCCTGGGCTGGGATTACACACTCTCAAGGAGGCAGAGAATATGTAAAATCTTCAAGTGAGGTAATCTCTGAGGAGAATTAAGCAAACTACCCCAGTTTTCAAACCTACAAGCTGTACATTCACAACTCTGAAGTGAATTCACAGGAGGACACACTTTTAGCATGACAGTATGTCCCTGGCCATTAAAGAGCTTGGGATGGGGGGGGAAGGAGGGCAGCCCTTTACAAGGAACAAGTTTATTTGCAAAAGAAGAGAAGAAGAAAAAAACCCCTTGCCATTACTGTTGACAGAGCTACTTCTGTCTCTTTTGTAATAACTAATTATCTAACTAGTGTAAGAGATTTCAACGGCCAAATGCAAAGCACTCCCAAGCCCTGCCAGGCTAATCAAGACAATTTCCAGAACGCCAAAACCAGGAACTTCCTATAATAAATAACTTAGCACATTTACATCTCAAATTAGAACATCTGGAAGAAAAAGACGACGCCTGATGCCAGAACAGGCCTTATTGTATCCTACCACTTTCCACCACCACCACCCCCCCTTGTTCATTTTCTTCAGCCTTTCCTTAGAACAAACACTGATCCAGGTGCAAATGCTCAATTCACAAGGAATGCAGTGAACATAAAATTACCGTAGGTTTGGCTGCTAGTAAATCCCTGCTGTTACTCACCATTGGAAGTTGTGCTGGAGGCAACAGCTTTCTCACTGACATCTGTTCGACTGGAGCATTTCACGATGGAATTCTCCACTTTTTTCTTCTCCGTCGTGGCAGAGCTATGGGACTGCGCCTCCATGATGACTTCTCATTACTTCAGCTCTCCTTGTACTAATACCTGAATGAAACAAGCGAGTCGTATACTTTAAATACTATCTGAAAGCTTAGCCCAAAAGCCCTCACACCTCTCACCTGCAGAAGAGTCTGCAGCACAACTGAATTAGCAGTCCACAAGCCATTTCTGAATGCCCATCCAATCATGTTTGCATGCATAAATTCCTAATGGATCCAGGGGGAAAAAGCCACCGTTTTGTTCCTATGTCCAGAGCACTTCAGAACAATGCAAAAGGAATCAAGACAGCCCTTCATGTTGACTATAGAAGCCAAATATTTAAATTTCAACGTTCACGCTATCTGAACACACTGCAGCAAGAATTATCCTGTCTATCTCTACACCTTGTCCTACTCGTGTAAACATCTCTCTCTTTGTTTGTTCAGAAATCTAACTCAAACAAAAGTGCACTGGAGCAACACCCTGAAAACCACAGGGAAAGGCAAATACTATTGCTAGTGGCAGATAATGAGATCACTTTCTTTTGCATGAAAATGCTGAAAATGGAAAACTCTGCAGAGGTGTGTGCCTGGTTTCTCTGGTTTTCCCTGGCTTTCTCAGTGTCATCTCCAGTGATCCACTCATTTTATTCCCGTAGATCACTTCTCCTTAATCTCAAAGCTTTTACATTCCCGATGTAAGCCCCAGAAGCTCACACAAGCTTCCAGAAGGGTAACAGTGCATCCACACCAGGCCCCAGGACTGCAGGCTGCAAAGAACAGAGGCATCTCCAAGCACTGGTCTGCAGCTTAACTTGACGCACAGCAAGCAAGTGAAGTAAGCTTTACACAAGCCCTCAATATTCAGCATACACCATGCTTAGAACCAACGTACTTGGGTACTTTGGGAGTTTGAACACGATCCTATGCAACAACATAGGATATTAAATAAATATTCATTTAAAGACATTAAATAAAGAGAATGTTTTCAGCTCCGAGCAGCACTGCAGTCGTTAGCTCCAGGGGTCTGAAACGGAAGGAAGTCGCACTGTTCTAGAACAACATTTTAATGAAATAAACAACCAAAGGCTCCAAACCAAGCCACAAAGTAAACTCTACTGATGCCTAATTGCATTAGCAACCTGTTTCCCCAATGCGGACAGGACAAAACCAAAAAACAACCCAAACAAACAAACCAACCCCAAAACAGGCTACAAAGCCAACCCTTCACAAACACAGCTGTCTAGGAAACCTTCCCCATCCCACCTCCCTAGGAAAAGCTCTTTTTAATAGCACAGTAAAGCACTCCAAAGCCTCACTGTTATAGAGCAGGGATCAAAGAAGAGCCCAATCACTAGATGAATCACTATTTAGCCAGGCAGGTCAGCCAGGGAATTGGACTCAATACCAGAGACTCTCTGCCACTGACACACCAGTCAGTGACAGAGGTATTTTTACCTCTCTACCTCTGGAGAGGTATTTTTCTTCCCTTCAGTTTCTTTCTTGCTAAACCCAGCAATAACAAAGCCAAGGCAGAGTACTTCTAAGAGTACTTTCAAGATGTGCCTCTGAAAGCGCTACAAACATCGCTGTCACCTGTGAAACGACTTCCCAGCAGAACATGAACGGGAATGTCAGGTGTCTTCAAACAGGAAGCTGGAGAAGACTAACAATACTCAACTTCCAGCAGGCCTCACTTGCACCCAGCAATGCACAGAGCTCATTGAAGAGAAGTCTCACATGAGCTTTGTAATAAGCAGCACCTTCCCAAATTTCTCAGATGCTCTCCCCCTTTTCCCTTGCACGTCTCATGCAAGAGCATCCTCAGCTGTCATGTGCATCAGGCTTCTGAGCCCCTTGCAAAGGCAGAAATCGGGGGGGAAGCTCGCACTCCTGCCAAGCTGCTGACCCCATACTGGTATGAACATGCTTGTTTTCTCTGTACAGCCCTGGCCACATAAGCACCAACATCTGCCTCTATACAGCCTCCAGGCACTTCATGAGTGAGTCCTGCTGTGTACTCTTGTGCTCTGACTACTCTCCTTTGAGTTATTTAATATTAAAAGGAGTAACTTTCTGTGCTGTCTCTGAAGGACTTTTAAAAGCTATGCATTTTCAGTTGTGGTTTTTTCTTGTTTTGCCTTCTAAGAACACTATACATCAGGCAGCATCTCCACTTACATCAGAGTTTGACTTTGAGAGCTTGGAAGGGGAAGCTGCAGAACTTGTCCCCTGCCCTCAGCCTGTTTCTTCTAGCTTTAAGCCATGAAAAGAAACAATTATGCTTCCTACTCAGCTAGAAATGAAGAAGCCACATACCCTGTCCCCATTTCACAGGCCAGTGGAGCGGCATGAAACTGGATTTCCATGAACCTTGCCATGGATTTGGGCAAAGATCACACAACTTATCACAGGTATCTACAGCAGCCCCATGCCTCCTGCCACACAGGCGTCTGTGCAGCTATGAGCAAGCAGCCCTCACTTATCTTCACCTCCTTCCCCTTTCCACCATGGCAGGACAGGACCTCCGAGACAATCTGATCCTACCACTGCTCAGAAAAGAGGATAATGAAGGTACTGAAAGGAGTTAACACAGCTTTAACCTGCGATTCAAGAGCTGGCTCAGACTGGCATCCATCCATTCTCTCCTATTTTTTTTCTTTCCCCAGCAGGCTACCAATGAGATGTTTCTGGTGCTTTGGGGCTTTTTCTCTTTAATGTAAGGAAAACTAGCAGACATCGTTCCACATTTCCCACTGCTCCCTATCACGTTCCTGGTTTATGCTACCTTGAGTGGACAATGGCACAGAACAGAGACCTAAAGTAGTGCTTAAAGTGAATTTTTGATCATAAAATTGTAGAATTGGCCACGAGCTAATATAAACATCTGCTCTTGGTACCTGCTCTGGTTCATGTCTGCTTAGTTTACACCCAGAAAGCTGCTTTTATTCACAGCAGCATGGAAGAGGGAACACTGCAAGAGTGAACTTTCTTATTCAGCTCTCACCCCACGGCATGAGGCAGCAGCCCTGCAGACGCTTCCTCTTGGGCCTTCCTTCCTCCGCTCCCAACCCACATGCACGTGTGGCAAAGGCGTCTGAGAGAATTCCAGCAGCTCCAGTTACACTCCAGTGCCCTATTTAGATAGATGGTGGTATGCATGCATGGCTGGGAAAGTAAGGAAAGCCAGGAGAGATGGCAGGACTAGTAAGTTGATGTATGTGTTTTGATATGCTTTGCCAAGCATGCTGGATAGGGAACAGTCAAATGGTAATCAATATGGTGACCCACAAATCTTTTCTTCTCCTGACAAGTGGAAGCCCAAGTTGAAAACACAAACACAAACCAAACACACGTCTTCTAGAATTCCAGACTGGTTTGAGTTGGAAGGAACCTTAAAGCTCAGCCAGCTCCAACCCCTGCCATGGACAGGGACACCTTCCACTAGAGCAGGTTGCTCCAAGCCCTGTCCAACCTGGCCTTGAACACTGCCAGGGATGGGGCAGCCACAGCTTCTCTGGGCACCCTGTGCCAGCACTTCAGCACCCTCACAGGGAAGAACTTGTGGCTAATGTCTAATCTCAGTCTCCCCTCTGTCAGGTTAAAGCCATTCTCCTTGTCCTGCCACTGCATGCCCTTGCAAAAGCCCCTCTCCAGATTTCTTGTATGAAGACTTCTTTCCACTGGCTGCTAATGCCTGTCAAAAAGCATTCTGAAAGCCAGCCAGCCTGACATCTTCACATTAAAACACAAGGTGGTTTACATTATCATGTATACCGCTCTGGCCAGTGTGTGGGTCAGTGACTTCCCTGTTCCTGCCCCAGGCCTGAGACAGTATGGATCTATTCTGCAGCAAGGAGCTCTGCTCTCAACAGACCAGAAAGCTAGCTTCTGTTGGCTATCTAGCTATCTCCATGTGCATATGAATGGCAAGAAAATTCTATAACAGTATATGGGCTAAAGCCCGAACTTTCATAGGTAAATAGAGGGATAAACATTCCTTCCTGAAAGCAAACATTCATGGCTTTTTCCCATTCAACCATGCTTGAACCTTTTGTAATTTCCCTAAAGCCTGAACCCACTTCACAATTAATTCCAGATCCCCATTTTAAACCTAATCCCTCTCAAAACAGCAACCTGCCTGCAGGTGTGTCTCTCCTTTTCAGATCATAAATGTGAACTTTTTCCCAATTGCATATGACATTGGAGGAATTTTAGGAACAAGCTACTGGAATGAAGTAGTTAAATGAGGACAACTGCCTCTTTTAAAAGGAATGTCAACAAATGACAATATATTAGAGGTGTGTTTCAAACAAAAAGAATCTCTCAAGCCACTTGAAATTATGTAATTCCTGGTCCTTACGCATGCTGGTCATAAGATTGTGCCTCATGGCAGTAAAAATAATCATATTCATATACTGAGGAGGGAAAAAAGCCACCTTTTTCTTCATTTACTCACAGTGCCAACTCACTGAAAACAGTGGAGGAACCCTCTCCCTGAAAGAGCAGGAAACGTGACCCTTTCTGTACACTTTGATTCCCCAAGAATCTTCAGGTCTGTGCTCCTCCTTTCTGAATTCCTTTTTAAAACCAGTGCATTTATATTGCATACATTAGTTTCAAAGACCAGATCACACATATCTTTATTCATAGGAACAGGCTCACTGACTTCAAGAAGACTACTTGCCTAAGTGCTTGGCCAGGAAACACCACCTAAAATCCTCAATTTGCACGTTAGACTGGTTTATGTTTCCTGCAAACTTGAACCTTTTTCTGCCTTTATTTGGTTTGGTTATTTTGTTGGGTTTGGGGGGGGGTGGGGGGGGGTGGGGTTGAGGGGATATATTTGAATGTGTTGGATTAAAAAAAAAATAAACCCTAAAAGCCCTTTTCCCTGTTCCATTCGATGCTGCTGTAGTTGTATTCAATTCATTAACAAGTGGTTTGCATCCGCTGAGAAGAGCTGTCTGAAATAGCAGTGTCACAGCATTCATCATCATTACATCAGCAGTAGGGAAGTTCATACTGATTGCTATCAGCAACCAGAGTGCCCCAATCAGCGTGCAAGCAAACATAGCATGTTTAATTTCTCAGAAATTACTCTGGGTAGTTAGGGTGCTCATAGGTACTACTTTGATCCACACTACTGGAAGCAGTCTTTGGGGATACAATACATCTTGAACAGCACAACTGTATGAAAGTGAAAACCACAAGGGGAGGCATGAAGAACAATCAGGAAATTACAGTCTCTCTCAACCATAAAGGACCCTTTATCAATTTTATCAAAAGCGGTTACACCGTTCCTTGGGATTATTTAAGGATAAAAAAAAAAGGCATCTTGTTCAGATACGTTCAAATGCAAAATTTACATGAGGCAATCTCATGCTATTATATGGAAGCTATTTCACACTGATTTATACAGACTTGATGCGGGTACATTTAACTTCCAAAACCCACCTAGATTTCAGCATCACTTCCCATCAAAACCTGCTGGCAAAGCCACACTGACAAAGTTACCCCTGACAGCACATGTTGGAAAATACACATTTTAAGAAGTATCTTCCAGTCGCTACATTAACCTCTTGGTTCATGTCATCAGTTTTAGGACAGCCATAGGAACTAATCTGAACCTTAGACAACTTTTAAGTCGTTCTCTCTTTCCTCAGCTCTTTGTAAGCTAGACCCGATTTCTGCAATCCCCCATTAACGACCCCTGGGCAAATTTTGTTCAGATTCTTCCCTGCTGAGACAACTGGTCACACTAAGACCCATATAAATAGCACAAATAATAGTCTTGTATCCCTATATATAAAACCACAACAAATCACTAATAAGCTGGGGGAAAAAGGTATCTTGCACTTCACAGTCCTTCTCTCTGTTTAAATTATATGCATGATCTATAAATGCATTAGTGGCTAACTGCATACTTCTAAATCTGTTTTGAAATGCAAAGTAAAATTAGAAATAAAAGAAAAAAAACACAAAAAATAGCAGCACAAACCCAACAGAATCAGATAGGTGGCTCTGTTGCTTGAAATTAAAAAACACCCCAAGTTATAGGGCACCACACGTATTAATATAATCTCTCCAAATTCATTACTATCTGAGGTCTTTTCCTGTGTTCCATTCCTTTGATTTCCTTCCCCCACCCCCATAAAGAATGAAAAACAACTAGACCTAAAGCCTGGTTAATGATGATCTGATCTGTTCCTGATAGGTTAAATAGCTTGTGGCAACAATAATGCAGGATCACAAACACAAAGGCAATCAGTTAGGCAAAGCAGTGCTATTAGCATCCTCCCGATTAACATCCTAAGTGAGAAACTCTTCCATGGCATACACTGAACTACTGATCAAGTATAACAATCACTCGGCTCCAGAGGAATTACATTTGCTTACATCTTTCTGCTGCAGATAAATGGGATTACCGAAAGTTCTGAAAATATTTAAAACACACACACAGAGCAGAATCAGTAAGTGGCACTTCTACTGAGGCAGCACCTCAGTAGGTTTTAACACACATCACCCACATACTCTTACAAGTAGATTATCTCTACTTTTGTTATGGGATTTAGAAAGCTGTTAAGCATAACCCCAATTAAATGTTTTTACTATTACTTCAACAGATTAAACACTGTATCTAAATAAAACAGCTTTCCGCCAGGAAAGAAGTGATTCATAGTTCCTTACCCAGTAAACAGAATTTAATGGATAAAAATTCTGATGGATTCAGGTCAAACTATCCATATCCAACCAGTCCACCCATCACAGAAGTTGTTTGGGTACATGCAACACGCTGCTGAGGGATGCAAGCCAGAATTTACAACATGTCTTAGTGGCCTTACATTTCAGGTACGATGTCTCCTCTAAGGTAAAAATTCATAATCCGCTCATTATCCAAGAGTCTTTACAGAAAGTAATGGAACTTTAAAATAAATTAAGGAAAAAACCCACAATCAACACCAAACAAACCAACCAGGTCATTAACTCTCCATCTAAGCATTTGTTATTGTAATCACAGGGGCTTGGGTTTCTTTATTCCTCATTTTGACTCTCTTATAAACTATCTACATACAGACAATGGAAAGAACAAAGATTAGCTCTTAAAAAAAACAGAAAGTGCCAAGTATTTTCCAAGTCTCCAAATGTGTAAATGTGTTTGGGGAGGGGGGTGGGTTTAAAACCGGTAATGCACTTACCCTTAAGAAATTGGAACTCCTGCCAATTACCCTGCCTAAAATTGCTAGAAAATTCAGAGTAAGCTCTGTTCCTGCTTGTTTTGCAATCCTACATGTCCTTGTGCTTCAAAGTCTGCAGCAGGAAAAACTCTAGTAATTATGCCAAAGTAAGATTAGCTGTAAGAGAATTAGCATGGGGAGGAGGGAAGGGGGGAATCTCCCGTGGACTTTACTGTTTGCAGCACTAGGTTGAAATGAGTGGTGACACTTCAAACTTCCCTACCAAGCCTACACTTACTTTTTGTCCCTATCTTTCTTCAGCAACACTAAATCCAAACCAAACTTTACAGCACAGTGACACCCTTCTGTAAAAACACTAGTTTTATGAAACCCGAATTAGTACATTCATATACTCAAAATTTGAAAGGACAGGAATACACAGAGAGGACAACCAGCAAGACCTGCTGTGTCAGTAACAAACACTATGACTTCCTCTGCTGATACTGTTATTAGCGCTAGAATACTTCTGGTGATGATACAGGATGTTTTCTTCTTTCCCTCCTTGACAGTTTGTGGACCAACAGCTTGGTAAGGCAAATTTCAAACATCTGGAATGGGTGTGCTTTGCATCATGATTTATTTACTTCATCAAATAAGAAGTCACTACAACTGCCATGGAAAAATGCTGAAATACTTTAATTTAGAGCACCGGAGCTAAACGTGAATTCCAATGGCATGACCACGTTCTGCGCACTTTGTGCTTTATCTCATCAGTCCCAAAAGATGAAAGTTTCCTTAGAATCAAAACTACATCTATATATCAATGTCAATCTATACAGGAACTGAGCCCAAGGAAGAACATCTTTAATATACATCTAGTGCATAGCGTTTCCAACTTATGATATGCAAATGAAAGAAGACTGTATGCCATTTTTTAACAATTAACATTTTAAAACAAGATTAAAGGAATCTAGTAGAATGTTTCTGAATGTGCCATGTTTAGATCAGCAGTCCCACTCCTGGAAGCCTCCAGCATACTCACAGGTTAAGGGATGCCATTGTCCAGAATTTCATGTTCTAACCCAACACAGATGTTTTAACACGTAAAAGACCTAGGAAAGCTCCATATAGCCAGGAAGAACTTCCAGTGTGAAAGGTACTTTATAAAACTTTATCTTCAGCTTTTACAGTTTACTTTAGGTTTTACACCTATCTCGTAGTAGCAGTAAAACTGCATCATGATTCCTTCACGTTTTTGTAACTTGACAAAATACAACAGCACACCCCTGAACTCCTGCAGTATAAATTACTTCCCAATCCACTATCCCTGTTCAAACAGGGTAATCACAGAATTACACAGCTGCTTTCTTTTCCCAGAAAAAAAACATCCATAGTGAAGGGAAGAACACCAAACCACATCCTCTTAGTCAAGAATCGGTAGCGCTAGGATTTCATTTTAATATACAGAGTTCAGAGCTGCAGACGTTGTACTGAAGTGACACTAACTTGATCTGTGTTTCTGACTATTCGGTTTCAGGTATTCATACATCTTATCTAATGAAGGCTTCATTCTCTCGGCAGCTGGATGAAGTATTCTTTATACACAGTTGGTTTTCTTGACACTAACAGATTTGTATGGAAAGAAAACAGAGTATCATACAAAGCAGCAAATACAGCTGGGGGAGGCTCAGATCCAAAACACCAAAAGGTTAGTTGGGTCCTTTAGGTCTGACCTAAATATCACATATCAGAAAATACAGCAGCATTTTGAGCATCATTAAAAAAAAACAAACAACAGATTGTCTTGGTAATAGGTGCAAAAAATAACTTGACATTCTTCAGCTAAGGAAATTATTCAAATCAGATCTCTTGGTAGTGGGTTCTGATATTATCAGTTCTGACACCTAGCAACTATTTAGAGACAAACGCATTCTACCCCAATTAGTTTGCCCCTTGTTGCAATCTAAATAATCTTGCAGGCATTTTTAAAATCAATGTATTGTCTTGTTTCTTGTTTTGCTCTTAAAGAAGCAGAAACCAACTCTTCAGATCAGCAGCCAATTTAATACACTTTCAAGGTAATGCAGGTACAATTTATACGTAGAGCGTATACCACAACAAAACCACAGTATGATGCCAGCACAATCTTTTAAGAAAGTTTTCCCCTAGATCTCTGCAGAAAGCAGCCTTGAAAGAAAGCAGGGATTAGAGAGAGCTGGAAGGTAGGGAGGGGACTTACCTCAAACCCAGCCAAGCGGAAATCAGAGCAGTAATTCTACAAGTCGGCAGAGTACACTTTTAGAGCTATAATGGTGTGAAGAAGTGCTGGGCAGCATTGCCTGGAGGCAGCACTAATACACCGCTGACTAATGACTGGGCCATGCAGACAATGAATTTGGGGGTTGAAAACTAACAGAAACCGTGCAGTACCTTGACAAATGGCCTTTCAAAATTTCATTCATTGAATAACCTTTAAGCACAAAATTGGCTCAAGTTCTCTCGGGAATACCATGACACATGTTGTTGGACAATAAGCATTTTCCTTTTTAATTAAAACTATTACACCGAATACATAAACACGATTACAGTGAATAAACCGTAAGAGTTAACTACTGAGCAGCTAGAAAAGAAGACAGGACCTAGAAAGTGAGGTGCAAACAACATTCCTTCAGAAGGGTCAACAAATCCCAGGGTTAACTACCTGATTCACTGAAATTCACCCTTGGCAGAATAGATTTTCCCTTCTTTGACACTTAAAGGAGAATGAGAACTTCAAAGGTATGTTTAATGAGCTGCTACAAATACAACTGGTTAAAAGAGGCTCAGAAATTATGTACTAAAAGCTGCATTGTGCTTAGAATTACAACTGAAAAAGTCTCCTTTTAAAGAGCCCAGTCAAAGTCAAGCCCCCATAAAACAAATCAAGCCTTGTGTAAACTTTGCAACCTTGTGTACTGACAAACACATTAAAACAACAGAATCCCTCTTTAAAGGAGCTCTTTTTTTTTCAATGCAACTCGACTTCCAATTTGAAAATGGCCTTTTTGGCTATTTTTATAGACAGAATGAAATACCTGAAGTGTCTCTAAATTAACAAGTACCACTTGCCATAGACAGCATCGCCTTTAGCAGCTCCTAAAAACTTCAGAAAAGGATCTTAAAACAGGAAGCTTAGTGAGCTCATAAAACTGTTGTTGGAGCCAGGAACACATAGCATATTTAATCTGCAAACTGTGAGAGTCTACAATGATTTCAGCAAGATCTGAGGCATGCCCTCAAGGTTTGCTGGGATCTGGGATTAGGGAGTTGATAAGAACCCTCTACTGCCCATGGACATGTTTTTCTTCTGCAGTTAAACACAAATGCATAGAGACGTTTGACTGCTGCTTGGCGTTACTGCTCAAGTTATATAAAAGCTTTGCAGCTCCTTTTGCTGTCAATATATCAAAGTTTTAAAAAAAAATCATCAAAGTGTGAAATTTCATTTAAAGTCTGCCAGTCTACAGCTCTATTTCACAGACCTATCAAATAAAAGTAAAGATGAAAAATGCACTGAAAGAACTTGAAAAGTTTGCAGGAGCACCCATGCCCTATTTTTGTTTATTCTGTCTCATTTTATTTGATTTTAAAGTATAACAAATCAATTTCCTTATAAAAATGACAAAGTCTAAAGGGAGGACGTCTATAAAACCTATGGTTAAAGACAACTTGAAATCATTATCACGGCTGAACCTTTTGTTGAATAAAAAGCTTCCTCTGTAGCCATTTTAGCATTTTAATTGCCTAACTGCAAGTTGGCAGAAAATTTCCTGAATCTTCCAAAACAATCGGAATGACTACAGAATGTGAGTGCCAGAAAAACTAAAGCCTTCTTCAAAGTATTCTTTAGCTAGGGATTTACAACAATTGCATAAAGCAGAAAAGCCTGACTTTTAAGGTAATCTACTATAGCCTAAAAGCATTAACATTCCATTACTAAGGTTTTCCTGAGGATTTCATGACTCGTTGATTCACTTTTCCTTCAAGTCTGCTTTTTCTTTGTACATTACTGTCTCCATACAGCTGAGTGCGTGCAACAGTGATCATTAAAATGCTTCCTTCCATAACTCCAAATAAATCCTGCTTTAATAACCATCAGATTCCTTATTTATCAGGCAAAGATGACTAACTTTTCACTAACACTCTGCAACACAAAAATATGCCATTCCTTCCCTGGAGCATGCAAAATGAAATTCAAACATGCTCCAGAGTGCAGGTAATGAAACAGCTTTCCCAAAAACGAGGCAGGAAGTATAACTGGAACTTTTATGGGTCATTATCAAATGCACACATTTATCTTGTTAAAAAACTGAGTAATCCGCAAGATGAACAAATTACAGTATCTCAAAACTTGAGCATTTTGCTTTCTCTAACACGGATTCCAAAATAAACAGAAATGATTTATAACCATCGATACTTTTAATTTCTTAGTTACAAAATGGTTTTGTCTTTGAAAAGGCACAACACCATCTTTCACAGCTCAAGACTGCTTATAGCAGTAAAGGCTGTCTTGGCCACTGCACGCGTTCTCAAGCCAAAAACGTTACTCCACTCAAGCAGGAAAATGCAGGTGATGTCTTTGTTTCGTAGAAACGCTCTGGAAAACAGCATGTCCTACTGAAAACCATGTGGAGTTATCAGAATGGAAGAGCGCATTCATTCAGGCACCTTAAGCCATAGTTTTACTACCACTGCTGCTTAAAAGGATATATATACACTGAGGGAGTCCTCTTCTTACTCATTCTTCTTACTCATTCTTCTTACTCATTCAAAATCACATAATCCTGCTTTTAAAGAAATAATCCTCCCCCTTAAAATAGCCTTCTCTCATAGTTACTATTATTTATGTTTCTAGAATTGGGCTATCCACCAAACGGAAAGTATTTACATACTAGCTAGTTAAACCCAAACCTTCATTATATAAACAAGCTCTCAGGAGGCTGCACACAGTTTACATTGCTGAACTCATTCACCATTACTTTTAATCTATATTTCCTCAGCTGAAACACAGCAGTGCGGACACGGAGCTTTTTTACATTTTCATGTTTCTTTACAACACTGCATCCGTCTTCCTTCAAAATAATCATGACATATGTAATTAAGAAACTGTCAGATCATTATTAATTTTTAATAAAGGACCTAAATGAAATAATTATAGGAATCAATCAGTGAGGCACCTTTCCAAATTACAATGCAATTGCACAAATACTCAAACTACTTAAGGCCAGTTCTTGCAGACTTCAATCCCTAATCTCGCTTAACACCACATCAAAAAACAATGTTGCAACACAGAGAAAATTCGTGATTTCTCACTACCCCACCGACTTAAAACGGTTTCAGAGAAGATCCTTACACCCTAAGAGGGCCAGCCGCGCCTGCTTAAAAACGCTTGTTGATTGAATCAGCCACGTTATCTCCAGGGCCCTGAAAAATTTCGCTTCCAAGTTTTTCCTGTAGCCCGCACAAAAGGAATGAAGTCCGCACGCTGGAGCTTAAACACAACCCATCACTTTTATTGAGCCTTGGAATGAAGCGGGAAGTAGCAGAGGCGCGATAGCGATGGGGGTTTTGCTGGGGGTTGCTACCTAATGCTCCTTTAGTGAAGCAGCCTCTAAAACGTGACCCTGTATATCAAACGGCCAGCTACCCGTACCTTGGACTAAAAGGCTCTTTGAGATCCGTACAGTCCATCATTCCAAACTGAAGTGGCAGCTGGAAAATGTGGAACAGCTGGCAAGGAGCTGAGAGAAAACGTTTTACATAAATACATCTGCATACGGGCTGGCAGAAGGCCACGGTCACCGTGCCCACAGGACCCCATCAAAACTAAGCACCAGAGGGTTAAAACACACAATTCGGGGAGGGTGATGGCGGGGGGACACGGGACGGACCCCTTTTACCTTTTCTCTTCACGTGGTGCGAGGCTTTGGGAGTGGGCACCGGCGGAGGGGCGCGGGGCTTGTGTCAACACCCGGACTTTACGGGAGAACTCAACCGCGGAGGAGCCGCTCTCCTACCACCCTTCAAAGTTGCGCGGTGAACACGGGGCCGGCCCGGGGCGGCTCCAGCGGCTCCCCCGGGGGCCGCCGCCGCCCCCCGCCCCGCTCCGCTCCTCCCGCCTCAGCCCGGCCCGGGCTCCGCAGCTCTGACCCGCTGCCAGCGGCGAGGCGCGGCACACAAAAAGGCGCGGGAAGCCCCCCGCACCTCACCCCGGCCGGG